>NC_061520.1:15105000-15810000 GCF_022379125.1 Scophthalmus maximus
AACTCAAGGCATGAATGTGTCCGAGTGTGTCTAAAGAGCTTCTCAGTGTGTTTAATCGCGGCCCAAGGCTGCTCTTCAGCAAAGGCTACAAGTCTTTTAAACACACTTCTAATCCTCTCGCTGGAGGCACAGCGAAAAACAGATTGTGTGTGTGTGTGTGTGTGTGTGTGTGTGTGTGTGTGTGTGTGTGTGTGTGTGTGTGTGTGTGTGTGTGTGTGTGTGTGTGTGTGTGTGTGTGTGTGTGTGTGTGTGTGTGTGTGTGTGTGTGTGTGTGTGTGTGTGTGTGTGTGTGTGTGTGTGTGTGTGTGTGTGTTTTTCAGGGAGTCGTTACACTCACTTTTCACTTTAATACTAAATGAAAAGCTGCCTACCAAATGCCTCAATTAAGGCTGACCCTTGGCCAGGCTGCTGAGCCTGGAGCGACAGGGGCTGACCCCTGCCCCAACCTGTGGACCCTCAGCAGCCCACAGGGTTTGCTCCACATAATGACAACATTGTGTGTTTTATGAAACATTACTATCATTACCATAATCTGCGTCAGCTCTGCTCACACATAATTCAAACCTTGTTGTTTCAAGTATCCTTGTCAGTTTAAATCTGTCAAGTGACACTTTCTGGCCCAATGACGATTTGAAAGCAACTACTGATTTGTCAGTTTGTTGTTTGGTTGATGAAATATCAGTGGAAATTGTAGTCACAGTTTCCCATTGCCCAAGCTCATATTTTCATGCTGCGTGTTTGAACGGCAGTCCAAAGATGTTGACTTTATCATCGTGTAACGTTTAAAGAAACAGAAGATATTCATAGAGAATAAGGTTAAAACTGTGAATTTGGGGCTTTTTTGCTCAAAAATTGTGTCAAATGATGAATTGGTTACCAACATTCTCAGTTAGTTGATTATGGGATGAACTGTTTCTGCTCTTTCAGCTATTTTATGCTTTTCTAGGAGATCAAAAACACTTCACATGAAAAACTACAGAAGTAAAAACCATGAAACTGGTTTACAACAATTATACATTACATATCATGGTTTGAGACAGTTGAAAATGTACAAGATAGTTCTAATTATATCCTCAAGGCTTCCTAGACATTAGTTTGGATCTGTAGATGCCTTTTTTATTTTTTATTTTAAAAACATGCTGTTTTAGTTAAACACATGGTTTCTCTTGTAATTTTCTTTTCTGGGAACAGTGATTGAGTCCATAAACCTTTCTAAGTTAGTGGATGTTCTGTAATTCTATTTTACGAGTTGTGCTGTGGGTTGAAGTGAAGATTGAAGACTGAAGTCCAAGTCCAAGTTCTGGAGTGGAGTTTGAAGTTGTAGTCGGAGATCTTCAGAAATATGCTCATTTGATTGTGAGACTAACAGTAGATGAGGAGATCGATAGCACTCTCATATGAATCTTACTTTGGCACTAACTCACTCTCATTTGTTTTAATTTGGGTTTAAACACAGGGACATGTGCTGTTTCTTGTCTGGATGAAGTGACTTCCTGGACCTTTAGGACAGAGCCTGTAGCTTAATATTTACTGTACAGACATGAGAGTGGCATTGATCTTTTTATATAAGCAAATAAATGTTTCCCAAAATGTAGACGGCAGAGATTGGCATCTTTGTCCTCCTCAAACTTCAAAAACAATGTCTTCTGTAGCCTGTAGTCAAACTAGGTAAAAGAGATCAGATCCCATTTACTGGAAATCATTTTTCATTTGATTAATGTCTTGGCAATCATTCTAAAAGATGTTTATGAGTAACAGCATTTGGGAATATAGATATCGAATGTTTGTTTTGAGGCCTAATATTTGCATCCGTGAACATAATTACACGCATAAATTGGAAATATGTGTTAACCACAGTCAGAAAGATTTCTGCGGTTAGAAGATATCTGTCAGGCCCTGGTGCTTTATAAGCCCGCAAAATTTGTGTTGCTCAAAAGACATCTTTTACACGTCAGTTTGACATAAAATATAGGATGGTCATTTGTTGGAAAATCTAATTATGTCGTTTGTGGGTGACGGCGCCTGTGTTTTTTCTCGTCTGTAATGGTTTCTTTGTGTCAGCGTGTGTATTTTCTACTCGCTGTGTTCAGCACAGCTCATCCCTGGCTACATTCTCAGAATAAGGCCGATTTGATTGTGGGTTTTATGGTTTGCAGCAACTTCAGCAGGGACAGTTCCCGGCTGAAGTCATGATTTTCCTTGCATTTGCCTTTTTTTTCCTTTTCGTTTCAGCCTTCATGTCTACTCAGACTCTGCCTTTTAGTTTACTCTGTGGCTCCATAGGCGTCAAACATATGAGATGATGTGGTTTCTAATGCAGACAGTGTTTAAGTTTGTCCTCTTGGTTTCCTTCGTCACGCACGTTTGGCTCCATAGATACATGTTCAAGCCTAACAAAACCACAACGATTCGTTTGTTAGTGTCAGTCAGGGGCTCAGAACAAAAACACTGACTGTTTGTTTGATATTACTCTCAAACTGACAAATAGATTTCAGAGAAAAAGAGAAAGAATTGCAGAGTTTCACACAAGATAACCAAACCCACACATTCAAAAAGAGAAAGCCTGTAGCTGAGGGTCCACCTATTTTCCAGCTGACTCACATCACTCTGGATGAAACAGACGTAACGGAAGTATGGAAACAGAAACATCACCAAATAGTCTGGACGAGAAAAAAAAAATACCATTTTGATTTCTTCCTAATAACGGAGAAGAGAAAAAGTGCAGTAAATTAAAGTGCAGAGTGAAGGAGCAGGCGTTTCGATTCATGTGGCCTGTTCCCGGTCCAAGACATCAAAGTGTGTTTATCATCAGATAAACACTTTCTGTTTTAGTCTTGGACAAGCGTTCACACTCGAACTGGGGTAAAATACACTTTTTAGGACGGGAAAACAAACATCCTCATGTAATCCATCTCTTATGCTAACACCGCTAACGCTCATCAACCACATGTTCGCACAAAATGAAGGCCTTCATTATGTGAGTGTTCATACCCTCTGGTTCCAGTTCCCGGTAACTGGAGTTCCTCCAAGCACCGCTGAGCCCTGTGTCCCGCAGAGTCCGCACCTGATTGACTCGCTTTGACTGTGAATGGAAAATGTTCAAATGTACCCCTTGAACTGTTCTTATTTTCCCACATCTAAACTACAAGTGTTTCAAACTAAATTTCCTTAAAATCTGAATCTCAAAATTTAAAATGTGCAGAAGATCTAGGAAGTTTTTGCTTAAAAAATGAAAAAAAAACATTAATGTCCATACATGTGGAACAATCTACCAAAGACCTGCTGGTCCGCTTTTAAATCAGTGCTAGAGATTTTTCTGTCTGCCACAGCCTTTCATCAAATCACATAATTACCCATTTTTCCCACTGCAAAATTACTTTTACTCTTTTATTTCTTAGTTTTTTTTATTTTCAATCTTATTGAATTATTTCTTACTTTTTTATTCTCTATTTAAATCGTTCTAAATTCTTCTTTTTGTATTGTCTTATGTCGCTTTTATCTCATCTCTTGGTAGCAACAGATGATTGATGTGAAAAAGAGTGGAAACTATCACATGAATGAAGGTGTGTGGTGTATTTTCTACACAACGATGATTTGGAAGGAGACAAAAGAAAGTGCTGGACTAAAGATCTGTGCTTCATGCCTCCACCTGCAGTCGAAGCTGTTCCAAATCATCCTTACAAGGAGAAAACTTGTTCACTAGTTCTCTTTCCCCCCACATTTTATTGCAAAGCACCATATGCAGTGCTGACAGCCGCCATGCAGGAGTCCACAGGCAAGTTGTTTTTCTTGTTGCTTTTGCGAATCCCATTTTAATAATTATATACTGTGACATGGGATGAACCTGCGTCTGAACAGTCAGTATGCACGATTTGATCTGGATGACATTCATATCACACAGGAGCAGATAAAGTCCTTCATGGATCCTGTATGGTCATGAATGTGTCAAAGGTTTGATAAGTAACAATTTGTCAAAAGGAGCGAGAGGAAATCCGAGTTGCATATTGCAGATTTTGTGTGGTGGGCTCCTGAAACACTAGACACGTAATTTTCACATATTCACGCTTAAACTCTCTGAAAATGAACCAACCATTGTATGGAGGGCTTTCAGTAATAAGCCACTCTCTCTCTCTCTCTGATGTTCTCTGGTAAATCTTAATAAACATTGTGTTTTCAAAATCAAAAATCTCTCTCTCTCTCTGTCTGTCTGTCTGTCTGTCTGTCTGTCTGTCTGTCTGTCTGTCTGTCTGTCTGTGTGTGTCTGTGTGTGTCTGTGTGTGTGTCTGTGTGAGCACATTTTCATAATTGTAACCTCAAACTGATTTGGGTTGGAAAAACCATAAAGTTCACATTTACACCCAGCCTAACTTGTTGCGTTGGAAGGAGTTGCTAAAAGTGTTGTTCGTTGTGAGCTGTGTGAAAACAAGCACAGTTGTGGCCTGTTGGAAAAGACAGAGAGATGGAAAGCCCCGTCATCTTTGCACCAAAGCTGTTCTTAATCCCCATGCTCTGGGGAAAAGGGAGCATTGTGTGTGTGTGTGTGTGTGTGTGTGTGTGTGTGTGTGTGTGTGTGTGTGTGTGTGTGTGTGTGTGTGTGTGTGTGTGTGTGTGTGTGTGTGTGTGTGTGTGTGTGTGTGTGTGTGTGTGTGTGTGTGTGTGTGTGTGTGTGTGTGTGTGTGTGTGTGTGTGTGTGTGTGTGTGTGTGTGTGTGTGTGTGTGTGTGTGTGTGTCAGTCAGCAGGACCAGGACCAGGTGACCCAGTCTGACCTCATCTAGCCAGGTCTCATAAAAGCAGCATTGAGGCTCGGAGGCCCAGAGACACAGCACTGCTTTTGTTGCCCTCTACCCAAGGTGTATTCCCCCTGGAGGGAGAGCGAGGGGTGGGGGGGGTTATTCATTAGAGAGAAAGAAACCATCCTTTGGCTTTGGTGCACATTATTTCATAGTTTATACCGTTTCTTTATTTTTATGTATGTTGTTCTGCAACCACTCTGCATGTTTTTCCTGCCTCCTCCCACGCCGCTTTGCCACAGTCACTTCTTTCTCTTATTAATCCAGTTTCCAGTATGGCTCTAATTAATAGGTCTGTTCCCTTCTGACACATGGCCCACCAGATGCTTGAAACTCCCTCCCATGTTCCTTGCCTCTCTTTCTTTCCCTCTGTTTCCCTTGCATCTTTTTCCAAATCCCTTTTTTTTTTTTCAGTTTTCGACACATAATTTTTTTCTTCGTCCCGATCCTTTCATACATCTGGCTTTCATACTAGTGATTTTGTCTTTGAATGTGATTGGTTTGAGTCAACTCAAACGCCGCATCTGCGCAGCGGTCCTCTGTCCTGTGTTTACGCCTTCATTCTTCAAGGTCAATTGCAGCCTTCAATGGTGCTTCAGCACGTGTGACGAACACTGCGTGTTTTCTGCTGATTACTTGCCCAGGAACATGATTAAAGTCACAGAACATCTGTGTGCGTTCACTCCTGCAGCCTACATGTCCGTGCTTGTATGTAGGCTGCCCGTGTTCTGATTTTTGGGAAGCATGTGTTTGCATATGTTTCTTTTAAGTGGGACCATTCCATACCAGTGCATGTGTGTAGTAATTCTTCTTTTTTTGAATTGCCACACACTTTGTCTAACCTGTATTTGACATTTATTTTGATCCTCAAACACAAAAGAAATCTCAGTGAAAACCGTTGCAGGGACTCTCCACAACTGGCCTTTGCAGTGAAGAAAAAAACCCACAGCAGAGCCAAGCAATTACAGAAAATATGTCAATATGAGAAATGTGGCTTTAAAAACAACACTCACTGTGCTGACTTTGTGGCTTTGTGTGCGAATGTGTAATACGTGTGTGGGAAGAAATATCTGCTGTAACAACACGAGTATGTAGAAGAGTTTTACTCTAATAATAGTAGCACAAATGTATGAAGGATATTTTTTTCACTCCCTTTTTTTCCCATTAGAGTTAACTAGATATTAGAAACACCCCTCATTATAGTCCTGCTCCATTCAACAGCACCACACACTTAAATCTCTGGATAACCAGGAACATCCGTCACCTCCAACACTTTCACCTCCATTATTGCAGAAGTGTTGTATTAGACGCCTTTCATTATAGGCCTATATCTGAAGGCATATATATTTCAAAATCTATATTGTATATATAGTCAAAAACTTCACATGCACAAAGATGATTTGCATATCGGACAAGATACTCAACTCTACGCAACAATATACTTTATAATCAGAAACTCGGTTGTGATTATATATCGAATGTTGGTATGAGCTTCATCCAAATAAAAACAAAATGGGGAGTGATAATGTGTCACTCTGGCTTTTTGACATAAATCATATCAGAGTAAACCCATTTCATCATCCAACTTTAGTTTTGTTGAGCCACTCGGACAGTACTGGGTGGCTGTGCCGGTTTTTGGCAAACACTTGTAATTGGAGCAACTCTCTAATGAAGAGACAGAATATTAATACTGTAATACTGTTTCTGTAAAGACACTGGGAGCACCATTAACAAACTTTTATCCATCTAAGAAAATAACTGCAAAAATCGTAACTAAAGCAGATTCTCTATGGCCATGATAGCACAAGAACGCAAAAGGCCGACCCTTTTAGATGGAAGATTTCCGTGTGTGTGTGTGTGTGTGTGTGTGTGTGTGTGTGTGTGTGTGTGTGTGTGTGTGTGTGTGTGTGTGTGTGTGTGTGTGTGTGTGTGTGTGTGTGTGTGTGTGTGTGTGTGTGTGTGTGTGTGTGTGTGTGTGTGTGTGTGTGTGTGTGTGTGTGTGTGTGTGTGTGTGTGTGTATTTTTACCTCCACATGTGGAACAGTTTATTTTAAATCAGGCACAGAGTGATGCTTTGCAGCAGCATTGTAATTGACTGGCTTCTGTATCAGTTACAGCAGCATACCTACCTTCGTTTGTGTACCTGCATTACTCTGTGCATCACAATTGACAGCCCACTCCTCTATTTAAGAAAAAAATATCTCTCTATAGAATTTACCATATGTTTCTGTTGATCTGGTGTGTATCCATATTGCTGTCAATCCGTCTCTCAGCCAACCCGGGTGTTCGATTCCCATGCCGGAGCAGGCCCAAAACAACAAGACATTCTTTGGCCACGCTGTATGTACCACAGCTCCGCCGCAGATAGTTAAGCTCCACCCACTCATGAAATCACTGAAGGGGATGAGAGACATTGCGGAGCAAGAGGGGAGAGCGGCCATCGTCTGACTTACTGACACGAGTCCTGGAAGACAGAAAAAGGTGGAATGAGTGGTAATCATCAGAAACCTACAACAAAGTGGAAGCACAGTTGGTTCGTGTTGTGGGTTTCTGTGGGAAAAAGAGTACGCCGTGTGCGTGTGTGCGTGTGCGTGTGTGCGTGTGCGTGTGCGTGTGCGTGTGTGTGTGCGTGTGTGTGTGTGTGTGTGTGTGTGTGTGTGTGTGTGTGTGTGTGTGTGTGTGTGTGTGTGTGTGTGTGTGTGTGTGTGTGTGTGTGTGTGTGTGTGTGTGTGTGTGTGTGTGTGTGTGTGTGTGTGTGTGTGTGTGTGTGTGTGCGCGCGCGCGCGCATGTGTGTGTGTTGTTGTAAAGGGTTAATTGTACCCATGTTGTGGCTGGCTGTTCTCTGGCAGACTGGCTAGAGTCAGGCTGGCAGAGGGAACAGAGAGGCCCTTTATAATACAGTTCTGCTGATTGAAATCATATGGCATCGCCTGAAATCATTGAACTACTTGGAAGAAAGACAAAAAGCAGGAGGGAAGTATTGCACCCCTTCTGCTTTTCTACTGTTTGTTTAACACTGTTTTTGTCCCTTGTCTGCCTCCTCCTCCTTTTTTGTGTCTCGTCTGGACTTTGCATTAAAAGTATTTCAGCTATTGTTGTGGATGCAGAAAGTGGCAGATTTTCTGTAATTTTGTGTTGTAATTGATTTGGCTTTAGTGGAGTTGTCAAACCTGTGTGCTTCCAAGGGACTGGCCAGACTTTGTTTTCAGTATCTAACTCCTATACTGTTTCTCTTCCCTGCCTTTCTACAGTCTGGACCTGGTCAGGTCTTGGTCACTTGGCTCCTGGTGTCTTTCGGGCGCCTCCTCTCATCATCATCCCTCTCACCGCTCCGTGGCCCCGACGGCAGAGAAGCCAGCAGCTGAGAGGGGCTGCATGGCACCAGCTCGTTGACGTAGGCAGACGTAGGCAGGCGAAGACAGCGCAAACAGCGAGACAGTCCGAGAGAAGTCACCGGAACCATCACCAGCACTTCTAGTCATGGCAACCAACAGGGAGCATCAAGTGCGTCACATGACCGGCTTCCCCCGTGCTATGTATCCGTTCACCTTTAACTCCATGAGGAGCCACTCCCCCTTTGACCTGCTGGCGAGTAGCCACCTCTTTGGCCGGTTCGGGGCCGACCTGCCCAAAGAGATGGCGGCATTGTGTGAGTAACAGAATTAATTTATTATCCCTTTTACACAGCTTACACAAACAGCCACAGAGACTCCTTTCACACCACTGAAATATTGCTCTGAAAAACATGCGTTCATAATAAGATTTTCCATTTGGGGAATTACATGAAAAAAAGGCGTTTTCTTTCACAGCAACACACAACTCCTTACTGACAAAATGTCATTATATTAAGACCCACAATGAACTGAATTCAGATTCCAGCAAAGACATGCGGAAAAATGTTTTATATCATCATGAGGACTGAAACTAGTCCAAGGTTCAATCAGCACGCAAAAAAATCCTAATCCCACACCCCTGCACATGACAAGATAGTGTGCTGAATGTCCGCGTCCTGGCCAGTCCAGTGACATGTACAACAGTGGATACTTCAAAATTAAGGAAAAGTCGTCAGGGCCAATTTGAGCTTATGCTCAGGGATAGGAGAGCAGAATACTTTTTCTATGTGTTTTTCCATTTTTCCATTACATCTTTTGTTGATGTGCTCCTGTTCAAGGCTCAAATCATTACATTCCAACAGACCGAACAGGTAAATAAAGGCTTTTGTCAGATTAAACTGTTTTTCATTTCAACTTGCAAAAGCTTTGTACAAATAGATACAAAGTTCCCATGTTGAGTCACAGGGGGCGCTGCTGCCTTTCAATAGGAAGATAGAGAGTATAGAGGGTGAGTTTGTACAAAGACTCAGCACATTGTTTCTTTTGAAAGTTGATTTTAAGACTGAAGGATACTTTCTCCCTCTGTTATAATATACTAATATCATATCATTTTCATATCATTTACTCCTTTTATTCCTCTGTGCATTACTCTGAATTCAGTTAGTTCCCTGCCATATGAGTGTCGCAGCAGTCTCAACTCAAACAAACTTATGTTGAACTTACTGTACACTCACATGAGAGAGAGGACTATGACAGTGTATGTGTGTTCCACAGCAATCGTCCAAGGGTGAACCTTAAAGCATTTTATAATGTTTTTTTGTTGGAGTGA
Source organism: Scophthalmus maximus (assembly GCF_022379125.1). NCBI lineage: Eukaryota > Metazoa > Chordata > Actinopteri > Pleuronectiformes > Scophthalmidae > Scophthalmus > Scophthalmus maximus. The sequence continues at coordinate 15,114,455 of NC_061520.1, forward strand.
GCCTTGTTTGCTCTCCACACTTCAAAGAAATGCTGGATTCACTCAGCATCAGTGCTGAAAAGAGAAAGAGAACAAATGAAACTTTGTGTTGATTCATGTTTCCTCTTGTCCATCCATCCACGGGTCACAAGGGGGGGGGGGGGGGGGTGGCTGGAGCCAATCCCAGCAGACACTGGGCGATAGGCGGGGTACACCCTGGATATTTCCTCTTGTAGCACTTGATCATTTTCCGCTTCGAGATAATGTTGTCAATTGTCATTTTTTGACATAAACCAGGTAACTCTCTTCGCCTTGCCTTTTTTTTAAACTCGTTTACACTACACCTTCAGTTGAGTTACCTGCTACTTGACCCTGAATGCGTTTATATGAACACTGCTATTCTCTGATTAAGTTTTTTTTGAAGTCAAACTAGCAGCGGCAGCAGCTTGTGTCCTCATTAATCCCATTGATCAGCGTTCTCTTGACCGTGCTCTGTTCTAAACCGAACACTGTGCGCAGAGGTATGTGTGTGCAGTCTCCCACATCCCGTGGGACTGAAATCAGTTTCAGAAATACCTGCTGAACACAGTAGTGTGTCAATCAGTGTTAGTGCACTGCAGTGTCTCTGTGTGTGCGCGCACGTGGGCACAGATCATGTGTTCACTGAGCAGCAGTTATCTGTTTATCTCCGGTTGTTTACTGGAGTTTCTCGCGAACTACCAGAGTTAATTCAGCAGGCTAGTGGCGCTCATGTATACGATTACATCTTTGACATGTTGCCTCTGAGGCTTTTATATTTACGTACGTACAGACAGAGACGGAAAGATTTAAGCGACTGCGTCATGTCAGTCAGGAGGATAGATGATGATAAAGATGCTTCCCATGTGACACAACAAGGGGTGAAACGAGGCTGTTTGGTTCTTACAGTAAATTTTAATCAGTCAAATTTTTCTACTTATTTGTGTACTTGTAGATTTAAACTTTTTTTTTGATAGTTGCCAACAAGCAAGGCAGAGTAGATTTAGAGAAAGATCTGAAATCAGATGTAGGATCAACACCACCTGTTTCTTTGCTTGTAGTAATGATACTGTCATTAAGATGATATTAATCCCACAACAGGGAAATTTACAGTTTTACAACAGCAAAATAATTGTTTAAAAAAAGAAGAAACATGAGTAAAAAAAGTAAATTAATAAGTTAACATTGCAATATAAACAAAAGGGAATATAAAAAATAAAACTAATATATAAAATGGCAGAAGAATTTGTACAGTGTGAGCAGAATATATACAGTGCAACAAGATTGCACATAAACCATTGCATTTAATTAATAAAATGATTTTAAAAAATCTTTTCATTATCCATCTATTATCTTCCCTTCTTTTCTCTTGAGGGTTCCGCGGGACTGGAACCGATCTCAGCTGACATTAGGGTGAGAGACGAGGTCCACCCTGGACTGATCGTCAGTCTTTCACATGGTCTGTCATACAGTACATGCCCCTTATATCATAAACCAAGATCCCATATTGGTGCTAAGAAAACCCTCCACTATTCTGGCTTAGCTTTTTTACAGTGAACCAAACAGAGATGGCATATTGCTGACCCGTGTGAAAATACAAAGCCAGTGTAAGCTCACTGTGATATAATAGGATGCATTTGCAGCGTTTCACTTCTTCCCATTGCTCTATTCAGATCAGTGTGAAAAAAGGAGCTGACGGGTTCATCCATCAGCTAGATTTAAAAACTAAAAATCCATTTACAAACTCCCTTTGGTAAACTGACATCCCTTATGTAAACTGATAGTTAGTTGTGGCTGCCGGCCAACAACAGGGTTCTATGCTGATTATTTCCAATGAAGGAGAAACCATGCAATTAATCAGCCCATTCTTCACAAACAAGGAAAGCTAAAATCTCTCATTAGTGCAAAGTGAACAAAATTATACAAAATTACAGTAGAAGTTTAAATGGGCTTTGTTAATTAATTCAAACCAGGTCCTAATCAGTGTGAGCGGAAGACTGGACTTTGTTCCTTAATGAGATGAAACTCAAAGCATCCCTGAACTTGGAATTAGCGCATATCCACATCAAAAGCTCCCTGCTGTGTATTCAGTCACACAGCAATTTCTCTCTTCTTTTCCTAATAGCAGTGGGAATTAGAGGGAACACACAACGAACTGTTTTGGGGTTTTTTTAGCGGAAGCTTTTCTGCCCATGCGTCATGGAACTGAACTAGCTGCAAAATAACATCTCTGGATTTTCTCAGGAATGAGAAAAATTAAAAAAATTTAAAAAAACAACAACAACAGTTTTACATCTTTTTTTCATGACATCTAGAAAAATGCCCGGCCTCTATCTTGAGGACCACCTCTCACTGTCGAGCTCTCAAAAAATGGATTTCTCCACAATGAACACAATGTCCTTTCGTAATTTCTGTGCTTGTCACATCTTGTTCTTTGCAATGTTGTGTGTGTGTGTGTGTGTGTGTGTGTGTGTGTGTGCGTGTGCGTGTGTGTCCATGTGTGTGTGTGTGTGATATTAGTAACTTGAACCTAAAGGCAAAGACCGAGGCTTGTGTGTTTTTCTTTGTGTCTGTCATCACATGCACTCTGTTTAAGCACACACACACACACACACACGCGCACACATTTCGACGGCCACTCTGTAGGCTGCACATTCCAACACCCATGAATATCACAAACCAGCAGTCTTGTGCGCCTTGCCTCACATTTGTGACTATATTTGTGCGCTGGCTGACGACCGCAGTGAGACTTTGTGCAAATATCTGCGGCCGAGCTGGAGGAGCTGCTGGTCGAGACACAGACAGAGCAAGAAAGAGAGGCCATTGTTCAGCTCTGTGTGTGTTTTTGTGTCACACATGAACAGAATGAATAGCTGAAGAACCTGATTGTGAATAGTTGTAATGTGACTCGCTCCTCTTACAAGTTGTGTGTGTGTGTGTGTGTGTGTGTGTGTGTGTGTGTGTGTGTGTGTGTGTGTGTGTGTGTGTGTGTGTGTGTGTGTGTGTGTGTGTGTGTGTGTGTGTGTGTGTGTGTGTGTGTGTGTGTGTGTGTGTGTGTGTGTGTGTGTGTGTGTGTGTGTGTGTCCGGGGAGTCCCGTGTTTTAAGTTTCAAAGGCGAGAGAACTGCAATTTGCCCAACTAAAAGAGTGGGAGTGAGCTTATGTTTTGTTAAAAGTGAAGTGAAGTTTTCTTCTTCTTCTTCACATTCCCTCCTGCATTTGTGTGTCTCTTTCCTCAAAGCAGCAACAGGGGGCAGGGTGCTGCGAGGCGGGGAGGGTAATTGTCTCAAGGTGTGGAGAGAGCTCAGCAGGCTGATATTGTGCAGCTCTGCTCCCTGCAGTGTGTGTGTGTGTGTGTGTGTGTGTGTGTGTGTGTGTGTGTGTGTGTGTGTGTGTGTGTGTGTGTGTGTGTGTGTGTGTGTGTGTGTGTGTGTGTGTGTGTGTGTGTGTGTGTGTGTGTGTGTGTGTGTGTGTGTGTGTGTGTGTGTGTGTGTGTGAGAGATCAGGGTGGTGAAGACAGACAGGTAAAAACTCTACTCACTGAGAGCCAGAAGAGGAGGGGGATTTGTGTATTATGTAAATGCTTTATTGTATCCACATAATGAAGAAGAAAAAAATAATGAAGAAAGCTGGATTCAGGGGTTTGGAAGAAATATAAACAAACAAATAACAAAGGGAGAAAAACAATATAGAGAATTATAAAACAGTATGAAGTGCAACCACAGGCAGGACAAGTTGGGAAGTGTGTGTGTGTGTGTGTGTGTGTGTGTGTGTGTGTGTGTGTGTGTGTGTGTGTGTGTGTGTGTGTGTGTGTGTGTGTGTGTGTGTGTGTGTGTGTGTGTGTGTGTGTGTGTGTGTGTGTGTGTGTGTGTGTGTGTGTGTGTGTGTGTGTGTGTGTGTGTGTGTGTGTGTGTGTGTGTGTGTGTGTGCGTGCGTGCGTGTGTGTCAAGGGGGGGGGTGTTAGAGCCCCAGTGGGGGTTTCTTCCAGAGTTCATCCCTCTTGATGAGGGAAGGAAAGGGAGGAGGTGAGGCTGTCTCTCATATACAAACTATTCAGACTCCAGGCCAGTGTGGTTCGCCTGCAGTGGAGTCACACTTCACTGTGACTGCAGTGTCCAATACGCTCCAGGAGGGAACATAACTGAGTCCATTTGAACAGGAGTGAAGGAACTGAATAAGATAGGAGCAAATTCCGAGACCAAGTGGGAAAGAAGAAGAAAAAAATAGCTTCATAGAGACAAATAAAACTTCATGTGGTAAAAATAGATGGATGAAAGAGAGAAAGATGTGAATGAGACAAACAACAAAAATGTGAATTGTGGGTTTCTGTGTGCGTTTTCCAATATATTTTAAATGTAATTTAGGCACTTATGTTATATTTGATCCATTGTCCGTTTTTTCTTCTTTCTCTCTTCTGTAACACTTAATCTCATCGTTTTGTACCGTTCTAATAACTTCTCATGTATTTCTATTAATTTCTTTGGAAGTGACCTGGAAATAACTAGTTTAGCACGAATAAAAGTAAATACTGATAGTGTTCTCTGGGTGAACTTACAATGAATTCATTCCAATCAGGTGCCAGTGCACAGCAGGTCAGGTTAACATGCTAAAATATAAAGATTCGTCCACATGCATGAGTACAATTAAGCATAAAGTGTACATTTTACATTAGTAAATCTTTATTTTGTGTGTGTGTGTGTGTGGTCACTCAGACCTCAGAGAGGCATTTCATTCTACTGCCCCTGCACAGAAGAAAACAACAGGAGAGCTCTTAAACTAAATTCTGGTGAAATTAAATGACACTTATTGTAAACTGCTGCTCTCTCGGCACCATTCTTTCTTGCTCCCAACAGGCTCTGTGAGGTAGGTTGTTTTTTTCTTCTTCCTGGGGAAGAACAAAAGGGAAGTTAATGCTGAATAAATGAGAGAGAAAGAAAGAAGAGAGAGTGAAGGGAGGCAGAATGGGAGCTGAGGAGTGTTTGTTTTCATTTGCAGAATATGAAATATGAAGGGGTGAGTTGGTAAACTTGAAGGAGAGAAGAGGAGTTTGTTGCAAGGCCCAGTTGGAAAGCAAGTACACACCCCCCTCAGGGTTATATGTCCCTCCCTCTTCTTTCTCCTCAACCCCACCTCCTCTCTCTCTGCTCAGAGAGCATGCAGATAGTTGGCCGTGTGTGGTGGACTGCGAGAGGCCCAGAGAGCCGGCGAGAGGGAAACACAGATCAGTTACAGCAGGCGGGCAAGCAAGTGATCTGGGAACTGAAGAGGGTCAAAGTAGTTTGTGTAAAAGGAAACACGGAATAGAAGGAAGAGTCAGAAAGACAAGATTCCTGGGTCCATCCGGAGGATTTAGTCTGGAAGAGACAGGACAGGCGGTCAGGGGGCAGTGGCAGGGGAACAGACAGACAGACAGACAGACAGACAGACAGACAGGGGACACCTGGACCAAGCAGGGCATTGAGTTACTTTGAGTAACAGGAAGCCTTTTTTTTCTGAGTTTTTACAGCCAGTCCCTCTTAGCTCGGCTGCAGAACAATAGCAGAGGACTGCAGCTGTGTTGCTGTGATTTGAGAGGAGCATGTTTGACTGTATGGAGGCTCTGGGGCTGGCCCCGCGGCCCCTCTTTGATGTGTCCGGACAAGGCTCCTGCATGCTAGGAAAGGCCACCCCTTACTTCTCGGGCCTGGACCCCTTCGCCTGGGCCGGGACTAGCGCCATTCAGTGTGAGTAGTCTGTGTCCTGTCCATCAGCTCTGTGTGTGTGTGTGTGTGTGTGTGTGTGTGTGTGTGTGTGTGTGTGTGTGTGTGTGTGTGTGTGTGTGTGTGTGTGTGTGTGTGTGTGTGTGTGTGTGTGTGTGTGTGTGTGTGTGTGTGTGTGTGTGTGTGTGTGTGTGTGTGTGTGTGTGAGTCCTAGTTCTGTTATCACAGAGCTCTCCACAGGAAGAGTCAGATTCCTTTCGATTCAACGTCCCATTCTCACCCTGCAGCCTGTTTGTTTATGTGCTTAGTGAGCTTTTGTGAGAGTGAGTGAGTGAGCTGGGGAGTGCATATTTATCCACCGTGGTGTTTGTTTTCTTTATGAATGACTTCACATGATTGACAGCCTTTTCAAACAATGCGGGGACTACGACCCGACGATGTGTCCAGAAAACAACAACCAGCCTATGTCCAAACAGAAACAGCTCTGACAGATTGAAGGCCAGTGGGCCCTGGAAGTCACATGCTTGTGATTGTAGCCAGTAAAATTCTCACAGCAAGATGTTGAAAATGAAGATTGCAATGGACTGAGTCATTTCACCACTATACAATCGTGTGCTTTACGTACATCTCATCGGGGTTGCAGTTGGAGGATGACACTCAACGCTGTAAATCATTTTAGCAATTAAGCAGAAAAGATGATAATAGAAAAGGGGAAATGATTAAGTATGAATCACTTGACGTGTACACACTCCCTGTTTCCCAACTCCACAGGACGTTCTTTTCACAGCTCCTCAAAAGACCTGAGTAGACAAGGCACAGATTGCAAAAATACAGTGTTGAAAACCCGCCACAGAAAGTCACACAGACTAACACTGCAGAGATAAATGAGAAAGAATACTCTATCTGGTGAAATAATAAGTAGACCTATTGTTATTGAGTCAACTTTCAGACTCTTTCATTATACTTGGATAATCAAACATTGACTGAATCTATCTATCTATTGAAATTGACTTGCCGAAGTCTATTTGCGTGCGTCAAGCAATTTTTCATTTTCCAAAACAACGTCCTCTCCAACAGTTTTGGGATGTCCCCACTGAGCACCTCCAGTCAATTCGTCTTCGTAACTATTTAGATGCCAGGACACCGGGTACTGTCAAGTCCGCAGTGCTCTCTAATGATGATGCATGAGCAGCCAGGATGACAAACACCACAGCAGGGCCTGTTGCAACTCGCTAAGGAGCTTTGCCAGATGCCAGGCTGAAAGACAAACGTCCACAAATGGACATCAATCATGTTCTCTTTATATAAAAATCAGCCTGGTTTGGTTGAAGGGTGCAAGTCCAGCATCAGCCAAGCTTTAGATTTGAAAAGACATTGACGCACATGTTCTGATTCTGTTTAAATAACCAAAATGATGGGGTTTCGCTGTTACACTGTCGTTTATGAGGTCGTTTATTTCATGTCATTTCAGTTTTGACTACGGGACTAAACACATTGATAAAGCTCTTGAGACTATATAAACATAAAATATCCCAGACCCTTCAGCGTTGACAACTGTGTTTTATTGCGGACGCTCAAACTGTGTCAGCTAAACTGTCGCCAGCAGGATCGATTGTGGTGAATGGAACAAACTGTCGATCCACAGGCCTCAAGAAAATGAATGGGTTGATATCTCCACATTGTTACAATTTGGGAGCATTTTGGCATCTGTGTCTTTTTTGACACACACTTTCTCTCCTCTCTGTGTGTGTGTCTTAAAAAGGAGGCAGTGGGGGGGGGGGGGTCTTTTCCTGCGTTTTTTATTAGAGGCAGTTCAGCACCTCGCTGCCTTCCTTTGTTTCAACGTCAGGAGGCATTAAAGGCAGCGGGGACATGCCAAAGTCTGTCCACTGTCTCTGTCACACAGCCACAGAGGGGAGTTTCTCCTCAATGTGACATTTGTTTTTCTCCTCTTTTCAAGATCCCCCTCTGCCTACACTTCATCTCCTCTTCCAATAGTGTGTATCACCGCGTGTGTATGTGTGTGTGTGTGTGTGTGTGTGTGTGTGTGTGTGTGTGTGTGTGTGTGTGTGTGTGTGTGTGTGTGTGTGTGTGTGTGTGTGTGTGTGTGTGTGTGTGTGTGTGTGTGTGTGTGTGTGTGTGTGTGTGTGTGTGTGTGTGTGTGTGTGTGTGTGTTCCCTCCCAGCATCAATGTGTGTTTATTCTTTGCTCACACATGGCTCAGCTTACATACCTTGTGTTGTGTAACCAAGAGCTTTTAATGATTCAATTACAATTACAAAGGGTCAATTAAGAGATTAGGTGGTGTGTAGGGGCATGGGCAGTTAAAAGAGGCGAGGGGCTGAAGTAAGAGTGGAAGGATGAAGTTGGATTTGGAACTAACCCCCTCTGCAAGTCTTTGTATCTTGGTGTTATAGGCCTTGAGGGGGAATACTCTCATCTTCATTCACTGATAATCTGCCTCTTTTTTTTCCCCTGGCACCCACTTCTCTTTAAATGGGCTCTTCAAAGCTTTAGTCAAACAATGGAGCAGCATATCGTCAGGAGGAGAACAGCTCATATGAAACAATGAGGAGATGCTGTTACTGCAGGACAGATCTGTGATGGATTTATGAGATGAAAGACAGTTTTATCTGTATGTCTGTATGTTGTGAGGCTGGAGGGGGCTCAGATGAGCACCACTATCAGTGGTCTTTAATAAATCTTTTTTTTTTAAATAGTAAATCTCTTCTATAAATCTGTGTCACTCTGACATACTGGCTGACAGAGCATATGGATGCCTGTGGTCTGTCTCTGTTACTTTCTCACTGTGGAGTCCAAGTCATTCTGCACACATGGAAATTCAAGTTCAGTGTGACCTTCTTGACAAAAGCAGATTCTTGTAGCTGCAATAAAACTGCTTTGTCCGTCCCCGTGGACTATACACAATAATAGTTGGACAATAACCAGATTAAGGCAAGTGTTAAAGCTGTGATAACAAAGAAGAAGTGATGTTATTATTATTATTATCATGTGTGAGCTAGAAAATCTTTGTCTTTTCATTCTCTATTACCTCAGTTGGCTCTTATTAACCTATGAGTTGAACTATAGGTTGAATTTTGAAGAAAAGACAAGATTGTTGTTAGAGCAATACACAGATTATCTGCCGCGCCAACCAGGTTTATTTTACATGAAATAATAGAATTAACAGATCCATATGTATACACTATACAAATGTGTTGATTTATTTCTCATGTGAGTATATGTCCTCAGAGTAGTGAGAGAGAGGTCAAAAGCGGAAGATTTTAGGGTTACAATTCAATTGGATTTCAATTCAGTTTTTTTGCAGATTATTCTGCTGTCGTGAATCATGCAAACACTGTAATCAAATATTTACTCTAATCAGGTTACTGCAAATAACCAGATTGATACTCTAATCCAGTTATTTGCTGAACCCAGGTCATAGTTTGCATGTTCACATCACCTTTGACTCATCTGCTGGGAAGGAACTGCACGCACCACAAATGCTGTAGGTTATGGATCGTTGATCAGTTGATCTGACTGCCTCTAATATCAAATGATAAGTAAAGGCAATTTCTTTTTGCAGTTTCAGCACTCTGTGAAACGCTGAAGGACCAGAGACAGTCCCAGGCTGCTGACTGGTGAATGTCCCTTTGTGAAACTGCTTGAAAGCAACATGTTGTGAGGTTCAGCGTGTCGTGTTCAGACTCGTTCCTGATTGTGGCCGGAGCCTCGAGCCGTGGCTCTGCCACAGTTTTGGGCTTTTACGTTTTAAAGAGTGACTGTCAAAATGAAAGCGTTTAAACGTCAAGTGAGAAGCATAACTAAATGACAAGATTTTAAAAATTGTTTCATTGATACACATAATTAACAACTAAAATATTTTCATGCCAAAATGCGTTTGATTTAACAATTTCAATATTGTGAGAGCTTAGTAGCACAGGCTGCGTTCAAGGAGCACCGTTGGCCCCCTTTAGTGTTTTGAAGGTGCCCAGTATGGACATGGGTGCTAGCTCAGGGTCTTTCATATTAAAAAAGGGCAAAAATAGAAAGCCGGGTTTATTGGGTGTTAAAAAGAAGAAAAGGTGTATTGTATGTATGATGATGAATGGAAAGGACAAACCCATGATTTAACAACCTGTCTCATAAACGCACCCTCCCCCACACTCGGCAGACAATAACTCCCTGACCGCGAGGGAGAAAAAAATCCCAAAATATAACATGAACGTTTTCCAGAGAATTCTTGCATCGCATCACACGTGGTCAGTGGAGTGTTCTTGACTATTTGAGCAACTTCATGCTCATTTGGCCGAAAATTTCTTCAGCACATCTGAATAAGCAGAACTAAGTTTACAACTGTTTTAGTTTTTTTCAGGTTTGAGGCTCTGCCCAGAACGAGTGTGTGCTTTTGTGCATGGCAGCTTGTGTGTGCGTGTGTGTGCGTGTGCGTGTGCGTGTGTGTACGTCTGCATCCTTTTTAAGTGTTTGGTGCCACTGTTTTTATGGAGCCATCTCCTGGACAGTAGCCTGGTTTTCACAGCCTTTTCTTTAAAAGGCGCTGCCAGTGACAGGAAGGGCTCCTCCTCCCGCCAGGGCAGGAAGGCAGGAGAGGACAGAGGGGGGAAGAGGGTTAGTAGTGAGGGTCGAGGTTGGGGGACGGGGGAAGTGCAGAGGTGGGGGTGCTGGTATTGAACTTAGAACAGCTGATGAAAGGGATTGTCACTCACGTCTCCCGCATCTCCTCCCTGCTGTCGTGGTAATTACTCACTCAGCATATTTGAGGTTGAAAATCCCCCCCCACTGTTTATCTGCTCACACACCGACTCTGAGCGTGACTCATCCACGATACAATGTCAATCACAGACCGCGTTGTCATGTAAGCGGAATAATAGTTTACAACTATTCAATAATCAAGGACTCTTAACTGTTTCCCTCCTCCTCCTCTCTCCTCACTGAGTTTGTTTCTACGATTGTTGTTGCACCAAGAGTCGCACAAAAAAACATTGTACGCCGTCCACTCGACCCCTGGTCCCATGCAGCAGCAGCCCACACACACACTCACACACACACACACACACACTCACACACACACTCCACAGCATGCTGCTGAGTGTTTTGTAAGGCGGGAGTTATGTAAAAACTGAATTTGCCATCTCAAGTACATCTTTTGAAATATCAATCAAACATGAGACCAAATGGCCCTTTTCTTTTGAATTTCATCCTATTTTCACAATGACTATTATCTGAGTCAAGGTTTCGAAATTGAACGGTTCTGGCTAACGTACTACAGTTATAGTTCAGTGACTAATAAACAGTTTGTAAGGATTTCACAGTATCCTCCAGTGGATGTAGTGTGACTCCGCCACGTCATGGAGCGACGACTTCAAAATCTGTGTAAAACAACAAACCACATGCTCCCTCTGTTTGTGCACTGTACGTACAGTTGGGCTACAACATGTGAACTGCTGCAGCTCGATGGTACATGACAGATCCGAGCCACAGCTCGTCAGCGGTGCGACAGATGAATAAAGCTGGACGGGTTCATTTTCACATTCTGTTGGAAAAAGACTGAACGAATACAACTGGTGTGAGAGTGTGTGTAGCTGTGTCCCGTTCTTCACAGTCACTCTAGAGTACAGGGAGTTCACATTCACAGTATGCGGATGTTAAAGCCATCTGCCACAAGCATTTTGTAATCTCTAGTTTCTCGCTTCTACTGTTTTCGCTGCTATCACTGTTGCCACTGTTTTTTATTTACAGGCTACTATCTTAATATGATTTTAGTCTTTTACATATTTATCCTTTGATGGGAGCGAGAGAGAGGCGGCTCTTATAATTTCAATGTACCTGAGTATAATGACTTTCTGATTCTGATTCTGTTAGTACGCTGTGAGTATATTGGGCCAGGTGCTCTGTTCCTTCTTCCATGTTGACATTTTATTTTCACGCTTGTCAGTAAATATTCTTATATACAGTAGATCAGTGCAAAAAAACTCTACTCATATCTCGATTCCTTGAGCTTGAAGACACTGGAGCTGATAAGGACGGTTTCTGATCTCGGAGGGGCGTCTGTTGTCTAAACAGTGACGTGCCGATCTGACAACAAACTCTGGGGGAAGGTGGGGGAGGCACAGAAACAAGAGTAGATCAGGTGGAGTCATAATAATGTGATAACAGACGCAGGAAGTGGATTTCTGTCAGAGTGGGTAGATTCCCGCAGGTCCATGTAAAACACGAGTGGGAAATATGAAAGGGTTTGATTTATACTTTTCGATCGGTGCTGCATAGGAGATGATTCAAGGCAGCGGATGATGCTGATTCACATGCGTCATGTCGTCTCTGTGCCCGGTGGCGGCGTGCTGATTGATGTTGTGACATGCTGAGGGTTTTTTTGTTCTTCTGAGGAACAGGCTGAGCCCAGTTCAGGGTGATGACAGCTGCTGACACTTTTTGGCTCCGCTCCTCTCTTTCTCCACTCCAGGTAAAATCACTTCCCCACCCTCTCTCTCCCTCTCTCTCTCTCTCTCTCTCCCTCTCTCTCTCTCTCTCCCTCTCTCTCTCTCTCTCTCTCTCTCTCCCTCCCTCCCTCCCTCCCTCTCTCTCTCTCTCTCTCTCTCTCTCTCTCTCTCTCTCTCTCTCTCTCTCTCTCTCTCTCTCTCTCTCTCTCTCTCTCTCTCTCTCTCCCTCCCTCCCTCCCCCTCTCTCTCTCTCTCTCTCTCTCTCTCTCTCTCTCTCTCTCTCTCTCTCTCTCTCTCTCTCTCTCTCTCTCTCCCTCCCTCTCTCACACTCTCCCTCTCTCTCTCTCCCTCTCTCACACTCTCCCTCTCTCTCTCTCCCTCTCTCACTCTCTCCCTCTCTCTCTCTCCCTCCCTCTCTCTCCCTCCCTCCCTCTCTCTCCCTCCCTCCCTCCCTCTCTCTCTCTCTCTCTCTCTCTCTCTCTCTCTCTCTCTCTCTCTCTCTCTCTCTCTCTCTCTCTCTCTCTCCCTCACACTCTCCCTCACTCTCTCCCTCACTCTCTCCCTCCCTCCCTCCCTCTCTCTCTCTCTCCCCCCCCCCCCCCCCCCCCCCCCCCCCCCCCCCCCCCCCCCACCTCTCTCTCTCTTCTCTTGAGTCACGTCCCTCCTCACCCACTCTCACCACCCTCAGACGGTGTCAGTCATTACCTCTCCCCTGGCGCCAGATGCAGCTTCTCCGTTTCGGTGGGAGAGACTTTTCCACTTGTTCTCTCAGGGACGCTCTTATGTGTCAGTGTTACTATATAAACAGAAAACAAAGCTCGAGTTACAGTGCCACCACAGTTCCTTCCACACCTGGGCTCGAATGCCCCCAAAGTCTGACTGTTTACCTTCCGCTCGCCAAGCAGCTTTCTGTTTACTCATAAACCCGTGTGGGGAAATATGATATATTATGAATATTTTTGAACTCACCTGTTGTGGGAGAACACTGAAGGTTACTTGGCTTCAATTATTGTTTTGTTTTGTTTACAGTCAGACAGAGAAACGAGACTGTACGTTGACCATACACATTTTGTACATTGCGTTGTAAAAGAAGAAAAAAAAGAAATCTTGTTTGGTTAGATTTTTTAAATTTTTTTATCTGAATCATGTAATCATGTCTCAGATGAAGCGGTTGAAGATGAGATGAGATGTAATCATTCAGGAATTTATGAGCCACTTGCAGTTTAGCTCAGCGTTTGAATGTCAGGATTGTGAAATGCATTCACTGTGGGGGGCTTTAGTAAAAAGCAAAACAAAAGCAACAATTTGATGTTGATGTCATCACAGGGAATTAAAAATGTTTCCCTCAAAATCTATATTTGCCGTTCACAATTCAAAAATGAAATCAGTGTGTTTACAGGTCACAGAGGGGCTTTAATACAACGACAAAAATATAAAGTTACACACGTGTCATTTGAAAAAGAATGGCTGGTGGTGCGCAGTGATCCCAGTTGGTGGGTTTTGTGTTTCCATTTCAGAGAAATTGTCTCCCTCAGTGAGTGATATACACAGGTATATTAAATATTTACAGATTTACATATGACTATGTCAAAACCAGATATACACGCATCACATTGTCAAGTTATTTCTCAGTTCCTTAAATGGGGTCACAGTTAAATGGATGTCGTGTTGTATTTGAACACTTTGGTGGATGTTCAAACAGGCTGCTGGTCATGAATTTAGGAATCGCCTTCTTCAGTCAAGGTCAAAGTTAAATGTTCAGGATCGTATTTAACCCCTCGGCCACTGGGAAGTTTCTGTCCTCTGCCTCACCTCCTCCTCGTCCTTTCTTTCTCTTTTCATTTTTCCCCTCTCTGTTTTTATTAGATTATTCCTTTGTGCCTTTGCCTCTCTGTTTTTTGAAACCTTACCACTCTTGTTAATGACAAGCTGCGGGTTCAGGTTGGGGTTGCTGCGGTGGGGTGGGGGCCACATTTGGTTCAGTTCTGTGCTTTCCATTGAAGGTGACATGAGGGGTTGTAACTTTGGGTTTTTGACCCCAGATTCTTTATTTTTACTAGGAAGGGATCCAAGGACGGAGCAGTTGTTGTGAATAGCTGCCCAAGGTGACTGGATCCCAATAAAGAGACCGTCAGCCTGGCCGGGGGCCTCCTTCCCATCCCCAACACAGCCTTTATAGGGCCCGCTTATGAGCCTGGGCAACTATTAAACCCTGTCCAGCCTGCACTGAGGAATTTAGGGCCAGGAAACAAGGGAGTGGGGGTGGGAATGGGCAGAGGGAGGTGAAGTTGGGGTGACTGAAGGTGAAAGTTGAAAGGCATGTTCGAAGGAATCTGGTTGTTCTTTAGTCATCACCTTTAAATCTGTACCAGGCGGGTTACTGTCGGACTCGACCATTTTAATCCGAGCGTAAGGAAACACAGTCTCAATCAGGGGGACGTTCTCGTCTCCGCGTCTGTTTTACTTTGTTTGTTTTGAACATTTTCACTGGCAGCCGTCGAATGGCTTCGCCTCTGGCCGGCAAATGGCGTTATACTGTGTGCCATTTTCTTTAGAGAGACAGCGAGAAGGAACAGAGGCAGACAGCCGAGTCTCATAAACATCCCAGCTCTGTTTGTTCACATGGGGCTGGAGGTATATGGGCAGGTCTGGTTGGTCAGCCTTTCAAATAAAAAATGTGTGTGTCTGCGTGTGTGTGCGTGTGTGCAAATACAAAAATTTTGACGTCAGTCAAAAAGTCAACAGAGGTATGCCGTGCTCCCCCACTCACCAGTAAACGGAGAAGCCAATCAAATCTCAGCTGCCAATCAGCAGTTTATCAGCAGGGCCATCTGGCCATCAGCTAATTGTGTCTCTTTTAAGGCTGTCAATCAGCAGTGTCCCCTGCCTCCCCCCTCCCTTTTCTCTTAAAAATGTCTGCCTTTGAGCTTGCCTTCTGGCTCCGAGGGGTGGCCCGCGTGGGGTCGGGGGTTGTTCGTTGACTACTCTCTCTATAATCAGTGGTTGCATTAGCTTTGATCACAGTTTCAAAGACTTGCAGAACTTACACGATCGAGATGCTCTGATGTATATTAAGAGTCCATTAATGTTCCTCTGCTCTCTCTCTCTCCCTCTGCAGCGGTGGAGACGCAGAGCACCAGTTCGGAGGAGATGGTGCCCAGCTCTCCTTCTCCTCCTCCTCCTCCGCGGGTCTACAAACCCTGCTTCGTGTGCCAGGACAAGTCCTCTGGTTATCACTACGGAGTGAGCTCCTGTGAGGGCTGCAAGGTAAACGGAGCCGCAGAAACCTGTAGCTGTGTAAAAGGTTTACAGGGCATGGATGAATTTGAACTGCTGATGGTCCGCTGGAGAAAAGGAGGCCAGAGTGAGAAGTTGATGTTCAGCTGGAGCCTGGAGACAGATGTTAGGGCTGAGGGGTAGTCTGGAGTGTTTGCTGTTGTCAAACTGCCCTCTAGTGTATCCTCTCTAATACTGCACATACTCCTGCAGAGCTGCAACAGTTGCTCTGTGAGAGACCAGCAAATGGCTACTGCATCAAAACTGTGATTACATTTACAAACACTTGGAACATTTTTTCATGAAGCTCTTTACAAAAGGTTTTCCTTTGTCGATTTCAGGGTTTCTTCAGGCGCAGCATCCAAAAGAACATGGTGTATACCTGCCACAGAGACAAGAACTGTCAGATCAACAAAGTGACCCGCAACCGCTGCCAGTACTGCCGGCTGCAGAAGTGCTTTGAGGTGGGCATGTCCAAAGAAGGTGAGTGTCTTAAGAGGGTCAGGGGCTTGGAGGGGCGGGAATCTTGGCGTGATTATTCCTCAGCAATTAACAAAAAGCAAAAGTTGAGCATTGTTGACAGTGCAACGGATTGTGTCGCTTGTCTTTTTCCCTGCAGCGGTGCGTAATGACAGGAACAAGAAGAAGAAGGATGTGAAGGAGGAGGTGGTGCTGCCAGAGAACTATGAGCTGAGTGGAGAGCTGGAGGAGCTGGTGAACAAAGTCAGCAAAGCTCACAAGGAGACCTTCCCATCTCTGTGCCAATTAGGAAAATACACCACAGTGAGTTTTACCTGATAAACAAATCGACCCCCTAGATACTTCTCGAACATTAGGTCACCGCTTTACCAGCCGGACAAACACAGTATGGACTCATAGCACAGCCACACAGACACAAGTGTCCCTCTCTCTCTCTCCCAGAATTCAAGTGCTGACCACAGAGTACAGCTGGACTTGGGCCTGTGGGATAAGTTCAGTGAGCTCTCCACTAAGTGCATTATAAAGATTGTGGAGTTTGCCAAGCGGCTACCAGGCTTCACTACGCTCACCATCGCTGACCAGATCACCCTCCTCAAATCTGCATGTCTGGACATCCTGGTACCAACCACATGCTCCTATTACTCCTTTAACCTTTTCTCCTCCCACCACTCCCACCTCCCTAATGCTTTCTCATTCCTCAAGCTGCTTGACTTGTCAATATGATACAAAAATGTGATTTTAAACAGCTGCCATGAACCCTTTTGGACTTTATTTGATCTCTTTTCTTCCTCTCCTCTCTTAATTAGATGCTGAGGATATGCACTCGTTACACACCGGAGCAGGACACAATGACCTTCTCGGACGGCCTGACTCTTAACAGGACACAGATGCACAATGCCGGCTTTGGTCCACTCACAGAACTGGTGTTTGCCTTCGCTGGTCAGCTGCTGCCTTTGGAGATGGACGACACAGAGACGGGGCTGCTCAGCGCCATCTGCCTCATCTGTGGAGGTAAACCTGGCCTTCTGTTTTGTTTCCTTTGACATCCTCTCCCCCTTCAGTCATGGAAGTCTTTGTTTTAAAAGAACTATGCACAAGATTAGTCATTCCTAAGATGAGTAATCAGCCTTTAAATATGTCACCTTTTCTAGTTGTTTTGCAGTTGTCCCCCCCCCCCTCCCTCCATCATTCCACTACTAATATTTCCACTTCACATTGTTGCTTCCCTCCTGCTCCCTCAGATCGTATGGACCTGGAAGAGCCGGAGAAGGTGGACAAGCTGCAGGAGCCACTTCTCGAGGCTCTGAAGATCTACACCCGCCGCAGGCGCCCCAATAAGCCTCATATGTTCCCGCGCATGCTGATGAAAGTCACAGACCTCCGAGGAATTAGCACCAAAGGTCGGCTGAAGCTTTTACGTGTACCGTAATCATATCACTTTTGCTGGGAATCAACCCTCCATGCATTTTGATACAGATTGAAATATATTTAAGTATCAGAAAGTTTAAAATGGGGAATGTTGGATTCATATGTCTGGTTTACCCTTTCCTCTATCACAATGGAGAAGAAATTTAAAAAAAAAACAGGTTAACTTATAAAAGTATATTGGTTTTAGTGTCAGACTAAAGAATTGTATTGGCACAAGAATGAAAATGTAAAAAAATACATAAATAATACCCAGCCAGCTCTATTTAGGATATCACAAGTTTAAAATAACAAAGCTGATTCACTTTGAATATGAATCATGCCAATATTTCTGTCAGAGAGACCATGGCATCATCTGCATACTGTGTAACGAACATGACAGGGAAGAGGAGTCGTTTTCCTAAAACAGGATGAAACTTGACAGTGATTCCTTAAGGATTGAAAAATGGACACTGTGTAAGAGGCTTCCTCCTCGTTTCATGAGCTGACAATTAAATACATCTGCATGTGCCTGTAGGTGCAGAAAGAGCCATCACACTGAAGACGGAGATTCCAGGGCCCATGCCTCCACTCATCAGGGAGATGCTGGAGAACCCAGAGGCCTTTGAGGACAGCAGTGACTCAGGGGACAGCGCTGCTGCTGCCCCCACTACTCCCCCCGCTGCTGCCTCCGCTACTGCACCTGCTTCTGCCCCCGCAATTCAAGCCATCAAGCAAGAGGACAAATCCACATATGAGTCGGCCGTCGAAGAGGAAGAGGAGGAGGAAGAGGATGACTACTGGGATGAGGAGAAAGAGCGAGGGGCGGACAGCGACGGGGATCTGTGGGGGGAGGCGGCCGCAAAGAGAGGTGTGACTGGGAAAACACAGTGAGAGAGACACAACAACGACGCTGCTTCCTCCTCGAGATCACTGAGCCCTCGCCCAGCAATATCTCCAAGAAGACCTCACAATACTAGGCTCTTATATATCAACATGTTGCATACAGCACATATTTACATATACTGTACATATTCTGGACTGGAATGAAAATGTGTTCAGTTCAACATAGGAAACGTGGAACGGGAGAAGCAAAAGCACTAAATGTCAGTGTGTTGAGGAGAACAGCATTTTAAAATCACTGTGCCAAACTGAGATTGTCTAAAAATAAATTTCAAAAAGTGTTTCTTCCACGCGGAGAGGAACAAGACGTGGTGGACAGAAGAAAATGCACTCCTCCGCTATCTATAAGGGCTATGCTGTGTATAAAATTGATGGTAAAATACATTGGAACAACAGAACCCTACATGGTGTCCATTTGCCACCAATGTCTTCTCAAAATTCCCTTTATTACTATTAAGATATACTTCTTATTTTTTTTTTATTGTACGGTTTTCCTTAGCATGTAAACATGTCTGTTTGTGGGACTGTCGTCCAGTCATATTTGACTGGACATATGTGTTGTTAATTTTTTTTAAGCTTGTCTTTAATTTTATGCATTTCTGCTTCATTGTACACATATAATACCCATTATAGGACGGAGCAATAGAAAAGCAAGAGCAGGTCATGAGCAGGACTCACAGTGTGACAAGCACATGGTATGTAAGTTAGTAAGTCTTTTAATCTATGGAAATCGCTTATGGTTATAACATCTAAAAGAGATAATAATCACAATAATGTAATTTCAACTCTGGTGCTTTTGATCCAAATAAGTTTTTTTTCGCAAAAATGCAAAACAAATGCAGCAACATATGTTCACCTCTCAACAAGAACAGACACTTAGAGGGGAGGAGGTTTCATGTCATCACACAGTCTCAGGTTGATTCTATCAGGGCCACGTCTTGTCTGGTGGGAACGCTCTGACGTAACTTCCCCATCAAGAAATAGGAAAGATTAGAAAATTGAAGTTGTTGACTATCATGTACTTTTCCCTTTGTACAGAAACCAGGTACAGCTAAGCCATATGATTTTTATTTTGTAAGAGTCAATCAACTAAACAGACCGAACCCGTAAAAGCTGTTTACGTCACAAAACCTCAGGTGTGTGTGTATATGTGTGTGTGCGTGCATGAGTGTGTAACAGAGCATTTACAGATACATAGTGGTCTTGTGCGGATATGATGTTGCTGACGTTGTCGCCATAATCCACAGTGAGCATTCATGCAAAAGTCAAAATAATAGTATTTTGAAAACACACCCAATATTGGCTATGTAGCAAAATAAATGCTTTTAAAGGATTTTCAAGAAATCATTTGCACAACGATGTCTGAAGGACAGAAGGACGTTGATGCAAGCTGATCAAAACAAAACGCAGAAGAGCGATAAAGATTGCACTTCACGTTTGACGTTGCAGCCGTCCGACACAATAACTAACAAAACAAAACAAAACATTGACATTGGATGACCTGCCTGCTGAGGAATAATACGGTAGCTTCACATGGTGTGCGTTCGTGTCTGCTGTAATGAGTGATGCAAAAAACATTGATTTTGTAATAAATATCTACAATGTGTTTTTCATGGAGACTATGCAAGCTTTTTATGCAGTATGTATGAAATTGCCATTATTTGTGTAATGAAAGAAAGACAACGCAAGTCTCATTGAAATCCTCTGGAAAAGATTCTCCATCATCAGCACGTTGTCGGTCGCAGCGTGGAAACATTGCAACAAGTGGTCGGTGTAGTTCGTCAATATGAGGGATAATTGATTTGTTTCAAGTGTTCAGCAAAAAAACAGCTCCTGTATGACCATTGTGACCATATGCACCAAGCGTAAAGACACGGCCGTCGATTCAAGTGTTTAATAATCAACACAGACACAGTTATCAATATTTTTTTTTAAGACTATTGGGATTTTGTTACTGAGGGATATAAACATCACAACCCCTGAGGTAAAACATACGTTATCTTTAGAGTTCTCTTCCTCTGTCACACACACACGTAGATGCACACGATATTTTGCACATCATCTGCTAATTCTACATACTATGTTATTTAGTATTTAAAACACATATCCATGATATTTCATAATAGTATTTTTTAAAATCTATTTCTCAAACTTTTCTCAAATGTTGAGCTGGTGCAATAAATAACACTACTAGGAGACCACAAAGGGCCCAGGCTCTACACAAACACATGAGTAAATAACGGAAAAAGACCAAAGACAGACAGACATACAATTTGGACAGAAACAAAACAACTCATTAATAAAAACAACTTTAAATATATTTGGGCCGTTGATGTAAAATATATTCATTTTGAATTGTGGGATTGAAGAGATGTATTACCATTATCATCTTACCTTTGAAGCTGGAATCGTTTTATCTCTTTATTTTTTATGTTTAATTGTTGTTGTTTCTTTTTAATCTGATGTCTTTATGTAACCACAGACTCTGTAGTGTACAAATAACTTGTCTTCATGTTCAGGGATTTAGACGCCTCATGAGATCTGTTTCAATATGTCTTGTACCAAAAAGAGCTCTGACACACACACACACACACACACACACACACACACACACACACACACACACACACACACACACACACACACACACACACACACACACACACACACACACACACACACACACACACACACACACACACACACACACACACACACACACACACACACACACACACACACACACACACACACACAGAGAGAGAGAGAGAGAGAGAGAGAGAGAGGGAGGGAGAGAGAGAAAGAAAGAAAGAAAGACTAGACTGATCTCTTGTTGTTTTCACATTGTTATGTAAAGTGAACATGTTTCTGCTCATTTTTGGAGTTTTGTTTGCTCGATTGTTATTTTGTTGTTGTCTTTCTTGTATTTTTATAAAGGCGCTTTTTGATCTCAGATCGTTCACTGTCCAGTCGTCATCTTTACAATCGCTTAACACGCATTTACATGCAAAGTCCACAAGACCACAAAGTCTTTTAGAGACCGTCATTGCAGGCTTTTATTGTACAGTATTTCTGCTTTGTTAGACAATATAAACAAATGGTAAATATTCCTTATAGGAACTAAGACATTGTATGGTTTCACCACACTACAGTCTGCCATCAACCAATCAAAGAACCTCGTCTCTCCGTCTCACGTTCTGCTCTACAAGCTGCAACAGAACATTTCACACGCGTCTGTAACACACACACCCACACGTTTGACATGGTTTCAGGATTCACGCGCGCATGCAGAGGTGAGGGGCTGATATACCACCAAAACAAGACGTACTGTGTTAAATTCATAATAAGAATGACATAATTTGCCATTTTTCTCACGACAGTTATGCCATACCACAACAGTGACAACACATCCTCATTTTAATCTAAAAAATGGATAAGTTACAATAACAACAACAACAACACAGTTGTTCTATATACTCTTGCTGGAGTTTTGACCCCATTTACCCTACATCAGTCAGAAAACCTTTAAACACATTGGTAAAACAAAATAAATGTTGGACATGTGAGACATTAAAAAAATGTGCCATTTCTCTTTGAATTTTGTCACCCGCAAAGTAACGGCTCTACGCTATGACCTTGGCGAAGGTCAATTTTGTAAATGAGCAGCGCAAGCAGTCGTTAACAAGCAACCAGCCACCCAGCCATCCTTCTGTGTGTTACCACATGGGGGAGTCAGCCAGCTCACTGCAGAGAGAAGGAGAATTGAAAGTCTTACAGAAAGCGGTGAGGATGAAAATATGAACACAATGTTCATGGAAAAATAAAGAAGAAATCCCATGAACTGATCGCCAAACTACAACTTCAACTTCAACTGCGCTATTGCTGCTATTCTTATTGTTGTAAGTATCAATCTATTCTCCCTTTTGTTTTGACTCTCTGGATGTGATTTATTCCCACGCACACACAAAAAACAAAGTGTGTCGCGAGTGAACGCCTGCTTTTATATAACAGCAACCGGTTCAGGAAGTCGAGTGTGAAAGAAGTCATCACATGTTATTTCAGGAGACGTGATTCCTGCTGTGGAAGGGGACAACAGGGTGTGAACCGTGTGACTGGTGGAAGGTCAGATTTATCACCTCAGGACGGGGTCGTTGAGTTCTGGCAGGATCAGTTGCTTCCGTGCGTCCGCTTGTGACTCCTGCTGCATCCTCTTGCTCTGAGTTAACAGACAGAAGCGGGGAAGATTGTAAACTTGCAACTTTTATCCGTCTTTTAATAATGTACACACCACAAAATATTGACATGAGGACCGGTGGCATTGAGGAGTGTTTGTGTTTGTAGAGTCTGATGTCTGATACCTGTGCCCTGTCATCCCTGACATACCAGGCACAGTGTGCAGCTTGTAATACTTTTTCAATTCAATTCTGTATAATAATCTGATTCTGATTTCACAATGAAATAGTACCAATTTTAAATATAGTACAGCTATGCTTTCATAAAATTCGTATAATTACACATAAGACAACAAAGCTTACAACTGAACATGAAGATGTGGAGTTGTTTTTTTATTCTTACACGTAAAATATATATGATTGTCTTAATGAAAATCTGAAATGTCTTAATGTCTTAATGAAAATCTGAAATGAAAATTTCTGCCCTGCGATGTGCTGGCGACCTGCCCAGGACGTACCCCGCCTCTCGCCCAATGTCAGCTGAGATTGGCTGATGCTGTCCCACGACCATCACAGGTTGAGCCTGACCATCCATTTACTCATCTTAGCCTGATCCAATTGTCATGCCGGGTTTCTACAAGTCAGCATTCAACCAGGTGTTCAACAATGGAGCTGGACTCAAATAAAACTCGCTGGACGGGGGAAGCTTGAGGAGCTCAGTCAGGAAAAACTAGTCAACTATTTGTCAGCTCGGGTGTGTTAGCTTTGAAGGCAGGTGGTGTTGAACCTCGCTGGGTTTACGTGTGAGTAGGAGGACAGACCTGCGAGTCAGAGGCTGGTGTCTCAGCTCTGTTGGACTGATCCAGGTGAGTGAAGAGGAAAAGAGGTGGACACACCGATCTGGCCGTTACTGAAGGAGCATCCTGGTCACCCTCAGAGGAGTCGGGATCTGTTGGAATCGATATAGACTCTTCACTTAACTGTCCATTCAAGTGCAGTGGGATAGAAATGCCTTGTACTGTCTAAAGGTTTCATTACTCACTGTTGGATGTGGATGTTTCTCCATTTGATTTAGTTTCTGACAAAGTCTCCAACCTTAGCTCCAACTCGTGGATGTAGTTCACCAGGTCCTGCAAGTGTCCAGGATTAGAGGAAAGAGAAGACGGAAGAAGCGAATAGATTCAGGATGATGGAGCAGTTTATGAAAGTTGTTTTTCATTTTCTATCTTTTTTTTATTTCTCTTTTTCTTTTTCTATTTTTGGTGAATCAACAGAGAAAGCTAGATGAATGCATTTCTGAAGAAATCAGTGGGGTTGTTGCCTTCTGCAAAAGCTGAAGCTACATTTTGTTGATGCATTGAATTTGTACCAGGGAGCGGTTGACGTTGGAAAAACTGGGGGAAATGGAAGGGGACGAAGAACGTAAAGTGTAGTGTCAGGATAGTATGGCATCAAATTAGGGTCATTGATATTTTGATATTTTTGTTAATGATGTTCACAAAATCATCTTACAGTCAGTGATTTATCACATTTTGTGTGCGTCAGAATGTGTGAATCTCTAAAACAATAAAGTTCTGTTTCAAGTTTGTGAATGTGTTATAGATTTGATGGCATAGTGGTGAGGTTGTATATTGCAACAACCCTTGGCCTCACCCCTCCTTTTCCAATTGTGAAACAGAACCTGTTTATTCTGTCTATGAGCAGAATGTATGTTGCATCACTGCCATCTAGTGGAAGGTTCTTGGGATGGTGAGCAGGAAACAGGAACTGGATGGGATCAGTTGACCAAATATTTCAAAATTCAAGCCTTTGTTGTACTTCAATCAGTAAGTTTCAAATACAAAATTACTATGTAGAATATATAAATTAAAAAATATAGGAATAAATGTACTCCCTCAACCCCTCATAGTCACAATACAGCCCCCACGGCAAAACCTCTTGATCGGTAGGAAGCCCCGACTTACACAGTTCTGTGGTGGGTTGCATTGTTGGTATTTTGCTGGAGCTAAAGTTTACCAGTCGTTGGCAAATAGACCAAATCATTTGGACCCTGGTATTGAGCTAAAGATCGAAGATTAATATTTGTGAAGACACAGAACTAGAGGACCTCGTAGCGTATGCAACAAACCGAGTCATTCCAGGGTGTAACTGAACCCGGTGGAAGAACAGGCTTGATATTTGTCTATATATATATTTGTCTCGATATTTGTTTCTTCATTTCTGTTTGTTAGCTAAATTACTTTAAAAACATTATAGAGATAGGGATTTGGGTGAAACAGCATATGAGTGGAGGGTTGCTCAGCCTTGGCGGAGGTCTTTCAAATTGCATGCACTTTCACATTAGTGTAGCAGATGTGGGGGCAGCGCAGAGGTAACACCAGCCACTCTCAACAATATGAAACAGTTGAGAGCTAAAGAAGAATTCGTGATAAGAACGTATTCGTGGTAAGAAATATCAATATTAGCAGGA
Organism: Scophthalmus maximus; assembly: GCF_022379125.1. NCBI lineage: Eukaryota > Metazoa > Chordata > Actinopteri > Pleuronectiformes > Scophthalmidae > Scophthalmus > Scophthalmus maximus. The sequence goes on from NC_061520.1 coordinate 15,139,313, forward strand.
CGACGGGTCTGGTGTTAAATCCTTGCCTGTGTCTCAAGCTGCTGCTCCTCTCTCTCTGTGTGGACCCTCCTCAGACTGGCCTTCAGCTCCTGCAGCTCTCCACTGGCGTCGCTCAGCAGCACCTACAGGGGGCAGCAGCCTTATACCGAGACCATTCCAACAAGCCACACGTCTGACCTGACCTGGTTTGTTCTCTTTCCCTACTGTAGATCACATGACGCTCAGAGGAAATGTTTACTCACCATTCAAGAAAGCCTTTCTATTTGTGCCCTACGTCCGACGGTGCTGAACTCTGGCATGGTTCTCCAGTTCCCAAAATGTAATCTGAGCAGCTAGCGGCTGAAGCATCTTCGCAGCACACGAGCAGTTCTATATATATAGAGCTGAATGTGTTTGTGTATGAAATAATGAATGAGATATCCTCCACTTGCGATTCACTTACTCGATTGCAATCTCTCTCACTCCCAAGCTCTGCTTCTAGTTTCTCTCTCTCCATCCTCTCCTCCTGGAGCCAGTCCTCCTTCCGCTCCACCTCACAACTCAGCTCTTGCCATTTCTTTTTATCAGTCTGCATGAAAACGCGGGAAGAAAGTGGATTAATAAAGTCACATAGTCATCGCGGACGTGCTCGTGATCGGGCTCTGCTGCCTCCTCACCTCCGCCGCCTGTTTGTAAGTCTCTCTCTCCAGGGCCCAGTTGGCGCGCTCCTCCCTGAGGACCAGGTTCTCCTCGGACAGCTGCAGGGTGAGCTGGGCCGCCTGCAGCCGGGCTTGGTGCAGCTCGGTGTGGGTGTGGGCCTGACGGGTGGCCAGCTCCCTCAGCTCCCTGCGCAGGCTCTCGGTTGCATGCTCGCTGACGTCCAGGCGCTCCTGCAGCCCTCGCACCTCCGCCTGACCTGCCTCACTCTCCTTCTGAAGGAAGACGAGAGGAGGAGATAAGCAGAGAAATGGCACCGGGGGACAGAAACGTTTGAGCTGTCACAAGGTTGAGCTATAAGATGGGACTGGAAAGTAAGAAAAACCCTCTCATGTTCCACCTCTGATTTAGTGCAACCAAAATGTCCTTACTCCCACTGCTGATGAGATCAAACCTAAACATCTAAATCTGGCCTGGTTCCAGCAGGTTCCTGGTTCCTTACTTGAACTCTATAGACCCGTGTCTGTAGCTCTACGTGTTACACATGAGAAGAAGGAGCATCAACCAATAACCTGCAGAGACTTCCTCTTCTCCTCATTGTGTTTCATTTGACTGGACATTTTCTTCAGTCTCTCCTTCAGCCTGTGGAGAGCAGGGACAGCGAGTAAGTTTTAGGACCCAGGAACTGGACCGACCGTAGACGAAAGGTTTGAACCGGTCGTACGTCTCGATCCCTTACCGTTCCACTTCCATGGCTCCATCTTTCTCCCTCTCAGTCAGAACTCTGACGTCGTCCTCCAGGTCTGTGATTCGCTGCTCGCTCTCAGCTTTGTCCGTCATGAGTTTACTCAGTTCACAGGTCAGATTTTCTTGACTATACCTTGCATTCTTTCAGCGTTGTAGAAAGAAGGAACACAAATATGGATTATCATGTGTTTATTATCAACCCTCAATGAAATTCAGCTATTTTTGGGAGGTTAATAATCTGGTGGGATGTTCGGTCCATACCTTGTGTTTCCCTTCTATATTCTTCAACATGTTGCAGTTGTGCATCAGGTTGTCTCTTAGGCCTGAGATCTCCTCCGTCATTGCTTCTCTTCCTCTCTCCCACTCCACCTGTGACTTTTTCAAGTTCTCTTTCTCATCCTCGGTCTCCTTTTTTGCCGCGTCCAGAGCCTGTTGTAAATCAGCCCGCTGTCTTAAGCTTTCTTCCAATTGACTCTGTTCACAACAAAGGGGGAGGAAACTGATTTAGCATTATATCTTTTTTCTTTCTTATATCTCCGGGGAGAAAAGAAGTGCACATCTGGATTGGTTTGATGCAGAGCCGGAGTTATCTCTTCCACACCTGCAGCAGCTGGGCCCTGGGGATGACCAGGAGCAGCTCCTCCTCCTCCTCTCCGTCCTCCTCTCCGTCCTCCTCGTCTCGTTCCTCTTGCAGAGTCTCCAGCTCCTCCAGCGGCTTGGGCGCTCTGAAAGTGAAGGGTCGACTGCAGGCACACACCTCGCCCATCCGATCCACGTAAACAAACTGGTACTCCGCGGTGCTGGGCCGGGGCAGGTAACATGCTGTATCAAGCAGACGTTACTTGTTGTATTTAAGTTGTAGCACCCAACCAGCCAATCTGAGATGCAACCGAAAGCCTGTTGCATCCCTGATGAACTATACACTTTGTGATCTTCTTTATTATTATTATTTGTTTATTATTTAATGTTCGGCTGAATTCCTACCGTGGATGAGCGCACAGCAGTTTACACTGGTTCCCTCAATGTAGCCTTCAGGAACAAGAGCCCACGTATATGTGTGATACTGTTTCACCGAAGACCAGCCCATCTGTGATCATGATAGAAAAACACATTTTGAGCCACATGACATACCATTGTGCATCCTTACGTTGCCGAAACAAAGTCAGCAAAGGGGCGGTGAAGATGGAAAAGTGGGCGAATGTACCTCAAAAATCCCAATCCAGTCCTGGCTGCTCCACCGATGGTCAGAGGTCAGGCTGTAGTGACACTCCACTCTGGTTTGGGGGAAGTAGAGTTGCCCCACATTTCGAAACACCACCGTGGACTGTTTGTCCATGGTATCAGGAAGCTGTGAAAATATAAAGTGGTTCCAGAGAAATGTGCTCCAGTTTCAGTGCGGAGGAAAACAGCTGATGAAAGTCGATAGCAGAGTCAGTTCAGGAATGCTGCATGGTCATAACACCGGTCGCCTATAGCCCCGCAATATGTTTACAAACAACAAGCTCATATGCCGACTGAGCACCGAGGTTATATCTGTCTTAAAAAGAATAAAAAACAGAAATACTGGAAGGGTTGTTTGTAGCTCTGTGAGAGGATGCTTCTTTTTAAAACGAATTCAACAACATAAATGATCAACAACCAATCTACATCACAAATGAAATCAAAATCTCACTGAAATACCTTTATAAACACATTTAAAGTTACATTTTCAAGTAGAATTCATGTTAAATGTGTGCCATTTATTAAAAGAACAATTTTCCTATGTTCCAGATGAATCTAGCCTTTCATTGTTAGTCTCTTTAAGTGCATTTTTATCTGCTATAGTTGAGTACTCATTGCTTTCTAAGAAAAGTTGCTTTGCTTGGATTTCATAAATCAATAAACTACCTGGTGATAGTTGTTTGTTTTTTTAATCTTACCTTCTTCTGCAGAGAAATGAAAGTGATGTCTTTTCTGCTGCCTCAGGGAGGATAGATGTGAGCATCAGTCTGTAGACGACGATGAGCAATCCAGTCAGGTGCAGGAGTTTCACAATACGCCTCCTGGACCATGTGGACCCCGGAGGGGACACCAGTGATGCCGGGTGACTCATGGGAGATGCAGTTCACGGCGCACTGCTCATCACAAGGCGGAGGGACGCCGCGGACTTCAACTCCCATTAGTTGACAGAGATGTTGGGACACAGTATCTGCTGCTGCCGGGAGTTGTTGCTCAGAGCAGTTTCCTGGTAGAGGCAGGGGAGGGGGTGAGGGGTCACCATCCTCGGGGCTGAACATTTCTCTTCATAACAACTTCAGTAAGCTCTCAGATCTGATATCAGCAGAATACTGATCCACACTGTCGAGCAACAGACGTCCACAACATGAGTGAAGCGTGACCTGAATGTGTGATTCACACGTAGAACCTTCAGCTTTTGTTTGCTGTAAAAGAAAATACAGAAACAGTGACATGATTATCAGCAGGATTCGGTGTGAAACTCATCAGCCACTAAGTTTCAGTAACTTTGATACAGCCTAGATGAATATATTATAATATATCAAAGCTTTACTTAGCATGCCGAGTGTCAGCAGTGTGATATTTAAATATCATGACTGGATACCTGTCAAACTCATTTCCCCATTAGCTTTGCATGATTTGGCAACATGCACATAACATAACTGTGATGCTTAATGTTAGCCTCTGTTGTGTCAGCATGCCTTCACCTACCAGAGGTATACGTGGATCTTATTTCTTCATTCTGTATTTATTCAAAAGGGAAACCCTTCATTTCAAGAGCCCACAAATACACAGGATTGTGTTTGAATGAATAAAATACACCAAAGTAAATGACAATTTTAAAAATACATTTTAAAAGAATTCAATGAACAGTCATCTACAGGAGTCCGACATAAACAACATGTACAACTGTACTTTTACAAATGCTCTTTGTGATGTTTAGAGGTTGTTCCCATAGAGGCCTTTTCTATACCAAGTAAATGTCACCAGTTGTAGTAGAACAGGAAATTTGTGATTTTACAGGAAACTGAAATGACACATTTACTAACTAATACATACTAGGACATATACCACGATTTGATATCAATATACATGATATCAAATCATGTATATTGATTTGATATCTTTTGTGATTAGGCTGAAGACATTCACAGAGTCATTTTAAGTATGTGCCTTTTTTTCAAAATCCAGTTTGAACAAAGTTGATCAGATGGTTTTCCTGAAGAGCACAGAGCTCCGCCAAGGCTGAGCAACCCCCCACCTATATGCTGTTTCACCCAAAACTCGCATACCCATCTCCATCGTATCTACATATTTTAAAATGTAACATATTTGTGAAGATATGACTGAAGATATGATTTAAAAACCTTCTTTCCTTCTTTCAGAAAGTTACTGGATCCAGATTCGGATCTGGATCCCTCCCAAAATGTAATCACATGTTACATGGCCAACACCAATCTTTCATGAAAACAAATATCATGCTCCTGCTAACAAACAAATAGACAAACAGTAAAACCAAACCAATCACATAAGGTAACAAGAACCCTGAGAGTTTTCTTAGATATAAAGCACCGCATAGTTACATTAGTGTAGAAGTACTCTTAGAACGAATTCTAGATTTTAGAATGAAATGAATCAGTGCCAAGGTTTCCACTGCTCTGTGAAGAAAACATTCTCAAGAGGAACAGACACACTGACTGGTGTGAGGGAACATGTGAGCCTCCAGTTGGGTCTGATTGGCTCATGAGTGGTTCAGCAGTGACATGACACCCAGTTCTGCCAGTTTGGCCTTGGCCACTTCATCCCAGCCCTTGTTGGCGAGTGGGTTCCTGGGCGACGGGTGCATGATGCCTTCGACTCGCACATCGACACCCGCAGCAGAGAGAGCTCGCCGCGCCCGCTGCTCTGCCACCCGCCCGACCCCGATCACCATGGAGACGCCCAGTGCCTCCACCGCCTGGCACAGTGCGATGTCACACAGGGCCAGCAGGGCCTCGCGCTCAGCCGCAGGCAGCTCGGGGGGAGTCAAATTCTTCCCACTGGCACTCATGAAAATCAGCGGGCAAAGGTTGTGCACGAAGCAGTGGCGGAAGAAGAGTGCCGGTTCGCCGCACAGCTTTCTGAAGAAGCCCCAAAAACGTGCACCGCTCACTTCTTTCTGAGTGCAGGCGAGGCCCGTGATCCGTCGCTTCGGATGCTCGTCGCGCGGGTGACCGACCTCCCCCACGATCTTCAGCCAATCAACAACCGACCTCACTTCACCGAAGGGGACCTGTGCACAGAAAACACAACGACAAATGAATCTTTAAGCTTATCACAATCACCTTGTCGACAGGTAACACTGCAGTGAAGCAGAATTCAAAGTTTCTCATAAGCGACCAGCACACCAACATATACAATATACAATGTTAATAATTTGATGATTCTCTAATAAATGCTATACATGAAAAATTCTGCCACATTTTTCATTTATAAAGATTAAGTCATTAGGGGACCCTGGGACAAAACTTGATCTGAGGTCTCCATTTAGGCAGGAATATATGTTTTAATTTGCATTAACCACCTACAGTTAACTGTATTTACTGTATTATGGTGTATATATGCACATATTTCTCTATACTTCTTTTTTGTTTACATTTTAATTTATATTTTAGGTTTACCTATTTCTATTTTTGGTTGAAGCAACTGTCACGAAACCCGTGGATCATTAAAGTGTTTCTGGTTCTGGCTGATACAGGACACAGGACCGGAAGTTGAGACGGACAGTGATGCTGCTGGATCCACCAGCACCGGAAGTTGAGACGGACAGTGATGCTGCTGGATCCACCAGCACCAACGACCTGAGTTCAGCTCATTAGAAAAACGCATCGGGCATTTTCAGAGTAATACAAGTCAAAATAGAGCAAAGGGAAGCGCACACTTGTTCTTGAAATGTGCTTGTGGACCAAGCAGCCTTTAAAGAAATGAGGGGGGTGGTTGTTGTTTTCAGGTCTGTCCCTGCTATAAGAGAGCCGGGTGTTTGGCACAGACCGCCAGTGCGTAATGTGCAGGTAACCTGCGCTCACCCCGGTCTGTGCCATGCCGAACGGGCCCGGGTTCATCCCGAGGAACAGGACCCTCTGTCCGCCGCGACAGTACCTCTCCACGTAGCAGCGGTGCGTGTCCCACGCGTACTCCAGCGGGTTGTAGATGAACCGGACAGGCTCGCTGAAGACGAGCCGGCGCAGGTGGGCGTTCAGCTCCAGCTCGACCTGCAGGAACCTGGAGGCGGGGGCCGCGTTCCCCCCCGGCGCCGCTTTGCAGCCCCGGCCGCGTGACCCGCACGGAGCCGGATGCTCCTCGTCTCCATCCCCGCGGGCGCGCTGACCCGCTCCGTGCGACGCCGCGTCTTCCAACATGTTCGAGCCAGCTCCTGTCCGTCAGGTGAACGCGCAGCGTGGACGTCTCGTCTCGTCTCGTCTCGTCTCGTCGGCTCCGATGCAGGTTCGACGCCGCTTCTCGTCTCGTCCGCAGCCTTTGTTTTCCACGAACAAGACTTCCTACATTCCCAGTGTGTTCTTCTTCTGCGTCTTCCCGCGCACTCGGAGCGGCTGCTGCCCCCTAGAGCATCACCGCTGTCATCACAGCCGCCGGCTCGTCTTCTTCACTTATGAAAAGGTGTTTAATCAAATGACATGACATGACATTGAGCTGACGGAGAGAGGTAGAAACCTTTTCGATGGGCTCTCCTTTGTATGTGTGATTACTTATTTTCCGTATGAACCCTTAGAAGACTTCCGGTGACCAGACAAAGAATGTGTGTGAGGCTTAAACCTAAATCTACAGAAACAATTCTTTAAATACTTTCAAAAAAACAAAATGTAAATGAATGGAATTACATCAAAATATTCTTCAAACAAGCACAGTCAGACATTTAAATACGGCTTAAGCAGAATTTTCCTTTAACAAACAGCTAAAAACCGAAGTCTTCAGTCTCGACTTTTCTACTCAAAAAAGCATGAAAATAAAATGAACTCACCCAGTTAGCACACAGGTGTCCTTTACAAATTCTTTTATTTCAGCATAATAATAAGCCTCTCCTCTGATTTTCATATGGTTTTAACTAATTGGATCACAAGGGTACATATTAGTTAGCCCATTTTTACAATAATCAATGTAACATTTTTTTAGGAAGTTATTCTTATGCACTCATTTTCCTACACAAAATAATCAATATCAAGATCCTATCTTAACTGAGGACCATAACTCTGCATGCAAGACTAATAAAGAAAACAACTAATCTGTGATAGCTACTGTTATGCTGTTGTTCATCTAATACCATTATCAATATAATTTACTACAAATACCAGGGACTTTGTATAAGAAAAAAAAACATTTTCTTGTGGGACTATCACCTCTAATGTTAAAACATACTGGGCTCTCAACTGTACTGATCCAAATTGTTCTGTCCACATTCTGTGTCACGTTGAGGAGAAATAGGCTTTGTCTAAAACCTAAAGTCTAGTACAGTCTGAAGGAAAAAATATCCATCTCTTTTTTGTCTTTTTTTTTCCTTTCACTCCAGTGTTTACAATTTCATCAGAATAAAAAAAAAGGTCCTTGACACAATCATCAAAATGTGATGAGAAATTCTCAGACAAAAAATCCTTTGATCCGTCTGAAAAATCAAACCTCAGTCTTATAAACAAATGATCTGAGACCCAAGGATTCTATTGCGTTTTAACAATGAGATTGATAATACTAAAAAACAATAAATGACAAAAAAAGGTATTAACAAGTGATGTCAACTATATACTGTATTGCCCTTTAGCCATGTCCGGTATGAGCTCGTGCCAGCAGTATCCCTTCCGCAGAGTCGGAGCTGTGTTTGCAGAGCAACTTAAAGCATTTCTCAAACTTGGCCCCTTTGCTGCAGCTGGGGGTTTTACTTTGTCCTGCCAAGTCACTTAAAACTGAATGTCCACTTCAACTGTCACACAACTTTGCCTTGATATCAAAGGGCCGTTAAAAGAAAATCTTCCCAAAAATACTTTTGGTTTAAAAAAGAAGAAAAAGAAATCCCTAAACTCAGAAATCTGAAACTTTTTTTTTTTTATCAAACAAACATCTGTTCATCCTACAAATCAAAGACTAAATAAAGTACTCTGGGATTCCATCTCCACGTTGTCTTGTCCGAAACCTTAAAACATAAAAAATAAAATAAAAATGTGGAATTCAAATCAAACCGCAGTCCCCTGAAATCATCCTAAACGCTTTTCAGTCCGTTACTCGCTGTGGCTTCAAAGAACAGGTGTGTCTTGATATGCAGATATATGTCCGGGGCCTTGTCGACTAATCCTCCCGCCCGTCACTGTGCTCGGGGTTAAACCGCCTGGTTCAGACGACGCCGTCACTAAGTCACAGAGGGGATCAAGTTTGAGAAACTCCTCAACAGGCAGCACAGTGGCTCTGATCAACCGTCTCTCTGCTGCCTGACCGTCAGAGACCTTCCACACAGTACGAACACAGTTCATCGTCCCCAAAAAGAAATTGTTCGTTACAATATCATTTAGTACTACAATGATTACTCGTGTATCTGCACTTACTTAAGGCTAAACCCAATGACATGACAGACATCCATTATTACACACCAACCACATAGTATTTGGATAAAAAGGCAATTTTTAGTGTGAAGCAGAGTCAAGCAAGTGTTGAATCTGCGGCGACCTGTGACCGACCGAAGCACTGCAGTGGGAAACAAATTTAGCACTACCGACTTATCACAGGGACCGTCCGCCTCCCGAGGGCTCCTCTAGGATTATACACCGTGTAACATGACCCAAACTATTCATTACCATCATGGCGATAACCTCCCTCGACGGGAGAACGCGTTAGTCTTTTTAGCGCCACTGAAGCCATCAACAATCTGTAACCATGACAGCTTTAAGATTTATAAAAAAACCTAAAAAAAACCCCCACAAACCATAATGATGAAGGCTGTGTCGTCTTAGTAAATACATCTGATCCACAATAGTAAACAGTTAAGAAAAAGGCAAAAGAAAAGAAAAGAAAAAGGAACACTAAGGCCACGAGATTCTGTATACCTCCACTAATCTCACAAGGTGAGAATCTGTACAAACAACATAATGGGACTTTCAAGTGGCCAACCTGCACTACTTTAGACCAAGACCTATGGACAGAGGTGGGAGACTGGCAATCTCGGTACATACGGAAAAAATATCCTGTAAGAACAAAAGCATAACTCAAAGAGGAGGACTCATTAAGGCTGCCATCTTGTGCCACTTCCTGAGTCATTAGCATAACACAGAACACGAGGTGCACAGGTGAATCTCCTGTGACCCGACGCTTCACGTCTGACACAACTACTCAACTGCAGGTTGACATCTCATCGTCCACGTCTTGGAAGACCTGGTTTACAGTAATGTAGCACTGTCTGATATTTTTCTTTAAATAATCACTGAAACAGTGGGAACAGACTGTGTTTGAACCAAATTCATTTTTTCTATTTCTTTCTGGCCCATTTTGTGCATTTCAAATCACCACTCAAGTCCCATGGTGAAATAATATTCAACATTTTCAATTATTTACACAAAGTAATCGTCAGAACTGTTATCTCCTGTGGTGATGAAGTCCAGGACACCTTGTTGTTGCACGTCACATCAAGACCAGACACTGCTTCAAGTGAAATGTTCTAAAGCTCAACGCCAAATCTGGTCCTGGTGAGATCTCAACACAGTAGCTTCCTCCTTTTACCTTGAAGGGAAGTTCAGTTTTCATTTGAACCTAAGTGCCAATCCATTTGCATCAAAATGGGCCAAATATGGAAAACTTAGACAGAAGCTCAAATACTTTCCACTCACCACTTCATCCCATTTTGTTGCTAAGACGTCAGGATAAACAATAACCCACTGCCCTGTCAGAGTACCACCAAATGCAGATATATTTCAACAATAATAAAAACTTTTTTTTTCCTTTTTGCAAAAATCAAATAGATTAAGTACAAAAGAGGACCACTGTTCATCACAGAAAAGTCTTGTCTTTAAAAAAAAAAAAAAAAAAAAAACGGGGAAGAAAAAGGAAACACGGTAAAAAGTCAACAAAACAAAAACACAAATGTCCCTCTGTCATTAGTAATCCCAGGACTGAAGCTGCAACATCAGTCTGTGCTAGAGTGTGGTGCCACTAAGCACAGAGCCGAGAACAAGAAACCCTGTGGCTCGTCCCTTCTCTAGCGGTGTGGTGGATGTAGGGAAGGTGGAATGTCAGACCGCCAGCCGGCCTGGGGGGGGGTGCAGGGGACTCCAGGTTGGGGGTGCGGGCGGGGGCTCTTGGCCATATGGACGTGGATCGCAGCACGGCTGGTTCTCTACTTTGGCTACATTGCGACCCTGGCACAACCGCCGATGCCGCAACAGCCGGTCTGTCCGAGAAAAGTTCTTTGAAACACAAAATGGACGTGGTTAATAACGTACAACAGGCAGTGAGCCTGAATTGAAACAATTCTCTTTGTGTCCAGTCGTACATACCTGCTGGCACCGTTCACACTGGTACGGCTTCTCCCCACTGTGGACACGCTTGTGTCTCTCAAGGTGGTAGCGCTGGATAAACCTCATATCGCACATGTCACAAGCAAATGGCTTCTCTCCTACAAGAGCGCACACACATACAGTCAATGCATCAGTTTTAGCGTCGCAAACCAACACAGTGTGCAACTTTCTAATCTTTCTCTGCAGAATACATTTTCCAACACACACACAAAAAAAAGTTGGAACAAACTGCCCTATCAGTAAAGTTAAAAGTGTAGTTTCAGCAAATGGATATTCTACAAGGCCTCGTCATCAACTCATTATGTGTAGATCAGAGTGGAATTTCTTTGGGGTTTTTTTGCCCAGATCTACGCAAAACATTGAGGTCCCCAAAAAACGGGGGCAAGTATTTTGAGGCTGGTTCAACATCCCATCAAATGACTTGACAACCCAAACTCGAGTTTGTTGTGACCCCGTTCTGCTGCAAGCGCCAGAGCCTTTCTCAGTGATGAGGGTACGGTAAAGGAACGCATACCCGTATGAGTGAGGCTGTGTCTCTCCAGGTGGTTACGCTGAATAAACCTCATGTCACACATGGAACAAGCATACGGCTTCACCCCTACACACACAGAGCAATATATTAGCCCTACCACTCACATGTGCAATACATACAACTAGCACTAAAACACTGGAAACAATGCATCCTGACTTCAAGTATTGAATGTGTATTTACTGTTTTGTAACATATATTGAAATGTTCAAACATGCAACTAAAAATACAGTTGGGGTTAAAGAAAATTAACATGAGTTAAACATATCAGGCCTCAAAACAAAAACACCAGTACATTATGCTGTCATTTGTGCTGTATGAGATTTACATTTAAATCACTGTATGTTTGACCTAAACAATCTTCAGTAATAACCTCCGATACCACCTCACCATCCCTTCACCTCTCATCTATGACGCCTACATTTAAACCACAAAAACAACACAGTTTAAGTTGTTGTAAACTATTTTTTTCTGTTTGACGTCTACTTTTAAGACGAGGTAGAAAGATTTTATTAATTCTACTCATATCAATTGATTGATAAGTGGTACATGTACAGTTTTATTAGGGATCAGTTTCAAGTTTAGAAGAACTGTGAATTGGTCAGATTTGTACTTGCCAGTTGTGCTAATTGACTCCTGAGAGCAATTTTTGGAAATATACTAAATACACGTTGATCAAAAAAACCAATGAAAATATAAATTCAACTATTTGACCAACGACAAAAGCCCAAATGTGTTCGAACATATGCTTGACTCTTTTTTTTCTTATTACTTTGAATAAAAAAGGCAAGTAACAGAGACTAAATGATAAGAATTGCAGCAGGGTTTGCAGCAAGGACCCAGTGAGTATTCCCAAGTGGATCTGAATTCAAGATCACTAACATTTAAGTCTGACTACAAAGCAACTTATTTCTGTGCTTCCGCATTTTACTTTTAATTCATGAAAGTAAAAAAAAAAATCAAAAGTCTGGTAACCAGGCCTGATCAACATAAACAGCATCAAAATGAAAAGATTAACTGAAAAAAATTTGAATAAAAGAACACAATTGAGCTTATCTAGGAGTGTGTAACACACAAGAGGTTCACACTATCCGCCAACAACTCTGGAGGGCAGCTCTCTGTTTTCGCTTAGTAACTTAGATTCAAGTACAGGCGGCATAAATGTGAAATCAGGAGTAAAAGTTATTTAAAAATCTTACAAACAGCAACTAAACTGGAAACCGACCAAGAATAAACCTTCTGAGGTTTATTTCCAAGCTAACGTGTCCCCCATATTAGCACAGTTCAGAGTGAGTGTTGATCAGTATAATGTGAGAAGGGTCGGTGCACGGACCCATACCCGTATGAGTGAGGCTGTGTCTCGCCAGGTGGTAACGCTGAACAAACCTCATGTCACACATGGTGCAAGCAAAAGGTTTCACACCTGAGTGCAGAGCATCAATATATTATTTTCAGGACTTTTAGTTTCTGTTTCACAATCCATCAATCAGTTTCGTGCTTTAACATCTTACATATTTACAAGTGATGGGTTGTTAACCAAATTTCCCTACAAAGAATACATGTCGAGATTGGTTTATTTTTCTCCAAATTCCAATTCCAAATATGTCAAATTGTGTTAATCAAATTTCAAATCCACAACTAAAACACACCACATGAGCTGATGATGTCACAGTCCTGTATGTACTTACATGTCAAGACTTACATACAGAATGTAGGATACTCCCGATCAAGAAAAATGTGCCAGTTGCTTTTACAGATTATCAATAATTGCCTCAAACAGCTGACTCTGGATCTAACAGTGGAAGTACAGTCTGATCTCAGTGACATGGGTAAGGTGAGCGGACGCATACCCAAATGAGTGAGGCTGTGTCTCGCCAGGTGGTAGCGCTGAAAAAACCTCTTGTCACACATGGTGCAAGCATAAGGTTTCACACCTAAATGCAAAGTAGCAATATTATATTACTTTACCTCACTTTCAAATCTTTACCATGATTTACCTGAACTATTGGTTATTAACCACACGTGCTGATTCATGCAAAGACAAGAAGATATGTCAAACGTTTCGCGTATGTTCAATTTACCATTGTAGATAGCTACACAACTGACCAATAACAATGATAAGCAATTATTATCCTGATGAGTTACAACTAGTCAGGGAGCAATGCAATCACTACCTTTACGTTTATGTCCCCCGAGTTAGCATCTTCTTAAAGCAAGTAGGAATTAAATCATTTCACTGACTGACCAAGTGTTTCTCTTAATCTGTGTACAATTGAATTGACTGAAGATTTAACCACCAAAGAATGTGCTTATTGAAAAAGGGCTGATCGCTATTCTTAAGAATTGTGGTGACAAAAAAATGTTGTGGGATGAAGTCTTTACGGCTAGTTTTAAGTGTATTTTGGAAGGTGCTTATTCTTTTTTTTAGGTAACCAATTAGCTCAAGTAAACTACATTAACCTACAAATAGCAAATATTGATGCGTGAATGATCTATACACACAATAAATGTACTCTCTCTCAGATTAAACATCTGAGCTGAAGCTGTTGATATCAGCACAATAAAGACTCATGTAATAACGACCTACAAAATGTGAGAAGGGCAGATGCACTGATGCATACCCGTATGAGTGAGGCTGTGTCTCGCCAGGTGGTAACGCTGAACAAACCTCATGTCACACATGGTACAAGCAAAAGGTTTCACACCTAAACGCAGAGCATTAAGGTATTATTTTCAAACTTTGTAACTTAGTGTTCACAATCCATCAATAAGCAATACAAACCTAATAACTATTAAGAATTGATGGGTTGTTAACCACTTTTTAACATTTAGTTTTTAAGAAATTAAATGCAGATTTTTAAATGTTTTTCCCCTCAAAATCCAATGAAGAATACACATTCAATTCCCATATCCACAACTAAAACACATCACATGAGCTGATGATGTTGCAGTCCTGTATTTCTTTACATGTTAACACTTCCTTTAATGTTGATTTTGCTTCAAGTAGGTGAGGCTTGATCAAGAAATCATTCTGCTGGTCAGTTTCAAAGACAATACTTGACAATTGCTTTTCGATGGCTGACTCCGTAGCTAACACAGTGGAAGTACACTCTGATCTCAGTGACATGGGTAAGGTGAGCGGACGCATACCCATATGAGTGAGGCTGTGTCTCGCCAGGTGGTAGCGCTGAAAAAACCTCTTGTCACACATGGTGCAAGCATAAGGTTTCACACCTAAATGTAAAGTAGCAATATTATATTACTTTGCCTCACTTCCCATTTTGTAAATTTAAAAATCATTATCCACGCTATTGGTTATTAACCACACAATTGCCAATTCATGCAAAAACAGAAAACTTAAAAAGATTTTAAAAAATCCTCCTTATCGTAGTGTTGTAATTACCGACAAAGATCAGAACAACAAAAGAATGAGTCACGGTTATCCTGCTTTACTGATATGATGATACAGATCAGGAAGTTTCACACTGCATCTTGACATTTCCCTACAACAACAACAGGTATATGTCTGAAGTGTTCAATGTGCACACTGATTTCTAACACTGGATGTCATGGGCACGGTGCACGGACCCATACCCGTATGAGTGAGGCTGTGTCTCGCCAGGTGGTAACGCTGAAAAAACTTCATGTCACACATGGTGCAAGCATAAGGTTTCACACCTG
This sequence comes from Scophthalmus maximus, assembly GCF_022379125.1. NCBI lineage: Eukaryota > Metazoa > Chordata > Actinopteri > Pleuronectiformes > Scophthalmidae > Scophthalmus > Scophthalmus maximus. The sequence continues at coordinate 15,154,448 of NC_061520.1, forward strand.
AGTGCAGAGCATCAAGAAAATTAATTTTGTGTCTCTGCCACCAAGAGGAAAAAAATTAAATCTATACTCTTACTTCATAACTGAAGAATACCAATCTGAGCTAAATTGATATCTGTGGTTAATAACCAATGTTATATCCTGAAATAACTTGAAAACTTAATATATAATAAGATGATTTGTCTTAAATTACACAACACATGAGATGATGATGTCATCTAATGGCAATTAACACTAAAAATAACTCATCCGTCATAATCTGTGTATGAATACACATATTTAACATTAAATCAAGCATTCAGATGTTGCAACATCCTAATGTGACGCATACCCATATGAGTGAGGCTGTGTCTCGCCAGGTGGTAGCGCTGAAAAAACCTCTTGTCACACATGGTGCAAGCGTACGGCTTCACCCCTACACACACAAAGTACCAACTTTAGCATTAAAAGACTCAACTGCCAAAAATGATCGATGCTGAACTTTACTAAGTGCTTAGTAAAGTTTTGTTGCACATCACAGCGCGTTGTTTACACTGGAAAATCCAGCGTGCTAAAAAAAAAAAAATTAAATTTTTCGCATCTAATTGAAGACAAACGTAACTAACTGCTGATGGTCTAAGACCAAAGTTAGAATAAGAAAAGATTATGTAGACTACTACATTAATTTAAACGGAAAACCTACCAAATGACCAGAAAAATAGAGGTCCCTAATGGACAGATTCCAACCAGCACCCTGGCATGTTTTTGTAAACGATACCAATTGGTGCTTGCGTTCATATAATTTCAACAACAGATTTGTGAACATGAAAACTTTTGTCACGCTGATTGCAGACGTTAGACAATTTTAGGCAGTTGGTAAACAACTATGCAAAACACATTAAAGGGGAAATATTATGCAATTTTTTTTTGAAAGTGGGTCACAGTTCAAAAAGTCCTAATTTATCATAAAATGCCTGTTATGCAGCCCTTCAGTTGAGCATCTCACTGAAACAGGCAGTATTAACTCAGGCCTCCTTAGAAGCCCACTACCTACTGATTGGTCGAACTTCCTGAAGCGTGCCAAGGGGCACCCTATTCTTTTTACTGATGTGGAGGTTCTAGATGCAAACTGTAAAACAAATTAACTAGTAATTAATACTTAGTAAAATAACAATGGGAACCAAATTCGATCTGAAATATGACAGTGGATTGCACTGTTATCTGTAGGAGTACAGATTACAGCAGATTGTCCCTATATGTGCCCATGAGCAGTAATTTCGACTGGACTGGAAAACGTCTGCTTAATGTAAATATAAAGCCCAACATTGCAAGTAGACTAAATATTATTCTGCTGTCGCCAAATGACTAACCCGCAGTGGCAGTTATAAGTAGGCCATCATATAAGAAATTACTATTTCCATCTGGCCCACATTTGGTATGGGCTTTTACACTGTAACGTTAGATACACACACACGAGGAAATAATAAGCATAATAGGTCCCCTTTAATATTAAACATTGGTTAACAGAGCGAATCTTGTGATTTGAAAAATGTATAGGAACAGAAACTGCTCTGACAGCCATCACACAGAACCTAACTTATAATGAAAAAAAAACCTAACTTTCCTCACCTTTCAAATCTAAATCATACTGTCATAACAGAAAAATATCCTTACACCTTAGTCAATATGAAAATGAAACTTAACTATTCACAACAGTTAAATTATGTGTTATATCTTCAACATTACTTTGAATGTGAAATGACACAATGACTAGAATCTTAGAAAATGTTATCCTAAATATAAACTTAAGTCCCATTTTTAATTTCCAATTCACATCAGCTGACACCCAATAATGTGAACATGTAATTTAAGATATCCGTATCGAATCAAGTTTAAAAAATAGGAAATATCTAAATGTGCAGTTATGTTTTTGAGTCAGCAAGCCACTAACACAAGAAGTCTTACGCTGCTTTCACACCAAACACGAAGCGGATTTTCGAATTGCATTTCTCACGCGAGTTTGGCTACAGGACCATTTGTGTTTACTCGCGCGAGTAAGCACAACCAGCCAATATCCACCCTTTCTCTGTGGGACCTGGACGCTAATTGTTTTTTTCCACGTGAATATTTCGCTTTAGTTCAAATGTTTCAAACTGAGCAACTGAAACAACTGACAAGAATTTCACATCCAACGCGTTCCTGCATTGACTTTGTATGTAACCTCATTGCATGAAAAATTCACGTTTGGTGTGAACGCACCATTAGTTTTTTTTAACCATCTAAGCAAAAATGTTATGATTTGTGTCTGGACTACAAAACATTAAAGAAGACAAATCAATATTTCAAACTTCTGTTCACACAGACAGTTCACAGAACGATGCTTCAGAAAATTGTGCTGTATTCTGTCAAAGTAGAATTTCTAATAACAGATGAGTTGAGCTGATTCAAAGACAGAAAAGGAAACATGTCAGTAATGTACATTTATTTTGGCTTGCAGACATTATTAACCCCCCCCCAAATTTTTCTTCCACTTTTAAGCAAAATACCTGAATAAAACTACAAACCAATTAGTGGTGTTTTTTCCTTCATGGTCATCATGTCATTTCATAAACAGAGTCTTGGCAGTATTGCATTGTTATATACGTGCTTATCAAGCTCCTTGTAAATGTGACACGAAACATTAGCAGTTGTCAATATAGTGACAGAAAGCAATACAAACTCGAGTTTGAAGCAGCCATGTAAACATTAATGTGGGCGCATGCTGGACCAAAGTCAAGGAGAGAGGGGGTCAAAGTTCAAACAATGACGACGTACCTGTATGAGTGAGACTGTGTCGTTCCAGTTGGTACCGTTGTATAAACCTCATGTCACACATGGTACAAGCATAAGGTTTCACCCCTAGACAGAGCACAAGGATGTTAGATGTATTTCAACATACTGATGGAAGTTCAAGACATAATGATATGCTTTCAGGTTGGCATGCTTCGTTTCAGACAAAGTCGCATTACACATAAAGAGTCTAAGAACCTGCAGACATCAAGAGTTATGGTGCATCATGATATGGGGAAAAAAAACCCAGGGCTCACAGGTTGCAGTTAAGGTGACCGTTAGTATTACGTGGTCATCCTGCTAACAAACTTTTTATGGAGGTAAAAAACCCAACTTAATTTTATGTTGAAGCTTTCTAAAGTGACCCCATGCTCAAGATGCACCATTTAATTATTTAGCCAGGCCACATTTTCTTGCCTGATAAATCCATGAATAACAAAATCCTTGTTTTCTTGAGCTGATGCCTGCATTTAAAATACTTTTTAGTGTAATACTCCTTTTAATAATAATGTAATATAATACTCAATAAACATGCAGTAGTACCATTACTGTGTTAATCAGAAACAAGGTAATTGACAGAGAGTCTCTTTTGTCCATGGACAGTTTTCCAACAAAGCCTAAAAATTCTATTAAACATTGTTTAGAACGGGAAGTCAATTTACGAAGAATGGCTAAATTATGATATCATATGTAGAGGGAGTTATCAATAAAAGTCAAGTGAAGGTTTATATCAAAGTTTTCAAAGTGTAAGGGGAACAATTATTTGAAGCATACCAGTATGAGTGAGGCTGTGTCTTGCCAAATGGTAACGCTGGAAGAACCTCATGTCACACATGGAGCAAGCGTATGGCTTCACCCCTAAATGCATACAGTACCAAACTTTAGAAAAACGTTCTCAACAACTATATACACAAAATGTGTCATTTTACATAGACTAGTCAGTGTTCTGTTATAGCAAAGTCTCATATATGTTCCTGGCCAACTAGTCTATACATACAAGACATAAAATGTGTCATGTTAACTCTAAGAGCAGTTAGCAAAAACAGTGAGTATATCAGGAAGGAAGAGGAAAAACCTACTTGAGCTTATACTTTAATCTTTCATACCCAGGAATATTGAGTAGCACAACTAATAATTTACTGTGTGTTAAAGTAGCCTCACAGATGTCTACACATATGGGCAAATATCTACAATCCCTGATACGATCAAGTGAGAGGGATAAGTAAAACTTATACCCGTATGAGTGAGAGTGTGTCTTGCCAGGTGGTATCTCTGGAAAAACCTCATGTCACACATGGAGCAAGCATATGGCTTCACCCCTGCACACACAGAGCAGAAGATTTTGTAAAAACAATTCAATGAACAGGACACACTCACTTAGATTATGTATCCAGACATGCCAAAGGCAGTGGCAACAATATGATGTAACACTGAATGCATTCAACTAACATCTTCTAATCTATCTACATGAGTTACAAATTGGAACTTCAATAAAAACTTCATCTTTTTGCTGAATTGAACTTTTCAATGTCTACATGCATTGAAAGGCTGAAAGGGTGTTTAGCATAAAGTCTAGGTATTACTGCAGTTGAAAATGGTGTCCAAAAACAAAGGTATCTCCAGCATGCCCCAATGGTTACAACAGCTTTATGCTCATGTGTATTTTAAAAACTAAACTCGAGTCATTTCATAAACAAGGGACAGATAAACTTCAGTAAACTGGGTGAGGGGGCTCTAACGTAACAAAAAAAGGGTGAACCCGTACCCGTGTGAGTGAGGCTGTGTCTTGCCAAGTGGTAGCGTTGGAAAAATCTCATGTCACACATGGAGCAAGCGTATGGCTTCACCCCTACACACATAAAAAGGTATGTAAATATAAGCTAGAAACAGAAAAGAATGTTTCAACACATATCCATCAACTCTTCCCTGAGAATAAATTTCAAACTTCTACAAATAATACCATCCGCCTGAGAAAATGATTGTTTTGCAGGATGGAGGATTGAAACCATGAGTGGATCATTTCAGTCAGATAAATGTATAAGTTTTATGAAAAATTAAGAGTGACAAAGAAATAATTGCGCAGAACAAAGCATCTTAAATCTTTGTTTTACCTTCTGAATTGAAAAACCTAACTCTGTGCCTTGAAATAATGATTTGGTGCAATAGAAATAAAATTGAAACGTTAAGGCACTTTACAAACACCACTACCAAATGAGCTTGGATAAGCAGACGCATACCAGTATGAGTGAGGCTGTGTCTTGCCAGATGGTAACGTTGGAAGAACCTCATGTCACACATGGAGCAAGCGTACGGCTTCACCCCTACATACACAAAGTATCAACAAATTAGCTAAGACGATCCTTTTGCATCATTCAGAGTCGTTAAACCACCAGAACCTGGCAAAAATCACACATTCTAATCAAGCTTCATGCAAAAGGGTGATTTGTTTTTCCTCTAATTATAAATCTGTCTTCAGTTATGGGGAGCATTCATTTTCAAATCATCTAGAATACATCATGAAACAAAGCAGCAACAGGATATATAAGCCAGGCATGTTTAAAACAACACATACAAGTCAACATCAAGATAGCAAAATGAAATGTAAGACGGTGATCATACTGGCCAGCTGAAGGAGAAACGTTTGCCCACTTCTCCCCTATTCAACCTCAGTTTTACATCTATATAGCTCACATCTATACAACTTATGGTGGTGTGAAAGTGTGTGTTGCTTTCAAGCATTTCAAGTGCTTGTTTTCTATTACTCGACTGGCACAGCTTTCGAAAGCCTCCAATCTGATCTCCGCCATAAATATAGAGCAGAAGCATCTGTATAAGCAATTGTGCTGATATAGAAATAATTTGAATCCAAAAAGCCAGACAATTACAGTTCACAAACAAGAGTTGAGCAGTCACTAGTCTGCACGTAAAAAAAGTGTGGACATCAAAGGACTATTCCCATAATATACCATGGCCTAAGTGAATCAGTGGTTCCAAGATAACTGGTCTGTGAAGAAGGGCAGTAACGAGAATGTTGCCCACTATCAAATGTTTACTTAAAATATTTGGTTTTTCGCAAATTGTTACTTTTGCTTGAAGACAGCAAAAAGAGTGAGCTTGTTTCATGAAATTAGAACCTGCAAATTACATTGTTACATTTTGTCTCTACATTATGACAATGTTACATTTTGACCCTATATTATGACCACGTAAACCCATCTCTTTTAACATGGCTGTGAAACTATGTCACTTACTTCAAAAATATTCAATGAGCTCCTCAACCACCTTGATCATTGAATAATAAAATCTAATCCTGCACACTACCTCACTTCTTATATAACAGGATATGCAAAATATGGAAAACTATTGCGTACTACTATGTACACAATGTAAAATAGCTGAAAGCTAGCTCCAATTCTTCAGCTATGCTTGAATGTTATGAAACCAGTACCAGTTTGCCCAGAAGATGAATAATAAACAGAAAATAATTGTTGAGTTGCACTGCAATGGTACAAGATGGATAATACACTTTGAGGGGTCCACAGGAACCAATTTTGTTCATTAGAGGCATAAAATAAAATAGACCATTTTCTTTATATGTTATAGATGTCTATATTTTGTCCGAATTTGCAAATGCTAATCTAGAAAAACCTATGCTGAAGAAAAGGTGGCTTAAGGTATGAACTCCAAAGGCCAAACACCTACATCAATCTCTGGTGTCTTTAAACAGTCCAAACCGATCCTAGTGTGAGGCCTTAATGTGGGACAACAAACAGTCCTCTTATAACTTGCAAAATGTAAACAAATCTCAGTTGAATACTTGATATAGATCAGCAGTCAGTTCATATATAATCATGGTAACTGTTGAATTTTTACACAATTTTTCTAATCGACTTCTAGAGGGATGTTTTGGACCTGCATGATTGATTGTATGGCGTTTTTGAGGTTGTATAGTTGTTCAGACTAAATTATTTTGATCCCAGGTCTCGCTTGAATAAGAAATATTGCGACTACCTGATTAAACAACGTTTCTTAACTTGAACTGGGTATGGTAAATTGGCGCATACCCGTATGAGTGAGTCTGTGTCTCTCCAGGTGGTAACGCTGGAAAAACCGCATGTCACACATGGAACAAGCGTACGGCTTCACCCCTACACACACAGAGCATAAAATTATTAGCTATTCAATCTCTTAAACAATTTATTATGTGGAGAACAGAAAGAACAGATGCAATGTTGCCACAAGAAGCAACTGCTTACTCAAAGTACTAAAAGTATTATCTATAAACATATTTATATATAAACTATACCATCTGGGATGGGTATATTTAATCAACATTAGTTTACTACTGATGCATTTCTATTTATGAATACTGGGGCAGTAGTCACTGAAGTGAAAAACGAGGTTGGAAGTTGACTTACCCACAGTGCACACTTCTTAAAACAATGAAAAACAAAGAATTTGGTGTGAAAGGGTGCAACGCAAATATTGACACTAGGCATAAACTGTTTTCAATAAAGTCCTTAATTTTCCTTTTATATAAACAATCAAGAACATAGTCCTTTGATGTCCATGCAGTCATTTTCATTAACAAAGTAATAATTACAGACAAAATTTTGATGAACACAAATAATAAATTAATAAAATCTTAAATAATTGTTGCATCTTTTTGTGGCCTGTGCTTTGAGGCTTTCACATACATTAATTGGGGTCCACAAGTTACAGTCCACTTTTAAGTCCACTATCAAAAATTCTTCTTTACAGAACAGTTTGTTGTCTTCAATTAGCAATATAACTGATTTTTTTCCCCTGTTGTCTCAAGAATATCTTACGTAATGCTAATATAAATCAATAATTTAGATCAAAGAATTGCACACTGCAGCAAAGTCTAAAAAATCCTAAATTTGAAATGGCAGCACAAGTATTCTTTGTGTTGATTCTTTTTAACAAACCCATATCTTGACAAAATTAAAATGACCGCCGAAATGTTGCACGTTCTTGCAAGGACTAAAAGCGAGTAAGCTTCAACAGAAGTGACGTCAGGTGGTCGAACAACGCGGCTGGTCAGATGTAGCTTCCTATACATGAATATATACGTGAATACAACCAGATGCAATACAGCATTGCCCAACTGTGAACTGTTAAGTGTTGGTACTATACAAGGGATTTACAGTAGATGCAGCAAATGCTGGACGGCAGAACATGCAGGATTATAAACCTGTGCAGTTATGGTGTAAAGTGTGAAGACCGGTGTATCAAGCTCATATCTTTGCAGGACACAACAGCATTTGTATCAACAAATGCAAATCCAAATGACCAAAAAACCTCCTACTTAGAAAGACAGAACAATTCAAACGATGGACCAAACTAAATCAATTAAATCAACTAAATCACAGCTGAGAGGAAGAAAGTTGTTTTTACAGACAAAACAAACTTTGAATTTGCAATAAGAGTTCATGACAACCACAACAGACACCAGCTTGTCCCTCTAAAAACACCACTTCTTAACCTTACGAACAGCTCAGTTTTGATTTTTTTAAATGATAAAATGTGGATTCTCAAATGTTTCAAACATTTCTACAACTGGTGCCAGTCTGTATTTAAGCTTTAGTCATGGCGAATAATGGACATTACAAAACGTAAAAATAAAGGATAGAAAAATGTTAAAAGAACAAGAGTTTTTAATAGTGGACTTGGGACTATTGGACCGCACTGTGTTGAATGAAATTTTTTCTGGTGTTGAGGGACCAATATCTGTAAGACAAATACTGTACGTTATATTTTGGTCTGAACAGATTTTGGGGGGTGGCTTTGTTGGAAATTACTGTCCACAGACAAAATGAACCCTGAGCATTTGTCCATCGACTACGGAGGTAGTCAGATTTATGTTGTATGGGTACGGTTAAAGGACGCATACCCGTGTGAATGAGGCTGTGTCTCTCCAGGTGGTAACGCTGAATAAACCTCATGTCACATACGGCACAAGCATACGGCTTCTCCCCTAAACCGAAGAGCACCAGTTTTAGTTAAAGTCCCCACAGATACCACCAATTAGCTGTGAGGCAAAAGCTATTACCAAACAAGGTTTTTAAGCAGGCCATTGCAAAACCTTACAGTTGCTGCACACTCCCAGATTCAGTCCAACTCAAGCTCTCAGGACCTCTTTCAACAAATGACTCATGTATTCAAGCATTAAAAGCTGTTTGGCTTCACTGTAATACGACTTGTTCTAAGCAGGACCCATACCTGTATGAATGAGGATATGTCTCTTCAGGTGGTATCCACTCCTAAATGCTCCATAACAATGATCACAAATAAAGTTTTTCTGCACTTTGGACGATGGTCCGTTCTCATCTCCACCTGTGCCCTAAAGAGAACATTTTAGAATAACAGTTCATTGTTTGTTTACAATTACAAATTGATAACGCATTACTAATACATATGACATACAGAGCTTTTCCCCACAGAAATAATGGTACACATTTGTCTCACATACCCACCCTACTGCTGAGAATCTGATGAAAATATAATATCCCTCTAATAAAATATATGATTTTAGAACTATATACACAACAATTACAATCTAAAGCTTGCACTCCAAATGTTTCTTTGGTGTATATTTTTCATGTTTTGTCATTTCTACACCCCAAATTGTCTTTGGCATAATATGCAAGACACAGTAAGTTTGTCCCGTTTTTTATACTAGATGTAATTTACATCTGAATTGACAAAAACACCACAATTCTTCCAATGGCCTAATGCCCTCATGTTACTGCTCCCCCTGCTATGCACACAACTGCTGTTATTGTGCTCTGCTTCACTCTGCTCCCCTCCCCCTCTTTCCTCTCCAGATATCCTCCACCCCCTCCACATCTTCCCTGAACTCCTCCCCCCACCCCCACACAAACAAAATGTGCACCCACGAAAGCTCGATGTCAGGCGCACTTGGATGTAGTTAACTGCTTCACAAAAATATGTGCAAGCAGCTAAAGACATATTTCTTATAATAGGAGAAAATAAACATTCACAGCAGAGGCCTTTTCCCATTTAGCTAGTGCGGCCACTGACCTTCCCTCCCCTTCCTTCTTGTTCTCTCACTTTACAGGGCGTCACTGATTTCCTGTTCTTTTTTTTCTGCTGCATGTCCTCATTGGCTCTCATCTCCTTCTCATCCAGCAGGCGTGGGGCTTGGAAGTCACCTTCCTTCCGGATAAGCTAAAGAGACAGAAAAAGTTCATTATTTTCTCATTTTAGAATTATTACCATCAAAACTAAAAATATAATATCTGAGCAATGACTAAAATTAAGTAATAAATTGATGTACTTGTATGTGCTTTTTTACAGTTGGAAAGAAACCAGCTTAAGAAACTAGTAATGAATATAGTTGGTTCATACATTTTGCATCTTGATTTCAGTAATCAACATATGATTTGAAATAATTGGAATCATTTCTGATGGAGGAGGTATATCAGCCACACAATGTGCTGGTCAGGGTAAGAATTTTGGACAATAGGCGATGTTAACCTTACAAATAACACTGTAGTATTTGAAATATTACTATCGTCAAAAGTAAGCATGACATAACATATATTTCAAATTATCTGCTAAAACTCTTTTACTATTTACGTTAACAAGAAGGAGGTTGTTTTATTGTAAAATAAATCATCATGACTGCAATAGGAGGGAAAGTCCTTCCACAATTACATTTTCATAATTCAATGGGCTTACACCCTTTACAAGTTTAATAGCATTGAATACAACGGCTCAATTTTCAATTTGCATTTAATAAATGGGTGCTAACCAGGGGTGGACAGCTCATTCCAGAGGGGAGGATCATATGGCTCTGGGGACCACGGTCAGGTCCGTCTCTCTGCGGTGGTCCATGGCCGAGTGGAGCCATCATTTTTTTGGGCGGAGCAGCCATGGAGCTGGCCTGCATCAGGGCCATACTGGAGAGGACAGCTTCGCAGCCAAGCAGCCCCGCCTGCAAAAGAAATAAGAAAATAAAAAAAAGATGAAGAACAACAAATTACCAAATATATTAAACATTAAAAATAGCCTGCAATTTGAATTTATCTGCATCTAAGACAATGCTGCCAGTCACATGGCGTTTACCAAGTTAGTCATCAACGACAACATCCTGAGTGACACAAGACTGCAAGCTAAGTTATTTGTAACCAATTTGGTGTTCTCAAAACAAACCCATTTCATATGGTCGCGGACTGAGCTGCTGGGCAGATGTGACATTGCTGTGGTGTATGTGAGCGCAGGGACAGGGGTGGGGACAAGGTCATCCAGAGATCCGTCAGTCAGGATGGTCGGGCTGGTGGGAAGCCACACCCACCTCACTCATCTAGCATTAAAACTGAGGAAGGAGGAGGATGTGGATGAAACAGACAAACATTAAATTACAACAGCATCACTCGCTGTCTTTATGATTACACATTCCATTAACTCCAGTTAGGATGGTCATCTTTCACAATGACATTTACACATTTAAGATAAAACACCCAAACTATCACACACACACACACACACACAGATATTCTTCATTACACAAACTACTACACCAGCTGGTTAAGATTGTTATTTCTACAATTACTTTTTAATATATTTGAGTCTGCTCAAACTCAATGCCAGCTGAACAATGCTTGTGGGGGGCAAGACTGTAGAGTTGGAGGCGGATGGAATTTGCAGAAATGGCGAAAGAAGACACTGAAAGATACGACAAGTTCACTGATAGCCATTGTTGGTAGTGGGGCCCTGACTGTTCATCGCATCGGAAAAGGAGCAAAAACTAGCGTGTCAACTCAGGGGCCATGTTTCCATCACTGCCGATTGGAGCTGGAGCCGATTAATACCCATGAATACTGCACTCAATTGACTCGGGAATGAAGACTGAAGACGAAGCCAGATGTTAGTGGGTGTTGATGAATATTTTGTCCAGAAAATATAAAAATAATAAATATAAATAAAGATCGCAAAAGCCAAACGACCTCCACTTGTGATGATATTCCATACTCACCAATGATTGCAATGAAATTGATCAAATCACAAATCATTAAATAGGGTTCTGCAGGTTTCCAATTTGAATGATTCTAGTTGTTTTTTTTTAATTTGGTATTTTCCAACCTTAGACTATCTTTCACATGGTGAGGACATTTTGCTGTATTACCAGTGTGTTCTTTTGGGACTCAAATGTGTCACTTCTCACCAACAATTGTAAAACTATACACTTGCAGTGCTGCCAGCACAAACTGAAGAAGATAGAAACTTTGTGGGCAAAGTGGGGAAAAAAGCACATTACTTTTTTGTGTGTGATACCAAACCATGACCACTTAAATGAATTAATATTTCCTGCAGCCCTACATTTTATTACCACTATTTTTGATCCAATTGTGCCTAGCAACAATTGAATTAGTTGTCCTACTAGTTTACACAACAGAATCCAACCACTCAGCACATCTGGATGTTCCAGCTATTTAGCAAAAACTAATGTAGTGCTTGTCTTGCAGTATGAAAGTCTGACAAAATTCTTTGTCTGTGCTCTACAGACACACGGCTTTCAAAATACGTGTAAAAGATTGACATTGGACACGTATGACATGAAGGGATCGAGTTGAAAGATGTGAACGGTTTGCAGAGAAAACAGGAATCATATATCCACACGGCATAAAATGGCAAACTGCAGAATTATGTCATTTTGTGAGCGTGAAATACCAACAAAAACAAAACAAAACAAACAAAAACTGTACAAGTCTGTCTACATTGGTTCTCATTGTATTGAGTGCATCCGTTTGACGGACTTAACAAAAACAAACATACTTTGAAATTGCGAAAACCTTAGATCCCGATGTCTACTTATTCTTATGTACCTGCATGGCAACAGGATGCAAGGAGCCCGAAGTGCATTATTTAAGATGGAGCGTGGTTGTAGCTCTATATAAACAGTTGAAGGGAAAAGCAAACGCTTAACAATGTGCCAGTGAAACATAAAGAGAGCGATCTGTTCATCTGTGCGACGTCTTTTGCTCTCAGACCTGGGGCTTGCTAACTGGCCTGTTACGACTAGGCCATTGACTCTACGTTACTCGAAGACACAGCTTGAACTAGTGGTAGCTTCTTCTTTTTTATACTAAGTGACGCTTTGGCACGATTCGTTAGTCCGGGTGTGGCACACGTTGACCGTTAGACTCGTGTGCCGCAAATACAAGTGTGCGATAACCAGGTGGAGGCAGAGGTGTACTTAAACACGACAGTGCGTTCGCCAGTGGCGTTGGTTAGCTTAGCTTAGCTTAGGTTGCTAGCAAAAGAGACAGCGAGCGCTAACAATTGCTAATGCTAATCAAAAGACTACGCGGACGTGCGGTTCTTCCATTGGCTGTCGCCGTGGGAGTGGGCGCCAACAACGAGTTCCCCGGGACTTTGTTTCGACAATAGGAAGGTATCTTTTTGTCTGCGCTGGCTCCACTGGCCCTCGCACCAACACCCGACCTGCCGCTAGCCGCGCTGGGCACGAACAAGCCGGCTAACGTTAGCTAGCTGCTCGCTGGCGCCTCGACTACAACAGTCCTAGGAGAAGAACAAACCCGCCGCCCACCTGGTTGTCGGGTCGATCGCGGCGGGTCTTCGCGGGCGAACAACGTGCACACTGCACCGACCGATCCCAGCGGCCCTCCAGTATCACCATGACGCCGCCGGGGAGACACAAACTCCTCTGGCTCGAGACGAGATCGAGCGATTAAGACATTCGTGATGGCCGTCGCTGCCACAGACCCCCTCCCTCCCTCCCTCCCCCGACGACTATGCTAACGTTTGTTAGCGAGCTAGCCTCGGCGGCTAACGTTGACGCTGTGGTATTCGGTTAAAACAACACCTACGCTGCTCTTCTCCGAGCAGCTGTTTCTACACACAAACGAATGCGCAGTTAAAATCCACCGGGCATCGAAGGGGATGGAAGAGAGTGTGTGTATATCTACCTTTTAGCTGCACCCGTCCGACGTTTTCGCCACCGTCGAGTTTACAAACACAGGAAACGCTACAGGATGTAACCCACTCCCCCGCGCAGCAGCAGCGAGGAGAAAAGACTCATCTTCTTCGCTCGGCTCCGCGCGAACAGCACAGCGGCGCGCGATCGTGCCACGAAGAAAATGTGGCGTTAATCCATCTGTTCTAATACCGCTGTAGAGACTGAACGCGTCGACCCGCGGTTGTAGGAGGCGATGGCCTCTCGCAGTTTGCGGCAGACGACGACGACTGGCGAGGCGCAGACGGAGAGGAGGAAGGAGTGGGCGCCGAGATCGACAGAGAACAGGGACGCGCGCACCATGGGTGAACAGTGGTGGTCACAATGGCTCAGTCCGCCGCCCCCTTGCACTATAATTCATTTAAATGTATTTCATACAATGTGATCTTGTATTCCAACAGGGTAATTGACACGATAAATGACGCCATTATTGATTTCATCAGTACTGATTCATTTTAGTGGGTTTACTCTTTACTCTGCACAACCTCCTTCTGCCTGTGATACTAGGTTTGCCTAAAACAAAACACTATTTCTCATTAATTAGCTATGATAGGGCATCATTTTTTTTCATTGCTGGCATTGTGAATGGAATTTCCCAGTTTGTGATCAATAAAGTACATCCAACCAACCATCCATCTATCTATCTATCTATCTATCTATCTATCTATCTATCTATCTATCTATCTGTCATCTATCTATCCATCTTTATTTGGAGAATACTTAACCTGTGTGGTATAACCTAATGTCCTTTAGTAGTTGGTTTTTCACACCTATATACTATGGACAAACCATCTTGGAGCTCATAACACTGTTAACATACTAATCTCAGTATAAGTGTTGATGTACACTGGCCAGTTTGTCGGGGACACCTCTCTAAAACGAATGCAGTCTAAAACAGGAGTCCTGCGGCAGATCCTTCCTTCGTGAAGGTTGTAATGTCCAGTCTTTGTTGAAACTGCGTTGAAGAGTTGTTAATTCGTCTGTGTGATCATCTTTGGAGGGTGCAGTTTGTTGTGCGTAGCCTACTTTCCTTGACTTGAAGGGGGTGGACAAGATATTAGGAACATGTTTTTCAGTCTCCATATAGACTTAAGTATATTCAATGTTATATATTTTTTAAAAAAAGGGCCATTTAAATCAACATATCTACGGATAAGTTTAAATTTGTATATGGTAACAGACTTATCAGAAAGTAGAATTGCCCGGTGTATCATATCAACTTCACACATTATTTTGCTATTTTGGTCAGTATGAAACTAACTGATCATCAATGATTTGTAAAGTAAAAATAAATATGTTTTCTCATAGGTTTTTTTTTAATGAGCAATAGCTTCACATTTGGACCAAAATCCCAATTTTTCTAAGTTTTGCAATACAACAAATGTATTGTTTGTTACATTTAAACTTGATAAATGTGTAATACCTTGCCTGAGTGCAGTGAAACCTTGAATTTGAAAAGACTCGTATTTTAAGCACTCTGTCACTGACTTAACTTCTTGGCTCAGTGATCAGTTCACTTCACTACCACCGCCTGGGGCTGGCCTGGAAGAGACACACTGCCTTGTTCAAGGACTCTTGAGCAGGTCAGATTCCTGCCAACACTGGAGCACGAAGCAAAGGATCTGCCTTTTCACTATATATACACCACCCAGCTGGCCTTATTTAGAAGACAAATGTTATACAAACATCCAATGGACCATGCTGCAGGTCAATTTTTTTTTTTAAATTTTGTTATCAGTGTCTCCAGTTACAGTTAGTGGTGCAAGATCTCACAAAGGTACTATTGTTTGAAAGGTTACAGTTATGCTGGAACCTAACTGAGGTGAAGCCCTTGACATTTCCCATCGTCACCATTGGTTTAAGAGCATAACAATGCATGTGCTCCCTTTTTAATAAATCACTTATAATAATTATGATAATAATAATGATTAATATCATTATTATTATTATAAGTATTGGTAGCAGCAGCCAGGGGAGTAGCACCAAATTCTGGGCCCTGTACATAAGCATTTGTTTTAAATTCAAGGCTTTCCAGGACCACCCAGCCCTACCCTTGGGCCCTTTGTAGTCTGTCCCCCTTTCCCCCCACTGCCCGTGGCAGCAGCAGTATGCACATGCTGTAATAAACCTCAGGTTGTTGTCTGTCTCCCTCATTAATGAAGTTTTTCTTCCCTCTTTGCCTGAAGAAGGAGGAGGAGGAGTACCTCCTGTTGTTCTGGGGACATTTGCTGGGCGGTAATGCAGGTGCACCGTGCGCACCGCGCGCACACACGCGGACATGAACAACAGCCTGCCAGGCCGGCCAGGTAGGGTTAGCGTAACACCTGAGGCCATTGGCCCGCCCGATCACATGACCCGGCTCCTCCACTCCCACGACACCTCGGTGTTCGCCCCGCCCCTGCGGGTCCAGGTCCCAGGTCCACACACCGGGCGGGCGGTGACGCAGCGGAGTGTCAGGTGTCTCCAGGTCTCACACGAGCAGCGGCTCAACGGAAATTCGCACAGGTAAGACCCGAGCTAGGTCACGAAAAAATACGCGTAAATGCCTCGAGCTAGTGTTGTTGTTGAAATATGGAAAGTTTTTGAAAAGTTAGTCAAGCCCGCGTTTGATTAAATTCAGGCGTCTATTTGTTTCACATCAACGCACGTGCGCAGTCTTGGTCTTCAGGAACTCGATGTCTTTGGAGCAAATCGATGCCAAACGCGCTGCTGCTCACTTCGTGTTCGGCTCGGGTTGACGTTTAATAACCTTTACACCTACTTGAAACAAAACCGAATATGAAAGTATATTTTTTGTCTCGATAGTTTTTGCTTTTTTACCAGAACTCAATAACACTCTCAACCATATCTCCCAGTGTTATACACCTGTAATTAAAGTTCTTCAAATAACATGTTGTCCCTCCACCAGTCTGAGACATAGCCGTGTCTCTCTGTTGCCTCACCTCAGAATTGCTTCTCCTGTTCAAACTCCATTGTTTACATGTAAACAACTTGGGGGGGGGGGGGGGGGGGGGGGGGGGGGGGGGGTTTGGGCCTATTTTTTTATAGTGATAATTGCGTCTTATGTCAATCACCTGTTATGCAATTATGTTGACTCCTCCTTACCCAGTGAGTCATGCTGTTTTTAACAGTGTTGTGGTTACTTGTTGGTAAGGAGAGCTTGGATTAAAGTGAGGGTTTAAAGGTCACTATCCACCTTTTGCTGATAGCAAGTGATGGATATCACATTAAAATGTCGGTGCTTAGATGATCAGATTTCAAAAGTTCATGTTTCAGATCGGCTGTGTAATGATTTCAAGGCTCCACATGCAGTGCTTCACCCCCCTGCCAAAACAGGGCCATTATTGTAAGGGTGCTGTTTACATTTCCTTACCTCTGTTACCTCAGACTAATGACAGTTCATTTACCATACAACAAAGAGCAAAACTGTAGACAGTTTTAATGCTTATGAATCATCCAACATGTTGGCTAACTTTATTTTATTGTCTGACCTGTGTGGAAGGCGTTCCATTGACTAGGGCTGAATAAACAAATCACATGCAAATACAAATCTCTCTATTTTATGTTGGACTAGCAATGGTTTTTCCACATGTAGTGTATGAGATGTATGTAGTATAAGGTGATTATTATATGCATTTTACCTTACACATGGCCCAGATGTAGGCATTTTTCCCCATTTATAGTGACATAAATGTCAAAATCAGTGAGGGTGGCCTGTCTCTCGTTAACCTGGTAATATTTGTTCCCTCTACAGTACTGTAAAGACAATTTTTTCATGGTTTGTTTACCTTCAGATTTCCAAACAGGTCATGCAAAAGAAAAGTCTATCTGGAATCGAAAGCATTAAGATTGTTTTCTCATGCAGGAAAAGTGTGATATGGCCCCACCCAATCCTCCATGTAAATCAGCAACATTTCCTGCAGTGTGTTCATTTTCAGATGACATCTCTGGTTACTGTACACTGGCTATTCTCTTGGTGCACTTGTTGTGAGAAGGACTTGGATTTTATTCTCAACCCTTGTTGTTTGTTGTGTGGGGCATTCAGGACTTCCTTTAACTGTCTGTGGTTTTAAGGATATGCAAATGAGGTGGAACGTCGATACCAAACCCAGTTTACCTTTGTTTTTTCCCCTGTGACGCACTGGTGACCTGTCCAGGGTGTGACCCTGACATTCAGGCAGTGCTCACTGGGATAGGCTCCTAGGCTCCAGAGAAAGCACTGTTACAGTTTAAGTGTTATTGTGCTTCAACCCAGGCCCCTATTCAGTAGTAACTAAACATGGCACAACACACAACTGATCAATTGACAAGGTGAACTAACTTGTCTGTCAGGCTTCAAAACCTGTAGCAACAATAATCAGTCCCAAGCTATTCGGACACAAGAAACCTAATAAAACCACCTGAGTAGTGGATCATCCTTCATATCATTGTGTTGAGTCTAATGTAATGTTTTTATTTCGTTAACCTTTGCCTATGCCCACATCCAGACTCCAGCCCAACATAATCATGTATTGTTATGTGTAATTATGTATTGTTGATATGCAATACGTGTAGTTAAATGTTGTATTCATCTAAATCTGTCAGAAGTGTAGTTTTATTTGACTCTTGTCTTTTTAGAATTGGGGTTATGTTGAAATCCAGTTCAGTTCAGACCAAAGTCCTCACACTACTTGTGATCAGTATCGCTCTGCATCACAGTGATGTTGTTATCGGCGCAGGAGAAAGGATTTTTTTAGTCTATCAGCTGTGCACAGTGGTCATTTAACAAATGGTCATAACACACTGTCTGGGAACTTCATGCCCTGATATTATAATGACCTTCCAGACACAGAAACTGCACCGCCATCTCTCAGTAGAACGTAGTTAAATGTGGGTTTGTCTGAATGAAGTTAAAGAAAGATTGTGTGTATTTGGCGTTCAGTGACTCTGGTCGTCTGTGAATGTAGCCCCTGGCGAGTTGTCCTCTCATGATGAAAATGTGCTTGCACTCAGTTTAGCGGTTTGTGTTTCCATGTCGCGGTCAAGCGGCACAAAACTGCAGCACAAGTTTGAACACGTTGGCTTGTGACTTTGCATGCATAACTGTATGAGCACAAATACAGTATGTGCATGCACTCTTCGGTATGTATGTTGGGCACGGGGAGCATGACAAGAGGTAAACTGACGGAGAGCACGTTATAAACTTGTAAATCAGTGATCTTAGACAGCAGACAGTTACTTGTCATGCACAAGCCTGGACTCTGGCACGGACATTCTAAAGAGTCTGTACACGTTTAGGTAGGTTTTAGTTCTGTTTATCTATTTAAAGAAGGGCTTCTTTGTTTGCGTAAATCTTGTCTATCGTTACCAAGCATTAGTGTCAACAGGGTGGTCTCTATTGTCTAAAACATAGCTGGTAGTTGTGCTGAGATGAAAAGGGAACTGATTCCCAACAAATGCAGACATGAGGAGTAAGAGGACCATTATTTTGTCACTGCAAGAAGAACAAATTCCTTGCTGCAGGGTTAGGTAAGTTTTTTTCTTCCTCCCCTGGCTCTGATTTTAAATTGAGGAATATGCCCAGCAAATAGTGACAGTTAATAGTGTGGCCCAAACACAGTTTACTCCTGCTTAAGGTTTTGTCAGAGTAAATGTGCGGGGAATGATTCAGAGGTGGAGAGGGAAAACGAGTGTTATAAAACATAACATGCTTTTAGAGTGTGTGTTTCTGTTTCAGGTACTCAGTTCGCTGGCAGAGATGGAGAGCGGTCCCTTCAATCGACGGTCCTGGGTGACGCAGTCTTTGCGTGTCACTGCCAAAGAGATGTCATTGGTCAGTGGGCGAGGGAAAAATAACGCCATTGCTGAACGATTTTCCAAGTGAGTAACAGCTGGTTTCCATGTTTGTTTGTTGTTAATATTTCTTTTCTAAAATGATCTGTAATACAAGAAATGAATAGAAGAAAATGAAAAGAAGTTAATTGAAAAGAAGTTAATTGTGTTTGGCCCACCATCTCATGCGTTTAATGGTATTTCCAGTGCCATCATTGTTTACATACAGTATATTGAATTGGAAAAAACTTACAAAATAACAAAATATATTAATTTTTATTTAGGACTACATCAACTGTTGTTGAATCTGCTTTTGCAGCCTGGAAATTAACAAAACTCTGTATTTTATGATCTATTGTTTGTATGACACAGTGCTTGTTAAAAATACATAAACAATGATTTTATAAAAAATCAAAGAATGTTACCCACAGAAAGTATTTAGAAAATAAAAACTTACAACCTCTTTGAAACAAGCAGAAAGATAAAATGCAATCTAGAGCAAAACAACTCCAATAGTAATACGAGTTTGTGGTTTACATTCTTCAACACCTCACTAGTTTTTAGAAAGAAGAAATGTGATGATGTCTAGAAAAATACAAACGCTCTTGTTTGTTTTGAGTCACCAGAGGTCAGCGTTGTTTCCCTCTGCCACAGGTACCAGAGAGCTGCTGAGGAGAGTGCAGAGAAGAAAAAAGGAGTAAGTACTTCTGTTGAGCTTTTTTTCTGCAGGATGTAAGAAACATTCAATTTGCCTGTGACTTTCCCTGAGTTTCAGTTTACAACTTAGTGATGATGAAATTATAATGGACAGCCAGTGGTGTAGTGGTGCCTGGAGAAGTGGGTATACTCTTAATTTATGTCCTGTTTTTTTGAAGCGGCCCCTCCAGTAAAGGATGAACGCACTCTTTCAAACAGTGACCTGTAAGACCACTCTTGCATTTTTAGTTCACCCAAAATGGACCAGTAATATTTGCACAATCTTTCCCAAACGAAGGCATGACTCTTCAGCTATTCAGCCTCTGATTTGCGGACTGTGATATTCTCATACTAATTCTAACCAATCCCCACTCCTCATCTAACCAACCAACTTCAAAGTCGACGAGTACTAGCCAATCAGCGACAGAGTAAGGCGGGTCATTCTTCCACCATCCTAGGACAAGAGTTGTCTTGCAGCAAACTGCTGAACAATGTGCATCTGAGGCGATTTAGAAGTGGATATACGCTATGTCAATTGAAAAAATAAGTGGGTATGCACCGTTTACTCTCCACTACACTACTGTGTACAGCTGCTCATTCATTTGATACATGATATAGAAATGAAGGTTGAGGTATGTAACTATGAAATGTTTCATTAGATCAAAAGTGATTATCATCGTGTTGACAGCATTTTGATGAGTCTCTCCTAACAACTAAATGATCAGATGAAGTTGGTGTATGCTGCATGTGCGTGTGTGTGCGTGTATGCTGCATGTGCTGCTTCATTTGCTCAGCAGTTTCTGGTGGGGTTAAACTAATTACTGTTGCGCGCACACACACACACACACACACACACACACACACACACACACACACACACACACACACACACACACACACACCGTCTCACCATGCCAACACACTGTCTGGGCCAAATGTCTTGTCCTGGCTGACCTCTTATTGGCCACTTGTTGCAGTGGGCAGACTATCAAACCCATAATCCTCCTTCAGTGTAATCCCCTCTGTCGTCCCAACTGTAGGTTAGCTGCTTTGTCAGTGTGCAGGACAGATAAATAAACCTTTGGATTGAGATTAAATTAATTACTGATCAGCTAATAACATGAAGAAATATAAGGTAATGTTCCCGTGGTTGTGTGTGACATTGTGATTGTTGTTTACCAGTGTGTGTGTGAGCCAGCTGTAAAAAGATGTTGACTTCTTTAGTCTTTGTTCAGTGGTCTGGCTGGTAATTAAATGACAAGAGGGATTTGTTTCGTCTTTCTCCTGTAGATGCGTGCTATGGTTTGCCAGAGTCACTTCTGCATTTCCTCCCTAGATTCAGTTTTTAACGGACAGAAGTTTTAACAGAAAAGCAATGCAAGTTCTATTTATCTGGTTCATTTTTATTACTAATTTGAGGATAACCCCTCGTGTTCAGATGTGCCTGAGCTTAGTTTGAATGGGAGGGTAAAAGACCATCTGCATGTCTAAATGTGTGTGTGTGTTTTTCAGTCTCGGCTTCTCAAAATGTATTGCTGTTTTTTCTGTTTTATGACATCCAAACTTCATTACTTACTTTGGACTCATTCGATGTAGGAACTTGGTTTTAAAGTAAGTTACCCTCGCAATTTATATATTCTAATTTATTGCAATTCACATGGTCAGTGATTTGAGGATTTGTGTTCATAATGCGTGCTCCTCCCTCAACCGTAGAATCTGCCGACAGTCTTGTCTCAGTGAGACAGACTGATCTTCGTATGACAATATATTCAACCAGTGGTTAAAAACCACGATGTGGGTTTGGCACAGTGGTCTGTCTTTCCACGATTTGATTAGTTTTGTGTGTTTAGTGAAGAAATAGGTCTGAAAAATCTATTTATTTGTCCTCTAAATGGTTTTAAGAGGTGCATTCACACATCTACAGTGTATATAATCACAGTTTATATAATCTCCTTCATCACTGCCTGTGTGTCAGTGTCAAAGTCAATTTCATCTCCAGCTCGTACAGAAGCCAATGAGACAACAACGAGACGCCCAGTTTAAGCAATCACTGTTAAAGTTCAGAGATCTATGACTGCCAAGCTACATTGCTAATGATGATATTGTGTGCAGTGACTCAATATCAATTACTTCAGCGCAGTGCGATGTAGATCCATTTATTATCTTCAGAAATGATTCAAGAGTGGAAAAATATCAAAGCCGACACAGCAAACAAAGGGTTAACTTTTCCCTGAACGTATCATTTCCTGCTCTGGTTTCCTGGGTTTTCTGACTCTCTCTCTCTCTCTCTGGCTCTCTCGCTCTCTCTCATTCACTTTCCTGGCGTTGAAGGGGCTGGACTGACTCTTACAAACACATTTGTCTTGCTGCTAACATCTGGGAGAGCTCCACCTCAGCAGACCAACCTGTAGAGAAGGACCAACCAAAGGACCCTCACTTTCCTTGCTGTCTAGTTGTGGCTACATCTTGTTTGGTGGCTCCATCGCATTCTCAGAGTTGTTCTTTTTTTCTGTTATTGCTTGAAAATCGAGGAACAATCTTCGTCACTGTCCATTTTGTTCTGTCCACCCTGGACTTGCCTCACAAAGACAGTAATTGTGCCTCCTTTTTTGCCCACTTTGGGGTTTTTGTCCTTTTCGTTCAGTCCTTTAGGCTCATGTTCTCATTTCTTACTTTGCTCCATTTCTTTTTTTTGTCTTTCCGCCTGTTTGTGTATAAATATAACTTATTATT
Organism: Scophthalmus maximus; assembly: GCF_022379125.1. Taxonomy (NCBI): domain Eukaryota; kingdom Metazoa; phylum Chordata; class Actinopteri; order Pleuronectiformes; family Scophthalmidae; genus Scophthalmus; species Scophthalmus maximus. The sequence goes on from NC_061520.1 coordinate 15,177,516, forward strand.
AGATGCACCAGATTCAGTTGATGCTAAGTTTTTTGATGTACTAATACGCAAAAAGTTTGTTCTGTCACTAATTATGTGTATTTGTTTGTCATCGCTGACTAAGTTCAAAATGTATTCGTAGTTAGTTTTTGAGGAATTGTGGTTTAAATAATATTATAAAAGTATTTAAATGTTCAATTCTAGGCTGAACTCAACCAGTGTGCCCGCCTCCAAAACTGTTCACTAAGATTTATTAGTTCATTAGGGTACGTATGTAATAGTGATTATTTTCTAATGCGCAGATCCTCTTTCTTCAACGTGTCATTCCTCTTTTACAATTAAGGAAGTTGCTGCTGGTCACGCTGCAGTAGCGAGCTGCCTGTTGTTCTGTTGTGCTGTTTGCTGCTCAACATGTTTTGTCATGAATGGCCGGCTGATGAACAGAGCCCTCCTCAGTGAAGTCGCCGTGTGAAAAGGAATGTAGCTGAAAAATCTGTCTGCAGGATCAGCCCTGCTATCTCCGTCCTGAGCCAGTCGTTGCATTTAGCAGCCGCAGCAAACATCTATTTCCTGGACCGAAGTTGAACAGCTGTTCACCTAATCTGTCAGTGAAGCCTAGTGCAGACTCTGGCATTTCCTTTATTCCGTTATGCTGAATTAAGGTCTAAGCCGTTTGATACAACATGTGCTCTGCTGCCAAATGAAATAATTGGTTAATTTAGAATGTATGGAGAATGAAACTATTACTTTTGATCAACAGTGTTTGTTATGTCATTTCAATTTTTAGTGCTTGGCAAGCTCCCAGTTTAAGTTTTAGTTTTCTTCCTCACAGGCTATAGCGACATCCTCCCCACGGTCAGGCAACCTGAGTGCCCTGAAGAAGCGCTGGGAGCAACCGGAGAACCTTGCCCGCGACAAGCCTTCTTCTGGCCCACCTGCAAGTGAATCCATCTCTCGCTGTAGGCCCCCTGCCCTTGCCAGGCCTCCGTCCGTCAGTGAATACCCTCCTCCATTAAAAAGCCCTGGCCTGCTGACAGCTCAGGGAGGACAGTCTGCAGTCAGTCGTGCCCAGAGGCCCTCAGCAGCTCCAGAGGCACCCAAAGCTGAAGAACAGAGAGGGATGGACAGGGATGAAGTGACACACTGTGAAAGACCTGAAAAGCTTGACGAGCAAGCTCCAACCAGCCCCTGTGCCTTTTATGAGAAACCAAAGGTTCCACTGAACAACCTGAAGTTGAGGTTTGAGAGAGGGGAGGAAGCCACGAGCAAGGTAAAACATTTAGCTCTTGCAAAGCTATTCCTATCCCTCATAAGTAAACGATGTTGAAAGGCAGTTATGAACAGATTTGGTGTAGATGGACATCACTTTCTGCTCTTGCAGATTCTTCATCTATTACATTTGAGACACCGTGTGAGGAAAACTTCACAAAGCACCACGACATTCCTTCAATATATTGATCGTTACATTATTTAAGTGCCTAATAAAACCAGCACAATAGTTAGCTGTTTTTATTGTACATACTTCAGACGTGACTTGAGCTTTTAGTCTCTTTTTTCCCCCATGTCAGCTTTGAATCTTTTCCTTAAGGCAATAACTAACCACAATGTTGATGCCTTGCAAAACGTTATGTTTTCTTAATCCCTCTTGAAGAAAGTCGAATGTTTTTCTCAATGTTACATCACCTGAAACCACTTTTTCGACCACCATTAAATTGCTCTGAAGGAAAACCACTTGGATTGTAATTTACAAAGCTAATACAGTGTAGCTTTGTTAATGTAATTAGTGTTCACATAGCAAAGAGAGATAAGAAGCCAACTGTTATCGATCATAATAATATGTTTCTCTTTCAGCAGTACTACCTAACAACTATAGCAGCAGTTCTCTCGTTGACCCCGCTTTGCTGAGCATAGTTACTCTGTTCAATATTTTCCCCTTAATACACAGTTTTCCATGTCTCCCCCACTTGCTTCTGTCTTCCCCCTTTGTGTGTGTGTGTGTGTGTGTGTGTGTGTGTGTCTGTGTGTGTCTTCATCCCTCTCCAGCCAAAACAACAAGCACTCCACTCTTCACCTTCCACGACAGAGGAATGCAGGAACATTCCTGACCTAGGGCTGTTTCATTCTTCAGAGGATCACCTCTGAAGAGCAACTGTCTTTATCTCACTTTTCATTAGCTGTGTGTGTGTGTGTGTGTGTGTGTGTGTGTGTGTGTGTGTGTGTGTGTGTGTGTGATTGTGATTGTGATTGTGTGTGTACTCTTAAGTTTCCCCAACAGCCCTGTCCTTTAGTTTTACTGTTGTGTGTGTGTGTGTGTCGTATCATGCAGCTCTTTGCATGTGCAGCAGTAATAAATTTAACATTCAAGTTGTTCCTAGAAGAATGAAGGAAGAGGTCTAAAATGTTCTGGTGAAAATTTACAGGCTTGACCTGGAGCTTTATAACACTTGGCTGAGGAGGCTGGTGGCACAACAGGACTTTGCAGTTCCAGTGACACAGCCTGATGAAATGGGCTGTTTTAATTGGCCGAGAACTCTTTTTTTCCACTCGTGTGTGGAGGAGAGAGTGCGGAGAGAAACTGTCTGGTTTACTCATTAGTGTTGGTGACACGTGGTACACGTGCACCCACACACATCAGTTGCTCTGTCTTTGAACTAAAATGCAATGGAAAAGTTTTGGTTCTCATGACTGCAGGTCAAAGGCATGTTGGTGTCTGTCCAGGTACATTCTCTGCACTCCAGTTACAACCAGGCATCAAATGGTGGGACTGGAAAGGAAATCATCTTTACTTTGCTTCTATTTTTCTTCTATAACTAAACTTTTCCTGGGTTGTTTAATGCTGAGCACAGTTCTTCTTTAGCTTTATGACTTCATGAGAACACAACCTGTCTTACCCTGCAGACTCCATGTTCCTCCACACAGTGCTCACCTGTGTGGGATGCCTTTTCTGTTCAACTTCATCCTGTATATTTTTACCATGATAATGAATTTGAATTCCAGTCTCTCTCTTCGGTGCAGTTGGAGATGGTGGAAAACTAATGTTGTGCAAAATTTGTAGTAGATGGATTTCAGAAATCTGACCCCTCTGATCCCATCAATCATTTTACTCTTGCAGGGCGTGAGGACGACACTACGCAGTACTTCATCAGAAGACATGGACCAGCGTGGCGGTAAAGAGAAACAAACTCATGCACACAGAGTACTCAAGTAATCTACTTCTGACTTCAGGTTCATGTTGATGGGACGCAAAATACATTCAATTAAATTCATTCTCAACTCACAGCCTGTAACTTTATATCTCCAAAGAATTTGAATATTGCACCATGGTTAAAACTTTAAATTGATGAGGAATCAATGTTTGTTTCAGTGAAAATGATGAAAATGTGATCTTGTCTTCTGCCTTAGGCCTGTCTGTGACCGACCGAGTGTTAGAGTCGACGTCCCTGAGGGAGAAGATGGCAAAGTACCAGGCTGCTGTTTCTAAACAAGGCCCCACACGATTTGTGAGTTCATGCAATCGGAGCAGAATTTAAACAAAAACATCTGGAAACTTGAGGAATACAAATATATAGTATCTCTAATGTATGTTTAAAAGAAACTTCAATTTGATTAAAATGACCTACAAGACCCATAATCTGTATAATTTAGCAATTTTCTTGAAACTAACCAAATTGTTGTTAATGAATGTTTTCTAAAACTATATATTGTTCTCTATATTAGAAGAAATACAGATTCTTTCAATAATTTTGAAATAACATACACATACACATTTAGAAACTTCAATAGTCCTTATAAACTGTAAATAGCTTTGAATTTAACACCTTTATATCATTGCTGTATAATCCACAGCTTGGTGTTTTCGCACGCACATTAGAAACAATCATTGTTTATAGCTTCAGACTATTAAACATTGGTCTCAAAGAAATGTATCCTTGTTAAAGTAAAGTTCACATAGGAATGGACACAATCAGTCAGTAAATTTGTCCACTCATGTAACTGTATATCTATTGTTTGCTCCCTTCCTACTTATTTTATCTCTTCCTTCCTGCCCACCCCAGAAATAGTGAAAATACATAATGGTTTATTATTTCACAATCAGTTAACACAGAGGTTTGTTTTTCTTTGTGTGTGTTTGCTCCAGGGTGTGGCCACAGAGATGCCTGCTCCGAAAACATCTGCACCTCAGAAACGCATACCTGCACCCGAGTGCAATGGTGAGTCTTGGCTATATATGCAGTTTAACTTGTTATATAAAATGTGAAATAGAACATTAATTACTATGGTTTTACCATTAATATACTTAAATCATGATTTGATTGCCCTTCTCTGTGCATCTTAGAGAAGTCTGAGGAGCCACAGGGAATTACATTTTGTGTGTTTTGTGTATTTTAGGTGAGAGCAGCGAGCCATCCAAAGCATCCAGGGTGAGTCAGTCATCACGACAGGCAGAGGACATGCACGAATCATCAGGAGAAATCCCATTTCAAAACCCTGTAATTATAAATAAACGTGTATGTGTTTGTCTACGTAGAAGTTCTGCCCGCCGGAGAGGCAGACGTGCTTCGCCTGTTCGAAGACAGTGTACCCCCTGGAGAGACTGATGGCTCATCAGCACGTCTACCACAAAAGCTGCTTCCGATGTGTTCACTGCAACACAAAGCTCAGGTTAGTCTCCCACTGCCAACTCTGTTCTTTGGTCTTAACTGACATATGTTTTGATGAAAGCAGTAAGTATAGTTGAGGTGCCTCCTCAGTGGGTGGCTGTTGAAGAAAATTGGTAAAAGAATCTTTTAATCTTTTGCTGAAGGAAAATAATATCTTTGCTTCTCTCTGGTTCTAGTCTTGGGAACTATGCCTCTCTGCATGGCAGTGTCTACTGCAAGCCCCATTTCAGTCAGCTGTTTAAAGCCAAAGGCAACTATGACGAGGGCTTCGGCCATCGCCCTCACAAGGAGCTGTGGGAACCTCGAGCCGATGGAGAAGAAGGTGAAGAAGTAGTGAAGCCCAAAGAACCTGAGGGATCAGTGGAAGTGATGCGTCCAGCTGAGAGCGTCTCAGACAAAGCACCAGCCCCGACTGTGGAAGTGTCCCCAAAGCTAAAGGTTACCGACGTGACTGCCTTAATGGAGACACATAAGCAGACACATTCCAGCTCCAGTGAGAAACATCAGTCCACAGAGAAGCCCGCTGAGACACGCAAGCTGAGGATCGCCTGGCCCCCTCCGACCGGTGAGAGCGTCTCTGGAACAGCAGCAGCTCTTAGTCCAGTCACAGAGGGAGTAACGTCAAGCCGACCCTGGAGAGCCAAGTGGCCCCCAGAGGACGAGGAGCCATCATCATCAGCCATCGTCAGCTCAGATCGGGTCGAGCTGAAGAGCCTGAGGAGGAGCTCTTCTCTAAGGGAGCGCATTCGGCCTTTTACAATCGCAGCTAACCCAACCACTGCTACCAGTCGGGGGCCCAGGGAGCCTCGTCGCCCTCTCAAGTCCCTACTGGAGTGGAGAGCATCATTTGAGGAAAAAAAACCATCGACCAAAGAAAATAACCCAGAGCAGCAGCAGCAGGAGAAAAGGGAGCAGAAGATGCCTCAAATACCAAGGGAAGATGCAGCACATGCGAGCAAGACCGTATCAGAGGAAGGCGAGATGACTCTGCCCAAGCACGAGGAAGAGAGAGACGCACACGTACAGCAAGAAAATGCATCAGCGGGAGCAGACAAGATGGCGGTGGAAGAGGGCTCTCTGAGGAGCATCTCTCCAGATGTCTCACCAGCCCCCTCTCCACCTTCGCAGCCAAAGCAGAATCGCACGTCCCAGGATGTGGGCTTCTGGGAGGAGGACAAAGAGGGAAGTGATGCCGAGGAGCTGAGTGCCGAGGATATAATCAAGAGGAACCGCTACTATGACGAGGAGGAGGACTCTGACTCATAGGAATGTCCACTCACCATGTAACACTTTTTCACCGTTTTTTTCTTCTCATAAATTTAGCTTTGCCAGATTTTTTATGATGTATTATTCAAAAATGTGTAATAGGTGTTTGTATGTGCATTTGATAACTGCCTTTAATTACTAAAGTACAAATTACAGATCCCTTTTTCTTTTTTACATTTAATTAAATACTATTAAAAAAATGTCTGAAACAGCTTTTAAATGACCCCTGATTATACTGGAAGGTGGAAAAATCAATTAAACTCAATCAATGCATTTCTGGATCTCATCTTCTGATAATTATATGCACCATCAGCATCATACTATTTGTGTCCAAAAAGCTTTAAATTACTATATGTGGCATGTCAAAGAGCTTTTTGATTACAGGCAGAACCATATTGCTTCAAGGCAAACAGTCATTATGTGTAGTCTTTGAATGCAGCACAGACCTAAATATGTCATACTAAAAACAGTGCTGTGTGTTTAAGATGTGGGAGAACAAGTGTTATTTATGGTGCTGGGGGTAACATATTTCCTGACTTAAAATCTTAAATTAAAGAAAAGATAAAACAGAATCCACATTAGTTTGCTCTGGATTAGGATCCAAACCATCCTTGTTCATCGTGTCTTCTCTCAGGGATAAAGACACAATCCCACACGCAGACATAATGTTAAGATACTGTACAGCAGACAGTTTGCAGTTTACTGCTCTTGACTGTTTTTGAGTATTTTTTATGCACCGGAATAATTCTACGTACAGAGCAAACCCTGCAGGGGGTGCACTGGTTTGGTCAAAATGCTTCTGGAGCTAAAAATTTATGTTGTATGTATTTTATAATGTACCATGGGATATGTATTTTCACTGCAGAATATTTTTAATCGTTTTTATTCTGACACCTTGGGCATTTCAGATTCAACTGTCGAAGCAATTAAAATCCATCAATGAGGAAATCCAGAGTTTCCACAAAGCTGTAGTCTTCGTTTTCATGATACATCTTTACCAGGTATTAGATTTAGTGTACCCTTGTTTTCAGTCTTTGGGGAGAAACAATGATTTTAGATACCACACACATTGAGGTGAACTGAACGGAGGATTTACTTGAATTCACCAATGAATCCAGTCGACACCTGATGAGGGCACTTCCCTTAACAGGAGATCATTGTTGTAAATTAACTCAGATTTCTTCTCTGTCAGACTATAGTCAGAATACAACATCTTTCTGAATGTAAGTCATGGAACAAGTGTCATTCCTGCCGACAAAGACATTCATTTTAAGAACAGACGAGGTGACACAAAGAAAAAGCTTATTCTTGATAGAAATTATTTTAGTCAAATTGGTTTACAGAAAATGTGTTATATTTTGCACGCTTCATACTCTTGTCTGGAGAATGTTGACTGTACGCCTCTTACGCAGAGCTTACTGTTAATCTGCAAGTACTTCCATTGTAGTTAAATACTACATATATTTTAATATTTTTCAAAAAGGTACTTAGCCCAAATCATACCATAAATTACTGTCACTACAGGACCCAACAGTGGGGAGTGAAGATTTTACTAATTCAAATTTAAATTAGGGGTTGAAAGATTGTACCTGCATTAAAAAAAAAAGAATTAATAAATGGTAAATGGACTAAAGTTAATTAGTGCTTTTCTAGTCATATAGACCACTCAAAGCACTTCACAGGAAAGTCCCATTCACCCATTCACACAAACCTGCTAATCACTGCGCTTGTCTTATTCTATCATTCTTGGTGGACGAAGGACTCTACTGCCCCATATAAAAATGTGATTTACATTTACTGTCACCAGACAGCACAAAATGTTGTTCATATACAACCTGACAGGAGTAACAAACAAAAAAAGGATTAAAGTGGAGTCAGCAGTGCAGTGAATATTCTTTTAATAGTTTTGGCATGTTGATCTGATTGCTTCAAGAGAAAAGTCCATATGACACAAAAACATCGAAGACAGGGAGCATTCAGGATGCAGAGGCACTGAAAGATACGCTGATCACCTTAAACTTGATCCATGATTCATTTTGAAAAGAAGGGCTAAATGCGACAGTAGCAGCAGCAGCAGACGACCATTACAGACTCAGACACATTTTAAAATGTATATATAATACCATTTAACGTCAGCTTTGACACAAAAATGTTGCAGGGGAAACTGAAAATCTTCAAATGAGAAGAGTCCTTGGGGAAAACAATAACTGGTTTCAAACAGTAATAACAAATTAAAATAAAATAAAGCATTACAGGCAAAAATCTGTTTGGTGCAAACAATGGCTGGATTCAACCTACAGCAATCACAAAATGATCTGAGAAAGGACAAAGGTCATTTTAAATTTAAATCACTTAAGAGCAGCAAATCTTAGTTAGGATTAATTTTCAACATTCAGACCTTTGATAACATTTCTAAATGTTCCACAACTCTAAACTTTACCCTGTGTAGTCATCAGTTTTTCTTGTTCTGACAGGGTTCGATATTCCAGAAAACTGTTCTTGATTATTTTCCCTTCTTGTGACAATCGGCATCCACTTTAATCCAAATACCCGAATGATCCACAGACAAAACATTGAACACCACACTAACCTACAAAGTGTAATTTCCGTCATGTTTAATTTGTCAAATTTCTAAAAAAAAGAAAAAGGAGAAGCACTAATTTCTCATAGACAAAGAAGGAAACCATCACTTTGATTAACTGAATATGAGGTATTATTTGTTTGATTGTTTGTGTGTAAGGTCAGTTATAATATCCATATTCAGAGAACATATAAGACATTAGTTACATACGTTGTGTTTTTTTTTCTGACATGGTTTTGGTTTTGCTGTGACATCTTTTAGGTGCAGATGTTTGTTACAAATATTACCGTTATACATTTTTTAATGACAGCACAGTGTCTATAACAATAAAAACAAATACTAGTCATACCTGATTTTTTTTAAAAACTGATTGTCAAACTTACAAACTTTGCTTTTTAAAACTGATAATCCGGTATAATGATTAAAGATCATAATGATGGTTTGGATTTAATCTAAACATATATATTTTTTTACATTTAATTACCCCCACAATCCCTAAATGCAGGTGGTTTGCACATTTGCTTTTAAATATGCAATGAATAGCTCTGTGTCAGAACAAGTGCCCACACACTCGTACAGAAGTAAAGCGTTACAGCAGCTAGTTTCACAGAGAGTGAACCCAGCGTTAGTTCAGTGCGCTGCTGTTTCTTTGGACGACCTCTCGAGCAGGATCTGTTCTGGACTTTTCCCTCTCACCACTGAGTGTCAGTAAAACACCATCTACAGGAAGAAATACCTCAGAGCTCTGGTCACAGGCTCAGTGACGCTGCAGGCTGTGAGAGCAGTGCTACACATTTGCTGATGATTGTCCTCTTGTAAGGACAGATGGGGTTTATTTGTTTGCTGTAACCTGCTCTGTTTGGATTTTCACATTCAATATCCCAATGAGACTCTATTTCTTTACAGAGTGCCATTAAATTGTCAAAATAGTGTTTCTTCCCCTTTAAAACCCGGGCCTTTTTAAACAATGTCTTACAGTATAAAAATCATTTCATTATAAAACGACTTTTTTCATTAGGCACACGTACATTATTTTGATAGTTGTCGATAAAAAAAGTCAGCCAGCATGTTAAATAGTTCTTACAGCACGAGGGGGCCACAGTTTCCTCCTACACTGGAGTGAATTTTCAAGTAACATCTTGGAGCCTGCTGATCTGGAGATTTTATTTATTGTCCAATCTCCAAAATGTACCTGAGCTCAGTCGTTCCTCCTTGCTCCGATTTCACCATTTCACCGTTTTCATTTCCTCTGCCCTGCTCAGCCACTGAGGGGGTGAAGGTCCACCCTGACCTTCTCCCCAGTGCTCATCATGCCGATAGTTGGGTAGAAGCCTCCGAGCGGTAAGGCCACTTCTCTTCGGCCCACCACCTTTCCATTTCTGGTAAAGAACACCTGTTCAAACACAAGACGACAGCAGAGAGATGCTATAAATGCAGCCAAGCTTTCAGAGTCCCTGGTTTTATAATCCCAGGCTTGATAGCAACTCACCATGACCTTCCTCCCCTCTAAATCTTCTCCCTCTCCCCCCTCCTCCTCCTCCTCTTCTTCATTGTTTGCGTACAAGTCATTCTGAACCTCGCAAGGCTTAGGAAACACGTCGAGGTCCCAGTCATCCACGTCATCTGAAAGAACCCAGACAAAGAAAAGAAAGCATGGATGGATGGATGGATGGATGCAGCACTTGATGAGGCACGGTGCTTTGATAAAACGTGGAAACAGCATTAAAAGATGTTCACCTCCACCGTCAGGGTTGAAGTCCCGTGGAAACATGATCCCACAGCCCATAATGTCGCCTTCAAAGCAGCGTGGTCCGAACGCATCCCCGACCCCGCTGCCCTGGAACAACTTTCCATCGTCTACAGATAAACATCGGGGACGCAGGTTACTGCTTCGTGTCTCATACATGAGAGACACAATTGAGATAAAGATGCACGTTTCAAAACACACAATCATTGCTAACATTTTACATTTATCTTTTTCTTCTAGCTGTTTCCAGCTGATGGAAGAAATCAAACATAACCTTTTAAATATTTAACGATCATTGATTTGGCTATAAATAATAATAAAATATTAACTATTCGGTGAGGTCCAAACTGCAAGAAATGAGATTGATGAGCTGGTGCCATTACCGATGTGATAATTTGCAACACAGTAAATGTGTAAAAGACTAGAAGACACACTGACACTGAGAAAACACTCAGCAGCTACGAATGCGACAACATGACGAGGAAGCACTCACCTGCATGATAAGCTATTGACCCTCTGCTCCAACCTGGATGTCTGTTCTTAGGGTAGTCCTGCAAATCAAAAAGAGAAGGTATAAGCTTAGGATGCATAAGTACATCCTGTTGATTTTCTAATTAATGAAATTGATGTCATCGGCTTCATCAAACTACTGTGTCCTTGTTTTGTTTTATTGAGGTGTTTTCTGAGGCTTCAGCCAAGTTCTGAGGTAGAAAGTTCTTCATTAAACTCTTGTCTCATCGTCTAAAGTTCTATCCATCTATCTATCCATATGTCTGTCTGTCTGTCTATCTGTCTGTAGTCAAGTGGATCTTTAATGGTCAACTATGCATCTTTTTATCTACTTTCATTAAAGTAGAATATGTACTGTGGCCAGGTCTGTCAGCAAATATCATTTCCAAATGACATTATTACATTTTTAGTATTTGCTTCTTCCTGTAGCACATTTCACATATTGATTTGGACATGGAGAGACGGCTGGTTTGTCAGACCAGCAACATCACCTTCCACTCACTCAGAGTGATGCTGATCAGCATGATCAGGTGCTAAGTCACCTCTCAACATACAGCAGGCTGCAGAGCAGGGAGGGACTCTTGAATTGGGTTTCACGCAATGAAACCACTCTAACTCTGGGAGGTCTAAAGTGATGATGGCCACAGATACCGGCAGGAAAACTAGGCTTTTGGAAGGAGGAAGCATGACAAGATAAGATCGTAGGAACAACACAGACTTGAAGCAATAAGGTGTCGGCGTTAAGCAAAGGAATGCACAGTGAACAAATGCTCCATTATTCAATTCAAGCAACTACAGAATAACTGTAACTTGTGTGTTACCCTTTGTTTTGACTTTTGTAGAGCTAATACTTCTAATGTGGCTCGCAGGAGATGACAGGGGATGGAACAAAATCTCAGGAATGACCGTTTGACGGATTTACAATGCTCCACCAAAAACCACACACACGTTGAGAAAAACAATTCTGGGAAAACAACAGCGAAATGAATGAGGTCTATTCTCCACGCAGGTCTGACCTGGGGATGCAACACGGCCACACACACACACACACACACACACACCAACTGATGGAGGAGCTTCGTGTTAAGGGCGAGTGCAAAAAAAAGGAAAAAAGATCCACCACCTCCCAAACAGTGAGGGACCATCACAGCTGGCAAAACAGCGTGAGTAGAGTGACGCTGGATCAATTAGCTTCCAATAACAGAGTACGGCGAGCATTGAACATCTCAGGAAAATAACATCAGAAAACCAATATCTCAACCACACTCCGTTTCATAAATGACAGGATGACTGTTTCCTCAGCGATCACTAAGCTGCTTTATTTATATTAAACAGGATGTGCATGAGTTCACCATGATTTCATTTGAAGCCAAAGGCAGCTGATTGCATCTCAGATGTATAAACATTCAACAAGTCGTCTTTCAGACCCACCTCATTTCCACATTATGGATCATCACCTGCTGTCATCGTTTCTCATTAAATATTACCTGACTGAGCCAGGTTGACTCCGGATATCAACCTTGAATTGCTTAGCCCCAGGAGCTCCTGCATACTTTAAATTTTTTTCTATCTCTTCCTTCTTGTGTGGAGAGAAGGAGCAAAATAAAACGTGAAGAACTGGGACAAATGGACCACGTACATGTTCACATCTTATCTCAAAACTAACTTTTCTACACTTGCCTACAGTACTGTAGTCAACATAGTAGGTTAGCATGTATCTGGAACCTGCTCACTATGGAAAAACCAGATGTGGGGCTAAAATGAGACAATATTTATTCTGCTGATAGCTTTTCCTCTTTCGGTCATCCATCACTCAGACTGGAAACAGTGAGAGCAGCGTTGCGTATGAGGGAGAGGGATGACGAGGTGCGACAGCGGGGAAAGACAAGTTTTCATTACCGGCAGATAACCGCAGAGTGTGTACTGTAAGTAACACAAGGTCCGTCAGTGACAATGAAACGTGATCGTTATGGTGACGACTGAAAAACGAGGAGGCTCTCACCCTGCGTGCCAGACCCAGGGCGATGTAACACTTCTCTCCAGCATCTGTGATCTCCAGTTCATAGTAGTGGAAGCGTGTGTTCAGAGGCCGACGGGCCTGAGCCAAGCCTACGTCCACGATGCTCTTCCCTTTCCCCACGTACTCCAGTAGCTGAGGAGAACGAACACACACACACACACACACACGTTTTTTCGAATTAACAAGGAACTGTAAATGAGAAAAAAGAAACCCTGCAACAAAGATGTGCAATAACAAGCTTGAAAATGTAACCCGAACCCTGTCTTTTTATTTTTTCCTGTCCTGACAGCTTTTGTGTAATATTAGAGCATACACATGTGATGATTGATGAGTTGTAGGGAGTTCACACAGTGGTTTGTGGTCCCTGCCTTCACACGGGACAGGGCCAGATTTAGAATAAAGATTAAATCCTTTATACAAAAATAAAGGAAAAATAAATGTGAGGGTTGCATGCAGGTCATTGGCTCCTGCCTGTGGGCAATTCAGCTGGGTTCTCCTCCCAGTGTCTTTCAGTTCAGGTTTAGTGTGTATTAGTGCCTGAGTCAGACTCAAACACTGCAGCCCTGCTGTCACAGGGAGGGGTAGAGACCAAAACAGAGGAAAAAAATAATAATACTTTTTGGGTTATCTCCTTCCATCCCTATCTTTATCTGTTATTCGGTGCTTGGCAACAGCTTATATTTACAGCACTCTTGATTTTCTGCATCAAGATTTGTTCATAATCATAATCAAAATGTTTTGGCACTTTGCCTTTATTTTGGATTTAACCCATCCACTCCATTCAAATAGAGGCAGTGAAAATATGTTCATGGGGAGACTTTTGATAAATTCTGTTTCACTCAAACAATTTTGGATAAAGCCAACTGAGAAGTTTAAAGGCGGACTTGGTAAGTGTGTATATTCTGGCCAACATGTAAAAGACCTTAGGTAGAGGCGTTACCAAATTCATATCGTTCTCATATAATGCTGTCAGCCTCACAATGGAATGTCTAAAAAAGGATCAACATCAGTGCAACAGAAGCAGATATATCGCCTTTTTTTCTTCCTTTACCCACAATGCAACACTAACAGCCAGCAGTTTGACATGAGTAATGGAGCTACAAAAGGTATCACCAGTGAGCAGCCAACTTCAATGAAACTCTATAGTCCAATAATCTGGTGTGTGCAGTTTTTCTCCGGTTCATCCTCCCACTGACACCAACCGGTGATTACACAGCACGAACCTTTATGAGGGAGACAATCTTTCAAATTTTATGTCATCTTTATACGTAGTAAAACTGAAAAGACTTACCGTGCCGGTCACCTTGACATCATGGAGACGGCCCCAGTCCTCTTCGTGACTGTCCACAATCATCTGTCCATCGTCCTCCTCCATCCCCCACTCAGCATTCAGGTCCAGCAGCACTTCCTCCCCCAAAGAATGCATTCCCACAGCGGGGTGGAGAGCTTCAGGAGATGCTGGGATTTCCACACTGCCGACCTGAGCACACATTCAGATACACTTTGTGATAAGCAAAGTACAAGAATAGGGGGGGGGAGGACAAATTCACTTGTTACATTGCTAAAGTTCAATACTCACTTCTTTCCCATTCTTGGTAAAAAACACTGTCAACTGCCCATCGTTGGAGTCCAGGGATACTCCACAGCCGATTCTGTCACCTCGGCAGCATTTTGGACCAAACTGCTGTCCCATAGTGTTGCCATCATACAGCCTGTGGAAAGACACGTTGGAGAGGCTGAACGACTGATCACGGAGGCTCATCTCGCTCAGATTTTGCAGATGTTCACAGAAAAATGTCAAAGGACACATAAAGTAAAAATGGGACACTGGAATCTGCCGCTCACTTGCGTCATCTCCGTCCCAGTAAGTCTCCCGGTAAAGCTGCTTTCATGCACTGAAGTCAGGACCTTATTTTATACATTTAAAAAGTGTGTGTAAAAGTTTTAACCATGTTTTTTTTAAGTTAGTGCAGATTAGTGCAGTTAAGATGCACTAATCAGTGTTTTTGAGATCAAATTACTTCTCTAATGTGAAGGGGATCGCTCATGGTGATGAACCAACTGACAACTCACACTTTTTTTTTGCTTCATCCACTTATCTGGTCTGGTATGTTCATTAGCTTTTGATGGCTAATTTTAGTGTATGTTTTCCAGAATTCTTCCGGAGGGGCTGTATGTGAGGACGCAAATGTTGCCATGTTGCTGACTGTAAACAAAAATGCTGCTTTCTGCAGCAAATATATCGTCATATCTCATGCTCTTCACGAAGAACATGTTCCGGAAATGTTCCTGTTTGTCTGACTCTGACAATTTCCTGCTGCGTTCGTCATGTATGTGAGGCAAAGTCCCAAATTTTTCATGTCTGAAAACGGATGAAGTAAAACTTAATAAAGACTATCACATTGTAAATGTTTATAGCACTTGGAGTTTGTAATACTCATTGCATCATATTATGACCTTTAATTCAGAGTCAAATTTAGCACTGCTAAATTCCAGATATTTTGATTAAAATCTAAATTATTGGAGCTCCCTGGTGAACTCTGGGTTTAAGGTTGCTGTACCTTAACCGAAAGATCCACCGTTGACAAAGACTGCCAGTCATTTCATGTAATTTCCCTACTGTCCAAGCTCTAATGAAGGCATAAAAAACAATGACCCCAAACCATATTATATCAGAAACCACAGCGCTTGTGTGATAGTGGTTCTTTTTAGTTCCCAGCACTGTGTGACTTTTTTTAGGGGAAGTGTTACTCAGAGTCTGAGTAGCTTCTTGTTATGTTCCTAGTATTACGCCCTCACACTGACCAAAAAAGCTCTTCCTGGATGTAGTAAATGGATTCTGAGACCCGAACATCAAACATAAAATTGTAGTTTGTTTGACTGAGCCCTTCATAAACAGACAAAAGTGCTCTGCTCTCAGATTCCAAGTCTACAACGTCAACAGGCCCCTGACATAGGTGCATTTTGTGGGGATGTGTGAAACAACATTATATTGGGCCAGATTTACATTTTCCAAATGCGTTGCCACGTCATGTAACCTTGAGAACGTGTTCAGTCTACAGTATTTGTAATGTGATGTACAGTGACACATACTTGCCATCATCAGCATGAAAAGCCACTGAATTCGGGAGCCAGCCCGGCTGATGGTCCAGTTTGTAGAGTTGAGGCACCAGACCGACAGCGATCATCCCCCTCACGCCCGTATCCACGATGGTCACCTGCAAAACCACAGGAGGATTCATCACCAAGAGACGTTTTAAAATCCCCTTCTTTTTGAAATTATTGTTTGCTTAAAAAAGGACTAAGACAAAAAAGATTTACCTCAAATTTAAAACAGGGATGTCACCAACATTAATTGGAAGTGTCTCCTTATAGCCTGAACAATATGTTATCAACAGACTTGAGCATCAAAACGTAGTCATAGGATATTATAAATAATGTGAGGAGCCCTTTTATCAGTTATGCTTAGATGAGAGAATTTAAAGGTTGTTGTTTTCACATCATTACACTTAATGTGTGGGAGGCTGTTACATTGTGAGAGCTTATAAGCAGAACAAATGTGTTAAGTCTGAGGAAGAGGAGGAGAGGGCTGCGGTCAGGGTGAAGGACAAAGAGTTGTGTATATTTTGTTTTAAAATGTATTTTTCTGTTGTGGATGTTGTCAGAAGAAGGTCACTCAGCTACTGTCCTGGATCCAATGTGTTCTTTATCAGCATGTTATATTGTGGTTATGTTGCATGGTAACATTTGCTAATCAGCACTAAACAGAGATGAGTCAATAGTTTTGGAGGTATTTAGTCATGACCTAAAATATAATTTGGATGCCAGCGGCACTACAGGTGTCTGTGGATCAACACAGTCACAGGGACTCATTCTCTGCAGACCGTGAATGTTTGTACAACATCTTATGGCAGTCCATTCATTATCCGTTGAGACAACTCAGTCTGGACCAAAGTGGTGGACTGTCATCTGCCTCCAAGTTAAATCAGGCTCCACCCCAACATGTTATATGCCATTACACTGTATTTTGCTTTTGGGTTGGCTTCTCTTTTCACTGCATGGACTTTCCAAACCAACCTGAGCTAGCCTGCACCACTGTTATCATAAGTGAATTCTGAGCATATGACATCATCCCTTGGGAACACTAGATGGACGCACTGCAATCGGAGCACTGCTGGCAAATCCAGGGCACGGGGAAGAGGAAATTTTTAAGTTCTTTCCCATGACCTCAACACCGGCCTCTTGGGAGTGAGAAGGAAGACGTCCCTTTTTATCCTGTGTCAGTGTGAAACATGCAGATGACCTGCTAGATCTACCGTCAGATGGACAATCAGTATCCACCTAACTATCATGAATTAGCTTGTGTCCAATTTACGCAAAATTTGCTTCCTCTGAAATCCTACAAGTCTCCCACAAAAATGAGTCACGGGGTGAAACGCACACCAGTATCAAGGTTGAGATTGTTAGTTACGGTTTCACTGCACATCAGACCGGGACAGGATGTGTGTGTTAGGCAAGTTTGAACAGGGCTTTTTCTGAGTAACAGGCACTGTCCAGAGATGTTTGTGCACTTCAGTGTCGGGATTACCAGGAACGGGAGAATAAACAAAGCAGCACATGATTTGTAATGAGCTATGACTTGTTTGGATCTGTGAAACCAATCTATCGGGTAAGATGAGAAAAGCCCCACCAGTTGAAAAACACCACGCAAACTGAATTACAGCGTGTCTGTGTGCAGCAGCTGCTAATGCAGTGCGTCTTCTTCATTGTTGGGGCATACAGTGGAGTAGGGATCCTACTGACGGGATGATTTTTGCTGGCTGCTAGTCGATGTAGTTATTAAACAAGGGAACCACTGATGTCAACGGCAAACTTGGGTAAAAAAAGAGACTGTAACATGATTTTGGTGTTCATGATTTGAACAATCAGTGAATTAGTGCACGCCCAGGCTCCGTACACAATGTGAAAAGAGATGCCGAGCAATTTCACAGATCTATTTCCAAACTGAAAGATCTTTGTTTCGCAGATGTCAACTTTTCCCGGGAGGTGTCATCATTTCCTTTTCCATTACGGTTCAAGAAGATGAAGGCGAGCGGTCGGGTGTTAGGGACTGCCAAGTCTCCTCTCATCACACAAAATGAATCATCTATTCTACATCCAGAATATATAGTAACGACGAGAAAAAGTAAAAGTAAAACTACATACCAATCATTTTGGTGTGCTGTTTAGACACTTAGTCCAAGAAATGAATGTACTTCATCACTTTCTACTGGCAGTGACCCCAGGAGATGCGCATCAAAGGGAATAACCCACTCATGCTGCGACTTTGGAGAAAAATCCGACAGTGTCAAATAGAATGCAGAATGTTTCTACTGCTGACGTTTTCTTTTTTAGTTATCGCAAATGTATATGTCCAAACTTTGATTCAACTGGTGCAGTGCCCGTTCAAAACATGCCCGTGTGAATGAGCATGTGAATAATGACCCACTGCGGACGTAAGAAAGACGTGTTTGACTCAGTCTGCAGACGGCCTGTTAAAGCACGCTGCCCGGCCCCCACCACTGCACAGAAGGCAGAGTGCCAGACAGAACTGATCACAAGTCAAAACGGTTAAAGAAGCTACTTTGTAGTGTGGAAATGAGGACACGGCTACTTCTTTTACACTTTAAACACACCGCAGTACATTCATACACTATATTGACATGTAGTACGGCTGTACTGCTTCTTGATTAACTTTTCACTTTCACTGTGGAACATAGAGGAAAGTCCAGCTGATTAGAAGAGGCTAGAGTTACAGCTAGAGGAGGGACTCGAGCAAAGATACAGCACGGAGTCCAAACTCATGATGCAGGCTCGGGCAGCTGAGCCAGGAAACTTTCATGTGACGTCCATTCAGCGAAGAGCTTGTGTGGTGGTAACCTTTCCTTGACTGTTGTTTTAGTGTCACTTCTGTGTCAAATTTATTTTATTCAAGTTAATACTTACTTCAAAATAGCGATTTCTTCTCGACAACGGCCTGGCCGCCACGAAGCAGCCCACTTCATCTGAGTTCCCATGGTACCTACAAAGAGATCCAAACTAAAATATTACCATCATTATCACTTCAGTGGGAATGCTGATTCAGGGGATGAAGGAAGGGCTCCGAAATAAAATCAGGAAATTAACCACATGACTAACAGATGACTACAGTTCCAACTCTCACGTTGGCATTGCTCATCACCAAGTTACCTGAGTATGTCTCCGTCTCTCAGCATCCTTTTGAGCCGCTCCTTGTATCGCACTGCTCGCACCTCACGAATTTCTCGGATCCGCCTCCTCCAGTTCAGAAAGCGATAGTGAAGGTTTATGTCGTCCATGTCGGAAAATCATTCCAATCTATGGCACAGGGAAGGAAATCAAAAGGCTGTATTACTGCTTGAGATTATGTTATCTTAGCTTTTATTATTATTTCATCTTCTTTACATCTATTTATGTATATAATTTGTGCCTGATCATTTCTTGGTTGAAAATACAAAGATTCTAGTGATTTTTCAGTCAACAAAGCCTTAAATGAAATGCAGCAGTTAAATGACATAGCACAGGGTGCAGTCTAATTACACTGTATGTGAGTCTGATTTTGACACAACAATCGTGATGAACAGCTCAACAAAACAAGAAGGACCTAGGTTTGATCCTCAGGCCAAACTCATCTCCTTTGTGCGTTTGTGTTTTTCCATTTCAATTAATCCCACATTCCACAGACAAGCAAAGGCCTGGACAGCGAATGTGCACTGCCGAGAGGCACCAACGTGAGTCCCCTGTTTGTGTTCACCCTGTGATGGTCAGGTGCCTCCCATGGGTGTCCTCCACCCAATGTGAACTGACTTCAGACTGGATCTTGTGTTGTTTCTACCTGACAGACTCCAATACCTCACAGGTATAAGGCTCCAAGTAACAACTATTTTCAGTGTAAATTAATATACTGATTTTAGAATGTTGAAATTAGCTTTTGATTTGCAGCTTCAGATTCTAGAGTTAAAGGGAAACTTTAAATGACAAACAAGTTGAAACCTTATCACTGGTTAAACCCATTTCCATATTGTGATTTGTGTGTGTGTGAAATAAATGAAATAAAGGTTTCAAATCAGAAACAGTGTTTAATCTGTTGGTTAAATTAAGTTAAGAAATGAAAGGTTTAGCCAAAGTGTTTTTTGATTTAGACCTGGTCTGATGTGATCTGGTTGTTAAAACTCAACTTTCCCCACTGTCGAATCAGAAGATCCGCAGTGAGCATCATTTTATGGTTAACAAACAATATGCCATTTGTGTGTTTTTTTCAGGCCGAATATACACCTGGGTCCTCATGCTTTAGACAGCACGACAGTCACCCTACAATGACAGTTCACAGCCAGGATCGGCTGGAGTGACTGCGGTCTGGGTAACGTCAGCATTGTTATTTATTAACCGACTGATAATCTAGTCCATAAAATGTCAAGAAGTAGTGAACGATATCTGTCTCAATCTATTCACACCAAGGTGGTGACATCAAACTTGCTTATTTTCCTTCAAATCTTCTGTATTTACAGTAGAGCAGACCAGCTAATCCTCAAATCTGAGGAGCCTGAACATTTTTTGATAAATATCTTAAATTTCATGTATCAAGTTATTCAACTATCTATTATTAATCAATAGTTAGTTACTGATTATTTTCTGTCTATGAGGATAGTTTCTGCTCTACACTGGGGGCACTGCATGTACAACGGGGAACGGCAGCAAAGTTTACTATCTGTACAGTTTTTAAATTTAACTTTGCTTTTCATTTATTTCTCCATTTATACTTCTACTGCATTAACTGTCAGAGGCAAATGTTGTATGTTTTACTCTACATTTATGTAATACATATTAATATTAATAGTTCAGTATAATCTTGAATACATGACTCATTCTACTAAAGTCATATTTCCTCCAACATTGTACATGTGTGATGTGTTTCAGGTTGGAACGAAGCCACGGGGACTCGGGTGAAAGCACCTTCGAGGTCTGGTTGGTCAATTCAAAATCAAAATGATCAAAATTGGTATTTGGTTGTTTTTGTTTTTTCACAGAAACAATCGTGGATCGTTAGAGTCCGAGGCGGAGTGAACCATAGTATCACACTGACTCGGGTCGGGAGTATATCGACGTTTCGTTTTAAAAAAGCCAAAAACTGTTGCCTGCTCCTCTGAAAACACGAGCAACGAATGGAAAAGAGACTTTTTTTTTTATTAGCGATGATAAAACAAGTGACCAGCCCGATGACTGAATAACACATTTGAGAACCTAAGCTGTAGTCAGTTTTGATAAAGTAAACATAATGGGCTCATGTTGCTTTATTTGTTGTTGTTGCGTGTACACTTCTACGGTCGACCAATTTACGAGCCTGACCTGAACGCAGCACCACATTTCCCAAACTACAGGGAGGACTTGGTTGGCCGGTTAGCTGCTTTCAGCGTCTTCACATCGTCGCGCTTTGTGGCTAAGAAAATCATGTAAACATGAAGATACGTCGGGCTACAAACACACCGTTCAAAGCCTCTTTGTCTCATACTGGTTCCTTACTGTTTTCACACTTGTATCGCGTCGTCCTTCGGTTTTTCTTCCAATTTCGGGGAGTGAGGTCTGTCACTTTATGTCCAACCTGAGCTGTCGGAAGTCCCGCCCTCCCATCTCTCAACCAATCACATCATGGGATGAATATAGCGTATAGTCCTTGACTTGTGTGTGTGTGTGTGTGTGTGTGTGTGTGTGTGTGTGTGTGTGTGTGTGTGTGTGTGTGTGTGTGTGTGTGTGTGTGTGTGTTACAATTGGTGTTTGTGCCCTTAACGTATATTTTTACACGAAGAGAGCATATCATAACTATTGTTTTGTCTGGCCTGGTGTGCTGTCTTTTATATTGTTTTTGTTGTCCATCTCTTATGTTGTTTGCCTGTGGTTTGTGTGTATTCCGGTGTCTGCACTATACGAATTGCCCCATTAGGACATTAAAAAATATCCTTGATCACTGATCATTGATCCTTGCTTCTACAACACAAAATGGAGGATGTTTCCTGTTAGTTTGACTTAGAGATAACCAGTGGGAAAACATAAAGAAACCACCCCGGAGAGTATCAGTGCATTGCAGAGGTATTGGTTCTCTAAGTGATGCAGCGTGGCCTTTTCAAGATGACCACATGTAATTATTTGTAACTGACACTATGGATTGAGCAATACAAACCACCAGAGTCATTTCATGTTTTAATGGTTTTTTTTCTATAGTTCTTCTGTGGATTTAGTCTATCTCGGTTTCTTCTGTCTCCTGGTGTGATCCCAGACGATGTTGAGATCAGAGCTCTGTGTGGGGTCTGATCAGCAGTTGCTGGACTCTTATTTCTTTTTGTCTCTGGAGACAGTTACTTTATGACTGCGGTTGTGTGTCTGGGCTCATTGTCATGCTGCAGAGCAAATCTAAACGGAGGAGAGGCCTCCCTGATGGTATTGGGTGATGATAAGAATCTAACCATCCTATGCCTCAAACAGTAGTGTTTGTGTGTAAGATAGCCCTAACCCCTGAACCTGCCTTGATTCATCTATGGTCTATAAAAAGGCTTAAAATGGAAACAAAATGCCTACCTCAATCATCACAAAACAACTTAAATCAGTAGAAAGAACTAATATAATTTAATGGATGTGATTTTTTTTTTTTAAATTTAAGTCTCTTGACTTACACCTGCTCTAACCCTGTTGGGGGGTGTTTTAATTTACATTGTATTCCCATAGATGTTTTACAGGGTGGAGTGGCATGATGGATATCAATGGTACATCACGTTACAAGACAAGCTGCCAGATTTTTGACATCCTGTCTCATGATTTAATGTGTTTGTGACTCACGCACAGTGGAATTTACAGGGTGGGACGTTTGCCCATGGCTATTAATGTCTTAGTCATCCAGCCGGAGTGACACACCTTCAGCCGCACGTTATCGACCGATTCTTCTGAATCTTTAGCCCTGCAGTTACAGACTTGTCAACAAAGGGTTTGTTTAGTGGTTGCTATTTAAAGAAAAGTCCTAGTGTCATAAACAAGGACTGAAAGGGTGGAAGTCACTGAATGTTTTCTCCTGTTATTGTAACCAGGTAGTCATTTTCATATTAATCATAGTCGTATTGTTTTGAGTGGCCAACAAGTTGATTTTTACATTTTCGATCAGTGATTTTAACTGAAATCAATCTCACAGTACACAGTGTTATCAGCTCATTATAACCGGCACAGTACTACAGCAAAATGACCGATTGTTGAGCCGTTTGCTGTATGAAAACATTTTCAGTGTTATACTTGGTTGGAATGTTGCAAAGTTTGATCATAATACATTCATTTTATAATAGATTTTGTATGTAAAATGTGCAAAGTAACAAACAGTACAATTACTAGTACTGTAAAATCACAGTACATACAATAGCCTACTTCTTAATTAGACTCCAAGACTGCTGATTACTTTACTATTACATTTAATGTGTTGGTGATTAAAGTTCTCAACTTGGAATTCTGGTGGAGACAGATCCTAATAAAATCAAAAGGGAAATAATGTATGAATGATGACCAGTGATAACTTTCAAACAACAATGGTGAGATTGGTCGGTCACATGGAAGCGTCACCTATAGAAATGAATGTCTTTCACAGTGAGGAAAAGAGCGAGCAATGGACCAGCATACAGTGCAATCACATGTGATTTATGTCAGTCCAGAAAACATTACTATCCTGTGGGATGACAGACAACAAATGGTATGAGCACACAAGAGCGTGTGTGTGTGTGTGTGTGTCAGAGACAAGGGGAAACGGGGAGTGCTCTGCTGTGTGGAAATGAGAGAGAAAGCTAACATTCTCCATCACGCACCCTCCCTTACCTTTCCCCCACTGCTTTGGGCTCCTTAAAAGCCGCCGCCAGTGGTGTCTGTCAGCCTCATTATCACTTTGTCTTGGCTTGAGAGAATTATATAGCCCTTCTGACACAGACAAACTGCAGTCAGCTGAACGAAACTAAGCTCTTTACAGAAAACAGCTGTGCTAAGGGACTGGACTTTTGCTACCTGTGAGTGGACAAGTTTCAGTGTGAGATGCATCTGTATTTAAACATCCTGGTGCTGCTCCTCCTGCAGCTGGCTCCGTCCAGCCCGATGCCGCTGACCACGCGGTCCAGAGGATGCCCTGCCTGTAATGCAAAGCCCTCACAGGGTCGCCCACAGGTAGATTTAAATGCCACCGCTCTGGCTGTCGGAGAAACATGTGGGGTCTACACTCGGAGCTGTGCCCACGGGCTGCGCTGTGCACCTCCAGAGGAGGAGCCGAGGCCTCTCCGTGCCCTGCTGGAAGGCAGAGGAGTCTGCAGTGATGCCGGGGGTGCCGGCCCCACTGAGCAGACCAACACTGCAGGTAAGCCTCACACTGCACTGCATGCCTGGAAGATGACGAATGAAGCAGAGTCACTCTTTAATCGAGGAGCAGTGATGCATTTTCTACACCATCTCACCTTATATTCAGTGATTCTTGACAGTGTCACATCCTTACCTCTTACCTTTGATCAACAATCAGACAGTCTTCCTGTGACATGATCATGAGTTTGTGAATGTCAAGACAAAATGTGAGCAGAGAAACAGCCCTGTTTTTACACACTGTGTCTTCAGCTGCACAAGCTGCAAAATAAAAACATCAGCTGCAATGAAATGTAAATTGAATAGTTGTATTGAAAATCTTTATGGCTCAGCGACAGCAGTATAACCACTGGTTCTATATCATCAATTTGTAGGCTTTACTATTATTTGTGCTCTTATTTAACCGAGAGAGACAAAAACCACTAGACTTCCACAAACTAAATGAGTTTTTGAGGAGAAAATAAAGGAGCCTCACAGAAAATTCTGAAATTCATCTTAGTCAGTTTCAGCAGGTATTCACATAGTAGTAAGTGATCGGAGCTAAATATCGATGCCTTTATCTGATCCTAGATCCAGCACCCACTGAGGATCCGGAGGAGGTAAAAATCATCTGCTTCAGTCAAACAACAAATCACTGACGTGAAATCAGACATGCTCTTACACAAACACCCGTTTCACTGTCTCCTTACAGGCTCCATGTCGTAAACTGTTAACGACACTCATCCAAGGTCTTGATGCCCATTTATTCAAGTCTAATCATGACATCTACATGCCCAACTGTGACAAGCTGGGTTTCTTCAGAAAGAAGCAGGTGAGTATCATCTGAGGTGAACGATAAGAAAATCACACCAAAAGAGAGGTGGTTGAATTTGAAGCTCGATTTAAAGCTTCATCGTCTGTTTGGCTTGTTGTGTTTGTGCAGTGTTGGTCGTCCCGAGGGAAGCAGCGGGGCAGGTGTTGGTGTGTGGATAAGAACGGCATGCCAGCATCTTCCAACACCAAACACAAAGGCAGCCTGAGCTGTTGAACCGCATGAATAACTGGACGAAAGCAGAGGAGGCAGAAGCTTCATGATCAATATGAGATGGAGATGAAGGAACATCATACAAACTGGAAATGCTTCATTCAACATCAGCCAGAAGCAGCTCTCCACCGATGAAAATCTGTTTCAAACTCTTAGTAACTTTGTCTCCTTGCGCCCTCTACTGAACACACAAAGACTCTATTCATCTGATTGGTCACATTGGAGCGAGTTGCTCTGCTCATACAACCTGTCTCCAAATAATTTAGAGAACTCAGTCGTCAATTAGGTCCCATACCCGCTTTTATTGGAACAGTTGGAAACATGTTTTTATATTGCTGAATATATACCACACTAGGTGTAACTTGGTCTTTTGTATGCACTTATTATATCATATTTATATATTTTCAGTATTTTTGTTTACACTGAAACCACTTTAATTGTATAACTGTAATTTCTGTACATAATCTACAAATGTAATCCTATTTATGTTAATTTGAATTAATTTTATTTAAGTTAATATTTCTGATACTTTGAGTAGCCCATAAGAGCAAAATAATGGCGGCATTGTTTTTTTGTCCAGACTATTATTTAGTATTGTCAACTTTCAAACAACTGCACAAAGTAATTTTAAAAAACTGATACTGAAAGACAATATGACATATTATGTTGTTTGAGTTCCTGAATAATTGTAATAAAAACAAAAACAAAAGATTGATTTACCATATTTTGGAAATAAAACTACATTTTCTGACAAAGTAAATCCATCTGGTCTCTTAATTCAATATGATTGTTCAAGAGGACAGTAAGAACAGGGAGAAGAAGAGAAAGAAACATTTCACACAGGTATTTGTCATGGCTAGATGCATGATTGAGGGCAACAGAGTTAATGTAACAATACATGCAAACATGTATTTTGTTATCGTAATGGCTTCTTTAAAAATAAAGAACAGCAGAAAGTAACTGAAAGGAGACTTAAGGTATTTTGAAATCAACACCCCCCAGTATCACCTGCTTATAATCTCTGTACAATCTCAATATTTCGCTGACTCCTGTGACTATTACTAAGAGAATACAGACCTGTTGGGAGTCTGCTTCGCCATAGTTGCAGAAAGCATCATGATGTTCATAATAACTAATAATACAACAGTGAGACAAGAATTACAAAGAGTGACATCATGATGAGAAACAGAAAAATAAAATAAAAACGTATTTTCCGCAAAACCGTGTTTCTCTTTACTTTGTGTGAAAGACCTCTTAAGGCCTCAAATGACACAACATGAGATGGAAACTACAAGGTCAACCGACAGTGACTACAATTTTACATAAGTATCTATCACAATGCATTGTGGAACATTTTCCCAATCACTCAATCAATCAATCAATCAATCAATCAATCAATCAATCAATCAATCAATCAATCAATCTTCATTCATATAGTAACTTTCAAACAAATCAAATGTAATTCATGCTTTCCAGATGACAGAAAACAGGATGTTAAAAGTGAATTAAGAGTCAATACAGTAATGAACTACACAAAAGAGTACCAACATAGGAAAAGGTCAAAAAGTTAAATGTAGTTAAAAAAAATAATAATAATGAACAACACTAAAATGATAGAATGAAAAATGATAAATCATAATCATATCTAACTGCATTATAAGTGTGCGACAGCGTTCTGTATTGGGTCACACATCACATGATTGGGTGCACATTATTTCTGCCTGTTGTCTCATCATCACACAGTGACATGTGGGCTCTGAGGTTCCAAGGAGAAGGATCACAAAGTGTTTGGTCCAGCAGGAGTTGGCCCCATCAGGCTGCTGCTGCTGCAGCAGAGACTCCACAGGGCGGACCTCAGGCTACTTTACATACTTCACACACACACACACACACACACAGTCACCCTGTTCACTCTCACACACACTGGGACACGGACACACCTGCGACAGGGTGCGATGTCGTCTCCCGGCGCCTCCAAGAGGAAGACCAAGAAGAAACACTTTGTGCAGCAGAAAGTGGAGGTTTTCCGAGCCGGCGAGCCTGTGATGAGCGTGCTGATGTGGGGGGTCAATCACTCGGTAGGTGCGTCGTGAGCTGCTCAGTGAGTCCAACACGTGTTGTACCTTTGGTGTGAGTGTGTGAATATCCAGTATATGTGTGTGTTCACCAGCTGTTTGTCTCATCACATCCAGATTAATGACCTGAGCCAGGTGCCCGTACCTGTCATGCTGCTCCCAGACAACTTCAAAGCCAGCTCCAAGATAAAAGTCTGCAACCACCTCTTCAACAAGTACTGTGCCCCCACTCAGCTCTGGCTGCAGGGACCCTCCGCCTGCTTCCTGTCATTTGCACACATTTGTGCTTTTCTGCCTGCGGTTATCAGAATTTTGCAGACCCCTTGACGGGTTTCGTTAGGTTCTCCCGCAACAATACCACAGCTATCATCACAAACAATGACAGTGACATTTGCCAAAAAAAGATGAAAGAAATAGAAAATATGAGCTTGCGTGGACTACAATATGAAATCCTGTCACAGCTATGCAAAATAATGCTATTGTGCAACAGAATGTTGTGGGGAAAATGCAGCAGGAGTTGCCTCAGAGGTTGTGTAACAGCAGAATATTAACCAGTTGCCGGATAAATAATGAAATAGCTAAGTTGATGAGCTCATCTTAAAATCAGGGGCTCACGGAGCAGGACTCTCAGTCAGACAAAGTGTGAGACAGAGAGCGCGTTGCAAAATAATCACTATTTATGAAAGCTGTGAAATACATGAGCTTCAGTTTCTATAAGGATGGAATCCAGAGAACTGAGTGGCTTTCAATAATCCTTTAATCCATTCAGGAATCCGGGTCGTGGAAAGACTTATAAACAGAGGTGGGAAGAACAAGGAAATACTGTATGTTTTTCTTGCCTCAGTGAGATTTGACTCATTTTTTTCCCACCACAACTTGATGTGGAAACTACAGTCAAGGTCAACTTTGTTTGCTAAGAAGATTTCAGTCAAATAAGAGGAACAAATTCAACCTCGTCAGTTATGCAGGTGTCAAATTTTGGACAGTTAAAAAGTATAAGTAGCAATAAAAATTCAGATTTGGTTACTAACTGAATAGATTTAATCCCTTGAGCATATCAGCAGCTGTAGGAAAACAGCCGGGATCTCATCGTGTTTCCATTTCGATAACGTGATTTGAAAAGATTTTTGTGCCAAGAAATATATTTGTGCTGTATTTCAGAAAAAGGAGAAGTGTTGTTTTTATTTCATGTTTTAAAATGTTGTTTTTTTGGGGTCCCCAGAGAGAATCTTCCTGGACAGTTCAAATTCAAAGAATACTGTCCACAGGTGTTCAGAAACCTGCGAGAGCGTTTTGGCATCGAGGACCAGGATTACAGGGTATGATTATGAACTTAACGGGAACCAGCATTTGACAGGGCAGAAAAACTTTGAGAGGAATTAAAGAGATATATATATATATATATATACATATAAAACAGCACTTAATCAGACACAACATTCAATGTTTTCTTATTGTATGAAAACCCAACACTCGCTTTCATATGTATTTGACCTGTTGCTGTCTAGATTTGAATTCCTTTGTGTGATATTTGCATGTGCCAGGTCACAGTCCTCTCTGCACTGTGCACATTTGGTTAGCACATGATTACATGAGCCGAGCTGCATGTGCACTTTGAAGCATTGCATTGCAAGCATCAGTTCAAAATCCACCTGTTTACAGTATGTTCCATTCTCTCCATTTTGTGGTAAATATTTGATATTTGATTATTACAAATGTATGAAAGGTTTTATTAGCAGAAGATTGGTATAAGGGATGAAGCAGGTTTCACTGGGCAGACTTACTGTGCAGCTGATGTGTTCATGATGTCGTCCTCTCACTCACCACCAGGTGTCTCTGGCCCGCAGCCCCCCCCTCAGGGACGACGAGGGGCCCAGCGAGGGTCTGCTGCTGACGTCATACGACCGCACGCTGGTGGTAAAGGAAATCTCCAGTGAGGAGGTGGAGGAAATGCACAACATCCTCTCAGAGTATCACCAGGTACGAGTGGCACAGGCTGGAAAAGTGGTGCGATGGTAAAGTGGAGTACATTTATATAGCGCTTTTCTAGTCCTGACAACCGCATGAAGCATTTCTCTATCCCTCATACATCCCCAATCATCAGGCGTTCAGTTCAGGGTTCATTGTCGTGCCCCAGTTGACATGCAAACTGAAGGGGCCAGGGATCAAACCACTTACCTTCTTATCGGTGGTCGATGCTCAACCTCCTGAGCCACAACCACCCCAACATCCTCCGTCCATCCATCTGTCTATCCAACTGCCTATCCCTTGAGAGTCGAGGAGGCCAATCCCACGACATTGGGCGAGAGGCGGGGTTCACCCTCTTCCCGGCCCATCACAGGACCAACATACAGAGACAAGCACCCATTTACACCCAATCTGCATGTCTGTGGACTGTGGGAGGAAGCCGGGGAAAACCTATTCACACACTGGGACAACATGCAAACTCCACACAGAAAGGGGATTCGAAGCAAGACCCTTCTTGCTGTGAGGTGACACATCATCCACATCACATCTAAAGATTAGTAATTATACCCTTATTTTAACATCTAAATTTGAGTTTATGAATATATGAAGTCAATCAAGTCAATCCAATTTTGTATGTTATGTAGTGTACTGCGCACTATTTGCATTTGTTTTGACAGCCCCGTTAACAACAGATATCTGGACTTGAAGTGTTTCTGAAAACAATTACGATCAAGATTCAAGTGTCAGTGTGAGACACGACAGTGTGACAGTGAGTCACAGGCACAAATACCAGGACCCTGAAACTGAAGCAGCTAAAATGAATTCAACCACAATTGCTTCTGTGCTTTTTACTACTGACACATCAATGTGTTGTGTGAAAAAGTCCTATTGCCAAGTAAAAATGTTTAAAGATAAACTGTGACTCATGAGAACCTCCAAAACAAACAAAATGTTAATTCAATGTCCATTTACTTCCCTCCTTTTTCCGGTGCTTTCATGGTCTTCTTCGGTGGATTGAAGTTTGCTCACCATAGCTCGTTGAGACTCGTCCCCGAGGCCCGGACAAATGTGCTGGATCCTTTTTATTATTCATGATAGAAAAAATAAAGCCAAATTTGTTATAAACATTTTAAACCTGTTGTTAACACCTATATTCTTTACTGGCACATTGCTGTGTTAACTGGTGTATCAACACCTCTTGTAGATTAGTGCAGTAATGTGAGATCATGTGAATCACACACACACACACACACACACACACACACACACACACACACACACACACACACACACACACACACACACACACACACACACACACAGAGGTTTGTGCATTTTTCCACAAGAAAAAAACCCAAAACAAAAAAGGACTACTAACTCCAGTAAAACTCTCCACTGGGTATTTAAGAAAACATTTTTCCTTTTGTGAAATGGCTATTTCTTATTTCTGGACAGTGAAGGATCGTCTGACGTTCGAGCACGGCCCCCACACTGCTGCGTTCACGCTTCCTTTGTCCCCCGTGATTCATCGTTCCTTCACTGCTGCTCTCTTCCAGCACATCGTCACCTGCCACGGGAGTACGCTGCTCCCTCAGTTCTTGGCCATGTACCGCGTCACCGTGGAGAGCGAGGACACCTACCTGTTAGTCATGAGGAACATGTTCAGCCACAGACTGCACGTGCACAGGAAGTACGATCTCAAGGTAAAGCCTGCAGGAGTCACCCAGACTGTAGAGGGTGGGTGGTGGGTCAGGTGTTGAAGAGTCTGTACTGGTTATAGCTTTTAAAGATAGTTTGCCAGGAGCATTTATGGTTCAAAGTTAATTTGTTTCATTGGATTTGAAAAGCAGAGATAAACCCACTGAGGTGCATTTTTATGCCATAAACCTTCATCAGAACAGAATTTATTGAGATTTATGAACAGAGGAGAGGAAACACCAGAAGATTTTACGTCTCCAACTGGAAATTGCACCACAAAATGCTACAAACTGAATGTGTAGATACAATGAGTCCGCATAAGAACAATCACTGACTCTGTTGTCTTTCCTCAGGGGTCCCTGGTGTCTCGTCAAGCAAGTTTTAAAGAGAAGGTGAGATCAGATTTTGAAAATTGCATAATGACCCTGAACAGAATGTCCACTCTCCGGCCTTCCACAACTCTGTTGATTATTGGCAAATTGAAGGAATTTATACATTTTGTTTATGTTTATATTTACTAACAAGTGTTAAAATAAGATGAGCAGAAAAGGGGGTAGTAAAACTAGAAACAGCAGTAAATAAAAGTAATAAACAAGTATGCAGTATAAACACGAGGGAATATATAGAAAAATTTAGGAAAATGTATATATTGTAAACCAAATTTGAATATATACTGACATCAGCCTGTTCTATTTGTGGTTTATTCTGTTCTAAATCTGACTCAGATTGATCTGGAATGAATGAGATCCTGCAAGTGTAGCTGAGGATCCTTTGAGCCGCCACGGCCTCTGTGAAGGTGTGAATGTTCAGTGTGTTCCCCCACTGTCTGGCATGCTGTATCTCGAACTGCAGTGTGTAACCACATAATTGTTATCGTCAAATCAATTCAATTGACGTGTGTAGCACCAAACAGATGATCTCAAGGCACACTACAAAGTGAGGCATTGTAGAGAGAAACCCAACAGTTACCACAATGAGCGTAGACGTGGCGGAAGAGGGCAGGAAAAAAAATCCCTCTTGTGTGTGCATTGTGACCGATGTGGTTTTGCAGAAGAAAAAAAACACTCATCAAATGATTTTAGATAACATCAGACGCCCTCTGTTCGGCCTGCAGCGACTCTGACCTAGATAAAATGCTGTAAAATAGCTGGTTGAATGTATCGAGTTTAAATAGCTGCGGAGCTGCGGAAATCTTTGATCTCTCCAACCGCGTGGGTTGGAGAGAATGCTCATGAATACGGTGTTTCTGCTAAATGTGACCGGGTTAACCTTCACTCTGCGCTTCCAGGTGAAAGAGCTGCCCACCTACAAGGATGTGGACTTCAGGAATAAGATGCAGAAGGTTTACGTGAGTGACGAGGAGAAGGAGAAGCTCATGGACAAGCTCAACAGAGATACCGAGGTAGGACGGGAGAGTGAAAAGGAGTGAATGTCGTCATTGTGTTTGCTTTGATGACGCGCGTGTGTGTGTGTGTGTGTGTGTGTGTCCTCTCTCTGCAGTTTCTGGTGCATATGAGGATGATGGACTACAGCCTGCTGCTGGGCATCCACGATGTTGAGCGGGCTGAGAGGGAGGAGGAGGAGGGGGATGAGGAGGAGGAGGAGGAGGAGATGGAGTTGCCCTATGAAGAGGAAGAGGAGGATGAAAACGGCCTGGCTCCCGCCCCAGACTCCACCTCACCCCAGGGCATCGCTGGCTACATGAACTCCTTCAAACCCATGGGTCCTGGGGAGTTTGACCCTTACGTGGATGTGTACGCCGTACAGAGCTCTGTGGGTGAGTCCTGCCGGTTCAGAGAAGAGCACTGGTGATTTGAGTGTGTATTAGGAGCTCTATAGGCTGTGATACACCTAAACCTCACCTCATGATCCAATGCTCACTCACTAAATGCTGCGCGTCACTCCCGTGCAGGTGCGTCCCAGAGAGAGGTGTATTTCATGGGTCTGATTGACGTGCTGACACAGTACGACACCAAGAAGAAAGCCGCTCACGCTGCCAAGGCTGTCAAACACGGGGTGAGGGATCACCGTTCTGTACAGGGACACACAGTATGAATGCTTTAACATCTCTCTTTCACTCTCTTCTTCACTTCTCATCTACTGTGTGTGTGTGTGTGTGTGTGTGTGTGTGTGTGTGTGTGTCTTTTGCAGGCGGGGGCAGAAATATCAACAGTTCATCCGGAGCAGTATGCCAAGCGTTTTCGAGAGTTCATCACGAAGATCTTTGCGTAGTTCAAAGAATCATTTCACTCCTTGTTTATAATAAGAAGACTCTCATCATGCAATAATTACACCAAGATACATCAACATGAAGCTGCATTGATTTTTTTTCTATTCACTTCTTGATGATGTAGTGTACGCTGTAATGTTCCTGGACTCAATTGGTTTTCCTTTTGTTTTCACTTTCGCAGGATTTCAGATACAAACCGTTTGATATAAGTTAGCACCTCTCACATAAATGTCTTCTGTAAGTGACCAGTGGGGGAGAGGTGCTTAGAAAACAATATCCATCTCCTTTTTCAGCATTAATGTTTGATGAGGCTGGTGTAGTTTTACATTAAGTGTTGCCAAGTGCAGATTTGAAATTGATAGCACAAACTAGTTGATTATTGAATGAATAAATAAAGCCATTGGAAAAGTCTAGTCATATATTGTATGTAATGATATTCTGATTATGTGTATTAAAATCACAAAACACTTTTTCACAAAAAACTACACCAGACTATTAATCGGTCCACTGACCTGTGACCTTAGTAAGCTGCTTCTCAAAACACTGGGTTACCTCAACAGTTTTGTAAATTTTGAGTGTGAATGTGACATTAAAATACTTTCAGCTGCCGCTGATTTAAGCACAAACAGTCTCATTTTATTTGCATTTTGCACGTCTGAATCCAAAATGTTTATCTCGCACGTCTCCAGTGGTGCTGGACGGCAACACTCCCCCCTCAGCGTTCAGATAGCTGTAAGTCTAACTTTACATGTGCTCCTTTAAAATATATTCTCAGAGTCGGAGCAGTGATTTTTGTCCTTATTTTTTTTTGTGTCCTCTCTCTCCCCTGTCCCAGTCCTCCTGGCACACATTCCTGAATATCCCTCCAAGATTATCACAAGGATTTCTCTTTGGACTAATAACTGAGTGGACAAACAGAAGCAGAGGAGGGAAGATGAGGAGAAAGAAAAAAACAGAAAACTGACTTAATCACAGCAGCCTTACTTTATTTTCTGAGTGAGAAGAAAAATGTCGTTTTATTCTAAGATGAAGTTGATTATCATTGTACATCCATTTGTATGGTAGATTCTTTTCTCTCAATAAACTCAGAGGAAATTATGGATTTCAAACACTACTGTTGGACCAGTGTGCTTCCAGTCTCAGTTTAGTTTTCTTACAGAGTAACAAACTCGCTGCAGAGCAGTTTTGTGTTGGCATATAAAAATGGTCCAAAAGGGACCAAGAAGATGAACACCAGTACTGTCAAGCTCTAAAACAGCATAAAATGACCAACAAAACTGTAGCAATCCATTGCACTTAAATCTTTGTCCAACATCAACATTAAACTTTGCGTTAATTTTTCTTTTACGAGACATCAACAATCATGATTTCACATGTATGCTAGATTGACCTCATTTCTTTATCTTTTCGAGTGATGTCCATGTTCCAGAGCCGCGGTCTTAGTCCACGAGGGAAGAGACTGAGGGTTTCGCAGCAGTGTAAACTCAAACATGTTTAGAAGAGGACTGAATCAATGTCTGTATCGAAGGGAAAAACACGGAACCTGTTTTCCTCGTTCACGCAACGCAATCTCCAACGAGCACATTCAGTTTATAGGCCCTGATAATATTTTCAGCTGGTGGCAACGGCTGCAGCAGCGCCCAAACACTGGGGCTCGAATCTTTTAAGACACACAACTTGAATAACTCACCAGCAACATCACTGCAAATGCAATATGATTCAGTAAATTACAATAATCACCTTTTCAAGAAAATAATTTACAATGCGCTCCGTCTCTTTTTAGAAGTCACCTTGTAGATGACGACGTTTCCTCTTTTTTAAAGTCTACATTTTTCTTTTAATACTTTGACATTTTTCAAATCCGTGGAAAATATTTAGTTTGAATGGAGGGCGTTCTATATTATTTGTTTATCAACCTGGTGTTTTTTTTTTTTCATATTTTGATATGGTTCCTGAAAACACCAACACCTATAAATCGACGAACCATCGCCATAACTGGCATCAGTTCTGATGTGGCCCTGGTGGTCATTGTGTTTGTTGGTTCTCTTTTACCTCTACACGTGTTTGTTTCTGTGAACGCATGTAACTGAAACCATCTCGGAGATGGTGCGACGGAATAAAAATGTCTTCGACCTAGAAAAGAAGTAGGTCAAAGCCAGTCGGGGCCTTGAACAAGAACTGGTCGGAATGAGAAGATCTCACGTTCAAATGCTAGAAGAGTGTTAAGTGATGGCCACCGGCTACTGGGTGACACCACCTGTCCAGAGAGCAAGGCTGCAACACTTTTGAAGCATGACGCAACTGCACTGCATGATTTTCATGATTTCATGATAAGACGGAGCCTCCCGTGACCTCTCAAGAGTAAACTCTACAGAATAAGTCAATAAATAACCAGATTCTCACTGATGTTTATGAAATAGCTCAGGTTTGCCAAAGAGCCCCGACACAGAAAAACACACACACGACTCTGACAGAGCACCACAGCTTGAGCAGGAGCCTTAATGTATTGATAATGAATGACCAATGAATCATTCCATGGGTATAAAAATACAAATGGAGAGAGATGCTTACATCACAGACAAGTACACTCAGCAGAGTCTTCAGATCAACACAAAAATACATACAGTACTGTTTTTTTTTTAAGCCTTTTAAAAAATATTAATTTGGGCAAACATTCTGTTTCATGTTGATATTCAGCCACTTGTAAATAATTGTAGTCGTTCAAAGGCCCAGTTTTATAGATCAGAACCTTTGATCTATTCGTCACAGCGGGATTATGAGTTGATCAAAGAATAAAACATCCTAAAAGTATCGTCTGGAAAACACGAGTAAGTGTTTGAAATGACAAACTCTGTATACATTCAATCAATATCAAGCCATTCCACGTCTTGGTTTACATGTCTAGTATATCACACTGGCCTTGATAATGACCTGCTGTCATGACGCACACATCATGTGCAGTGTTCATGTCACACATGATGCAAACATTACAAAGAAATCTCAGTGTTGGATGTCAAAGAGTTAATCGTAAATCTCTGAACAGCTCTAGGTCACTCTTTGCGTTTTATACACAGAACCAAGTGTGCAAATCATACAATAACAATCTATTATAGTATTTTTGTGTATCTCTATACAGTTATTTTTCATTAGCTTTAAAACAGCCTTTGTTTTAGACCAGTTTTGGGCCTTTTTTTTTATTAACTTACACAACATTATTTTTTGCAGCAAAACAACCAGCTGTGTTCAACTTAACACAGTATACACACTCTAAATTTCAAAACTGACATTCATGGTCAATAACGTTAGAAAGTAGTATGGAGGTGTTTGACAGACTTGAAAGTAGAGACGTCTATCTTTCAAATAGTAAACTTATTGTAGTTCTTCACTTCTGGGCTCTAGATGCTCAGTTAAGCTGTTTGAGGCCAAAGGCAGATTTCCATTCTCAACAGAGTAAATATACTGCATTTGTAACAGAGTAAATATTCAAACTTGATGGAATATTGACTGCATGAGGAAATATGAATCATACCAGCTGGTATACAGTGCAATACATTCCTATGAAGTCTGTTCGCAGAGGAATCTGGATGCGATGTAGTGTGGTCGGGAAAACTTCTCCTTTTTTTTGTTTTGGTTAAATCATTCTAGCAGACTGAATGTGCCTGTGTGTGATCACCAGTGGGTTTTCATCACTGACACACACACACATGCACGCACACACACCCACACACACACACACACACTATACCACATTTTTCATTATGACACTGCCCTTCTCGACGTGCTGTAGCTCAAACTTGTGCCACCGCTCTGCGAGATCTTGAGTGTCGTGGCAACTGTCAGGCTGGGTGTCATGGCAACAGGGAAGCTGGATGTAGCGGCGGCTGCGTAGCCGACTGTCGTGGCGATGGAGGGGGCCGCCGGTTCATTTGGGCATCCGTACTGGAGAAGGATGTCGACACACTCCTGGCTGCCAGCACTGCGAGCCAGAGCCAACCCCGTCAGGCCCTGAGCGTCCCGATACCGAACGTCACAGCCATACTGAGCAAAGAGAGAACAAGAGGATCAAAAGCTGGATACGATGATGCATCTACTCTATATTCCACATTTTATGTACCACGTGAAATAAATGGCCCGTGGCCTAAAACCTGACAGGGCTGCGTTAAATGATCCTAACAGGGCGTGACTCTGTAAGCTTTAGTGGCTTTCACACATATACATGTACAGTCCATCACCTTGAGTGGTTTGCTGAGTCAACTGTTTTTGTACATTTTGTTTCCTGCTGAGTTTATTACTTACAGGTTACAGAAGGGGAACACTATTATTGTTGCCAGTTTTGCATGAAACACGGAGGTTTGCCGAGGACAGAATTTAAATTCAATTCAATCTGTGCCCCCGGTGCACCATTATCTCTGTTCCTATGCATTGCACTCCTTTGGTGTTTTGTTGTTTCCTTTATCACATCTGGCAGAACCACAGTGAGATAAGCAGGTAGAGAGGCAAACACACCCAAACAAGGAGCTGCGTCATCACCACATCGGCCTGCTGACAGGCGGCGTGCAGGGCAGAGCCGGGCAGTCGCAGCGCTAAGAGCGACCTGGAGGAGAGGGCCAGGCTGAGAGGTGCATTAATGTCCTCCTTAGTGCAGTGGGCCAAAAGGAGCAGCAGCTTTGGGAGGTTGTGCTCCATCACTGCCAACAGAAGACGGCCAGATAGCGTGATGTCTGGGCCCTCACTGGGAGTGGGAGGAGGCAACGGCGCCACAAACAGTTTCTGCTCATACTTGGCTCTGATCCATGACTCCCGCTCCTCTCTGAACAAGAACAGACAAACAGGAGAAAGTCGAACGATCAGGGAACTTTATTCACACTTCTACTGGAACTTAACAAATAAAAGTCACACATAGTGTCAAATATTTAACTGAAGCATTGTTGCCCTATGTTGCATTTACATCATGACAGCTCAAACATTATGTTGGTTTTCACTCTCTTTCCTTACCTTGTAGCATCAGGTGCTGGTTTGCGTTGGCCCAGGGTGCGCGCCTCCCATATACTGTTGACCATGTAGTTGCCGATGGCGCTGAGAACCAGAGTGAGCTCTCGGGGCAGATCGTCGAGGTCCAGCGAGCGAACACGCGTCAGATGGGTCCCCAGGTTTCTGTGGATCCCTGAACACTCAATGCATATGAGCGCGCCCAGGTTCAGACTGGCCCAGGTTGGATCTTGGGAGAGGAAGGGTGCACACAACAAATGACGCTGACACTTTCAACACACGTGCCAGTTTGGCCATTTTAATGCCATGATAGTGTCTGAAGTTGTGTGAAATCTTGTTTGGATAAGTTTCAAAGCAGGGCTGTTAAATCTGTTGCCAGTGTGCCAAACATGATATTCCCCTGAAACTCTGTTCCCTTTAAAGTGTTCCAGTGTCACAAGACCATCCACTATTTACTCCATTTTTTGAGACACAGATTTGATTGAAATGTTGCTAAATATATTTCCAAAAAACAAAGTTCCATCATTACTATTTTTTGCAGCCCTTTTTTCCAGGGTTGGAGTTCAAATACATTCAAATATTTGCCACATCCTCTTCTAACAGGTTCTTTTACCTTGCACTTAACATTGGAGCCGCAGTTCTTATGTGAGTAAAACAGTCCAAGGCCTGGATGACAACTCAATTCAGATTCAATAAAGCATTTAGGTGATGAGTTTGATATGAAAGAGGCAGCAAGTTAATACTAACAATAATACTGATAATAAGACAAACACACAGACACCAACATGCAGGCAGGTAAATAAGAAGGGTAGATTGTAATGGTGACACATGTACTCGGTTAAAACAGGACACGCATCTGTACAAAGAGGAGAAAAGTCGTGTTACTAACTCGGAGCATCACAGTCGACACAGAAGTTGTTGCCCTTTGCGTTGCGGATTGCCTGCAGAGCCACCGCTTCACTCTGGCTGTTCCTGCGAGCCTGTGGGGAAACACAAAGGTTTATACAGTATGGTTAAAATGAAAGAAACCAAACCAAAAGTGAAACAGGAGAGGGCAGGCTTTGAGTAATGGGCGAATCAAATTAGCCGCTCTTCTCCCTTTCAAAAGCAGCAGCAGTAACAGTTTCCCAAAGGGCTGAGACGAGCGTTCGGGTCGGCATCAGAGAGAAACCTGTTCTCATGAGTCCCAGGGCACAAATGCACAGCTCGCAGTAAAATTATACGACAGATAATGTCACTTTTAAATCACAACATATATTTCATGAAATTGCCTCACCCTGCCCTCTGTGCATAATGCTGCTCATAAAGTTATACTAAAAAAAAATTATTAGTACACAAAATAAACTGTATTTCCACTGTTCCTGTCTGCCTCCTATATTTAGCTCCTTGCCTTCCTTTAGTCACATTTAAATACATCTACTGGACATTTGCACGAGGATGTTACTATACTACGTTAGGTTATCAATCAGTTCAAGCACCTTTGGAAACTAAAACACTGATTTTGATTTGCAATGGTCAGGGTCTGATCCTGCAGACACAAACACTGCTCCTCAAAATTATTGTATTTTGTGTGTGTGTGCCTCCGGCGACTAAAGTCTAAAGGAGTATACTGTTGACTTGCAGTAAGAGCTGGACTGAGCAGATGGAGACACAGACGCAATTTCATGCCAATGTGGGTATATTGCGCTGCAGCACCTGCTTTGCATAACAAACCTCAGGTGTATGAATAACCCACCTCGACGCAGGCAGGTACATTTCTGACCACATAGTACGAACAAAACCCAAAACATCTTGAGTTGTTGTTTTTATGATATTCACAATGTCAATCTAGTTATTACTGTACTGGGGAACACAGCAGAACTGTTTCACACAATCTGTACTTAAGGGAACATAAAGGAATTCATACAGACCTCACTCACATATTTTAATCATGTGTAACGTATTGAACTGGTGAAGCTTAATGCTTTTTAAAAATATTTTTGGTTGTATTCTATTACAAATTATATATTTACTTTTTTTTTTTTACAGCCACGGCTGTAGCGGTTAAATCAGGATGAATTGCAGGTTACAAAACCAGTATAGACATAATTCAGGAAGTTAAATAAGGACATTAAAGAATTTTTCCATCACAATCATAAACTGCAGTGATTGTATTGTCCATAGAAAAAGCCTTTTGTTCTGCCTTGCCTTGTTTTTGCTGCTCTCACACAGCTGCAGACTGGCCAGGATCTGGCTCTCGATGGCTTGGACCCAGGAATCCCTCTCCTCCACACTCTGGGCTTCAAAGTGCCACGTCTGGCCGGTGCTCGACACAACGACGAAGTCAAAGTTATCCTCGTCTGACATGGAAAATATGAACATACAAACAGAGATTATTTTAATTTGCTATTGTGCTCGTGTAGAAGGTAAAGTGAGCCACAACAGTTGCACATCTTTTGTCTCAGTGGATCACATCCAAGAAATTTGCATTCACGTAAAAAGGAACAAAATATATGAAGACTACAGATTTAATATAACAGTAGTTTAATGTAGACATGCTAGAATAAAGTTTGATACAACGTCTTTTCCCCGATGTGAAAAGTGTGAGTGTGACAGACGCAGTGAGGCTGATCAACATTACCTGTCTTGCTTACGTTCCTCAAGCTACCAAAGCTCTTCAGTTTCCACATTTTTCGCTTGGCTGCATGAGAGTGGAACGGAAAAAAACAAAGAGACACAGAAGAGGAATTTACATTGTTCAATTCAATATGACAATTTTCTGACTTTTATTTTTTGATATAATCAATATGATAAAAAAAAAAAGTCAGAATCAGTTGGATGTGTTAGCATTTACCATCTGCTTGGCCAGTGGCTGCATCTCCTTTCTGGTTCATGCTCTTCTTCCTGCGATGCTTCTTCCTGTCGGTCACTGGCGAGGCAGAGCCTACGTCTTTGGTGGAGGAGGAGCTGGAGACTCCCTCAACTGCAGAGTCTGGCAACAAGATCAAAGGGAAATGTATTTTATATATGCATTACATGAACCTGGTAGA
The DNA here is from genome assembly GCF_022379125.1 of Scophthalmus maximus. Taxonomy (NCBI): domain Eukaryota; kingdom Metazoa; phylum Chordata; class Actinopteri; order Pleuronectiformes; family Scophthalmidae; genus Scophthalmus; species Scophthalmus maximus. Next base: position 15,218,717 of record NC_061520.1, read on the forward strand.
AAAGAAAAGAAAAAGACATGCATGATTTCAAGTCATGCACCTATTGAGGCCCTTTACTCACCAACACTCTGAGCGTGGTTCGATAATGTGGAGGGACATCGTTGCACCCCTCTGTTACCCCTCAGGAAGAGTGCACCACCCAGCCCTTCCATTTCCTCCACCTGCAGGAGGCTGCTGGCACTCACCAGGACTACAGAGACGACAGCGAGCATGTACTTTTAGTAACAGAGACATTTAGGCAAACACTGAACGTAAAACTGAGCTCCTGAGATTTAAAAACCAGATCACTGATTCTGTGTGAACACCAGAGGAAATAAAAGATGTTGAATAAATATTACACTCTTGCAAAACAGGCAAAATCCCTTATGGCGCTCTTTTTCTCTTATGCAAAGATTTTGTCTTCTCTTGCAAATTTTTTTTCCTCTCTGGTACAGAGGCTTGATGCACAAGTCTTCAAATTCAAGGAACCGAACATTTAGTCTAGTTTTGAGCCCTGCTTCTCCTCACCTTGCTATCTCCATTTAAAGGGGCAGAAAGAGTTTTTGGAGAAAGACTGTTTGTTGATGATTCTCTGACAGACGTGCTAACCACAAGGCCAAAACCTACAAACTGCACATGCAGTGGTTTGTGGCGCTGTCCGCGCCATCTTTTGGTTTTCAATTTACAGAGCCAGGGGCTGTGCCGGAAAAACAGATTTTTGGGGAAAAAAACACACACACACACACACACACACACACACACACACACACACACACACACACACACACACACACACAAACACACACACACACACACACACACACACACACACACACACACACACACACACACACACACAGAACTGACAGCTAGCGGACCGTGAGGAAATATTCACTGAATTTTATAAAAAAGTGGATTCAAATTGTTTACTGACACTTTAATTCTTTTTTCGTGAACGGTTAAAACTCTGGTTTTAACTCCCTTTTCTTTTAACTCTTATCAGTTTTAATCGCTTCTCCACCAACACAAGAAGCATGTTGGACATTTGAAATCACGACTTTCTGAATGAATGACAGCAGACAGAGCTACCACTGCACAAAATGTTGTACTGGGCTACAGTTACAGCTGCACGTGTACATATAGCTAATCTGTTTTTTTGTTGTTTATGCTTCATGCTTATGCTCAGACTTATGTAAAGGAAGCATCTATCATTTAAATCCCACCACATCCTCTCATGGTATCAAATGCAGAAAGCGTGTATATTCTTTGACCTGGGCTGACACCCTCAGGTCCTGGGACGTCTTTGACCCGGCCGTTGAGCCCGGCTGCAGGGCCGCAGGCAGGTACAGCACGAGGTGGTCGCTTCCCGGGAACTTTCACCGTCACTCTCAGCAGGTCCATCTCTTTCCCCGGGGTGTTCAGCATGTAGTCCTGCCACACCAAACGTCAGCCATTACCATCAGCCGCCAGCTGCAAGTAGCACTTTGAGCAGAATCATGTCAACACACTGACTTACATTGACACTGGAGTGATAGGACAGTATGCCGTCGTTGGACAGTGTGACATACTTCTTCTTCCACTCTTTGTTGAGCGAGCTCCCGCTGCGCTTCAGCAAGATGCCCTGTAGACGGAGGTGACAAAACCAAAGAGTGAGAATTCATTGGCAATGTCTCGTGTGTTCCTCTCACAGATTTCAGCAGCATGAGGACTGCAGGCTGCCAAAAACACACCCGCCAAACTATTCATCAGACCAAATCACGACACTTCATCGCTCCACATGATGAAAGTGCCTTCACACGTTAGAAGTCAAGTGACTGCTGGTGTGATGTCCTCTGCGTAGTGTCATTAAATAACATCACACCACACCCGGTGCTGATCTGTGTCCTACCTGTTTGATGGGGATGGAGCGTCCAATGCCCAGATCCCCCTTATAGTCCGCACTTCTTCTGTTTGAGTCACTGCCTCTCCGACCCTATAGACAAAAAGGAATAACTGCATCAGAGGCAATAATGAGGTGATTGGTTAAAAATATTATTTACAAGCATGAAAGCTTTCCCTACGAATTACTCTGCGTTTCGAGAAAGTACAGTATTTTGGAAATGGGAAGGGAGATGCTGCTGACTGTGAAGACTCACAGTAAAATGTAAGCTGTTTCCAGAGAAATTGGTTTAATATCAGTGCCATTTACAGAAAAGCTGCACTATTGATATTTTTTTTTTATCTTAAAGTGGATTACAGGTTAATTTAAAAGGGCCCACTCATAAAGCAACGAACCTGCACATTATTATCACCGAACTCTGCAATTCCCTACGGAGCATTTCAGCATCTTTCAGTGCTTCAACTCATCAATTCACTCTCACCATGTGTTATTCCATTTATCAGCTGGGTAGGTAAGTCTAGGGGACTGTTTGCTAAAATGTTCGCAATCTTATTTTCTTAAAGATGATAGCTCAGTGTTGTATTCCCAGCTTGTTGCCTTGCTCCTCAGGTGCCACAAATCAATAAATGCAGTTTTAGTCTTTTGTTTGACAGTAACAATAAAAGACAACAACCCCAAAAAAAACAACATAAGCCTCAGCCACTGACTATACAATATCTTTTCTCCATTCTGCATGACTTTCTTTCTTTTTGTAAAAAGCCTGATGCAGGGTGACAAGTGGCAACTTTTATTATCTCAAAACATGACAAATGTTTGTGAACACAGTTTGACACTCGTAGTGTCTTTTCCTTCACCTGCCTTGAAATGAGACGAGGAAAAAAGTATAAATGTCGAGAATAAAGTCGAAGAATGTCTCAAACTGCCAACATAAGTTCCGTTCTTTGCTGATATGTGTTGTGTCGACAAACAAAATATATTCTAATATTTGTGTATCCAGATGAATAAACAGTAGAATTTCATACTGTGACGATGGGTTATAGGAAATCTCTGCTTTCACTGAGCCTTGGTATTGTGATAATGTGTGTGCTATTCTGCCCATGTGGTCAATTAAATTGAAAGCGTTTTTAAACACGTGAGCTCAAAGGATCAAAAGGAAAGGGAATAAAAGTAAATAGTGCCCAAGCAAATATGGGTCCCTAAAACAGAAATAACAATCATTTGATCAGTATGTACCGCAAATCGAGGGGTGCGTCGTCGGGTGGTGCTGCGGACAGACCCGGGCGTGGCACTCTCCTGTTTCTCCCCTCTCGCTGTCCTGCCGATCTCTTTATGGCTGATCACAGGGGTGGAGGGAAGTGAGGAGGAGTAGTCACTGCTCTGACCTCCGTTACTGGCCTAAAGAGAGCAGAAGACAGTGTGCTTACAGCCTTTGAAATGGTCTGACAGCAAACTGAAATAAACAGTACTCTCACTAAAAAAGCTAAATGGTCCAACTTGTTTCAGATCGTGTGGAACAGATGGTCTGTAACAAGTTTACCTGTCCTGGAAAGACGCCTGACACTGGAGTGGAGCCTCCAGAATGACTGGGGGAGTTAGGGAGAGATTTGCAGGAAGCCAGCAGAGCAGCTTGCTTCTTGGCTGCCATGATCTTCTGAGCAGCTGTGGATCAAAACAATAAATATCATCGCTGTAAAAAAAGAAGAAGCGAAACCTCCATATATCTCTTCTCTTCTCTTCTACGATGCTCTATAGTCTGTTCTGGCTTTGACAGGGACACATACCATCAGTGAAGACTCTGTTCACGTTGAGGCCGTACGTCGCACAGGTTTCATAGTAAGTGCAGCGCCGCACATCTGAGCACAGCTGTCTGGCCCTGGCATCATCGATTACTCTGGGGTTGGTGCTGCTGATTTTATCTGGAAGAAGTGCAAACAACAAATACTGCAAGCGTTCACCTCTGCAAACATTTGAAGGAAACCACACACGTGTGTGTGTGTGTGTGTGTGTGTGTGTGTGTGTGTGTGTGTGTGTGTTACCCTGAGTGCCAACTACTACGAAAGGTATCTCAGTGACAGGCCGGTGGATTGCAAGCTGATGGTAGATTTTGTAAACCTCCAGGAAGCTGGCCTCATTTTCCAGACTGAAGACTAAGATAACTGCATCCACCCAACTTGCAAACTAAAGAAAAGGAAGAGAAAGAAGAAAAACTATATGAGAGTGTGCTGAGAGGAAAGACTACATTACATGAAGTTTAATTAGCTGTTCATTATATTCATGTTCCGGTCAGCTCCCGACCCACCTGAACATCTGGCAGCTCTGTCTCTTCTCTGATGATCAAAAGGTGACTCTGTCCGTCAACCAGGACATCCTTAATGTACTGGCGTCCTGCAAATATGGCAATAAACAAGAGCTGTTAGGTTTTCTCAGGAGACATTTTCACAGCAGGAATATGTATAACTGATGACATCGTAAGCACGAAGCATGGCCCTGGATCTGGACCTTCTACATGGAACGAATCCAGCATTAATGTTTATAGTAATGCCCCGTAATGAGGAGTCACAAATGTCTGCTGTGATAAAGGTTTATCATCAGGTGTTTACTGACAGTGACCCTCACCCTAACCTTAACCCTGACATAAAACAGACGTACAGTAGATGAAGACATGTGAAACCAACCCTCAGCGTTTTCCAGTGGCAGGTAACTTCCTGTCAGGTGTCTGTGGACCAGTGCAGACTTCCCACTGCACAGACCTCCCAGGACACCCTGCAGACCACGCATACATGCAGATGGAGGGAAAGAAAAGGTCCATTCAATTTAAAATCCTGCTCAACTGATGTAAGGAAAAAAAATATATACACACACATATATATATATATATATATATATATATATATATATATATATATATATATATATATATATATATATATATATATATATATATATATATGTATCTTAGTGCTTACCAGGTGAAGCTCTTGTACAGTTTGGGTCATGGTCCATTCTTGACTACTGGTGAATGCACCTAAATGGTACAAAGTTCGAGGTAAAAAAGTTGAAAAATAAGCTCAGCACTGTAATGATTTGATGCATCGGTAATTTGCTACACAACAAGATACAGAATACAAGCTACAAATTTGAGTTGCTGGAAGCTAAACAACCCCCAAAGAAACGTTGGTTCCAGAAACACATTGATGGACAGCAAGACCACAACACAATTTTTTTAAATATCAGATTGTTCTATGAAGTGTGTCATACAGGATGCCTGAAATGGTACAAAGAGAAAAACAGAGGTGGTTGGCTCCCATTATGTCCGTTTGGTGGTAAAATACATCTTTGAAAAATCATGTTATCTAGCAAACCCGACACTAATACGTTCATGAGTCACCTGGGTATTCTCGGAAAATGAGGAGCAGCTACTAGACCCATCATAGTAATAACTCAAACACATAAAAAAATTAAGTGCCACACAAACCACAGTGCTCTCTGGTTGTTCTATGACTGTTTAACACAAGATAACATTTAGATAAGAGCAAGGAGTTGTTAGACAGCGTGCTTAAAGCCCCCTGTCTCTCAGTCAGTCTGGAGCTGGATCTACTGTATTTCGTGTACGTTGAAATTGATACCCATCCTTAGACTGGGTAAGCTATAATTTTTTCCCCAATAAGGTTGCAGTTTTCCTTTAAAAGAGTCATTGTGGCCTGTTGTCCACTTATTTCTAAGTGCGTGTGGACAGAGCACAGTGAAAAGCGCCAGGGCGTCCGAGCCAGTCGTGCAGATATTTATTGTTGAGTGAGTAATGCTTTACCTGATTTGATGCAAATAGACCAAAATAAAACTTTGTAAAAGTACTTACATTATATCATAAAAACTCATAAAGGAGGTATAGAGAGTGAGGCTATTTACATTTTACATAAATTTTTTCAGTCTTAGTGTTTACGTTTGTACAGCAACTGTTAAAAAATTGTACTCATACTTTTATTACTCTTATAGCTATGAGAGTCTGTTATAGTAATCTGAATCACATTCAGCTCATTCAGTGACACACACACACACACACACACGCACACACACACATACACAAGGCCATGAAGGGCATCATCTGCAGATTTGAGGCTGAACAGACAATGACAATGACAAATGCCTGCCACACACACACACACACACATGAAAGTGCTTACAGATGTACATCAATGAAGGACACACAGAACCAGAGACAACGACACAGATACCATTTGCACACACACACACACACCCACCCACCCACCCACCCACCCACCCACCCACCCACCCACACACACACACACACACACACACACACACACACACACACACACACACACACACACACACACACACACACACACACACACACACACACACACACACACACACACTGTGAAGCTGTCAGGTGACGCCGTGCTCGGGCGGGGCCGCGGTGTCGGCACAATTCTTTGGGATCAAGGATTCTAACTTTAAACCCCTACAACTCTCCCTCATCCACATCTCTGGGCAATCCCCACACCCCCACACTCCCCTCCATCAACAGCGTCACACCACAGACCAAATAGCATATCTTACCGCTTGCTGTTGCCATGGCAACTCAATTTTCCAGAAGTCTCCAGCCCAGGTCTCTATACAATAAATGGTCTCTCATGGATACAGGGACGTGTGTGTGTGTGTGTGTGGGTGTGTGTGTGTGTGTGTGTGTGTGTGTGTGAGAGAGAGAGAGAGGCACAGAGACATGATGTCCACCTGTGCACACAAGATGCTGAAAATATGCAACAGTGTGGTTCTCATATTTTTTGAAACTGCTGACCAATATTTTCTGAATAATATATGATCAACGCTGATTATCTGTTGACAGAATAACATGCTCATGAATCACAGGTTCAACATGACAGAATGTTGACTATGATGCTCACAAACACAATATAGCATAGACGGATGAACAGGCTCCCTTTGTAGGCTGATTAACTCTATGCACAGAGCAGGATGCAGCAGGTTCCCGCTCTCCTCGGTCCTCCGATGAACACAGCTCTGTGTATCCCCGACCTTAATTATTCATGTCCCACTTACTCCTGACAAATTATTCAGAGCTTACTCCAATCCTACACTCCCTGTCAAAGATGATTTTCTTTGGAATATATTAATAAAGATTAAAGATTGATAAAGTTGCATCATTTCCTTTACTTCAAATAGAGAAGACCTAAATATTTCATTAAGTATTTTCATAGATTCTGACTAGACTGAATTCATTTGTGTGTCAGGGTTTGGGGAATTCACCACAAAACAGACAATCAAGTACAAAGTAAAGAGATATACGTGTACATAATATATCACCTGAGCAGTGACAGCATTTTAAATATCCTTTCTTATAACACCAAGATTGAAGCTTTAGTGTGGCTTACTGTTAATCAAAACTATATCAAAACTCTATCAAACTTAAGTTTAAAAAACCTAATCATTGGTGGTTTCTTTCTTGTCGGTGAGTTTATCGCACTGTTACCTTAGTAACAGTTTATGTAATCACAGCTAAATAATATTCCCTTGACAACTCTGACGAAAATATTTTAGATCTATAGGATCTTTAGTGCCAGATCCATCTTTTGTTTTGAAGTGAGTTGAATCATCTTGGCATGTGGATGCATCTATAGTCAACTAATGATTATCAATAAATCTGACTCTTATTGTTTTGAGTAATTGATAGTTTAGTCAATAAAATGTAAAAAAAACCCCAACAAAATGATCCAAAAACCCAAAATACTCAGTTTACTATCACATAAAACAAAGAAGTACAGGGAACAGGGAATTTGATAATTTTGCTTGAAAATAACTAAACTGATGATCTAAATAGTTTATCTTCCTGAGTTTATCTTTATTCCATTAATTGTCTGTTATTTAATGCACAGATTATTGTGGAAACTGACCTTTGGCTTACCCTTTTGTGCCGTTCGTGAATATTGAGAGAATAAATGTCATACAGGTGTTACAGATGTGCAGTTCCTTTAAAAATTCACCCTTCTGCAGCTTCAAGTGGAAAGAAAGGTGACATATTGTGCTCATATTCAGGTTCATAGATTTAATTTTGGTTGCCACTTGAAAAGTTTTACATGCTTATATGCCTCAGTGTCCTCATACTGCCCATTCCTGCAGTTGCTCTTTTAACTCTGTCTAAAACGCCTGGATTCTTTTAGCCCCTCCTTCCCGATAAACCTCAGTCTGCTCTGATTGGTCAGCTGGCCCAGTCTGTTGTGATTGGTCAACCGCTTTCACGCGTGTAAGAAATGTCACGCCCCTTCACCAGAAAAGTGGAGATTCTCAGATTGCAGGTGGGGAATTATCCCAAAAGAGTCCAACTGTGACATCAGAGTGGGAGGGAAATCTCAACCAGTGGTTCAGAGCCAGGCTATATAGGGTTGAGCCAGCTCACAAAAAAACAATAGGGTGGTCTTTCTACACAGTTTCCCCAGATATCCTAATGCATGTGCACAAACACTGAAAAGGTGATTTTTGCCTAATATGTCACCTTCAAATCGTCTCAATAATTTATTACCAAACATGTTGCAGACACTTGTTGTTACCACATGCTCACGTTAACTTCTCAACTCCTCTTAAAGCAAAGGAAGAGCACGTGGACAGTGTAAGACACAACACAACAGAAGAAAATCCCAGAGGACACTTAACTCTTATTAGTGTTATAGTTTAAATCCACTTTGCATAATAATGTGCATAATAAATGTACCTGACAAGTGAATGTCGCAACTGTGTTTTAATTCCCAGCAACTGCCCGAAATAAATAAAGTAAATGAATGAAATGTGAGAGCATTACTGGGTCTACGCTGGACATTTTTTTTTTTTGGTTCAGGTCCACGCAGCTCCAGATAGGGCAATGCAACTGGTGATAAATAAGTGATCCTGTTCATTCACATTGGACAAAATGTTCCTCTTAGCTGCTCAGTTTCAACCCGGGTGAGTAACGATGGATGAACCAAAACAGCAGATGGTGACAGTGTTTTCTGCAGCTGTCATCAAATTCTCATGGAAGAATAGTTTTGCATTTCTACCACTGCATAGTTGTGTGAATGATGCTCGTCTGGTTCATGTGTTCAACAGTCTCTTTACTATTGTTTTCCTCTTTATTCTGTTTGAGATGACCAACGGTGCAGGGCTGAAAATCACTTGCAACTCATGAAGAGGACGAGTCAAATGTATGACGCTATCAGTTCTGAAATGGTGGAATAAAATTAGGTTGATTTTATATTAAATGTTTTGTGTGCAGGCACAATGCAAGAGGTGAACTCACCTTCCTCTTCGCTTGAGCCCCTCTCCACAGCTGGATAGAGGGGAGGTGCAGTGTTGACAGTGGGTGGCACAGCTGCACTTTTGGTGAAAATCCCACTAATGAACTTCAGCATCTTGCGGTCACGAGGAGGAGCTCGCTGGATTGTTCCTCCCTGGCCCTCCTTCCCCTTCCTCAGGTCCTCGGAGAGGGAATGGAGGTCGCTGTTGTCCAGGGTACGACTTGTACCTTTCCTCTGAGGCCTGGACACATCAGTGGCAGGAGGTGCAGGCAGGGAAACCGAAACGGTCTTAAATCTCTCCCCCTGTGGACTGTCCCGGGCCATTACGCCTGAAAACCCTCCGCTGGTGGGAGCTCCAGGGCGAATGAGTGTGCCCCTGCCGTCGCTGTCGGCCCAGGACGCCCTGTAAGGCCCCAGAGTTGTAGCTGCCATTAAGGCGGAATGGTCCCCGATACGGTTATCCCGGCGGTCCAGCGTCTTAGCAGAGTGATACAGGCTGGTATTGGCCTCTCTGGCTTCCCTCCAGCCTGCAGAGTTGCCTCCTGCGTGTGGCCTCATCAGGACTTCAGGACGCTGGCTGACCTGCGGTGGGATGGAAAAGGGGAGGCTGCAACGTGAGCGAATGTTCACGTCTGCTCCATTTTCACCCTTTAGGAACAGCATGGGTGGCTCCCGGTAGAGCTCCGTCTTAGGGCGCAGAGCTTCGGAGCGAGGCCCCTCTCTGCGGACAGTTCCCTCAGAGGTAGTTCCTCCATACACTTTGACCATTTGCCGAACAGGTGGGTGTACGAGAGAAGGGTCTTTGCTTTTAGCAGTTGCTGCAATGTCTTTTTGGTGTCCGTGAGTTTCCCTCCTCTCGAGCTTCCCTCTGTTCTCAGTGGGGGTACCATACTTGACCGGCACCTGCTCCGCATCTTCTTCCACCTGCGTGTTTTCTTTCCCCACCACTTGTGCACATACAAGTCCTTCTTCCTTTTCAGGGACATTGCTCTCCTCATCCTTCTTGGGGCTCCCTTCCCCCTCTGGGAGAGCCTCCTTCTGGTTCCCTGCTACATCCTCTGGCACAGCCTCAACCTTCACCAGAGTGAGGGAGATGAGGTACGTGGTGCGTCTCTGTGGGTTGCCGGCTTTGCTCATTGGAACAGCGGACCTCAGCACAGTGGCACCTGCTCTCCGACCTAGCCAGACCCACACACCTCAGTCATGGCAAAAGGGACAAGACTGAAGCAGGGGAGAAAGAAGATCGGAGATAAAACACAGAGATCTGAACAAACCTTGTGTTGCTGATTAAGTCTGACATCAGGACCGAGTCAGGGATCCTTCTATCCTTTCAAACCCTTTACTAGAGACACGAGGAGTCGCTTTAAAAAAGAGGAATGCAAATTTCCAGAATATATTTAAAAGATTGACCCAGTGGTGTAACAGGTCTAGACTGTTTTTTTGAATGCCTCCGTTAAACCTCCTTCAACGCACACCGCTACTACTGGTCTCTACCACTGATCCATTCATAATCCTTGCCTGTGTCTCCTTTGCTTCCCCTCTTAAACTCATTTATTCTCTACAAATCTGACACACAGATACATTTAAGAAGACATTTATTTCAACAGAGTCGCCGTCTTAGCCTCAGATTTCAGTCTGGAATTATGCAACAGTCGATACATTTGGTCGATCCAATTCTTGAGTAAGACTGAAATTGATACTGGCTGAATAATGCCCCCTCATTACAGTATGTGTCATGGCTTTTGCTCATATCGTACTGTACCTTCATTTTCCCCGAAGCATATCCATTGAAGAGCTCTATGTGCATTTGATTTGAAGAGGAATTTATCTTGCCCTCATAATACCGTTCATATCAAATGGCACATCAAACGAGGCTGAGCTCCATCTGATGAGTCCCAGAGAAAAACGGGTGAGAGGGAACAGGGGGAGGAAACATCAAAATGGAAATCATTCACTTGTCACGAAGCGCCTGGCAGCTGGAGCCTCCATTCGACAATGTCATGCATAAAATTATGAACGCGCGGCGTGAGGGTCACGGGGAGATGCTGAAAAACATCTGTTGTTATGTCTCAAGAAAAAATGTATGAAAAAGAGATGAAGTAGCTGGATATACGCAGAACGCAAGCAAGGCTTCCTTGTGCCTGTATCCCTCCTCTGGAGAGCAGCTCCTCTCGGTCACTGCATCCTCTCCTCCGAGTGCCTCATCCAATTAGCAAGTCAATAAAATGTGTCTGTGAGGCAGAGGAAGCCCACCAGCTCACCACCAGTGCCCCTCCTCCTCCTCCTCCTCTTCTCGCTGCCACAGAGTCTTGCAGCCCCCCGTTAGCCCTCCGTTAGCCTGCCGCACAACCAGCTCCACACTGGGATCCAGCTCTGGCAAATGGGCTGCGTTTGAGGGGCTTGCAGTGAGGAGGTGGTGGTGGTGGTGGTCTTTGCCCACGTTCAACAGATTTTTATTTGTGCCGACACAACAAAAGAGACAAGAGGGAGGAGAAGAAAAAAACCTCAGCTCTGCTCCTTCCAATGCATCTGCTCTGTCTCCATCTCCCTCACTTCTCTCTCTCTCTCCCCTCTCCTTTTCCAAAGCAATTTATGGGCAGGTCCTGATTCCTCTCCCTGCCTCACAGTCTGTCCACTCTAAAGGGGGGAAAGAAGAAACGATGCACAGGAAGGACAATGTGGATTATCTTCTGATTACTAGAATTGTTATAATTCACATTCTATTTTCCTCTCTTAATTTAATTCGATCTATTTCATCAAGTTATATGGTAGACAATGTATGTATATTTTGATGTATGGCTGTGAAGGTGTCTGTATGATATGTTCGTGTGATTTATGTAATTGCTGCTGTAACAACACAATTTCCCTTGTGGATGAATAAAGTGATCTATCTATCCATCTATCTGTATATCTACTGTATCTATCTATCTATCTAAAAAAAAAGAGTATAGGCTGGTGTGTAAAACATCAATGTTAAAGGAGGGAAGCTAAAGGAAGTAACATCTGATTAATTGGTATTAGAAGGAATAGAGAGGGAACTGAAGATATTGATGAGACTGAAGAATTTGGATAATTAGATGCAGGGCTTTAGAATAATATTCAAACGAAGGGAGGGAAATAGATGTGTGTCCTGGGAAAGAAAAAATGCACAAAAAAGCTCATAAAAAGCTAGAAAATGTTTCTGTTCACTACACAATCCCTCTTCAAGAGAAGCCGCCTGTCCGCCTTCTGTGCTTGTATCCTCATTATAAACCTGTCAAGATTTCGAGTGATTAAAAAAATATACTCAACCCACACAAACTTAATGCTTTTTAAAATAATCCAATAGTGACAAGTAGAACACGTGCACATAAATATTTTTTCATGACATACTGTGAATTTTCAGTAAATAGTGCAAGTCTATTTATGTGCTTTGAATTCTTTAGATGTGTAGCTCAGCAGGGTGAAGATACTTTGCACATACTGGTTTTACTTTGATCTATATTTACATTATTTATTAGCCATTATTTTGTGTCCCAATTATGATTATGAAATATGGCACAAAAAGTGAACAATACAGTCTATAACATACTATATCTCATATAAGCATTTAATAGGCAAATGGAAAGGGAGCCATTTCCCCTGTTTCTAGTCGTTGTGCTTTTGCGATCCTCTCATGTACTCTCAACAAATGTCCCAAAATTCACTATTCCTTTATTTGCCTCACGCATTAGTTACATCCTGCTGTATAGTTTCAAGTGTGTGCAGCTTAATGCAACATTTATATATATTGAGTAATATTGCACATTTGTTGTAGTGGTTGACTGTAACAGATCACAGTAAAAAAAAAGAGAAGATAATTCAAAGGGACTTCCCTCATCTAAATCTCTTTACCTCATGGAGATCACTACTCAATCTGCCAAAACATTTGTATAAATTGGGTGAAAATTGTTTGTATCTGTGGCTCTGACAGGAACCCCTGGCAATGTCATCAGGGTTTGGGATAGTATCTTGGATTGGGCCTGGAAACTGCATTTTTTCAGTTAAATGATTTTCTAACATATAGATACAATCCAGATGTATTATGGGAAGTGTAGGATCCACTGTTTTTGGAGCTCGACATACGGGAAATTTGGGTCTGACATTCAGAGTATCTCAGGTCCTTCTCCACCAAGTCTTTTTCATAACAGTCATCTTTTCTTAGTGTCTTAACTTAATTCAACGCGTTGAGTATCCCTTTGTGAAACAATTTATAAATTTAGCTGCAAGACCCCCTCCAAAAAAGAAAACATTTCTTGCTGATTTTGGCAGCCAGGTTCACTGACTGTTTATTTAGATAAGGCTAGTCTGATGAGGTAGCTAAATAACTTTGAATTATTGTCAGTATTCAACATTGTTAAGTGTGCTTTTCACGAAATTTTTCAGGCAGTTCAGTTTTTATAGAATCACATTTATTAATTTCATATAGACTTCGATCTGTATAATAATAACACACAAATAAAGCCTAAATGTGATTAAAACTGTAGGTGCAGCGCTCGTTGATTTCAGATGGTTTTACCAACGGGGGAAAAAAAGGTTAAACATAAAATGAGATCCAACCGTTCAGTGATCCAATAAAAGAAACTTTTACTATATCAGCATTTAAGAGCAATACCAGTATTTTTTAATACATGTCTTTCTTGTGCGTTTTTGTTCTGCTACATCAGACTATTGTTGCCTTTTTTTCATGATTTCAATAGAGTTAAGTTTCATAATTTTCACACAGATTTTCACCATTTCTGCCAGAAATACAGTAAATTCACCAACAACTGCTTTGCCTGTTTTGACCCCCTGAGGTGGCACTCGTGTCAGACTTTGTTCAGCCTGTAACAAGAACAGGCAACATTTCCGCTTCCTTCTGTCTAAACACTGTACAAAAGTAACAAGAGCCACATTTGAGAAGAGATGAGACGTTTCTGTTGAAGAGTCCCTGCTGATGAGAATGATACAGAATCCAAACATCAAAAACACTGGTACTGTCCTTGAAGACATGACATGTTAACATCATTAACTGTGACATTTACATGTTGGAAAGCAATCCAGTGATTGTTAAGTTCACTCTTCTTCATTTTTTTATCCCATTTCTCAGGCTTTAATCCTTTTTGACGCAGAAGTAAGAAAATAAAATCCCAAAGCATAACCTAGATATCTTGAAAGGCAATGCAATGAATGAAATTGAAATCCTTTATGGTCAGGTCAGGTCTAAACTTAGACACTGTTACCTCTCGCGTATTTCACTGTATCACTTCATCTCTTTGTCTGGGTCAGTGTCTCCTCGTCTCGGAAATATGGATGTTCTAGTGCATTCAGGGCGGATATTCGTTTCAAGGGGTCAAAGGTCAGCATGTTCTGCGTAGGAAACAATTGGAAGATGTCAGTCCTGTGTCACTGTCAAACTCCAGGTTTCAAAGTATTAGTTTCACATTTTGAGAAACACCTTTATCACTCTCTTGCCAAGCCTTAGGCAAGGAGGTTGATACTGCTCGTTTGTCTGCACAGTTCATATGAAGCATAAAACACTGGAAACAGGGCAAACAGCTGGCTCTGTCCAAAGGTGATAAAAAAAATCCACTGATGAGCACCTTCAAAATCTAATTTATAAATATGTAATAACATAACATATCGTGTTTGTTTAATCCATACAAAATAAAAAGTTAAATAAAATGGCACTTTGTCTGTTTATGTGCCAGACTCATTCATCTGTACCAGTTGCCAGGCAACCAGCAGAAACTCGAGGCAGTTACTGGTTGAAAATTGTCAAAGCAATAGAAAACACTGGATAGTCACAAAAATGAACTAATATAACTCCTTATCTTCATTTGGTCATTATGGTTCATTTTAATTCAGGCCTTGTTATTTCAATATACTTTTGCCTGATAGTGTCTTTCTATTATTTTGCGCTTATAAAACCTATTTTTTCCGGATTATATCACATGGAGACAGAATGTCATTGGTCATTGTTTTTTTTTGTTTTTTTTACAGACACTGGTAAACTACATATTAATCCATAAGAAAAGCAATAATTTTAGGTCTAATTTTCAATTTTATCTGCACTTTGTAAATGGAACAGAAATAATACTTTAAACCTGCTCTGGCCCCTAGATTAATCAGATGATTTTCAGAAGTTAGGAGATTATTGTGGTTTGTGTTGAATATCACCAGACTTTGAGCAAAGACAATTATTCTGGAGTCTGATCTTACTTGTCTATTACTGTCCTGATCTTAACTCTGTTTACAAGTGAAAGTGCATCAGTTACCGGGCAGGATAGATCTTCACTGTAATTTTCAAATCAAAATCTGAAGCAAATCTTACCATCAATAGTTGTGCCCCCTGCTCATTTATCTCTGAGACAAATTCAGCAATCGGGCGAGGCATGAACGAGGGGAAGTTTTTTCTCGAGAGTGTAACATCAGTCGGCCACTCGTCCTCTGGTGGCAAGCCAATAACTCTGAAATGACATTCATTTTCAATGAAATAGGTACAGATAGAATCACCTGCTCAAATAAATGTGATGGGAAGTGTTTGTAACTCACTCCAAAATCTTCCCAAGTTGGTCCACTTCTGAATCCCCACAGAACAATGGTCTAAACAGACAAAGACTTTATTTTGAGACATGAATATCTTTACCCAGACTGACCAACGTCATCATGCAATGTGTCCTTTTTACCAGTAGATGGAGCTACTGTGTATCACTGAGCTGATCAGCAAGACGTAGCAAAAAGTCTCAGGCAACTCCCTCACCAAATACTACTGCCTTGAAATTCACTGACTCTGACTTTTGAAATTGTAAAAAAAAAAAAAAAAAAAGCAAGTCTCAGTCTATGAGTTGTCAGTTGGTTTGGTTTGTACCAGCAGTTTGGGGAAGTCTTAAAAAACTGTTAAGGACCATGGAATGTGCTTACCTTTGAACTCTAATTAAATGATGTGATATATCTTTCCCTGAAGTCATAGATAATCTCATGTGATACATTAACAAATACAATCCGAACATCCAGAACTTCTGCAAAAGTCAGCAGCGCTTTGTAAGAGTCAAAATCTGGACACATCACTAATGTACCTACTGTAGTCAATGAGAGAAATGAGTTTTAATCAACATAACATTATGAATATTTCCATATTTTCAAGCCGTTAATTGCAAATGTATAATATGTTTTTCACTCTCTTGACTTAACTTGAAAAAGTCAACACTGATATATAGTACAATATGGCACAGGAGTTTTGTCCATATTTAACCAATTGATAGCGATATAGTAAAATAACCATATTTAGCCATAATCTATCCTTAAGCTTACGCCAGCCTTACCCTCAGTGTTTTAGTAACCTTAACTGAACAACAAATGAGAGGCTGGACATACCATACTTTGTGTGCCCTACGCTCATTGCATAGGATTTGTGAGCAGTATAAAAGAAAACAGCAGTATTTTCCTCCAAAATGTTTGGTTGAATGAATCAAAGCTAATCAAACGTATTTGGTGAGGCAAACGCTGAGAAACTAAAAATCTCTGTGTGCACAAACCTCCACCTTGCTAAGATACCTTCAGGTCAGGATATGTAATCAAATCTCTGCTTCTTTTCACATCAATCAGTCATATCACCACCGATATCTAGTACGTGGTAATATTTGACCAAACTGCATGAAAAAGACTGGATTCAAACAATGACGCACACATACACAAACACAGTGATCTAATCACCACAGTGCGTCGGCCATTTAATCTGAACATTATTCTGATGACTCACTTGCGTCGGAACATCTCAGCGAAGATGCAGCCGGTGCTCCAGATATCTACAGGTGTGGCATAACTGGTTTGTAGCAGAACCTCGGGAGGCCGATACCACAGTGTCACCACCTAAGAGACACAGATATGTCCATCAACACTAGTTGTTATAATGCAGGTACATGCACCCAATAACTTTCAGAGGGAATGATTTAACTATAGTGGTGGTTATACAGGTTTTGGCTTGTTAGTGATGAAAATTTTTACATTAGCATTTTCCAAAACCTACATTTCTAGACTTCTAACCATCAAAGTGGCAAATTTTTTACTTAATTTTACTACATTACAAATTTCAAGCTCTACTGTGTTTGTGCGTGTGTAGAGCTAATTACCTAAATGCCAAGGAGGAAATGTGATTGGTTTCATTTGTGTGTTTGTTTTTCAGCAGGATTAATCAAAAAGTTGTGGAACAGATTTGCATGAGCATTTTCATCAAACACAGGTTTCGACATTTTGAGTCATATCTTAATATCTGACATTTTGAGTCATTTCTTCCAAAAATGTGTAGGTCAGATGGAGATGGGAATGCACGTTTTTGGGTGCAGCAGCATGTGAGGTGGGGATTGCTCAGCCACGGCGGAGGTCTGCGCTCTCTGAGTGCTCTTGTTAGCAAATTTGAACTACCTAGCGAACCTTGCAAAGTCTTAGCTTAGACAGTGAACCTAGTAATCATGAGCTACCTGATGAACATTAACATGTAAGCACAGTCACTGCCACCATGTCCCTACTGAAATAATCAACAAATTTATGCTATGATGTCAGGAACAAATAATAAGCTGATGTGGACGTTGCCATAAAAGTCCTGTGACCTTCGTATTCACAGGGTTAATGTTTGGCAGCAGTCTGACAAATGTTGAAACCTGAATTTGAAACATCTAAGAGCACCGTCGGCAAAAAAAAGAAAAAGATCAGTATGATAGATTAGGTATCTAGGGCAAATTTTCAATGGGTAAGGGTTGATTTGTATTTTGAACTGAGTGCATGACACAAAAAAACTACTGGGACTACATGGCCCAGGCGTGTCCTTACCACAGGAGTGAGAGCCATGTGGCAGCTGTAGATCCGGGCTAGTCCGAAGTCTGCCAGCTTCACCTGGCCCTGGCTGGTCACCAGGATATTCTCTGGTTTCAGGTCTCGGTGCATCACGCGGTTAGAGTGAAGGAATGCAAGACCACACAGCAACTGCCTCATCAAGTCCTGAATAAAACACACGGATATATTTTATATGATACTAAACATTTTAACAGATCAAGCTAAGATGTAAGTTGTTTATTTTACGCCTCAATAAAAAAACATTGCATAATTTCCATATTGTTTATGTTCTGTACAGTTTAGATATTGTTTCTCACTTTAATGCGGTCAGGAGATAATCCGGGGGCCGGAGCTCTCTCGAGGTATGTCTTGAGGTCTTGGTCCACATGTTCAAATACCAGAGTGACTTTAGTCTCCTGATCCGACCTCTTGGTGGCACATACATCCATGAGTCTAACACATGCAATCAAAACAGTGAATCGCGTGATAAGTCACCCACAGTGGATTGTAGACAATACAGGATGAAACACTGCAAAGACAGACAAACAAACAAAAAATATACCTGACTACGTTTGGGTGATCAAATTGCTCCAGCCTTTTCAACAGAGCCACCTCTCGGACTGTGGAGATCGGCAGGCCATTTTGGTCCGTCTGGACACGGACGCTCTTCAGAGCGACAAACTGCCCACTCTCCGTGTCCCGGGCCTTATAAACAGTCCCATAAGCGCCTCCTCCGATCTCTGCCACTGGCTCGTACTGGATACTGGTGGCGTGGGCCATTGCCAAGGTGAAACAGACTGAGAGACACACATACACAACACAAAAAGATGATGCAGAAACTATGAATGCTTGTAAAATAATAGACAAATAAAAATAATGATAATGCATTGCTGTATTATGTGGATTCAATCACACAAACAGCCTGGAGCTGTTCTACTTAAAATGAACAAGGGGAATAAGTGGGACACCATATCCTCATATGATACACATCACTACATGGTAACACACACACTACCACCTCCACGTGTCAATCAAAAGGTCCCTCGACTCAACCATACAAAGTAGCAAGTTGAGTCGCAACAAAAATCAACTGTGAAATCACAACTGATTATTGTAGGAGATAAATTTGGTAGATTTAAAAAATGAAATAAAAATGAAAAACACAAAACAATGTGACGAACAAATAATCACCAAAGCTCACAGATTTGGGATGAACAAAACTACTTTTTGTAAAACATTGTTTATTGTTTTTTTAATTTTATTTAGTTCAGTTTGTTTTCCCACTCTTCCACTATTTCTTGATATCTAAATGGTTATATTTGCAGACTAAGTCCAAATAAGATATAAGTTTATAATTCCAAATGTCGATCACTACAATAGGGCAGATGACATGACACAATGACAATGCTAACATACTGATGTTTAGTAGGTCTATTTACCATGTTTCCAATTTTACTTTCGCATATTAGCATGCTAACATTTGCTATTTAGTGCTAAATGCAAAATACAACTGAGGCTGTTGGGGAAAGTGACTGTTTTTTGCGGGTATTTCAATGAACTCGTGGCTGAGAGAGAAACCGGTGGATCATCTGCAATAAAAATGGAACAGTGCGCAGGCTGAACTTAAGAAGATGAAGTTCATTGTCATTTCTTCTACAAATATGTCACACCCATAATTAATGGATGCTCCTTAACAAGATCTTGTGCATCTGTTTTTAAGAGAATAAATCTATTTTCAGCCAGCAGCCTGCCCCAGACGGTGTCGCCAAAAGACATTTGCACATTAGGACCTCATGGGGGCTTCATAGAAAAATCTATTCTGCTCATGTTTTCATGAAGTCTGTAAATTCCTTGAAATGTGCATCTGATTCCACCTGTAGCATCACTACTTTTTGTTTTGTTCATTGAAATTTATTTGGACTTTTGCAACTCATCTGCCTCAGCTTGTTCCTTGGACAGCATCGTCATTCCTGAAGTTCTTCAGTGTTGCCTCGGCTACAGGAAGCATCAGTTTAAAAGAGGGGGGAAGGAGTGGTACAGGAGCGAGGAGAGAGCTTTACTCATCAGTCACAGCAGCTTTCACGTCCTGTTTGTCTGAGCTTTTTTTCGCTAAAAACAGCCAACTGCCTCTGTGGCAGAAAATGTCCCTGTATGAGGGCAGTTAACTGTGAAGTTATGGGCCAGAAAACCAAAACAATTGGCTGAAAGATGCTCCATAAATCTTCACAGGTGATAATTCTCTGTGGCTTCATCTTTAATAAGTAACCCATTTCAAAATACAAAGTCACAGTCACACAGTCATTTTTGTCTCAATGTCAATATAAAATATTGATTGATGCATCTTTAACACACGAGGTGAAAAAAATCTTTATATTAGAACAATTCTGGCACCTATTGTTGCAGCTAAGTGCAAAGTGTTTCATGTCCATTTGTTCTGGTTTCTATCAGAGCATAGCTTCGTAAGAGCTCTCTCGACGAAGTACCTGACCTCCTCCAAGAGGTCAAATCACTCACAGAATGGGATGCCATTTTACTTGACATAGGTTTTTTTGGCCACTGCTTAACCAGCACAGGAAACATCAACCACTCAAACCAAACAGCTCTCTGTACCGATGCTCCTCTATTCTCTCTGACTCATCCCCTCTGTCACCTGCCAGACATTATTCATCTCCTTCCTTTTGTTTAGGTCTCAGCCTGTCTAATCTGTCAGACCAGTTTGGTACAATTCCCCTGTACGAGAGGCAGACAGCTCAGCCTGTTCTCAATTCCTCATCTCAATTTACATAATTTAATAAATAGTCATCCAATGATCAAGGGTTGTTTTCGCATTCATTGTTTTGTGATACAATGACTCTTTAGAATATGTAGGTTCATGTCAATATTTTTCCACTTACATGTTCATTTGGATTCTTCCGACTACTTACTGGAAAAAAAATATATGTGACCGATTAGCTGACGAATGAGAGCCCCCAGGTGTTCCCAGAAAAACACTGGCTCTGCCATCTTGCCTTTTTCCCATGGTGCATCCCGGTGCCATCTCTTCCACACAAACAGTCGTCCACATGATGTAGAAGAAAAACGTGATGCGTCACACCAGGCCGCCACCTTCCATTGCTCCATGGTCAAGTTTAGATGCTCACATGCCTAACAGGGTAGTTAACAGTAGCTCCTCTGTTGGATAGGACCACACAGGCAAGCCTTGTCTACCCACACACATCACTGAGCCTAAGTTACCCATTGGTATTCTTTGAACCACTTTTGGTAGGTACAAAACATTGCATGCCAGGTAGACCCCATCAAGACCTTCCGTTTTTGAGATGCTCTGACCCAGTCAATCGCAATCTGGCCCGTGTCAATTTCACTCAGGTCGTTAGGCTTGCCTGTTCTTCCTGCTTCCGACAAATCAACTTCAAACACTGACAGTTCACCTGCTTCCTAACATGTCTCGCCCCTTGACAGGTGGCAGTATAGCAAAAAAATAATCACTGCTGTTTACTTTACCTGTTGGTGGTTTTAATGTTGTGGCTGATCCGTGTATATGCAACTTACACTGATCAGTTGTCTTAATAGTAACAGAAAAAAAATAAACTGGCAACCCACCGTGACATCACCCATTGGTTGGTGAACTGCCACTATGAAGCCTCGAGTTTAGTATTTTGGCCAGCGCCATCTTGGTTTGTTGAAACCAGAAGTATTTGGAGGAGCGGGGGGTGGGTCTGACTGAGAGCTCGTCCACTGCACGTCCACCTACAGCTGAAACCTACCCCCATTGGACGGTGCTAGCTGTCAATCACACAGTATCCATGCTGCAAAGCAAACCTTGGGCTATCATCTATTTTACTCTAGATTATATAATTTATAGGCCTGTCACGGAATATTGTCCTAGAAGTTATTGCGATAAACAATATTATCAGAATCATCTGAGCTTGAAGTTTAGGCCTTTTGATCTTTGCTCGTGCAAGTCCTACACAAAAGCACAATTTTTTAAGTTCTTAATATAAACTCTAGAAGATCGTTTGTTGCATTATTATGGTTGAAGAAAACCACATTTCTTCCTCTTCTGCAAAGAAAGTTGAGTCAGAGTTTCTGCAGACAAGAATCTGTCTGCATTCTTGTCTATCTGCTAGAAAAACAAAATCCGGCCGACAACATCCATGTGGGAACTCAACATGCAAATAAAACTATCTCCCCTGCAAAATAAGATACCCCCCCCTAAAAAACATAGTGGAATGTCTTATTTTTCTGAGCAGAGTTGACATATTTAATAGAAACCTCTTTTTCTTTCATTCATGTAGAGGCAACATGTGAACTTTAATGTTACTACTGCAATTAACTACATGCACATTCAACATGGGGGAGAAGAAAAAACATTTGACTTCATCTCTGGTTGAGATAATGTTATCTAAACTATAGCTCACGTGCATTCATTTTCTAATTATGTCATAACTTGTATGTTAACTTGTTTTTTTATTCTAAATACATTCATATACATATTATATATAGATAGATATATATACAAACACATTTTTTTTGTATTTTCTTTGGTCGGCTCTATCGATCATGCATTACACATAGTTTCCAGATGAATGAGTGACCCGTGAAAGTGAAGTTGCATCTGATTGTAGGAGTTTACCATCAACTCATTGAGAGTGAAACATTCCTCTGCAGGTTGTGTGGCAACTGGTGTGGGAGGCAGCACAGCCCCAAAGGCCCACAGAGTCTGTTCTATACTTGTGGACAGAGAAAGATAGGGCCTCGGTTTTAAAACTGTGGAAAGTTACTTACTTACTTTTGCAGTATTGTCGAAAACTAAAGTGCAGATAAGCAGTGAGCCACTATCTGCAGTAATGTCATCCGGCTGGTTTATCCGACAGCCGCTTGCACCGTGTCCTTGATTTCACAACAGGGCAAAACACCAATTTCGACTTCAAAAGAGAAACTTCCCCACTGACTCACAGCAGCCGCCTGTTGAAAGATCATGAATGATGGGGCTTGTTGTGGTCCTGGTGCCACCGGAAGCGGTCAGGCTGTGCGCGACTCGTCGCCCTGAAAACTTCCTTCCCCCGGTTCCTTCTCCGTGACACGGCGCCTGGAAGGTTTAGAGACACCGGGGTCGTTCAACCTACCCGCCCACGACAGACATCGATCGGCCGCGACGCAGCCTGTCAGTATTGATTGACACGCGGACCGGAAGCTCGCGCGTTCTCCCGCACTTTTCATTCATTTTTTTTTATTTTTTTTATCTGCTCGATCGAGACGCGTCGCGTCGCGTCGCCGCCGGACATTGGAGGCTCGTGGGCGGATGAGGCGGAGAAGAAGGGAGCGGGGGCCGACGGAACAGCCCTGTGCGTCCGACACGTGGTGCTCCTCCATGGCGCTCCTTTGTTCGTTAAAGTGGGGAGGGGAGAGAGGAGAGCCGCGGCGGCGGCGGCGGCTCCACGGGCCACGGGGACTAGTTCCTCCTCACCTACACGTCCACTGACGTGGCGGAGGGCAACGCGCCGCGGCGGAGGAGACACGTCCCCCGCCTGCGAGTGGCGTTTCTCCCACATAAAGCGCCACATTAGATTAAAAACAAGACATCGGCGGGTCCGACACGTGACTCGCTCCCCCCGCGTGTGATGTGAACGACGGCGGAGACGCGGGGCTCGTGTGGACTCACCTCGCCCGCTGGCTGGCTCTCTGCGGCGGCTCGTCTACTTCAGCGCCGCGAGGAGGACATGTTCATCCATGTGCCACGTATCGTCCGACTCCCACAGACCCGGTCGTGTCGGGGCGGGTCGGGGCCCGGATGGAGGCTCTCGGCCCGGCGGTGGGTCCGACGAGGAAGAGGCCCAGGCGAGCGGCACGGTTCTACACCTCCTCCACTGTGTCTGCGTGGGTTCCTCTCTTCTTCCTCCAGCCTGAACTCTTTTTGGGGTTGTCGCTTCCTGTTGCTTCTAGCAACTCTTGGAGGAGGCGGAGCTAAAAAATAAAATATAAAAATAAAATCTCCAAAAGCACAAAAAATGTATCTATATATGAAAGAACTTTAACTTGACGATGTTTGTTTGTGTGCGTATTCAGTCATCATCATAAAACGATAATAATAATAAACATATCACAATGTGAGGCGGAAGCAAAAGCTTATATATGCCAATGTTATTTTTCTTATCCATTAAATCTACCCACCTCAAGGAAAAAGGGAAAAAAGAAGACATGAGTAAAGAAACAAGGAATTAAATTATTCTCATTTATAACCCTAAAAAAAAAGCATTGCAAACCACTTACTTGAAAACCCCAAAAAGAGAGTTGCACATTCACAGTCTGGAATTGACTTGGAATTAGCCCTGAACAGTATCTGCATTATTTTATGATAAAATAAATCATTTAATTTCATAACTCTAGAACTTATAAACAGTGGATTTGTAAGCTCCATATATAACTGTATATAATGTGTGTATATATTATAGACAGAGAGACTTATGTCCCCTGCTGTCTCTTGTTGTCAATTCTCCACAAACCAGAAACAGACCTTGTGTCACACACATACTTCAAGTTTCCCTTATAGCATTTATTAGTTGTATATTAAAATAAGTCCTATGAAGACTTTTGTTTTAATACTACTACATTGTCATCCATTAGTTTGTATTACTTCATCCACCACTCATGAGTGTCCTATTCATCAAAACAATTGAGTGACATCATAGTGTTAGAAAAAAAGCATTTATTAAAGGTCCTTGCGCTGCTAATGAGGGAGCTTCAATATAAGTTATTTGGTTATATTTATTTGCAACAAGTAACACAATATAAAAAAACATAATACACTAAAATGTATGCACTAAAAAATTGCTGTGAATATCAAACAGCAACAAAAGACATTTTACTGAAACAAATATAAAACAAGAGAGAATTTGATTTGAAAGAAAATAAGAGTGAGGGAATTATGAATCTGTATGTAGATGTAGAAGGAAAGAATAACATAGATGGTACGTTTTACCAATAGAATGAACAGATAGAGATACATATAAATCAGTTGCTATTGACAGGCAGAAAGAAATATGATCACAATATACAAAATGTATAATAATTTGACTATTTTAGCCTACATTTGAAGTTCTTACCTAAGATACGTCTGTTTGTTGGATTTGAGTAAAAAACTGCACAGACATGGGCATTTTTTTCTTCCGTCACATATTCTTATGGATTTATTGTAATCAGTTGACTTCAACTGATATCACTGACTGGATCATAATATAAAATTAAATGTTTTGGTTGTGGGTGTATGGATGGGTTCTCCCCGGGTTCTCCGGCTTCCTCCCACAGCCCAAATGCAGATTGGGGTTCGGTTAGGTTAGATTTATTGGAAACTCTAAATTGTCCGTAGATGTAAATGTGTTAGTTGTCTTTCTCTGTATGTTGCCCTGCGACCTGTCCAGGGTGTACCCCGCCTCTCGCCCAATGTCAGCTGGGATCGGCTCCAGCCCCACCCCCACACACACTTCTTCCTTAAATGGATAAACTGGTAGATGATGGATGGAATTCAAAGAAAAGTGAAAATGTAACTGTTAATAATGTGTCCAAAATAGAGAGAAAGAAATTTTGAAACATGAAACAGTTATCTGTGAATAAAGCAAACAAATGAAGACTGTTCCTCGTTTTCTCAGCGCTCATATATAACTTTTGTTGTTGTTGTTGGTCAAGTTTGATTTGGATTAATGAGTTAGAGCCTTGACATGTTACAGTGAAAAAAAAGAAAAATCTAACTACATTTTACAAAACACAACAATGTTTCATTCCACAACAACATTTACAAAACAACACAACACTTAACAAAACACTACAACACTTAACAAAACACTACAACATTTGACAAAACATTTGACAAAACACAACAATGTTTCACGAAACACTGCAACATTTAACAAAACACCACAACACTTAACAAAACACTACAACATTTGACAAAGTATTATAGCATTTGACAAAACACTACAACATTTAACAAAACACTACAATACTTAACAAAACACTACAACATTTGACAAAACATTACAACATTTGACAAAACACTACAACATTTGACCAAACAAAACAATGTTTCACGAAACACTACAACACTTAACAAAACACTACAACAACTAATAAAACATTACATTTTACAAAACATTAAATTTGACAAAACACAACAATGTTTCACAAAACACTACAACATTTAACAAAACACTACAACATTTGACAAAAGATTACAACATTTTATAAAGCACAACAATGTTTCACGAAACACTACAACACTTAACAAAATACAACAACATTTTACAAAACACTACAACACTTAACAAAACACTGCAACATTTAACAAAACACTACAATACTTAACAAAACACTACAACATTTGACAAAACATTACAACATTTGACAAAACACTACAACATTTGACCAAACAAAACAACGTTTCAGGAAACACTACAACACTTAACAAAACACTACAACATCTAATAAAACATTACATTTTACAAAAAACAACAATGTTACACAAAACACTACAACATTTGACCAAACAAAACAACGTTTCAGGAAACATTACAACACTTAACAAAACACTACAACATCTAATAAAACATTACATTTTACAAAAAACAACAATGTTTCACAAAACACTACAACATTTGACAAAACGCTACAACATTTGACAAAAGATTACAACATTTTATAAAGCACTACAACACTTAACAAAACACTACAACATTTTACAAAACACTACAACACTTAACAAAACATTACAACATTTTACAAAACATTACAACATTTTACAAAACATTACAACATTTTACAAAACACAACAATGTTTCACAAAGAACAACAACATTTTACAAAAAACAACAACGTTTCACAAAATATGACAATACTTAACAAAACACTACAACATTAACAAAACACGACAACACTTAACAAAACACTACAACACTTAACAAAACACTACAACACTTAACAAAACACTACAACACTACAACACTTAACAAAACACTACAACACTTAACAAAACACTACAACACTTAACAAAACACTACAACACTTAACAAAACACTACAACACTTAACAAAACACTACAACACTTAACAAAACACTACAACATTTAACAAAAAACTACAACACTTAACAAAACACTACAACACTTAACGAAACACTACAACACTTAACAAAACACTGCAGCATTTTACAAAACATTACAGCATTTAAAAAAAACACTTCTACATTTAACAAAACACAACAACATTCAACAAAACATGACAACATTTAACAAAACATTACAATGTTTCACAAAAAACTACAACAACATTTCATAGCCACTTTATTGACCAACTGTCCCAATCCTGGAGAATCTTTGCTCTGTATTGCGGTCTTCTGACACCATGGAACACACACACACACGACGTTGCTGTCACTCGTCTTTGTCCTCCATCAGCCGAGATGGATATCAGCACGTGGTCTCCACGTCACGGGGAGATCAGCACCTTGGACAGCCGCCCCTGTCAGATCCTCGCCGCTCCTCGGTGCGGGTGCAGCTGCGGGCGGGAGGACGACCGCCGTCTGTTTCCCGACAGATGAAGAAGTTGGTGTTTTCTGCAGACATGCCCTGAAAACTAACTCAGGCCGAGTTTGAACACCCGGGGGACGTTATGAGGGAGGAGACCTGCCGACTCAGACACATCGCTACAGTTTGTCGTGTGGAGGGGATTTGTGTTATCTCCCTGGTTCTTCAAGGCCTTGCTTTTATTTTATTTGAATGATGATGTGGATGTTGATGTGAGGTGTTTGCAGGAATCCGTATCTGGCATGTGTTGCCGCTCTTCCTGATATGTCGCGCAGAGATCGATGGGAGAAGAGGGGAACTGGCATTGAAACTTGACGATGATCTTTTAGTGGGTTTTTTTCATCGATTTTTTTTTTTTCGCATCCATCTCGCACATTCAGCCTCTGCACTGTAACTTTTTAACTGGGATGTGGGTGAAAGCCGGAGAGGCGAAGTCGAAGAAGAGGAGACGAGTGGTCCACTGATGCCAGTGCGAGACAACAAAGGAGACGCGCGTGTCGCCTCCTGTGATTCCACCTCCCTGCTAAAGGTAAACGGACTGACAGCTCGAATATAAATCGGATTTGAGTCAGTTGTCAATAGGATTTGATATCACCCCACCCCCACCATCACTGCTCCTGAGTAAGAAGAGACACCCAACACTTTGTTGCGATTCTCGGACAGCTCCTGTCGACTTGAAGCACCGAGAGGAGCCGCGTAAACCCACTGGAAGAGGAACGCAGGCATGACAAGATGCTGCTGCTGCTGGACCCTCATGACAAGATGATGCTGCTGGACCCTCATGACAAGATGATGCTGCTGCTGGACCCTCATGACAAGATGATGCTGCTGCTGGACCCTCATGACAGGATGATGCTGCTGGACCCTCATGACAAGATGATGCTGCTGCTGGACCCTCATGACAGGATGATGCTGCTGCTGGACCCTCATGACAGGATGATGCGACAGGATGATGCTGCTGGACCCTCATGACAAGATGATGCTGCTGGACCCTCATGACAGGATGATGCTGCTGCTGGACCCTCATGACAGGATGATGCTGCTGCTGGACCCTCATGACAGGATGATGCTGCTGGACCCTCATGACAGGATGATGCTGCTGGACCCTCATGACAGGATGATGCTGCTGGACCCTCATGACAGGATGATGCTGCTGGACCCTCATGACAGGATGATGCTGCTGCTGCTGGACCCTCATGACAGGATGATGCTGCTGGACCCTCATGACAGGATGATGCTGCTGCTGCTGGACCCTCATGACAGGATGATGCTGCTGGACCCTCATGACAGGATGATGCTGCTGCTGGACCCTCATGACAGGATGATGCTGCTGCTGGACCCTCATGACAGGATGATGCTGCTGGACCCTCATGACAGGATGATGCGACAGGATGATGCTGCTGGACCGACAGGATGATGCTGCTGGACCCTCATGACAGGATGATGCTGCTGGACCCTCATGACAGGATGATGCTGCGCGACTTCCTCTGACTTTGGCGACAGTGCCTCTTACTTCGTGGCTCTCAGCCTCCATTGAATCTCGATAGAAAACGCCTCTGTCCACGGAACATGATCGCTCCCCATTGGCTGGATTGCAGTGCACATGCTGTAACAACAGGATATGCAAAGAGCCGTGGGTCTGATCCAGCCTATCATATTTTTCGCACGCTTTTTTGACCGAGATCTATATTTTATTTTAATACTATGTGAGCCGCGCTGTTGAAGCAGATAGATACATGCTTTGATCACACCACCACTAATAATAACAATAGTAATAATAATAATGATTATTATTATTTATGAGGGACTTGCCACAGTGAAGCCGAAGCCTGTTTTGTTTCACTGAGCACTTGTGTCAGTGTGAGTTAAGCTGCTGAAGAATGTTGAAGTGTCCGATCCGGCTGTTTTTCAATGAACTCCGAGTGCTGCTGCTGATGCGCTCCGGGTCGAGCGGGCGGACCGACGAGGGCACAGACCCGGACGCGCAGGCCAGGATGCGAGGGCTCGCGATAGGAGGCTGCGGTTGGCCGCCGCTCAGCTGCTCCCACCGGGACGAGGAGGAGCATCACGGCTGTGACCCGCGGCCCCGCAGCCTGTCGCTGGAGGAGACACAAGGAGACAAGCCCCAGGGAGGAGGCCTGGACGCTGCGTCGCTCCCGAGTCCCCCGGAGAGCGGGACGCGATCCCCGCAGTGCCGGATCTGCTTCCAGGGGCCAGAGAAGGTAACGTTCAGTGATTCAGATGTGAGTGTGGACTCTTGTGCTTTAATGTTTTTTGTATGTTTTTTTACAATATTACATCTTCAAATAAACCCCAAGTTTTTAGAACCAGTTGATGGGGTTTCACACAGAAAGATTTACAGTAAAAAAAAAAGAGTCATCATCAAACAACAATCCAAATTGTTGATGATGAAAATGAATATCCTGACCTTTGGCCCAAGTTGCAAAAACATTATCTGCATTTAATGTGTGATAATTGTATGAGTACTTCTCTACCTTTCTTAGTGCCATCATCATCTTAATCACCTTATAGAGGAGGGTTTTCTGGTATTCTAGATTAGCTGAGGTATTAACCATAATGACATTTTCTTGCACTTGAAAATTCTCCTCAAGAGACATTGAACAGCTGTTTTCTCAGGCTAAGTGACAACTTAAACACTAAATCGATCTTCATGTGAAATCATTGCCCTTTAGGCAATTTCGCTGCGCAAACAATTTTTTTAATCCAAAACCCACAATGAGTCATAATACATCAATACCAAACGGTTACAGATCTGCAAGTGAGCATCAAGTCTGATCTGACACAGATTAAAATTTCAGAGAGACTAAAAAAAGGGATTAATCTATCAACAGTAATCTGAAAATAGCAGGCAAAGGGCAGTAGTTAAGAATAGGCTGGGAAGAAGCAGGAGGATTTGAATATTTATTATGTGAACAAGTGAATTCCTTGCAGTAATATTCAGCATCTGATGCAAAAATGAGGACATTCTAAGATAAAAGCTTCACAAAACGATTCCTCGACAGAAAATACCTTTTTTTTTAGTAGTTGCTTATGTGTACTCATTATTATTCACCGGGATTAGGTTAGAATGTTTTCAATAGCTTGCTGAAGGACTCTTCAGTAGAAACCATTAAAGCAGGGACCAAACCTTTGATCATTCCTTTAGGCCACAAGTACAGCTGAAGGAGAACAGATTGGGTGGATGTTTTAATTTAATTTAATTAAATTTTTTTTCCAATGTTTACGTCATCAAAGCCATGGATGTCTGAGTGCGTCAAATAATCTGCCGGATCATTCCAGCCGTGAAGAGACAGACTTTGCTCGAGGTCTCAGAAAGTTGTTGTCTCCCCTTCCAGATATATCCAGCTGATTAAAGAACTAGCACATCACCTGGAGACAGACAGAAATAAATTGAGATGTGCGAGGGCATTGTCAGTCCGAGGGCCTCGGGGAGCCTCATCCTGACAACAGAAACCTGCGCCAGATGTCCTGTGATTTCTTTTGAGGCTGCCGAAAAGTGACACGAGGGAGGAAAACTGTATCCAGATGAAAGCGTTCAGCAGCACCATATACTCTCACTGTTCAACATTTAGATTTATGTTTTGAACGTCTGCAGCATATAAGATCACTATATAGGGGCAGGAGTGTTGTTTGATCATTTATGCACTTAGATGATATCCGCAGAATCTTTTTCTTTCAAGTCAGCACATAACTGTCCATTCATTTCACATGACACTTGAAATATATCTACATAAGAATTAGGGGCCTTGCTCGTATTCACTAATTAACGGTTATTAGCTGAAGGATCAAAGGTTTTTTCCTCAGGATTTCTGTCCTGCGCTGACTCCAGTATTTATTTGAGTGTGTCAAGTACGGAGCCGATCGTTGCTCCCAAAGAATCTCATCCCAAATGTTCATCTGGAAGGAGATCTGGTGAACAGGGAAGCCAGTGCAGTTAGATGAAATCACTGTCATGTATGTGGAATTAATCCGAGACAATTTATAATGGTGAAAAACCTTGTTTCTGCCATCATGGACTATAAGCTACTGGCATGATGATCAGACATGTCATGGCATTCAAATGTGTTGTTTCAGCAGATCAAACTGCCCCACAGCACCACAATCAGCTTTCAGAAATTGAACCGGTAGTTGTGGATACGCGCACTTGTTTGGTTCTGTCCATCCATTCTTGGAGAGGTTCACATAGACTGGAGCTACATAACACACATATCAATCCTCCAAAAAAACAAAAAGTATATAAAGAAGCTGTGTTCAGGGTTTATGGACAAGGAAAGTAACAGGCATTTGATATTAATGAAGAAATTCTAATCATCAATTTGTGTGAGATGAATCAATAACACATAAAAACAGCACAATGAAAGGCAGCAGAACTGGATGCTAAATCAAGGAATAATACTCAGTGAAGGACAAAAACAGAAACTGAAGCTTTGAACACATTTGTGGTAAAATGTGAAGCTCTGGTTTGTTCAAATATCAAAAGAAGCATAAAAATAGAACCGGTCGGGAACGAGGGCAAACATTAAGTGTAATGGGAATGTGGGAGCTTTGATATTACCACCACAGTTTCTCTTCTAACCAGAGACAATGAACACTATAACTCAAATACTCTTTAAATGACAGAATTGATGGTTCCAAGAAAACTATATACTGGAGGTAATAAAACATTGTTTGATTCGTGACATCCAATTATCATTCTTTGCAGTCATAATTTTTTTATTGATTATTATTTATTTAATGTAGCTCAACACTGGAGCCTGAATTGCAGCGACATCTCAATAAGTCCCAGCAATAAACTGATGTCAAGTTCAGCTACACCCAAGTGTGTGTGTGTGTGGGGGGGGGGGGGGGGGGGGGGGGGGGGGCTGCAACAAAAGAAGGAAACATGAGGAAAACTCATGTTTCCAAAACTGCAGTCGGATAACATTCCTCAGCTAACACTGATTAATCCATTCAAATAGTATAGCATAGTTGCATATTGATTACATCTGTCGATACTTGCTACAAGATGTTGTCCATCTTTTTAAATCCCTTGCCAGCTCCATGACCCCTCAAACAATGTTAAGTCTGACAGGAACAGTGTCAAGGCATGGGGATTTCCAAGTTGGCCAATTCGTGACAACAGTTTTTCTCTACCAAATCAAACCTCGTCACAGGCGGATTCATTAATTAACAGCAGCCTTTATGAAATGTCCTCATGTGTCATGCAGCTGTTGTTTGTGTCCCGCAGGGGGAGTTGTTGAGCCCCTGCCGCTGTGATGGCTCTGTGCGCTGTACCCACCAGTCCTGCCTTATACGTTGGATCAGTGAGAGGGGCTCCTGGAGCTGTGAACTGTGCTACTGCAAGTACCAGGTCCTGGCCATCAGCACCAAGAACCCGCTGCAGGTACAGTCAGTCAGTATCACCATACATCTACTACTTAAAGGAGCTGTAGGGGTGAAGTCCTTGACATTAGACTGCAAGGCTACACAGCAGACAAACCATGCACATTCATAATGCTGCCAGGTTTCAGTGATTGACTGGAAGAGAAAGATTATTAATCATATTCAAGGGTCACTGATTATAAGGTGAATGTAATGGCAGACAGCGCAGTGTTTATATCGCCAAAGCCACAGTAAATTTTTACAGATTTTTCTCCAGACAACACACCTTCAGGAAGCACATTAGTGTTATCTGTTGCCAGATAAAGCAGATTTTAAATGGAGAAGAGGAAAGTAGTGAGTAGTTAATGGAACGGGCCAAGAAACAAATTCATGAGACTCTGCACTCATCTCAAAGACTTGGCATGTGATTCCACCATGAGTGTGGCACAAGGACAGTCGACTCACAGAAAGGCATCACCAGATATTATCAGATGAAACTCTTGTTCGGTCAGTCGCCTAAATATGAAGAATAAGAAATTTGACCATCCTCTTCTCAAAAGCTACAATAAGAAAGAAGAAGAAGTAATGTGTGGATTGGGCTTATTGATTATGAGATTTACGTGAATATACTGTGAGTTTTTACCATCAGAGGTTGATTTTCTTAGTGAAGGCCATGGCACTGCAGTTACATCACTCGAGAGGTGCAGTGGTCTGCGCTCAAACCCACCGTGTGGACTGGGGCAATCAAACATTTCTCTCACAGAAGACATGAGCAGCCGGTTCAGTTGATGAATGACTTCAACTCCAAAACTGACACCTCACTGCCGGAGGGTGTGAGAAAATACTTTCTGACTATACTATAGAGCATTTATGGCAATGAAGTTTTGTGTCTTGACATGGGGAAGCCAGGGCTTGAACCATCAACCTTGTACAGTAAATGGATTAGGTCCCAAATAAATTGACAACCGTTGCCACAGAAGTCCCATTCTAATACTAATGACAAAATAACAGTGGAGGACAAAGTACCACTTGATTTTGTTCTGTAAATCCCCTTTTTTTTACATCGTTCTTGTTTTCATTCAAGTTAAACATTATGTATTACACACGTGCTTTCATTCACTTCAGCCACACTTCTACAGCGTTGGCTCATTTTTGTTCGCAGATTTATTTGCTGTTGTTTGACTAATGAAGTCATTATTAAAAAAAAAAAATTCTTCAACAAATCCTGCTCCAAGAAAAGCACGGCAGGTTTAATATCGAATCAGGCCTTTCCTCAAGTCCTCAGAAAAAGCCAAAAGCTTTTATTGCATGTGAAACTTGGAAGTGATTATATGCTGAGCTCACAGAAAACATGAAGGGAAATGTGTGTTGCAGTGAAAAGTGGCTATTTGGAAGAAAAGTGCTTCAGTTTGCAAAGATGTTGTCAGAGACCGAGACAAACGTGGTTTTTTTTTTTACAATTGTACATTTTTCAGCTGCATTACTGGGTCCATTGTCGTCTCTCTGTGTGTTTCCAGTGGCAGACCATCTCCCTGACTGTGATTGAGAAGGTGCAGATCGCAGCCATTATCCTGGGCTCTTTGTTCCTCATGGCGAGTGTCTCCTGGTTGGTGTGGTCCTCTCTCAGCCCTTCAGCCAAGTGGCAGCGACAGGACCTTCTCTTTCAGATATGCTACGGCATGTATGGCTTCATGGACATCGTTTGCATAGGTAAGACTCAGATACTGTCGCCACCATATTGTGTTGTTTCACAGGTGGTTGGAATATCAACAACCTGACGCAAGTAACGCCTGTTACATATTTATCTTCCCGACCATGTCGTAAACGCGTCCTGGTGAGAAATGTGTAATTAGGTAGCTATTGAAAGGAATGTAGCAACAGTGTAGGTAATTCAAATTACTTGCACATATAAGAGAGTGTTTCAATCAGTCCACAACCGGTGAGTGTACAGTTCAGCATATATGATAATACATTTTTTACAAGAAATAAATATTTACTTAGGTTTAAATGGGGCCGTGGGAAAACTTCCTATGAGATTATTAGGAAATGTAGTACCTGTGCAACATAGTGTTCTCAATTTGTCTTTCAGTTGACACATATCTGCATATTTGTTTATTCAAGGAGCATGGGCACCAGTGAAACGCATGATGTGAACATGTGTGCCGTGTTGTTTCTGTGGTGTGTTGTTGTGCCTGTGAAGGGATTACCATCGACACGCGTTTCAAACAAGTCTAGTTTATTTAATCTTTTTATTTTTTAGACCTTATAGTTCTTATTTACTCTGTACCTTTAGCACTTCCTCATACTCAATGAACAAACAACTGTTTGTCTATATGTAACCCCGTTTCTTGCCCCTGACCCAACACCCTCACCCCACCACCCATTGTCCTTTATGCCCAGGCCTCATAATCCATGAAGGATCGTCTGTTTACCGGATCTATAAGCGCTGGCAGGCCGTGAACCAGCAGTGGAAAGTGCTGAATTATGAGAAAGCGAAGGACTTAGGTGACCGCGTCAGTTCCAGCAGTAAAGGCGCTGGTCGCATTGAGAGGAACTCTGCTCACACTGTCACGGTCAGCGGACGGCGGGCGAGTCGGCATGTCAGGACTATTCTCCACCACCACTGTGGCTATACTATATGGCACATCCTCAGGCAGTTAAGACCCAGCAGCCTGCACAATGCCAACCATGAGGTGGTCATGAGAGTGACCACTGTATGAGGCTGGGTAATATACAGACAAATGTGCTTCGATGTTTAACGGGGAGATAAAAGTAGTGATTTGGATTCATAAAAAAAAAAAAAGAAATCCTAATCTTCCACACAAACACTGCCGTTTACTCTGAGTGTGATATTTTGTTTGTAGATTCTTCCTGAGCTCAAAGTGGACTGTTGAAAATATTTCTGAAGTTTGAGCAAAGGGAGAACGCTGATGTTTTTTTCTTTAAAGACAAAGACTGTGAAAACATGTTTTGAAAAACAGAACATTTTGAAAAAGGAAACTTTGGTTCTTAAAGCTATTTACCTTCTTTTTTTACCACTATGACCAATGTTACACAATACCATTGAACTATTTTTCTTTTACTT
The DNA here is from genome assembly GCF_022379125.1 of Scophthalmus maximus. Lineage (NCBI taxonomy): Eukaryota > Metazoa > Chordata > Actinopteri > Pleuronectiformes > Scophthalmidae > Scophthalmus > Scophthalmus maximus. The sequence goes on from NC_061520.1 coordinate 15,254,749, forward strand.
TGTCTTTTAGATTTGGATTGGACTCCAAATATAACTGAGATTTGATAGTGAATATGACTGTACATATACAACTATGGTCCGAGCCTTCGAGGTTCTACCATGATCTGGTAGATTTGATCAGTTATCAGGTGAAACTTGCACTGATGGATCAAACCCTATAAAACAATTGACACATACACAATTAATGAAAATATACCCTCAAAGTACATTTCATGTTTTGTAATAAAGACGTTGTTGATCTCAAAGAAGGAATGCTTTGTAGTCTCTGATTTTTAGGTTAAAAAAATGGAGCTTGCTGAGAGTGGTTTGAAAACAAATGCGACTTTTGATACAAGTAGACTGGATTTTCCTGTTAGAATAACACAATTACACAAATCTCACAATACAAGCTTAAGACACAGTGGATTTTTTTTTTTTAAATAGTTAAAATTCACCCTTGTATCTCATCCAGACAACTCTAAATAGCCCATAGGTGACTGTGAGTGTGAATGGTTGCTTGTCTCTCAATCTCAGCGATGATGATGATGGCCAGGTGGTACCCCTCTTTCGCCCAATGTCAGCTGGGATTGGCTCCAGCCCCTGTGACCCTCAAAGGATAAGCATTAAAGATAATGGTTGGATCTCATCAAAACAAACAGGGGTAGATATTTGTTAAAAATTCCAGTCACATTAGAGAAACTTTATCTAGATTTTGTAAAAACATCAAATAATTTCCTCTTGATGAATATCAACATTTGGAATCTCAAATGCTAATATCAATATGGTTATTAAGTTTGGCTTTTAAATTAGACTTTTTACACTTGAGCTAACCTGATGCATGTAGTCAGTATATCTAATGATTAATAGTAAAGATTTTGATCTCAGCTAAAGTGTAAACATGTGGCTAAGGCGTCCGAAAAAAATGTTTCACTTTTGAAACACAAGTAAGATTATCATTTGTGCAGCATCCATATACCAACATATCCTGGATTCCCATACTTCACTACACCCACACCCTGATGTCTCCAAACCATCCTGGCCAATAGCAATGGTCCATAACCTTCCCTTGCAGCTTTTGGACATCCAAATACCCCCAGTGGCATCACTATGTATCTGTTCTGGACCTTTTTGCACCATCAACCAAGTCAACGCAACTTGCACCTGAGACGCAGCACTGGAGTGGGGAAGAGAGATTCAAAGAGGTCTTGCATCTTATGTTGATCCCACACAGGAACCTGACTTTTAACCTACTTTAATAAAGCTGGTAAACTAGAGAGAGTATTGGCATTGATTTGTACGGTTGTCTTTGTTATGGTCAGATCTAACTAAAAAACAACCTCTTTGCCCAAAAAATAATGATAAATAGTGTTTTACACAAAAGCCTATTTTTTGGGTTGCATATTTGCATTCTTTGCAAAATCCCCCCTTCCTCCGGAGTCAACACTGCCCCAATCCCCTCATCACTTGCGACAGTATCGAAAATAAATGGCTTGTTGTGGTTCGGAAGGTTTAAGTGACATGTAGAAGAATGGTGCATATTGTAACCAAATGAATAATTGAATCCTTTTTTTTTTTTAATGAGGGAGAGACCCCCACATTAGCTCTTGAAGGTCACCTCTGTCTGCACAGCATGCAGCAAACCTCCCACCATAACTCTGGAAACACAGCTTACCTCCTATCTTAGTATCTTTGTTGCACTAAGAAGCTGCAGAGGACCCCCTCCCTCCCAAACAGTGCTCTCTCTGACACTGTTCAGAACTGGTCCTGAGTGATCCAATCACACGTGGGCCACTTTAAGCAGATCAAGCAGATAACACATCACAGGAAATTATAAAACTTTACCTCTTAATGTGTCTATTGTAAAAATTTTATAGTGGAAAATTATTATTGAACTCATCACACACACACACACACACACACACACACACTCACACACACAAATATAAACATAAACCATAATCCATAAAGAAGTCCAGTAGATATTATAACAAGAACAGTTGAAGCCACATACTCAGAGGTAAGCCTAGTCTACTTATATTTCTTTAAAACGTTATGCATATTTTCTGTTCTTCTTTCAACTGCAATATTATGACTGCATTGTGCATATGTATTTTAAGGTATTGCAGTTTTGACTTTAGGAGCTACATAAACGATCTTCTACCTCTCCACAATAAGTTAACCAATCTGCGCTCAATCGAACAGACCTGGCAACCCAGGGAAGACGCTCAGTGATGACGACATAACGCCGCGACTCACACACTGTAGCAAAGCAGAAACGAACGTGACTGCGGGAAAACACGTTCCTGAGATCATTTCACATTTACGCGACAGACTGAATATTGTCGGGACGAGAGTTGGCATTTTTTTTAAATCCAACATGACTTCGTCAATGCCTCAGAAGCGATACTACAGGCAGCGAGCCCATTCTAACCCGATGGCTTACCACTCGTTTGACTAGTGAGTGATGTCCATGTGTCTGACCAACTACACTACACACTGCTCGTGTCACCCTCTGTCACTTCCTGCTGTGCAATTGTAAACGTAGAAGGGCTGTCAAGAGGACACTTGTTTAAGTCACGTGTTACTTCTAGTGGGAGCAAAAGAAAAACTTCTTGGATATTTCAAATTTAATCAGCACCATCTCTTTCCACATTGCTGTTTCCATGGTTACTAACTTGAACAGGTTTTATGGCGACGGTTTCTGCAGAAGACCAGAGTGTCATTGAAAAGTGCTCACTGGGATTGACTGTTTTCGGCTCTTCTCAGCCCCGTGTGTCCGGAGGAAATGGACTGGTCCTCCCTGTATCCAGAACCGCCTGAAAAAGAGACGCCACGAGTGGAGTTCGCAGACATTGGATGTGGATACGGGGGACTTTTAGGTAGTCATGTCACAGATCTGATCAGTGTGTGCAGCTCACAGTTTTGCTCTACATTGTCCTCACACCCGCTGCATTCATGCCTCATGTTTCTGTTTTTTCTCTGTTGCATGTTTTACTTTCTCTCAGTGGAGTTATCTCCACTTTTCCCAGACAAGCTCATCCTGGGCCTGGAGATCCGGGTCAAAGTTTCAGATTATGTTCAGGATCGTATCCAATCTCTGCGTGCCACTGAGCCTGGAAGCTATCAGAACATCGCCTGCCTTCGCAGTAACGCAATGAAGTATCTCCCCAACTTCTTCTCCAAAGGACAGGTAGGTCTGCGTGTGGGTGTTGGCCGCTGACACAAAGATGCTCACGAAGGAATACTCTCTTCAATATTTGCTCTTGAGATCACAAGAATTACAATTCATCCAATCATTAGACAGTTTCGTGAGAGGTTGCAATTTGACAAATCCAGCTAGTCACTGCTTGTTCTCTCCTGATTTGACCCCTTTCTGACGTGTAACTAAGAAGTAAGCTATGTATGAATCGTTTGGTGCATTGATGCAGTGAATATTAGTTTATAAATGATTTTAGTCACTGAGAAACTTGTTGCAAAGTAATACATAACAACATCATTGTTAGAAAAGTCTCTACAAAATCAGTATTTTCAAGCCAAAATGATCACAAATAAACACATCAGGACATCCTGGTGACATCCGGATGACATAAAATGGCTGTGAGCAGTTTTCACTGAACTTATGAAAACACTAAATTGCTAACTTTTTCAAAAACACTATCAATGGGTCAGTCAGACAGTAAGTCTTGTAAGAACCGCAGACGAAATTCCATTCACCTCTATTCATTAGGAATGAGGCAGGAAATGTCAATCTGAAAATTTGGACAAATAAAACTAAAACTATGTCTTGATGGTTGGATACTTTTAGTATAAAGTGGGTGTACCAAACATTTATTTTCCTACTATATAAGGGGAGGGGGATGTCTGGCCTCTATGTGGCCCGAAGGGACTTTGATCTGGCCCCAAAAGCAACTCAGAAATAGAAAACAAATCTCATGACAATAATTACTTTTTTTTTTTACTATTTGACTAATATGTCCAACAGGGTGGTCCCTCCCGGCTGTAGGCCTGTCAGGTCAGGTCACAGTCAGGGTGAACAAGACGCAAGAACTCTATAAGAGAAATGAACAACATTACAATTTTTTTGTCTTTAAAAGACAGTGTACCTAGTTTTTGGGGACACAGTTATGAAAAAGGCTGAATTCAAGCGTCTTTACAGCTCGAAAAAGGCTAAACTGGATGAGTTGCAAGGGCAAATGTACTTGGATAAAGTTAATGGTTGTTGTCAAAGTTTGGGTGTGCAACTTGAAACTCTCAACAGACTGCAGTCTGTTGTACAGGCAAGTTTTGTGGTGAGTGAGCTAATAACGAAGAAACTGAATCCTCATCAGAATTTGTGAAGGAGCGTTGTTGCTGCAGATTACTGATATGCCACAAGATAGACTCTAGGACACCGCAAAAAATTTCCAGTTTCTTTTTGGCCTTTGCAGAAAACACAGACATGATAAATGGCACCAAATAAGCTGTTTCTGTATGGGATTACTTCCTATCATGATATGAGACAGGAATTGCTGTCTTTGCATGCTGTGGCAAGTGACACTGTACACAGAACGACGGGACAGACGCAGACACTCTTGTGTTACATGTCATGCCTCTGCTTCCGTAATGCTGACAACCTCGTCACGTCAAACTCAAGAATCCTTATGGCTGTAATCCCCACTAAAGGAGCTCCGACTAAATACTGAGTCGTGTGTGAATACTCATGTCAATGTGATATTTCACTTTTGACTTTTTAAGAAATTTTGAAGCAGAGTAAAAAGGAATAATCGAGCCATTGCACAAACAATAGACATAACTGATACAACAATCTGGATTATCCAACAAAAAGAGAGAAAATGCTGGTATACTCAGTAACAGACATTGACAGGTCGACCAAACATTGAGCTGTGATAAAAAAAACAAAAAAACAGTTTTGTTTTTTTACTACATTATTTCAAATGACCCGATTTAATTTTACAGCTGCACACAGCTTCTCCTTGCCCCACCTTCTATCACTCACACACACACACACACAAACACACACAAACCTGCATTAGCATTGACAACTGATCCTTTGTCACTGTCAGAGTGGCTAAAAACAACATTTGCTCTTTGCGAACAGAAATGATGTACTCGTGTATTTGCATATAGAGCAGGGAAGTGAGATCCGATTTCAAGTGGTGGTCACTGGAGACACACGTAGAGATGCATTCCAATGCCTGGTGTGAACTGACAAACGCTGAGCTGTCCACTCGTGATCAGGTCACTTGAGGCCATTGAAGCATGATTGAGGTGGATTCATGCCTCGGGCTTGCAGGACTGCTTCTGGAAAGTGTTCACTAATCCTTTTTTTCCTCTGTGTAACTCTTGATGGCGGCAGCTAGTGAATTCAAAAATGTACAGAAATACTTTGTCAACCAATTTATCAGGAGGAACTTCATCATGCGAAAAGACCATGACCCAAAACACACAGCCAAGACAACAAAGGACTTCATCGGGGGGAAAAGTGGAAGAGGAGACTGAAGGGGGAAACCAAAGAGAAACAAACGTTAACTGAATGCGGCTTTGTTAAAAACCTTCAAAAAGCCTCACAAATGTAGAATGCAACAGTTTGGGGACGTCAGCGGGTCGTAGGCTTGATGTGACGCCAGTGCCTTTTCAGTATACATGTCTTCACCCCACTGAGACACATGTCCTTAACATGTTTAACATTTGAACTTTGGAACGACCAAAAACAGATGAAATAAAATAAAGTAAAAAAGAGCAAAGTTAACTGTAGTAAAACTATAGAGTGATTGTTGCAATCTCAATAACGATATACTTTCCTCATGTTTAAATTGATTAATATGGATTGTTCAATGAGTCCAGGATTTCACAACAATGGAATCATTGACTGACACGCAATGCATTGCATCAGCTGAGCATGGAGCCGTGTAAGACGACATTTATCCATTCCAATTAGCAGCAGTAATCTATGACTTGTTGAAACTCGCATTAGATTACACAGTGGGATTAGTGTACCAGGGTTAATTTCGGTACACTGGATATAAAACCCTCACCTCAAATGCCCAGAGTGACTATACATTAAGAAATGAACACTGGAAAGTAATCTCAGTAACACTGGCACTTTTATGGCGTACAAGTTATACAGGTGGTTCATATAAAAACATTTACTTAATTTTAATAGGTGTTTTTATAGCTGTAAATGATTAAATTATATGGCGTTCTGACTTTAAGCCAAGATTTGAACGGTTAGAGAGGAGCAGAGAACTTTGGCTCGAATTTTCATCAAGATGCCGTAGATTGCAGAGAGTGTTACTCATATTCATAAACTACATGACTCGTATTTATTTACCAAAGATGTTCATTTTTCCATCTGCAGCTTCAATGTTACATCTTCCAACTGTCTCAGCCAGCCAAGGTTTGTCAAAGTCATGAATAAAAGTCGACCACCCTGACCAGCGCTAAAAATATATGCTCATAAGCATGACGTGAACTAAATGCTGAAACGGCATATTCTAAAGATCTGATTTTCCCTCACCCTTCTTTTTCTTATCCTTAGAATGTTTTGCAACCCAAACATAAGTGTTGAGGTTTTTCCATCTTCACTGAAGTGGCCCCTGAGGCTGCAGCAGTCCCAAGTGATTCTCACCACATCTCTCTGTCTATACCTGACATTATTTATTTTAACTAATAAAAACAGTTTCTGGAATGAGTTGTAATCTATCAGCCAAACTAGTATCAATGGAGCCTGCACACAAGGAGGGAAATTCCAGTTTTGCACTTCACGGTTCTCAAAAGCCAACCACAAACTGTCATGGGGGCCACATTTTGGTGCCATATTATCAAAGTAGATTAAAATACAAAGATTTGGATCTTGATCAAGAGTTGAATAGAAGAGTTTCTGACCATTTTCTCTCTTTCAGCTCAGTAAGATGTTCTTCCTCTTCCCTGACCCTCACTTTAAGAAGACCAAGCACAAGTGGAGGATCATTAGTCCCACGTTGTTGGCAGAGTATGCCTACACGCTGAGAGTCGGGGTATGTAGAGTAAAGCTGCCTTCAGATCATAAGAAATCTGGTCTTTGCTCAATGCAGTTGCAACAACCATAGCAGAGACAGCACAGAGAGGTTTTCCCACTGATCATGTGTGGGCAGCGTAAGACCTGTTGCAGCTAGAGCTAAAATTATTTGTCCATCAAAACTTTCACTGACAATATTTTTGATAATTATTTAAGTGATTTATTATGCATAAATTTAAGCACAAACATTTAAGTGGTTTTAGGTTCTGAAATATTAGGTGAGTGAACGTCTGTGGACGGTTAGTGGACAAAAGAAGTAATTCGAAGATGTTACCTCAGCTCTTACCTAATTGGGAAAATGGAAATACAGGTTTATTAATAATATGAAAATATTTGTTAGTCGAAGCTCTAGACGCAGTCATGGTCACGCACAGAACTATTCATTCTCTCTGTGATCTTTTTGTGTGAAAACACCGTCGTCCTTTAAAGGGGCAGTTCAAACAAAACACAGGAAAAAAGACATCTTCCCACTTACCACTAGTGGTATTTCTCCATTATAGAATAAGGCTGGGGCATTGTTCTATGAAAACACCTACAATACGACACGTCTGCATCTGAATACTTTCCTACCTTCAGACCCTGCTGGTGGGTCAGTCTTCCTACTAAAGACATACATTCTTAAAAGTCACAAATATAGGTGTGTGAGAGTATTTAAGAATCACATATGTATTTTTTCCTTTTTAAGAAAAAGGGTTCTGTAATTTACTGAAACACCTGCGCACTGTTGCCTTTAGAAAACGTTACTTAGACATGAGTAAAAAGTTGGGGACTGTTTTAAGCGGCGGACTAAAGCACGTCTGGTGCTCGAAGTGAGTATTAACGGCAGCAGTTCTCTAAATGAGCCTCAGTGCCCATGAGCCCAGCCAGTGTCACAGTGTGGCTCATGGATGTCCTTAATAGTTTTGGACAACAATGCAGCTCTACTGCACAGAGGAATAAGGTGTTTTAGACTACACAGACAGTACTTGTAAGTAGGATCTTTCTTTTCACGTGGGGAAAAAAGGCAAACAGTATCAATTGGCTTATGGTTCAAGATCTCACGGTTCAAGTAATGTAATTGTACTTTTTAAAGGTCTGCAGCTGAGAGCACCTTACCATTACCTCATCACAACAAAAGAGAATTGGATTTCATTTGTAGATTTCATGGAATTGAAAAATCCATCTAGTAGTTGTGCAACGAATTGCCACTATCGGGATCATTTTATTCAATCGATTGCAGTGTGTAGAAAAACCATGAAATTCGTTGAAGTCAAATTGAGCAACCGGTGTGGCCTGCAGCTGGCAGATGTCTGTACACACCCTACCCCTGCCTGTCAAAGTCGTCAGGGCAGCGGTGGGACACTTGAACACTGATGGAGGAGGTTGGAAACAATGGAGGGCTTGTGTCTGAATATGTTTTTATCGTTTTTCCTGTGTGTGTGCGTGTCTGCGTATGTGTGAGAGACTTTGCTGGTGGTTGGGGGAGCTGCCAAGAAAATACTCATTTATAGGCAGTTTCATATCGAGTCTATTCTGAATAAGGGATTTTTTTCTTTTAATCTACAACGTTCTGAGGTGTGATTAACATAATTCTGTGCAGACAACACACAAACTCATTCTGGCCTCTCTGGGGGGAAAAAAACATACGTGCCAATATGCACTGGTGTGGAAATCTGTGCCATTGCTGAGTTTTTCTAAGAAATCCCTGTTCTAGTAATGTTATCAGCCTCTAAAGCAAACTGCTGTGACACAGGTGATTAACCTCTGTGCTGTCTGTAGGTTATTTTTATCTTTTTGGCATGGACCATTGCTCTCCAGAAGGGATGACAGCACTTAACTCTAACGCTGGAAATAGTTGAAAATGTTAAGAAAAAACCTTGATATTTCATTTACTTTATCAGTGAGTTTGTTTTGTCATGCTTTGTTGTTATATTGTCAATAACCTCCCTGTGTTTTTGTGGTCGTGTCAGGGTTTGGTGTACACCATGACCGATGTGGAGGAAGTTCACCTCTGGATGGTGAAGCACTTCTCGGAACATCCACTGTTTACACGCGTCTCGGATGAAGAACTGGTACGTTAAACACGGAGCTCTTCATCGCTGGTGTCATGAAGACTAGGTTTGCTGTTAATCTGCTTGTTGGAGGAAAAGAAGTCAAAGTCATGATCTGAAATTAAGGTCTGTTAAGACAAAAGAAGTTTGGTTTAGTTTTTTTAACAGTTATTGTTCAAAGACGACAATAATAAACACTGGTCGTTTTAAGTTTGTTGGACTTTATCCTTCTCTGCACCTTTGAATGTAAATGTGTTCAAGAACCTTTGAGAAACAATCTTCTCCTGGCAGGTTGGGGACATCATCGTCAATCGTTTGGGCACATGTACAGAAGAAGGAAAGAAAGTGCTGAGAAACGGAGGGAAGAATTTCCTTGCCGTTTTCCGGAGGATCGAGAATTCAAACTAGGACCAAACGGTTTGGACACGCTGGAAGCTGGAAACTGGACTAACGGTCTCATGCAGTCACTCAGACATGAATTGCATGGATGATATCGCTCTGTGGAAATAGAGGCTGTGGCTTGTTCCCCAAACAGATGAAAAGTGATGGTTGTTGTAATTTTTTGGGGTTTAATGAACAAACATTTGCGACATTTCCTGACAGGATTTGTTTTGAAGTTTGTCACATAGATTATTCTCCTCATAACAAGACTGCACCAAGACAGTCAATCATAAGAGGATATGTATTTGGACCAGACCCGCAAACTCTTTTAGGAGCTTCTTTTAATTATTGACTTTTTTTCTTCTTTTTTTTAACGGTGACCTTTAGTTTCTTTTGCAAAAATTGACAATGCTGTTTTGGATTTCCTGTAAAGCTGTAACTTCAGTGATTTCAGTAAATCTACTTGACTGTCCATTTACACTGTTTATAAATGAACAGAAAAAAAAGTTGCCTTGTGTGCTGTTTTTCTCAAGAAACAGATTTGAGCAAGTTTGCTACAAAAAAAACTTCAGCATTTGTTTTAAAAAAATCTGTCCATGCCCAAGATGAGTTTAGGTTGAACTGAGCAGTCTTTTCAAATCATCCTCCATGTGACAGAGCCTTTTTGGTTTTTTCATTCATTTGAAGGGGTTTTTAAAAGTTCCGTGTGAGGATATAACTTGAACTTCTCTGTATTCATTTGCAGTGTTGGTGGCTGATTATACAATATGTTACTCTGGGAAGTTTTCCAACAATCTACAGTATATGTTTGCTTATTGGGTCATTGTCTGGTTTAAAGATAAACCAGTTTGCTGCAGCTGATCCAGTCATGTTTAAAGACCCTTGATAATTATAATTCTCTCTTAATTCACTCATTTAAAACCAAGTACTGACCCCAACTGATGTTGATGCAATGTGGGACATGCTGATAAAAGACACAGCACATTATCTGTCTGGTACCATCTTCTAGACGTGTCTGTTGAGGTTCTGTGTGAAGTTCAAGTCATGACTATGATTTTTTGCGTATATTACAGGTTGGTAATTTTGTCTGTCAGGAGTTTAGAAACAGGACATTGCAGGTTTGACGCCCTTCTACTGCTGCAGGGGGTGGTGATTAAGAACAGGACAGCACATGCCCCGATGACAGAAATCCAGACACTGGAACGTTGCAGAGTAATTGAAGCAGTCATAAACTAAAAATTTTGTGCTGTCCTGTGCTTTAAATTAATTATGGATCATTTCATTTTAGTGTCCTTTGCTTAGGTTATGTGCATTCGACCATTAATCTGCCTTTTTTGACGGGATATATCCAATACAATTTACCAAATCACCCTCATTGCATTTTGTCTTTTTTTCAGTCAATTTCTGCCACACAATGTCCCGATGTCGTGAAAGCGTCTGACCCAGACAATCTCCCGCTGCCATCTTCATATGAACGACAAATTCTGGAAAATATCCAGACCCAATTTTCCAGCGTTCATATATGAAGACATGCTTTAGAGATACAAAGATACAGGGCGTGTGCTGGCCGAGAGAGATCAACGCTCTGCAAAACCTAACATTTTTGGGGTTTTCAGCCCAACGATGGCCTCCCCTACTGCAGTGTGCAGAGTGACCTTTTTAGACCTCATGTTGACAGTTCCACTGGCCTGAACAGCCACCAAATGCTTATAATCATCTTCAGACCTTTTATCTACTTAATTTTGTCTGGAATGTCGAGGGAAGACACCACATCCGGCCATAGGACTTCTCATTAGTCAATTGTCCAATTACTGCTGAGCCTCTGAAAAGTGAGGGACTATGTGTAAAAAAGGGCTGTGATTCCTAATGCAATTCTTTTGTTAAACCCCTTAAATTAAACCTGAAAGTCTTCACTTTAATCACATCCTGGCTGCTTCCTTTCAAACCCATTGTGGCGGTGTACAGAGACATTTGTGATGAAGGTCTCTGAACTGTGTCCACTGGTGTTTCTCCTGGCCTTATGCTGCTCTCCTCCCCACATCCATAATCCAAATTAAGTTTTTGTCAAATCACTGGCACCATGCTCTGCCTTTTCTTTTCCTCCCCCAAAACTGTGGTGGGGGCTTATCTGTCGAGCTGGGTAGTGTCTACACACCACTTGGAGCTCAGCCCAAAGACAGAGCTGAGCTGTTGTACTTCCACAGAAATTCCTTCCCACAGCATTAACAACCCTGGTGTGGCTCTGCAACCCTGCAGGCCTAAATACTGCTCCAAATCCTTTCTCACTTGGGATTTTCAGGTCTGGACTAATGAGAAACCTGAGTGTACAATCCAATTTGTTTTTCAGGCGCTTTAAAGAAAAACTGTTCACTTTGTATTTATCTTCTCCCAGTTGCTCTCCATCCATCCCATACTGCTTGTGAGGAGACAAAGTAGGCATTTCTAAGCTTCACACAGCAGCAGGTTACACTTTATGACTTTGTAATTTCTCTACCAAAAATCATCTTTTCAACCTGCTGGTTCCTTTCAGGCTGGAATGACTTTTCTACTTTAGTCACAGTTTCAGAATAACAACCAATAATCTGCCTATTGTTGCAAGTTCATCTCTTCAAGAAACATTCACATCACCTTTATTTCTCCTCTACATTTCTCCTGTGCATAAAGTACTGAATTTAGAAATGGTATTAATAATAACACATTTTCTCTTTTCTTCTAGACACGTCATACATTTTTCATGGGATGATTTCATGTTGGAGAAATTATTCGTAACATCGTAGTACTTTTTTCTTTTCTGCTGAAGGGCGTTTGCAATTGCGATGATGGGTTTTTAAACTTACTCCACAATTTCATTAATTGGATGCAAAGGAAATATCTGTTCTGAAATGGAAACATCCCCCAAAAAAATATACAGTATATGACCAATCTCAGGTTTATAAACTGAAAGGAGAAGGCAACATCCGACAAAACCTGCCCTCTCCGAAAAGAGTCAAATGAAGGCAAAATTGTACCCGGTATTATTGCAAGTCCATGTTTATTGCAAGTCCATTTTCTACCATATGCTCATGATAGATTGCAGGAAATGTGATCTGTCCGAACCTTTCAGAGTAAACGTTGCTGCTGATGGACACCAGTAATTCATTTGAAGTGGAGAGCAGCTGCAGCCCTCTCGAACTGTTCACACCTGCTGCTCCTGACATCATGGCTGCTCCATTATTCCACACTCCCCTGCATCAGACGTTTGAATCTCGCAGTGCCAAGTGGCCCTCAGTCATGTCTACACTGCTGTACGCTCACTAGAGGCTAAATCTGCACCTTGTCCTATTCCATTTTTTAAAATAGAATATAAGTATGGCTCTTTTATTTTGGACGAACTCTTTTATTCATGAACAGTTTGACCATCTTTCCAAACGCTGTGGTCAAGGACAAGATCTCTCTGAAGCTAATGGTCATGTTTCAATGAAAATTCTCCCTATGACCAATAATTGCAACAATTTTTCACTCTTTCCATATTTTGATACAGCTCGCCGGGAAATTTAGTAGCATGTTTTTTTGCTACCCATTAGATGAATCACCCATTTTGGATACGGAACATGGTTTTCTTTTGCACCATACTCAGCACAAAAATGTACTCATCTATTATTATTACTCTTTTTTTAATTTTTAATTTCCCTTGTAGCCCTCAGAACAAATTTTACATTTTGTATTGACTAACTGATCGAATTAGGAAAAATGGTAGTGTGTTGGTTCCTCTGTTTAACATTTTCTCATAGTATGCGATAAAGGAAGCACCAGGGCTACAACCTGATGTTGGTAAATAATTAGACAAGGATAGGCACCGGCATGTCAAGCAAATAGGTTTAAGAGGATGAATGTCCCGATTTGCCCTGTGGATCAATAAAGTAATTCTGAATCTGATTCTGAACAGTTGAGTTAGAGAAAGTCATACATTCAAAATACAAAAAAATTACATGAATGCTTTTGAAAATTTACAGTTCAACATCTCAACATTTCAGATATGTAAAAAATAGACTACATTACATATTTGTATTTTTATGTCCTGCTGATCAACTACACAGAGCTAGATAAGAGCCATGAGTCAAAGAAACAAGCCTCAGACGAAAGCAAATCCGGAGCTACTTTAAGTGGGAAGGATTTTAAGAAAACCCAGTAGAGACAAAGAATGTAATCGGGGTTTTATAACGGCATTAAGGTCAACTTGTTCTACATGTTTGAGCAGCGAAATGAGTGAATGTGGATGAAAGCAGCTCATCTCAAATATACAGCTTCATACAGGTATGGTTTGATATTTTGGATATAATATAAATTAATACAAAAGACTGATTCACAATAGCCTTTTGGTGGTTTTCTGTCCACAGTTCTTCATTTCTCATGGTGAACATGGTGTATGTTAGATAGAATTTAGAGAAACATCCTCCAGGAGGATACTCTCATTATTATTACTTTATTATTATGATCATTATTTTCTCATTATGTACAGTGGGTGTGCCACATACAGCCCAGGGACAAAGACAATCCATCATCTATCACATGCGTTTCTGTCACTTGTCAACATACACAGCACATCTGGTGTCCAGGTTCTGGTGTTCAGTTCCTAATCTAACAGATGCTCTGTTTCAGTTTTTAGTTTTTGGAATTGCACAGTCTTTACCAATTACCATACATATTGCAATAATAAAAATCCTTATTTGGTACTTCGGCTGCCGTTAGCACTTTTGCCTCACAGCAAGAAGATTCTCGGTTCGAATCCCGGTTCAAACCAACCAGGGCCTTTCTGTGTGGAGTTTGCATGTTTTCCCTGTGTATGCGTGGGTTCTCTCCGGGTTCTCCGGCTTCCTCCCACAGTCCAAAGACATGCAGAATGGGGTTAGGTTCATTGAAGACTCTAAATTGACCGTAGGTGTGAATGTGAGAGTGATTGGTGGTACGTCTCTGTATGTGGCCCTGCGATAGGCTGGCGACCTGTCCAGTGTGAGCCTCGCCTCTCGCCCAATGTTAGCGGGGTTTGGCTCGAGCCCCCCCGCGACCCTTAAATGGATACAGCGGAAGACGATGGATGGATGGATTTGCTATTTTTACTGCTCTTTTTTTTCTCTTCATCACCACATCCCCATGCGGTCACAAGCGAAAGTGCACCCCTCAGCTCCTCAGCTCATTGCCGTACAGATTTATGTCATGTCTAAAGGCACCATTAACACATTCTGAACATTATGTCCTGAACATTTTGTGCATCATGTGCTGAAGAGGCAGTTATACCCCCAAGGGATCGTTTCTGCAGTTGACTGGCACTTAACTCATTTCACTGAAGAATAGAAATTGTGATTTTATGTGAATAAATCAAGACAGATATTTGTGTTGAGGGGTTAAAATAAGCAGCCAAACAAAGATAACAAATTCACGTCACACTGATGTTTATTATATTTACAAAGTAAGCTGTCAGCTGTAACACTTGCAATTGAAATTGCATGAAGGCTGGACAGAGAGTGAGCGGAGCGACTGTAACAGTTGCATTGATGAAATAGTCTCCAAAAGGATCATGTGTATATATTAGGCTCAGCTTGTCCATGTAGTAGTGTAGTGCGAACATAAAGTTGACCAATACACATAATCATTAACAATCACAAAAAAATATATAGCAGTCATATCCATCTTAAATATAATTCATTATGTTAAATGATCTCTGGTTAACGACCCATTCATGAGAGCATCTGGAGACAGCTCAGTTGGCGCTGTAGTGAAGGCCTGACTATATATTAAACACGACCAATCAAACACCATCGGACAGGCTAGAGAGGATTAGCCTCACAAGCCTGTTGAGTGATGGAAACCATGTGCACCTCTCCGTGTGTGTGTGTGTGTGCGTGCGTGCGTGCGTGCGTGTGTGTGTGTGCGAGTGTGTGAGTGTGAGACACACTCCTCTGATACCCAGACACGCAGACTGCAGCCATGAACTTTAGCACACTAGTTTGGGAGTATAGCCGTCTCCCTCCTGGGCACTGGGCCAATACAATAAAGGGAAATACCTCTTTGGCTATCGCTGCCATGCTCTATAGCATGATCTACAACTGGGCCACATCAGTTCACACCGCATGAGAGCACAAAGAAGCCATTCTTTCACGGGATTTCTTATTAAGTTTTAAAATCAATATTAATCCCGTGTTACTCCGGCAGGGCAAGATTAATTAAGAATGTTTCGCTTTGGGGAGAATTTATTTTGTCCCAAGCGTCTTGTGTGGTCTTCAGCTACTAACCTGCTGAACAAGAAACCAAAGATGAGCATCTGAGCCTCTGCGCCGGAGCAAAATCTTCAAATATGTGCATCTTTCCTGAAAAAGCTGGGGAAAGTGAGAAGTGTATTTTGACATACGTTGAAATTTCTTTTGCAGACATGCAAAGACAGAAAAAAAAAATTCTTATCAGCAGTCGAACAGAAAATCTCGGACTCGATTTGTTTGCAGTACATTGTGAAAGACCAAAACTCAACAAAGAAAGTGACCTTGTTTCAAACTTGTTTATGTGTTCATGTAAATTTCAGAGGTCATTGTTTATCTTGAAGATAATCTTCCACTCAGGAAGTCTCATGAACAGGTCTCGTGTCAGACGATTTCTGACAGAGCAGCGTTGATCTTTGCTCAATGCTGCACTTTCATCTTCATAACCCAGCGTCACAGACACACACACATTCTTTTGTGGCCTCTAAAGCAGAAGTCTGATTCACATGTTCAGGTCAAGTACTGTAAATAGTGAGGTCAGACATGTGGGGATTGCTGCAGTGCAAAAAAAAAAGATCTTCCAATTTTCCCCTTTTCGCCTTGAGGCTGCATATACAGCTGGAGCTGTTGGCAAGTGTTTGATTCTCATTCATGTTAAAGTATAAAGGCCATGATCACCATGGTGCACGTGTCCTAACTTTGTTATGTCACAATCTCACTGCTGCTATTTTCCTTGTTCATGCTTGTTATGTAATCAGCTTTCTTGCACTTGTCTGACAAACCGACCTAAATGTAGTAAGTACATTTCCTAAAATTTGTCTCATCCTAATCTGTGGTGACAGTTATAAAAAGATACCTTGACACCAAGGGGTTTTTACTCAAATTGCTCCAAAAGCACAAAACAGCGTGGGTTGTTCTTTTTTTAATTTGGAAACTAATTGAATTTTGCCCTCAGCTAAATAAATCATGCACACGTCTCTTGACATTCGTGGAGTGCTTAGACACGAGATCGGCCCAGAAAATGAAGAACACGTGTACGAGTTCTGCACTAGATCCCGCAACAGCAGCTGGCTGTTAAAAATCTAAATGTCACGTATATCATGTCAGCAATGAACCTTTAACCTGGCAGCAGACTGGTTGGACATGTGATTTTGCAGTGGCAATTTTCACTGAATCCCTGTTTGACTCATTTCACGCTGTTTGACAGAGTGTGAACATAACAGGCCTGTTACATTATTGTAAATCTACTGCATATTTCCACATACATGATGTGGCGGTGTGCTGTAATTTTGCACAGCATTGTAAGTAGACAGAGGAAAAACCAATATGTAATTTTTGGGCTGCTGGGCTCATTTTCCGGCACCAACCCATATTTCTTTCTCTTTTCAGTCTGCACATGTTCACATGCACACCTATAGGACTTTGGCTGGCATACTGTGTTCATAATTTATGATTTAAATGGTTATGACATAGTATTGAGGTGATAAGTAGCTGAGAGGATGATTGATAATCACACATTTCAGAGGAATTATACACAATCATCACCAAAAAAAAGGACATTATACCCAACAGGAATGTTTTAGCCACAGTGTTTGGTACAAAAGAGCTTGTCTTTATTATCAGAAGTTAGGTCTGAAAGATATCTTGGTATTATTGTTGACTGATTCCGAACCAATTATGAGGTCACCTCCGAAGGATGAGTGATGTGTCGTTTGGGCTTGTCAGTGTCTGTGTTTCCACACAAGTGGATATCTACAATATTAGACATTAAGTCCTAAACGGGTGGAAGGATCTTTATGAAACCTGGTATAGGAGTTAACATGGATATTATCTGCATGATAATATTTATTGGATCACCAAGGTCTTAGGTCATCTCACCTGGGTAAAATATCCCTAAAATATATTATCCTATATATCTCATGAACCAATTGGCGATTGTTTGATTTGACCCATAACATTGTCTTCTTGCAAAAAATCTTCGTCGAAGTTCAGGTATTTTTTACCTTTCTATCAAAAATGCATTTATAGATGACCTATCAACCAATTGACCATACATATCAAAACTAGAGCCAATTCGCAGGTCAAATACCACATTGGACCTTTAAAGGTCAAAGTCAATTTTCATGAAAATATATTGAATGAGCATATATTGTGATTCTTAGAGGTCCTCATTCAATATGCTAGTGAATTCACAGAATAATATCTTTGGCGAATCTAAGAATGACGTCATGAAGAATTATGCAATTTTCTGCGAAATGCCATTTGGATGAACATTGGATGAATGGGGGTTAAGCCTACCATTTCTAATCGCCTTGTTCAAAAAAGTAAGCCATGGCCTGGTCTTTTTCTTTTCATGCCTCTTCTCAATGTCTTTTTTTTTGTCCAATTATTAAAAATATTGATGCATACAAATTTCAAGTACATTCTTTTTAATTAGCATTTTTATATCGAGGGTTTTTTACAGTTATATGCCTCAATGTATTTATTAAGACACTTTGGTCAGTTTTGTGTCTCTAAAGCTTCAGTCTGTATATCCAATCAAAAAACTATATGGATTTGATATTGCGACAATACAGTTGTTAAAAATGTATTGACATGTCAGGACCGCATTGATCCTCACCCTGTCAGCATTAGATATGTATCCATAAAAAGAATGCTGAGATCATCGTTTCTGGGTGATCTGTGATTTCTCCTAAGAGTTTACAAAATGAGAGGGGAGCAAATGTCAAAGCAGATTCTGAGTACAGCCCCCGGGGTGGTTACCTCACAGTCTGTGCTTTGGACGACATCCAGCTCAATTGAAATCAGGTCAGGATTTTCTCCCTGGCTAGGGAACCCACTTGGTTTTGTCTTGTGTCTGACTTGTCCCTCTTATCTCTGTCAAACAGACCTGGTTTCTCCCTTATAGATAAGGGGGATCTATAATAACATTGGCCTTGAGGGTGAGTGGCAGACAAGATATCGCAGACAAGCGGTCATATCCATCGCTCTAAATATGTCAGTCTGCCGGATTATCAGAGAGCAAGTTGCCTCACAGGTGGAGAGATAAGCCTGAACAGTGACGGAGAAGTCATGTATTATGTATCCAGGGGCTGCACGTGTGCTGTGTCTGGGATGGTCTGAGCTCAGGCCTCTGATTGGACACACCTTCCTCTCGACTCACGCCCTCGCAGTCTCATCCGGGACGGGGAGGGGCCTGCGCTGCCTTTTACACCCATGATTGGCCCAAAATGAGAAAATTCACAGCTTTATCTCCGCGGGTCCGACGAGCAGGTCGCGCGTTATAAATAGAGCGTCCGGCCGGCCAACACAAAATGAGCGCCGACATCCGACAGAGCCGCGTCCGGCCCCCGATCTATGACCTGTCTGAGAAGGATGCTGCAACAAGCTCTTCGCGCATCCGGCCGCAGCGCCGTGCCGCTGGTCAAGTGGATGGAGAGGTGGGCCGAGGGCACGTCCGCCGGCCTGCAGGGCACCGGGCTGCAGGACGCGCGCACGCTGGACGACATGCCCGGGCCGAGCGTCGCCAGCTTCGCCTGGGACCTGTTCGCCAAGAGGGGTCTGTCGAGGCTGCACGAGTTACAGGTAGGATGATACAAGTTCAGCGTGTTCGAGGAACCCGCACAAACACTGTACAACAGAAGAATGTCCAAAATGCTGCATTGTTACTAGAAATGAATACTTACAGCATGTAGGTTTCATCACTGTGAACTGATGAAAGAAACACGAGAGATCGAAGAGAACACAATTATTGTGCGTCTGAAACATCTTTGAATGCATTGTTGAATGAAATAAAAAGACATATTTAATATTGATCAAAACCATGCATAATAAAATATGCGTAATTGGTAAAAGAGCAGACATTTAGAAATGCTCTGCTTTGAATAGTAACTTGTGTCTGACATGGTATTTCCACAAAGACGGTCAATCTTCTAGACACAAAATTCTCAAAACCATATCTAAATTGCAGATTCTAAGAATATGCAAATTGTGCTCTTTTATTACACACAAAATGTCTCCTGTTCAGCTGAACACGTCCATTCTCAGTGACTGTGCACTTTCTCACTTGTGTAAGTTGCGTATACTGCACAGTGATTGGTCTTCCAAACTAGATGTGATGTCACAAAACAAGAGAAACAGATGAATATGAAAGAGCCATCTAGAGTCAAGATGGCGCATGCACACACATACACACACTTGAGAAGGAATGGGACGGTTGTGTTCTCTATATATACTGATTTATAATGCGTTATGAGTTCATCTAGCCATCTTCCATCAATACGTCTGCCAAGTAAAGCTGAAGATTTGGCTGACCGAACTGTGTCCTCATTGAAAATGATCTAAGCATTAGTTGTGCAGAGAGAAAAAAAAGCCTGCAGGCATTTTTGTCTCAGCACGCGGCTTTAAAACTAAAAGAGAGCGCATCTCCGGATGATGCAAGTCATCTCGTGATGTGCAGGGTTTTCACAAGGTAAACTTCATGTCTCGTTGTCTCAGCTGGAAGGAACGCGCCGCTATGGTCCCATGTGGAAGGCAAGTTTCGGCCCCATCCTGACGGTTCATGTGGCCGATCCGGCGCTCATCGAGCAGGTACTGAGGCAGGAGGGCCAGCACCCCATGCGCTCTGACCTTTCCTCCTGGAAGGACTACAGGAAGCTCAGAGGTCATCACTACGGACTCTTGACATCGTGAGTGTCTAATAATCTCAAACCATTCTCTCTTCACTTGCAGAGTTTTCTTGTTTTTGCCCTGTCCTCACCCAGAAGATAAGATACTCAACTTTCCCCATCCCAACTTATTTCATACTCTTACATGAAACTATTTAGCACCTACATAGTGTCTTACTATATAAACTCTCCATCTTCCCTGGGTAAACAATAAAGTCCTACAATTCAGCTGTGCACAGAAATGCATGTCTGTCTTCATTGTGTTCACAGAGAGGGGGAGGAGTGGCAGGCGGTGAGAAGTCTCCTGGGGAAGCACATGCTGCGCCCAAAGGCAGTGGAAGCTTATGATAAGACCCTGAACAGCGTGGTCAGTGACCTCATTGCCAAACTTCGCCACAGCAGACGCCCTCAAGGCCTCGTCACTGATATCGCCAGCGAGTTCTATCGCTTCGGCCTCGAGGGTAGGGTTTTGTGTATTCTGATGAGTGGAAATGTCATGCACCTCCACAGGGTGTATCACACTATGTAAACACTGGTAATCAGCGGCAGCCGCATGAAGGAGGCAGTATAATGTGATATCGCTGACATTTTAAAAGCATGCCTGTCAGAGCCCGACGTGCTGTGATAACATCATCATCTCCACCTCAGACCACGGACAAGTAACCTTTGTCTCACCTTTCCATTGGCAGAGAAACTATTCAGATGCTTTATTTGAGTTATATCATGTTAAGTCATGATTCTGCATTATAAGAAAAGTTATACATACACTTTCAAGTAAAGTAGTATTATTAGTAAAATATACTTAAAGCATTAAAAGTAAAAGTACTTGTGAAGTAGAATAGCTAGAATGAAGTGTTTTGTATGGGCCATGTTATATATTAAGCCAACCACTCAGGCGAGGCGTCTGATGTCAGATGGTAGTGATGCTGATGATGCTATTCTCAGTTAAAATGTTGCTGAGGAGATGGACATCTATAATGCCCTGCTTAGACTGCTGGTTGAAAAGTACAATACTCCTTCTAAATGAAATAAAGTTCAAATATATAGTAAAAATGTAAATGCTCAATTAAAGAACCTTCAAGTACCTTCAAATAGCACTTTAAGTGTAGTACATCAGTCAGTGTACTTTGTTACTTTCCACCACTGCACCTTTCCTATGTTTATGGTTTTGCAAAACGTGCTTTAAGAGGCAGAACTTTCCAGATATTTGTGATCAACTTTCTCAGTTTGTGAAAGGAAGACTGAGGATATAGCCTCTGCCTCAGTGCTCCTGTGCAGCTTTCCTTGCAGGAGGAGGGAGCTGCATTCATTTATTTTCCTGTCAGATTTCCCCAGACTAAACACAGACTCAGTCCAGTGACTGCTTGGTCCCATGCACACTTCTCAAACATTTAGTCTACCGTTGCCAAAATGACTGGATTGTTGAATAGAAATAGGGGCCAAGAACTAGACTGTGACATATAGGAAGAAACTAAAGGTTACCAAAGGAGATTGAATTACCTTTTATATAACAGTAGATGTTATAAAAAGCCACAAGTTAACCGTTCATAGTGGACTCTCTGAAAGATCCAAACATTGGTAAAAGTTGTACCTTCTATTTACAATAAATGTTAACAATACAAAGGTAATCGTTAATATTAAGAAAGACGAAAGGAAAATATTTTTCATGTTGGTGGTAGTTGATTTTAATCTTCCAATATTTTATCTGTGTTCTCTTTTTTTTTCCTCAACAGGTATTTCCTCAGTGTTGTTTGAATCCAGAATCGGTTGCCTGGATCAAGCTGTTCCTGAAGAGACAGAGCGTTTCATCCAGTCAATCAACACCATGTTTGTGATGACGCTTCTTACTATGGCCATGCCAAGCTGGTTGCACCAGCTGTTCCCTAAACCCTGGAACGTCTTTTGTGGGTGCTGGGACTACATGTTTGATTTTGGTAGGTTATTACTCCTAATGCATAATTTGAGTTTGGTATAGGAAATGGAAGCAACATATACTGTCTTCCTACATGGAAACAGTAATTCTGATAGTGATATTGTACTGTAATACCGTATAGTACAGATCACAAAAAGCTTTTGAAAGTCAGAAAATGTGTAATCTAACAACAAGCAGGGAAATTGGACAAACTCAAGATGCACCACACAAAACGAGCAGCCCATTACATGGAACCAAAACAAACATGGCGGTGGAACATCGAATGTCTTTCCACACTTTTTGTATTCAAATTCCTTCCAGTCGCCTCATTTGTCATTGGCTGTCGCTGGTTTCCACTTGGCACCAGGTTGTCATCCCACTCACTCTTGAAGTACATCAAGACATTATCCAGATCTGAGACGTCAAAATCAAACATGTTTAAAATAATCATTGGATCATGAAACAAGAGGTTAAAGTCCTTAACCCTCACGCAGTTACAAGATCACCTGCGCTGTAATAAAAAACATGAACATTACGCCTAATGATGACATTCGGGATATGATCAACATAATAGTTGTTATTTTTCCTCAAATTTGGAAACTTTTGAGAAAGTTTGGATATCATCAACAGCATATTGACGTGCATGATTTTAGGCATTTTTGAGAATGATCCCATCCTCTAGTCTATTTCACATTTACCATCACTGTCATAACGGCCAATACTATCTGTGCCTGTAGCTAAAGGTCACATCGACAAGCGCCTGACAACCGAAGCGGAGAAGGTTGCACGTGGAGAGAAGGTGGAGGGCCGATATCTCACCTACTTCCTGTCCAAGACGGGCCTGCCCATAAAGACTGTCTACAGCAACGTCACGGAGCTGCTTCTTGCAGGAGTTGACACAGTAAGACCAGACCGCTCTGTCCTCCTCTTCACCGTATTCTGTCCGACATATCATTAAAACTCTTGTCTCTCTGTCATTTCAGATTTCCAGCACCATGTCCTGGTCCCTATATGAGCTGTCCCGTCACCCAGAGTTGCAGGCCTCTCTCCGGGATGAGGTGTTGACCGTGCTGAAGGGTCGACGGGTAGCGGAGGCGGCAGATGTGGCCCAGATGCCTCTCCTGAAAGCCACAGTCAAAGAAGTGCTCAGGTATGAGTCAAGAGGTTGCAGTAATCTCCCTGACAAACACCGGATTGTTAATCTACAAATTGAAATATGGTGGCATTACTAATCTTCTTTTGAATTTTTCAGGTTGTACCCTGTTATTCCTGCAAATGCAAGGGTCATTACGGAGAGAGACATCCAGGTTGGAGGCTACCTCATCCCTAAAAATGTGAGTGTGAGGGAATAAATGTGCATTCATAATCTGTGATGACAGTTTGAATCTGGCATATGCCATTTGGTCCCAATAGAAAGACTCACTCTGGATGAATGTTACGTTAATGGTTCCCCTTTGCGATGAGACACATATCTGACCATAAACCATCTTTCTATGCAGACTCTGATTACCCTTTGCCACTTTGCAACATCACGGGATCCGGCAGTGTTTCTCAATCCAGATGAATTCCAACCTCATCGATGGTTGAACAAGGAACAGACACATCACCCATACGCCTCTGTACCATTTGGGGTGGGAAAACGCAGCTGCATAGGTCGTCGTATTGCTGAGCTTGAGCTCTATCTTGCCCTTGCTAGGGTGAGTTTGCAGATTTTTTGTTTTTAGAAATTTTGCAGCTTTTAAAACAGGATCACCAAAATCTGGTTTTAATCCAGACGTGAGTCAGTAGTTTGAGTTTAAAAAAATGCAAGACTGTAGTAAATCCAGGTACATTTACATTACAGTTACAATGCACTGCCTCCTGCATATATATACAATATATATATAGATATAGATATAGATATAGATATATATATAGATGTATAAATATCTATATCTATAAATATCTATATCTATATATATATATAAATATAGTAGAAATAATATTCTGTTAACATGCCTGTTACCTTAACAACCTGTGTACAAATCCTGCTCTTAATGATTTAACTTGATTACTTAATCCTGGGGTTTCGGTTAAGAGTCACTACCCAGTACTTATCACATGATAACCACTTGATATATTTTTTTTATTTCAGTCACACTGTAGTAAACTTGTTTTCTCTGTTTCTGCTCTCATTAGATCCTGGTAGAGTTCGATGTGAAGCCGGACCCAGAAGGGGTTTCCGTGAAGCCCATGACACGGACGCTTCTAGTTCCTGAAAATGTCATTAGCCTCCAGTTTATCGAACGATGACCTGCTCTCCCGAGCTGAACAGTTACGTGAATGTGAGACTCTCTGCAGCAGAGCGCACTGGCAGTCGGGAGTTATTACAGGAACCATGAGCCTGCTGCTCACAGTGGATCATATCAGAGCAGACCTTCAACCTTCAACACAACGAAAACCAAAGCCCTTTAAACCTGTTCCCTCGTTTGAACAGGCGGACATGTGTAAACGGAAGAGTCAAAAAAAGGGTGAGGAGTGACGACTCATCCCGAAAGCTTTCCACTGGGAGCAGTGTAACTCCAAATTTAATACTGTGGAGTTTGTTTTAGTTTTTTTTTTACAAAATCACCATTTAGCACTTTAATATTTTTGTGCATAGGCCACAAGCAAGTCAGGGAGCTTCAATACATTTCACACAGACTTTCAATATCCTTAAAGTGAGTCAGACCATGGTACATTTCATGGAATTATTTTTTTTCTCTCCCCCAAATATGTTGTGAATCAGATTAAGAACTTGATCATATGCATTCTTAATTATGTGCAGTACAGCAGTTTCACCGATTTCCCTTGTGTCCTGATCATGCAAATATTCTAATTTCAAGAGTATTTCTGTATATCTTATTTCTGCATTACATTTTATTTTTACATCTGAGATACACAGTGCGTTGTAAATTATTAAATAGCATTAGCATAAGGCTTAGACTGACACATGGAGACACTGTTTTTAATACCTCCAGATCTTATATAGCTACTGTAATAGAGTTGTGTACATATGATGTTCAGAATATTGATCAAAGTGTATTTCATTAAGGTGCTTGTTGTGAAAAACTGTTTGTGACTTGTTCCTTTTATCTTTTGAAAAATGGCAGCTGTTGAATTGGTTCCTGTGTAGGAATACTGTACATAGTGCCACTGAAATCTGGAAAGTAGGCTACTCTGCACTCAGGCTTTGTACATGTCTTTATCATCTCTAAAATGTAAATATATGCCACCATTCATCAGTGCAGCACAATGCAAATGTATCTCTCTTTAATTTTTCTTATTTTTTACATCTAAACTTATGAGTGATATATCAGTATTTTGTAAACTTGGTAAGATTCTGTATTTATTCTTAATTTAACACATTTTGAAACTGTTACTGTAACGTCAATAAAAAGTTTCAAGTGTCACTTGTGCCTATGTGTTGTTGTTTTGTTTTTTTAGTTTAGTCAATTAGAATCCAGGTTATATCCTTAATATCACCGGTTTCTTTTACCTACATCAGCACTTAAATCTCCTTTAACACCATCAGCTGCCCCAGATTAGGTCTAACCTATCAAACACATTGTAATAAGTCATTAGTTTGATGCCAGCAAACAACCACTGGGCACGTAGGCAGTGATTTCTAAGAAGCACAGCGTTGAGTATCAAAGTTCCTGTGTGACATGTGGACTGAGTTTGAGCTGTGGTGCAGCAGCTGTGGGTCAATAATCACTCTCCAAGAATCCTTCCACAGCCTTGCTCATCACATCTACCTGGGAAAAATGATATGTAACTGAACATCCACCTCGCAACAAAAGTTGTGCTATTTAACATCAGAGGTAAAGCTACAGACAAATTTATAACCTGTTTATGACAAATTTGAGGGGGCTTGAAAATGTTCTTGTCACAGAGAGCTAATTTTGAATCAATACACTGTTGCATTATGTTAATACATTTTACTGGTAGTCACACATACATTCACATGGCAGTTTACTGTGTGCACATGGCTAAAACTAATACCGACTAACACAACAGTCCTGCAATAAATCCTCCCTTCATGGATGGTTAGAATGTTCAGATTGTGGAAATTGTTTTAGCAAGATGTAAATTCATCTGTAGGATTATTTTGTTTTGATTTAACTTGTGGTGCTGTTGAACTGTATTTCATTTTACAGAGAGGTATATATATATATGTATATATAAAATCACATACCCAATATCCTGTTCTTTAGTTAGGTGGGAAATTATATAAAACATATATTATATTGTATGCACTGTGGATCCAGGTCGACACTCCAGTCCAGCAGGCGGCGGTAGAGTTACGTCATCAAAGCGCGCAGGAAGAAAACAGCAGAGCAGCTAATGCTAACAGGCGTACGTCAAATTCACAAACTCGTGTTGTCAGTTAGTCATGTAGGCAGCGAACCAGGGGTTGATAGAAGGTACAGACAGACCACAGACTACAGTTAAAGGACCGGATATCACAACAATTTTACAAGGAAAGGTCGGTCACGAGACTGGGTAGCTGCTTGTATTAGCTCGCTAGTCAACTAGCGCTAGCTACCTTGAGGACGTTGTGTTAGCTCAACTAATGCTAGCTAGTCTGCATGAACCCGTTGATTAATGGTTTGCGATCAAATTATGTGCATTAACAAAACGGCCTATGGTGTAATGTGTTTTTGGTTTGACCATCTTAGCCACAACAACGGTTAATATCCTGCTAAATATGAGATATTGAAGGCGGCGGGAGAGGCCGAGGCTAGCGTTGGATGTAAACAAAAGACGTGGCTAAGTTGATTAGCCTGGCCGCGCTTCCGACTTCCGAACATGCTAAACAAAAACAGAGCCCGAACACGGGTCTCACACAGTTGTAAAGTAAAACTGGGATTGTACTTCTTTATTACTGGTTTACTTTGACACGTAGCCCGTGCTTTTGCCTTATGTTGCTACTGAGGCTAAAGCTGATACCACGTTGTCACACAGCGTTGTTTGGATGCTCACTGCCAAGGGATGACATTATGGTTGATAAAGTGGTGAACGCAGATTGACATGTTCCACATTATCCCTTACTTTATTTAATTTTGAGCACCAGCTGGAGTTTAAGGTCGCTTGCTCACCTTCTCTTTCTGCCAGCTGCTATTTAAAAAAAAAAGATTAGTTATATATCCAACCTAGACTCAACGTTCAAGCCCCATGGGCTCATAACGTGTGCTGCAGAAAGGATGTCAGCCAATTGTGTCTTGAATTGAGTCCTGCTACTCTGAGCTGAGACATGTCTGCATTGTTTTTCATGTTGTGTCTCATGTTGTGTCTGAACAGATGCAAGCAGGTGACCCTGTGATTGGTACATCTCTGGCAGTAGCTGGTGCCCAGAGTCGGTCTGAGGACGAAGACTCGCTCGGAGTAAAAGATGTGAAAAGGACAGCAACACAAGCATTTGGCAGTGGTGTTCCCAAACGTAGAAGTTCCTCCAGGTTTGATATATTTCCTTGTATATTTTTCATTAAGTCCGGCTGTGTAGTAGCTGGTAGGTTTTTTGGCAATAATATCTACATATACAGTATATGAATAAAATAGGAAATTATATGTGCTGTCTAGTGCTTCTCAAGTTATATGTGTGCTATGGTGTGTCAGCAAATGAGTGGATTTAAAATTGTTAACAAAACTATGTCTCCAGGTCAATTAAGAGGAAGAAGTTTGATGATGAGCTTGTGGAAAGCAGTCTTGTGAAGTCGTCCAGTAGAGTCAAAGGCCCTCCTGTCATAGAGCCTGTCCGCTGTTCAGGGAGTGAACTTTCATCTAGTGAGAAAAAAAAGGTACAGTATTACCACGTTGTCCACAAATTCCCTCAGGAAGCAGAGGCTCAGGTAGTAGAGCATGTAGAGATTTCGTGGGTAATTTTTGTCCCTTTTTTTAGGTGACAAAGTCAGGAACCACTCTCACGCCACCTCTCGCCATGGTGATAAACCCTGCACCTATCACCAAAAGAGTGAAGAAAAGTAGACAACCTCTTCATATTACTAAAGACCTGGGACGGTGGAAACCCACCGATGATCTTCTCCTAATAAATGCGGTGTTGCAGGTGAGCAGTGCAAAATTAATATAGTTTTCTAAAAGATGAATATTGTTAAGGAGGAATGCAACTTGTTTAGTGTATGAATCTGTCTGTCAGTACATAAAGCCCCAGTGTGTGATGTGCACACCACAGATCTGTGAGTTTGTATGTATCTTTCTCTAGACCACAGATCTCACCTCTGTTCATCTGGGGGTCAAGTTTAGCTGTCGTTTCACTTTGAGGGAAATCAAAGAGAGGTGGTATGCTTTGCTCTACGATCCTGTCATCTCAAAGTAAGTGGCTAAGCGAAGAGTGACTTTACCTTTACCTCCTCCAAGTTTCTATGTTTGTCATTGACACTTCATTATCTTTGAATCGCATTCTGCCTGTTGTCTATCTGGTTAGGCTGGCATGGCAGGCCATGCGGCAGCTTCATCCAGAGGCCATTGCGGCAATTCAAAGTAAAGCCCTCTTCAGTCAGGCTGAGGAGGCACTGCTTGCCAAGATTGGTTCAGTATGTAAAATTGTTACTTGGGTTTCTTTTTTTTAACATCTCATAAATTAAGCAATTTAACTTTTGTACTCACAATCATTATGTTTGTCATTGAATAGACGAGTCAGCCCAAACTGGACGGCTTCCAGGAGCTTCTGAGCAAACACCCTGGTGTCTTTCACCCATCCCGCACTCCTAAGAGCCTCCTGGTGCACTGGCAGCTGCTTAAACAGTACTACCTGCTGGATGACCAGAGTGGTGAGTTTGATTGTACATCCATGTAACAACATTGTCTGCAGGATGCATTTAACATTTGGAGCCTTAACTAATGTGATTTGGGATTATTTGTGCAAATTTCATGTATATTTAATTGTGGAAAAGTGATTGTGGTAGTGATTCTCTAAGAAAACTCAGTCTGCTTATTGGGATTTGAAATATGTCACTGACGCGCAAAATGAAATGTCCATGTCTGAGAATAACTAATAATAATTAACGTTGATGCATAATGATTAATGTCAGATTGCTATTTATTATTCCGTGGATCGTGTGGAATTTTTGTGGTAATGCTTATATAATGATAATAATAATAATAATGTTCCATTTTAAGACAAAGGCATTCAAATACTGATTTGGACATTGATTACCATAAAAACGGCCAAAGCATCGGTCAGTCATACAAAAGGCTTTTCAACTCTTAATCAGGCTGACTACAATGGATGTTAAGACAATTTCATTTTGGTTATGTATGCCCAATGTTATAACTGCAGTGATTTGCCAGTATGCTTGCCCGGACTAACTCAATAGTTGTGATTTTAATGTATGAGAAAACCACTGTCATTCCTTTTATGAAACAATGTCTAATGGTTTTGTTGGTTTTGATTGTGCGTTGCAGTCCAGCCTCTCCCTAAAGGCGACCAAGTCCTCAACTTCTCTGATGCTGAGCAGATGGTTGATGATGTAAAGTTAAAGTACGACACTTTTTCAATTTTATGTATTCATCTCATGGCTTTTTTCAGCTTATTACTAAAACATGCTGCTCATGTCTCTTTTCACACAGGGAGAGCAGAGATGAGGTTTTGGAACATGGTAAGAAATCATTATAGAGAAACAACTTGAATGCAGTTTATGTTGAGCAGCAAATTTTCAAGTGTAACTCCTGAAAGGGAGATGAAGCTCAGATGTTTCTCTACTTGACCTAATGGCAAAACCGAAGCAACAGTTCTTCTATGCTTTAAATTGTTATTGTCAGTGTCAAGGCAGTATATCAATTTCTTATTACAGTCAGAAATGTCCTTATGGATGTATTGTCACTGTATAACATGAATATAAATTCTCCTTCTCTTCCATCTCAGAGCTGATGATTTCTGATCGCCACCAGAAAAGGGAGATCAGACAGTTAGAGCAGGAGTTACCTCGCTGGCAGGTTCTGGTGGACAGTATCACAGGTATGAACAGTTTCACTCGGCTGTTATAGATTTATTTGTTTTAAAAATCCAGTGCGGTGGAGCTAATCTCTGTGTGTGTGTGCGTGTGCGCGTGCGCGTGTGCGTGTGTGTGTGTGTGTGTGTGTTTTTTTTCTTCCAGGGATGAGCATGCCCGACTTTGACAACCAGACGCTGGCAGCACTACGAGGACGAATGGTGCGCTACCTCATGAGATCACGAGAGGTGAGTAATCTTCTGTCAGGAACAGTTGTTACAGAGAAGCAATGCACACACTTGGGAACAGTGAAAATGGTTTCTAATCCGTGCAGATGTATTTTCACCATGATGCTGATTATTATTTGAAATCATATTCTTACAGATCACGTTGGGCAGGGCGACCAAGGACAAACAGATAGACGTAGATCTGTCGCTAGAAGGACCAGCCTGGAAAATATCAAGAAAACAAGGTGATTAAACACTACATTGTCAGGCTGTAACATCACATGCAAAACAATATACAAAAATATTTTATTTTATAATAAGTCATTGAAAACAGACATAAAACATTGAAACTTGACCACAATTGAGGATTTTTATTTTCAGCATTTTTGATGTTGAGATTATTTGGTTAAATAGCGCAACACTGTTTTGCACGCGACATGATGACAAATCCAGAGGCGTTGGATCAGGAGCCACTGGACTTTGTAGATTGTTGTAGATTCATTAGTATGTTTCACCTCTCATCCACAAGGCTTCTCCAGCTCTAACTAAGTTGTGGTGAAACCCAGGTATTTGACCTCTGTGGGGTGTGGTCTGTGCCCTGGGGCACGAGATCTTGCAATTAGCTCCCCCAGCTTGAGTGACAGGTAAGACTCAAGCTTCTCGCCTGCAGAGAACTGCATGACGGACCTCGCACACACTTGGGGAAAGCAGAATACAATGACGAGGGCTGCCTGCCTGGATGACAAAGACGTATTGATGTTTTGATGGGATACCGATGTGGGAAGTAGAGAGGGAGTTAGACAAAGAGCGCTGCACAGTTTTCTACAATGTGGCAATTGCGCAAAACGCAAAGTTAGAGGTGGTCCCTTTTTTGTGGATCTTGAAGAGACCATAGATACATGGAATGGCCTCTCCAGGATACAGGCGGTGATATTGGAGGCGGTCGATGGTTCCCTCTTTCTGAAGTTTTTGTAGACCTTCTTTAACCTTCCTCTTGTAGACACTAGTGGGGTTTCACCTCAGGGTTTCATGTGTTGGCGTCACTGAGTAGTTTGGTGACCTTGGCATGGTAGTCAGCTGTGTTAAGGACCACTGTGCATCTCCCTTGTTTGCCGGGAGGGAGGATGGTAATGTTTTGGTCCTTACACAGTGATGTCACAGCTTTCATTTCCTGGACGGTGAGTATGGAAGGGGGCACCTAAGACACAGAAATCTTCAACCGGAGCTGTTTAGCTTCTAAGGTTGTTTTTCCTCATGCTTGATTATGTTGCTGTGATGAGATCATCACTGCTGTGGTTTAATTCCTTTGGCTAAGACTTCTTTCTGTGGTTGGGTTAGTTCCCTGACTGACGGGTTCTTCACAGCTTTGTCTTTTTCTTCCAGCTAAGTTCTTTTGTTTTCCTAGTATTGTTGCCTTGGGAGTGAATATAAAAAAACTTCTGTTTTCATTTCTGTGCTCTTGATGTGTTGAGATAGTTGGACCCTCTCAACAAAATCACGTCCCTCTCTAAAACAGCCCTAAGCAGGAGTGATGTCAGTTTCTGGAGTAACTCTTCCTGGAAACCAGTTAGCTTTTTTAGAAACTCCGGAACCTTAACCTGCATCTATCCAGCTAATTTTCTGGGAGCATTTAGGCAAACTGCTTAAAGGCAAAAATGTCACAAATGTCAAATGACAAATGTGATAATAATGATTTAAATGGTGAAGGATTGTCATAGTTCTTAACAGACTGCTGATTTTAGATGCATTGATTTTATTCTTGCTTTAGAACCTTGTGTTTCAGCTGGCATCACTTGATAAACCTGTGAGTCCTTGTGGTGTAATAAAAACCATTGGTCACTGTATGTATGTTGAAATTTACAGGAATTATTAAACTGAAGAATAATGGAGACTTCTTCATCGCCAATGAGGGCAGACGACCAATCTACATAGATGGCAGACCAGTCCTGTCGGGAAACAAGTGGAAACTCAATAACAACTCAGTGGTGGAGGTGTGTGTGCGTCTGTGTTGTATAACATTTTAAATTAACCTTAACATTAAAATGCCTTAACATAATGTGTCTGTCTCTTCAGATTGCAGGTCTCCGCTTTGTGTTTCTCATTAACCTGGAACTTATCTCACTTATAAAAGCTGAAGCAGCCAAGATGACACAGCAGTGAATGACAGCCGTCCAGCACAAGAATCCATACACGGACATACATGCAGACGAATGGACCACTCGGTTGTTCTATGCAGAAGAGTGTTCTGACGAAGCACAGCACCATTACCCTGAATCAGACTGACAACCGCCACATTAACCTGAAATGTGGGATTGTAAACAAGCTTCCGCTGAATCCTGGAATTAAATAGTAACAGTTTTACTTGGTGTTCGAACATGTTCATGTTGTAATGTAGATACTCTTATGGTAATGCTTTGTTTTTTCCAGTTTTTCAAAATATTGTATTTAAATGCTGCAGTAAAGCTTTTGCAAAATATGAAACTTGGATACACTATGTTCATGTACACTAAGTGCTCTTTACACTTCAGTCCTCTGTTGTTTCACATATTAACAAAACAACTACTGTGTGAAAAACCAACATCCTGCAATCATCTGTGGTCACTAGAGATTCAGTTGAAGCGTGCAGGTCTGTCTTCTTACACTGAGACCAGACAATCCGCAGTCGCTGTTTTATTGACTTGTTAACTTTGCATCTGCAACCTAGGACTGGGTTGTCGGTGCAAAGTATTTCTGATTTTAACTGAAGTTATATAATAAACAATGATAGTATGATGTGCTAGAGAGCCGTGTAGAGGCAGACAGTGGGGGTACTCCAGGTTGTAAATATGCACATATATGACATAATTCCTCCACAGAGAGGAACGTACACCACACACTGTCCTGTGTGAAACAAACTCTCTCTCTTGACTTGTTGAATTTGGTTCTGATTTTTGATGTAATTCTTATGGTGCTGAAATACTGATCACTCATCTCAATATAGTTAGTTACACAGATAAACAGAAATCTAATCAGCATAGCATCATTCAGAAATATGACATTAAACTTAGATTTACACTTAAATGGAGTTCCACAACATGTACTGCTCTGTAACATAAACAGTACAACTAACTGCACAGAGTAGACACATTGGTCATATCATTGCCCCTTAATAAATATGTATTTAAGGTGTGTAATGTTTATTCATGGCATGGTTGTTGGCTAATGTTTAGTGTGTCAAAATATCTGATGGATCTGTCTCCTCCCTTGTGATCTTATGAGGAATGTTTTGTAGGTGAAATGTCACTGCAACTGGATGTTCTGGTTCATTCACAAAGTGTACCTCACTAACCTGATGCTGTTGGAAGGACAACAAGCAATTTACACACCCACAGAAATAACCTGGAGAACTAAGAAGTCTGTATATATACATATATACTATACATCACATCCCAATACATAACAAATATACCTGACTGTCAATACGGTGTAAAATGTACCATGAGGGTTGAAAATATGTCATCAAAACAGACAGTGAATCTGCTGTTGCAACAGCAACTCAGTCCTCACTCACTATGTGTTACTGGGTTCCAGTAAAAACAACCTGGCAAAGTGGAAACACAGACACATATTACACTAAAGTGCTCATGTACACAGTTCTTTTTTCTCAAATAAGTGTGATGTCAGAATATTGTACTCGGCAAAGGAAGAAACCAAAGCGTTGCTGTAACTGGTTCACTGTCACAGTGTTTTTTTTTATTAGTGAACTATTGCACAGTATAAGTAAAGATAACTAAACAGTATATATACAATATACACAGTATATGAAGATAACTAAATAGTATACTGTGTACATACACAGAACATATCAAAAGAACTATTAGAAAATTATATATACAGTTTATTGAGACAACTAAATAGTATATGTACAATATGCACAGTATATATGAAGAAAACAAAATAGTATGTACAGTACATACACAGTATGTATAGAGAATTGAAAATGTTACAGTATATACAGTGTATATATACAGGATACAAACAGTATATGAGAGCTAAATAGTATATGAACTGTACATACACATTATAAAAAAGTGCTAACTGACAGTATATATATATAAGAGAACTAAATGTATATATAAAACGCACGCACACTACACTATATATATACATACATATTTATATTTACACATTGTAAAATGAGAAGCCTGGCAATGGCAGAAACTACATGCACCCTACAGCTCTTCTCGGGTGACGCGAGGCTATGTGACACCTCTGGTGGAAACGGATCTCTCACTAAAGTGTTTGTGAAAGCACAAAGTCAAAATCACTGTCTCTTGAAAAACACCAGCTTCACGTTAGTTAAACTCATTTCATAGAGTCAAACACTTTTCCCACATCGCATCAGAAGCGAAACACATCTCAGGCGCTGTTATAATATAATATATAATATTACCCCCCCACACACACACCAGTTGATCTACTGATTGATCCACACGCATCAATTAATTAATCATCATGGGTATTTTGCAGCAACGCATGTATTAATGTTGAAAAGTCATCACTAATAATTTACTAATAATGTATTAGTAATAAATGCCCTTTGCACCAGGTGACGTACGAAGCGGGCCAATAAATCAACGTTTTTTTTAACAATCTGACAGCCCCACATTTGATCTGATTGGCTGTTCGGCTTTATTACACGATGTAATCATAGCACAAATAAAGTCATTACATAAAGTTTGTATCATTGAAATGTCAAACACAAGTCATCTCAGAAAGGAGTACTGTTAATTTGTTAGATAAATTCCCAGTGGCCAGTGTTCTTCATTAGATAAACCGACTCAAACGGTTGCTTTGTAAATCCACACTCGCGTGTCCGGGGAGAGAGAGAAGCAGCAGGGGCCCTGAACGCCCCACGGCCGGTAACGTAACGTCCCGGTGCAGTGCTACATAGGCGGAGGAGTCGCTCGCGCGCGTGTAGAGGAGAGGAGAGGAGAGTGCGTCTGGATACAAGCGCGGCAGAAGTGAGTAAAGGGACTTCGGTGTGGGTTGTTTTTTTTGCTTTACGCGACGGAACAGGAAACAGGGTGTAAATGTTCCTCCTGTCTCTGAACATATCTGAGCGAGCGGGGTGACGCCGGGGCGGGCTCGGTGTCGGCGGTGAGCTGCTAGCTTAGTGTTAGCTTGGTTTAGCCTCGGGGAGGATGAGGAGGAGGAGGAGGAGGAGGATGATGATGATGATGGGGATGGTGAGGATGACGATGAGGAGGAGGATGATGATGACGACGATGAGGAGGAGGATGATGACGACGATGATGATGATGACGATGAGGAGGATGATGGCGATGTCGTGTCAGACCCGAGGCTGCTAACGGACTTCATCCGCACTCAAGTGATTTCACAACGAGGTCTCGTCCAACCACGGGGAGTCGGCGACTCACTTCTGCTCTGTCGTGACCCGCTGCTCTGCTGTGTGGTTGTCGTTTCCCTCGTTAACGTCTCACCTGGTTCCAACGTGTCAAGTACGAGAACGCGCCACATTTGCAAGATGCGGGTAGTTTGAAGGTTTTATCTGTAACACCACAGCTGTTGTTTCTCTTAATGAAGACATGTCAGCTGTTTGTGCCCACTACGAAAACCGATCCGACTGAAACATACATTTCTTTTATGACAGTAGTTTTTTGGCAAATGTCCGATTCAGGGCCTGTTCTGTCTCTTGGTTTTGTGTTTCCTGGGCTAAAAGTCTCTTTTGCGTCATGAAGTGCCATGACCTCTAAGAAGAGTCGGGGTCATATCAAGTGCAGTAAAGAGGGAAATAAACACTTGTCTACGGTGATTTCATAATCTTCACACTCTCCAGTGACAATCACTTTCACTTCCCTGTTGTTGCCCGTCTCAGACTTGATGCAAGTCTGTGACCCTCAGGGAGAAAAGAAAAACTAGTTTCCACACCCATCTCCACACATATAAATGAATGTTTTCCAATATCAAAACTGAACTCACAAAGGCAGAGGACGAATCGAGCACAGCTTGACAATAGAGCTGCAACAATGAGTCCATTAGAAATCGACTCCTAAATCAATCGCCAACTATTTTGATAAACAATGTCGTAGTTTTCATGGAAAAAGTAAGAATTCTCTGAATGCAGCTTCTTCAAAGTGAAAATGTTCTGGTTTCTTTGCTCTATGATGTTAAACTGAATATCTTGAGTTGGTGGACAAAACAAAACATCATCTTAGGGTTTGGGAAACACGATTAACATTTTTCCCCTCAGCTTGACAGGCCACAGCCTTTATCAGTGGGACACTGAACAGAAGACGTGACAGTGAGCGAGTTAGATTCAGGGGATTACACTCGTTTTCTCTGACTGTTCTCTCAGGGGGAAATTAAAGAGATTCCAGGTTTGGAAAGATCAGACTTCTGTTGGAGCTGTCGGTTAATTTGCCTGAAACTCTTTGGGGAGTAGAGTTTCCTTTGGCACTTATTGTGTGACATCATCATTGCATATTTGGACATGATTCCAGACACTTATTCACAGCGTAGTTGTAACTGGGGCTTGTGGCACACAACATGTTAAATGTCCTTGTCTGAGTTTAGCAGATAATAAGTTACAGTGATGCATAATGAATAATGTTGGATTACCATTTGCTATTTCATTGGCCATTTTGAATGTGTGTGGTGATGATAATAACAATACTAATACTAACAATAATTATTTTTTTATACTAAAGCATTCAAATATTACTTTTGATGTTGGTTACCGTGGCAATAGCCGAAGCTTCAAAGCTTTTGGGTAAAGCCATACCTGAGTCATTATTTCCTCGTTGTGGAAATGTCAGGGTTCTGTCAACAGAAGATGAAATCTTGTTCAATCACATTTCATTTTACAGTTTGTTTCTGAGCTGGATGCTGGCAGTCTGCCAGTGTTTACCACAATGGTGTTACACATCAGCATTTCTGCGGTGAGGGGAGAGGGAAGAGAAGCCCCCCTCTACGCGTTCTCTCTGCTCCCTCCCCCTCTGCTGGTTGGCTCCTTTTGCTTGTTGAAGTAACAGCTGGTTGGTCAGCTCAGTAGGAGTAGACGGGTTTAAAGGTTCGTGTTTTAACAAGATCACATGCTGTGAAAAAAACTATATTAGAATGTAGAAAGCCTAACATAGCCTACTCTGCTATGTTAGATCATCACTCACACTTCTTGTATTCAGAAGGTTTCTGCAAGCTGACGGACTGATTCACAATTCATTTGAAACTTAGGTTAAACTAAGCTTATTTTCCAAAGTACAGAAAGTTGCTGACAGGAACAGTCACACTTCACTAGCCATAAACATTAGCCACATTAGAAAACTTTTGTCTGTTCTTGACCCACGACCTCCTCAAAGGGTCAAAAGACAAATCTGGGGGCCACAAGATGATTGACAAGATAAGAAAACTAGATCAATTAAGATTTTCTGTACTTTCTCTTCTTGTGAATGATTGCGCATTAGTAATGCCTACAAGCTTATTTATCTTTAAGCCATTAAATATAACATTATTTACAAATTAGAAGAATTGTAACTTGTTCAATGTTCATAACCTTAATTTAGAGCGAGACTGATTTATGTGAGCCCTTCACAGACATATTGGTATCAGCGTTTGTGTTTGCTGCCAACATGAAAACTTGGAAGCAGAAAAGATGTGTATTTATGTTGACCTTTTACATAAAAAACATGGTGTTTATTTTCTTAATCCATGTTATATATATATTTTATTGTATTTGTGTTTTTTACTCATAGTTATTAATTATGAAGTTAATGGTTAAACTGTAAAATATCAGGCCTCAATTACATTTCTTGTCATAAGGGTTTGATAACGGCATATTAACGACGGTGACGTGCTGCTGGCTTATGAAATGTCCGCTTTTTAAAAAAAAAATTAAAATATTTATTTATTTATTTATATATACAGTATATATATAATTTTTTTTACTCCCTAATATCCGTGTCAGTATCGGCATCGGCCCCAAACATTCCATATGGGTCGGGCTCTACTTCATTAGTAAGGTTCTGTTTGTCATACCATTGTGAAATCAACTTTTCTTCCCTCAACTCTTCCCCAGAACATCAATGCAATGCTGCTTCTCAGAGGTTGCCACAGCCTTACTCGATTTGGCCCTCGCTCTATCCAAAGGTACAGCACTGTAACTAAATTGACATTGGTCACAGGTATACCTTACGTTTTACGTGTAAACATTTCCATGGCCCGTTTGAAAGCTTGTAAAAAATTTAAACTATAGCCTGACTACTGTATTTATCCCCTTTTGATGTTTTATCTGACATTTTGTGAACACACAAGATGTGAATTGCTATTCTTAGACACACGCTCTCTACCGAATGAGCTCTGCTTGTTCTGCATAAGATCAACATTCACAGTTTTTGTTTTTTTTCCATTTCATAGGCATCAGGTGGTACCTGCTGTTGCACCGTGTGCAGTTCGCCTCTGTAGCAGCAGCGGCGGCGGCGGTGACGACCAGAGATCGTACCAGCGCAGCCCCAGTCTCACCTGGACACATGGCCTCGCGGGACTGCTGGCCGGTACGGGGGCAGTGCTGGCTTATGGCCTCCACCAGCACAAGGTGAGAGGAGGATGAGATGTGTAAAGAGAGTCAATGTTTAAATTAGCTTTTTTTGGTGTGCCAAAACTAAACTTAACATGTTTTTAAACCATTGTTCAACAGAACAAGCCATATGAAAACACGACTTAGATTATGAGAATCTGAAAAGAAGAAGAATTTGCCTTGTTGCCTCTCACGCCTTCTTATAGTTAATGGCTATTTGATAGGTCATCGACCTATCATCGACCTGGCCTTTTCACTCTGTCAGCTCATTTGCCAGAAAGAAAAGAAAAAAAGAAATCCAACAATGGTTCATGATCTGCTTCCCAAACTGCTGACTACAAGTGCAGGAATGTTTTTATTGCATCATTGATAGATCATCAAGTCATTCGTCACATTAATCATCGATGACCAAACTAAAAGTTGGAGTCTGTTGTATCTCACAGTGATGGACAAAGTTACTCATTTATTTCTGAATCCGACATTCAAACATTATTTTCACCTACTCAAGCACTCGTAAATGACATTTACTGATCTATGGTGCTTACACATGCGAGAAAACATCATGTTTTACAAGCAGTACTGTAGTTCTCTGATATAAATCAGTGAATTATTAACACAGCGATCCTGCAAAATGTCAGTTTCAAGACTCTGTGTAATAATAGTCGTGGTATGAACTAAAAAGGAGCTTGTATAGCGGATACTTCCGCCAAGGCTAACACCACTATATATTTACCAAGATCCGCTCCAAAATGTAATGTGATGTTCTTCCCTGTGTCATCCATTACCACTCCACAATCTCATGGAAATTGGTTCAGTTGTTTTTGAGTGATCCTGCTGACAGACAGACAAACAAATGGTGGTAATCATTCATTTGCTTCAGAAGCTGTCACTCTCTGTTCTACTTTAATCCCCCCACAAGAAATGTGCAATTCAAAATATTCTTAAAAATCACCAACAGCTCAGTAAATGCGGCTGCTGCTGTATTTGTATCTGTTTGCACAATAAACAAAGGCCTCTAGGTTCACAGTAGGGACGGTGATACTGCACCGCGGTCTAATGATGCCAGAAAACTACGATTACAACTGGGACAGAAGAAGCCAAATGACCACATAGTCACATGTGCAACATATACTGTATGGATTTACAGTATGCAGCATATGGCTGTGGAGGTCATGAACGCTCTCCGAGTTTGTCACTTCTCTTGTATTTCCTCTCCTACAGGCTGAGCAGGTCGACACCATCGGAGCACAGAGCTCCTCTCTTCCCATCTTCAGCCAGGAAGAAGTCACAAAGCACCGCTCTCTGGAGGACGGTGTGTGGGTCACTTACAAAGGTGGCGTCTACGACATCACTGAGTTTGTGGCAATGCACCCTGGCGGGGATAAAATCCTGTTGGCAGCTGGTGGGGCCATCGAACCCTTTTGGGCATTGTATGCTGTACACAACCAGGAGCATGTGTTGGAAATGCTCTCAGGATATAAGGTGGGCACATTCTTGTTTTCTGTTAATGATTAACCAAAAGACTGTAAAACATATTCAAATAAAGTTGTAGCAAAACTAACTGAACTCTTAAAACCTGCTCATGTTTCTTAACCCGTTGGGGCCGTGGTTAGTGACGGAATGAGTGCATTGTTATCACTGTACTGTACTGTACGGACATAAAATCCAATGTTGTTTTCCTCCAAGTGCTTTAATTAAGTTATTTTAGTTTTCAGTACATGTTAATCCCAGTACAAAAACACAAAGTCACACATACATGTTCATTAACTGAAAAATATAGATTTATGTTGATCTATATGATGGAATTGCTTTCTAACTGTAAGTCTGTTGAATTTGATCCTGGGAAGATCATTTATTTGGTCCAACTTGCAGTTGATCACTGAAGACAAATATGCAAAAAGTTTCTCGCACACAAAGGAAAACCAGACAATACACCCTCAAGTGGCCAGTGAGGAAAATACTTGATTGATGTTTTTTTTATTATTATCATTAGCTTGAATTTAGTCTGGATGTTTTTTTTGTAAACACACACAGTCCGTCGTCTCATTGGCCTTTGATTTGTGTTTTTGGTTGTTTTCAGATGAAGAGAAAAGTTCACATTGATGTGCTCTAATGAAACTTTTGTGTCTTTGGTTGATACAAGGTCGGTGAGCTGAGTGCTGAAGACCGGAAGAAGCAGCAGGCGGTTAAATCATCCGACCCGTACTCCTCTGATCCAGAGCGTCACCCCGTCCTGCGCATCAACAGCCTCAAGCCCTTCAATGCTGAGCCGCCTCCTGAAATCCTCTCCGACAGCTACATCACCCCCCCGGCTTTCTTCTTCAAAAGAAATCACCTACCGGTTCCTCAGGTGGACCCGGCTTCTTACCAGCTCCACGTGGAGGGACTACCAGGAGGATCGCTGATGCTGTCTTTACAGGACCTGAAGACTCGCTTCCCCAAATACACGGTCACTGCCACACTGCAGTGCGCAGGTAACCGCCGCTCTGAGATGAATAAGGTCAAGCAGGTGAAAGGACTAAACTGGGGCATTGCTGCAATCAGTAATGCCACATGGAGCGGCGCTAAACTCAGGGATGTGCTGCTGGCGGCCGGCTACGGGCCCAATGTGGCTCAGTGGGCTCAACATGTTCAGTTTGAAGGCCTGGATGCGGATGTGACGGGTACTAGCTACGGTGCCTCCATCCCTCTAAACAAGGCGGTCAGCGAGGACGGTGACGTGCTGCTGGCTTATGAAATGAACGGCGAGGAGCTTCCCGCCGACCACGGCTTCCCTGTCCGCGTGGTGGTACCAGGCACGGTGGGTGCACGCAATGTGAAATGGCTGGGGAAGATCATAGTGA
Organism: Scophthalmus maximus; assembly: GCF_022379125.1. NCBI lineage: Eukaryota > Metazoa > Chordata > Actinopteri > Pleuronectiformes > Scophthalmidae > Scophthalmus > Scophthalmus maximus. Next base: position 15,296,617 of record NC_061520.1, read on the forward strand.
GCGCCGATGAGAGCGGCAGCCACTGGCAGCAGAACGACTACAAGGGTTTCTCCCCCGGGACGGACTGGGACACAGTGGACTTCAAGTCTGCCCCGGCCATTCAAGAGCTGCCCATTCAGTCTGCCATCACCACACCTGCAGACGGCGCCGTGGTGGATCGCTCTGAAGAGGAGGTGACTGTGAAGGGCTACGCCTGGAGCGGCGGGGGCCGAGAGGTGGTACGTGTCGATGTTTCTCTAGACGGAGGAAAGACGTGGCATGTGGCCCGACTGAGGACAAATGACAAGGGGCAAGCGGCTGAACCGTCACCTCCACCGGGACGAGCCTGGGCCTGGAAGCTGTGGGAGGTGACGGCTCCTCTTCCAACCGAGGCTCAGGAACTGGAGATAGTCTGCAAGGCAGTTGACAACAGTTACAACATGCAGCCAGACACAGTCGCTCCCACATGGAACCTGAGGGGCGTCCTGAGTAACGCCTGGCACAGAGTGAAGGTGACGATCAGAGAGGACGAGGAGGAGGAGTAGAATCCATGGTTTGCTCCACATTCTAGATGCAGACGTTCAGAAAGGGGACACTGTTGTACATCATTTGGACTTTTTTTTTAACTGAGACAAAGCACGCACAATATTTAATAAGTATCTTAACAAACACAGCAGAATGTTTTGACAGACAGTGTTAGAGTATTTATGCAGCCATTTCTCCTGTGAGACTATACACAATGTACATACTGTACATTAAACAAAGCTTAAGGTTATGAAGGATTCAACTGAACAATGTTTCATCAAGTGATAAGCCACTTGCACTGTAGTCATGAGAAAATATGTGAGGATCCATCATCCAGGAATCTGCAGCTATGGCTTCGCCGATCAATAACCTCTGCAACAGATAAATTAATGAAATCTATTTTTATGGGAGAAGTTTTAGTAGCTTGAAGAATATTTATCAGAAGTTACCAGAGTCCTCATGTCTACAGGATCCTGAAAGGGACAAAAGAGTTGACCAGAAAGTGATGAATAAGAGCAAGAGATACAGTATTTTTATGGAATTAGTGGAATAGTTTTGCAGTTTTTGACTTTCCATGGGTCCACTAACAAATGGAGTGAGAGTTTATTACTAAACGTATACATTTAAAACTATTTCAGCTTAATTTCAACTCAATACAGATTATAACGACATTTTGCTTTGACTCATATTTTAAGTACAAGAGTTTCCCCCTATTATAAATAACATTTTGATCATACTGACATCAAACTACTTATCTACCCTGTTTTGGCAACAGAAGCAGTCTGACTAATTATTTTTGATCTGCTTCACATATTCATAACAGTTTGTTCATCATCAGAAGAAAGAGCAAAAATACTACTTTTCTATTCTGGTAATGTGATCTAGATGAATTTCACTTTCAACTGTCGTCATAGCCAACAAGTCATATTTGTTCTCATCATATCAGGTACTTTATATGTCTGACAGTGTCTCTCTTTGACTCTGGGTGTCTTGTCTGTGCCAAGGGGCCTGTTGCTATGTCGACGGCTCAAAAATCTCAAATAATCTTTATGTGTTAAAACATATTGTCTTAATTATACAGAAATCAAGTTTAAAGTTGCAAAGGCTTTATCTGATGCGAATGTATCTCTAATCATTATTACACTATGGTACCAAAATCATGGGTCATATCCTGGATTTTGTTTTTTTTATTGAAAAGTTAAACCAACTTTCACACAAACTTTCCTCAATGTCGTCACAGAGGAAACAGGATATGAACTAACCTAGAGAAAAAATATTGCAGCTGGGAGGAAGCTAATGGGATGAAAAAAGGGTAGACAGTAATTATTTCATAAAATATACATATATATATATATATATATATATATATAAACTGCACATAAAACCAACAGTAAGTTGTAGGATTAGTTCAGTTGCACATTGACACCATTTAGAAGATAATTATCGTGAATTAAATCTATAGGCCATAATTTGTGTGATTTCTTAATGACCTGGAAGAAAGGACGTTGTCATGACGATGACGATGACCACTCTGGCCTTAGTTTGCATGCATGATAAATACAGTGGGACTCATTTGTTTGTACGTATCAAGGGGAGTGACCTGCTGGGAACGTTTTTTCGTCAGTCATGTTTGTTATAAAGTTTTCTTTCTGATCGTTCTTTGACTCATAAATGACTAAAACTTTGGTCGTCAGAAAACACATTTATGTTGCTCAGCAGTTGAACCAGGCTGTGAGAACTGTCGTGCTCTGTCGATGCTGAGTACAACCAGGCACTACTCACTAAGACTGAGGAGACATGGACAGAAAGAGGAGGAAAGAAACATCAGCAGCAAAATGACTAATATCTTAAGAAAATACTTCAGAAATCAGATTAGAAAATACTGGTCTGTCGTGTAAAACTGGATAATTTGTTTTCTCATGCTCGGATCAAACATATCAAATATAATGCTCCTGTGTTTGTTTGTTTTGGACACAGACAGTTGTCACTTTCATCAGACTATTTTCTGCTTATTCTAGTCTTTTTTCCCTTTCCTTTTTTTTCAAGGTGTCAGAAGCATCCTCATTAAAAACAACTCTCTTCTTGCATATTGTCCCTGCGTTAATTTCCTTTCTACTCGTCATTAGTAACAATGATTCTGTCTTAACATTGACAGGAAACAGTTAATGCCAGAAGATGAAAACGATATTTCTCTCTCCTGGAAAATCTGGATTTAACTTCTGCTGGTGGCACATGAAGACAAACTTCTAGTGTTAGTGTGTTGTCTCCGCTTGTAGACTGTGTAGTACCTCTGAGGCCAGATGATGCCAACCATGCACTGACATCTTGAGACCAGCTGTTTCACCAGCTCATGCTCCTGAAACACTTACGCCCACTTCATTCAGTCCAGCAGTCCTACACTCCTGCAATGATAAAGGTAAAAACACACTACATTAACCTTTCGTCCTCCATATTTGAGTGTCTATCATTTTCATAGACTTTATGTTGTATGAGACTATAGATAGAATCTACGCAACTGCAAACATCTAAATGAATCAGTCATATGATCTAAATCAAGCAGGACTTTAGTTTGGCTGATGAGGCCAAAACCAAAATGGTCCTCCAGGAACAGAAATACAGAAATTGTGACAGCTGATCAGTGATTAACTCGTTCAATCTACCTCCACAGCCGAACATCTGCTTCCAGTTCTTGAAAATTACACAAAATGCATCAGCAAAATAGCTTCCTTCCACTAAATTATTTAAAAATAAATGATGACTATAATACACACATTTCAAAGTGTGGTTCCATTAGTATGGTAGTTAATTCATCATTCTCACCAGAGCTTCCTCTTTATTTGGTCTAAAACCTGCTGCAGGCTGCACCAAACTATGAAAAATGATTACACATTGTAATTTAGTAGTTGTTAATCTCTCAGATGTTGATGGATGAAGGTTTAATAATAATTACAGTTTTCTTTATGAGATGATATCTTATGGTTGTGACATGTTTCATAGATGTTTTGTTATGGAAATCAAGTAATCAAATAACATTAATGGCTGATGACTGTTAAAACATGTCAGTAAATTTAGGTCTGATGTCACGAACTGTATTTAGTGTTTCGGTGGCAGCTCAGGTCGATGCCTTAAAATCCTTCTGATTTTTATTTGTGCTGGTTTTGTCTCAACAATCACAAAACAACATAAATTGTTGTTGTCGAAAACATGTAATAAACATACCAAACCCATTCGGCATTCGTCCCCGGTTACCCGTCTGCAGGGAAGGGTCTAATGACGGATTCATTTGTGTTGGAGATGTTTTAAACATAGACATTTGTCCCAGATGGGACTCGAGTGGGGACAACAGGAATGTGGAGTCGGAGGGTGAGGCACTTCCTGCGGTTCAGGTGATACACATGAGGACTCACACAAGGGCCACAATCCTGGAGGGAAAATGTGGGAATGTTGTAGAGTTGCTCTTGTTGCTCTCTTAACGTTTAACTGCCTACAGCCTGGTGACTCTAGGAACTGGTCAAGTGACTGCTGCTGGAGCTCCACGTCTGCCCTGAGCAGCTGTACAATTCAACAGCAGACGTGTTGGATGTGGGTCAACTGGCTGCTCTTGTAATCCTCATTCTTCAGAGGTGGATCATCGTAGCCACAGGGCTGACTCATGCGCCCGGGCAGAGTTTAAAAACTGCTGGAGCGCTCGCAGAACAAGTAGAGTCTGCAGTGGGACTCTGAGCTGAGCACTTCTCCAGCTTTGGAAACATCCGGCCCTTCATATCTAGGACAGAAACCGTGGATGAAACTTTGAGTATGGACTGTGCAGGGCTGCTGCTGCTCCTGGTGCTGAGCCTCAGTGGAGCATTGAGTGCTGTGGTGCAGTGGAAAGAGTTAGATGACGCAGAGGTAGGAAGATAGTTGTGATATGTTTGAACACTTGTATTCACAAGATGCTTTTGTTTTGCTTTTACATACTATACTATACACAGTATTCCTATGAGGGCTTTAATTTTTCTGCTTGTACATTTACAGGCCTACCTGAGGCAGTATGGTTACCTGAATGACGCCGGTAACCCACAGGAGCCTCGTTACCTGGAGGAGATCATTAATGCCCTCAGGTAACACAGACAACACACGAGGGGTTATACAAGGTTGCGAGTCAAAGCTATATGTGGGTGGAGGAGGCAGAGTTCTATCTCCTCTTGTCTCCAGGGTCTTCCAGAGGGTGAATGATCTGCCACCTACCGGAGAATTAGATGAGGCCACCCTGGGTGTGATGAGACAGCCCCGCTGTGGCCTGGAGGACCCCTTCAATAAGAAGTTTCACAAATACAGAGTGATGGGTGAGTCGCAAAGTCCGAGCATCGGTGGTTAGAACATTTATTTCTCTTTATTGACTTCAGAAATGTGTCTTTTAAGGAAAAATAGTTGTTGCCAACTACTGTTTGTGCCCATGGCCATTAAAAAAAACCTTGTTATAGATCTGTTAACTTCTTAGACCGTTCACATAAGGCTAGGGGTAGTATGAACAATGTCAGATCCTATTTGTACGTCAGGGTCATGATGAAAACACTTTAAAAAACAAGTCTCAAGAAAGTGAAAAAGCATTTGCCTCCTGGTGAGGTGGACAGTTTTGTTGTGCGTACTGTTGGCAAAAAAAGATTCTTCTCGTTCAGGTCTCTGGAGAAAGAAGAGTCTGACCTACCGCATCTACAACTACACACCTGACCTGAAGAAGGAAGAGGTCAGAGCGGCCATTCTCTCTGCCTTCAAGTACTGGAGCGACGTGACTCCTTTGACCTTCAGAGAGGTCGACTACGGCAGAGCGGACATAAAGATCTCCTTCCATAAGAACGATGGCTACTGCGCCGTCCCGTTTGATGGCCGCGGTGAGTGATCTCTACAAATATATGGTGTTTTTTTCACCCTTACTTGACCTCTGACACACTGACACAAGTGGTTTGTTTGTGCCACCTGCAGGTCACGTACTGGCCCACGCTGAGTCCCCAGAGTCTGGCATTGTTCACTTTGACGAGGATGAGTTCTGGACTGAGGGAACATATTTTGGCACTAATCTGCGTATTGTGGCAGCCCACGAAATCGGCCACGCCCTCGGCCTGGGTCACTCTCAATTCAGAAGTGCTCTGATGGCGCCGGTCTACTCGGGTTACCGTGCCAACTTCAGGCTGCACTCAGATGACGTGAGAGGCATCCAGGCGCTGTACGGTGAGTGTGTTTGAAGAAGGCCACATGGCAAGGTGTCGGTGTCAAGACTGAAGCAGGACTGTCGTTATGATTATCAATGGTATTTTCTCAGTATTAGTTAATTTGCACACATCAGCACGTGTGACTCCTCACACACTTTGTCCAGTGACAATTTAAAAAACTAAAACATTTCCTGCTCAGTGCATGATTTTATCAATTTAAAAAAATAATATTCAAGAGGTTGTCTTCAAGAATGGTCATGTTAAGTTTATGTCCACGCAAAAAAGTTTATTTATGTTTCATCCAAAAGGTCCAGTATCAGCCGAGCTACATTCATTAATAGATTAACATGTCTTTTTCTCACTATGCACAGTCAGTGGTCAATATATATGACTATTCTGCCTAATGGCATCTGATGCTGAGCTTATCCTTATATATGAAAGTTAAACAGTGATTAAATACCTTTTCTTCAAAAGAACGTTTTCATTTTAGAAGAGATATAAAAGCACAAACAGATGAAGACAGATTTAGATTCCCTGTTTAATCTCTCTCTGATCCACCAGGTACAAACATACAAAAGTCTTCAGTTGCCAAAAACATGGAAAGCGTGCATTTATCCTAAACCTTGTTTCTTCTCTGTTTTGTAGGAAAACGCATCACCAGCACTTTAGCCAGTCCAACAACCCCCGAGAGTCTGTTTCCCACAGAAGGCAGCCGAGACACTGACAACATGCCTGACCCCTGCACGGCCTCACTGGATGCCGTCATGTTAGGTAAGTTACAGAGGAGGAGGAGGAGGAGGAGGAGAGACTTTACTCTAGACCACAGCACGTAAACACACTGGAGTTATAGTGGGCAGACAAAATAAACATATATAATATGATAGTAACCACTGAAGCTCAAAGAGACTGACTCATTGGGAGGTGGCAGACCTGCAGGTGTATCAGCCTCAAACAAAGAGGGAAAGATGTTTCATTTGCAGCGGTCGACAATCTCATTTTTGAAATTGTCATTTGATGACTCCCAAGTCCATTTCGATGACTTGATGATGAATTCAAAGCTCATTGTAATTTCCCACCAGGTCCTTGGAGGAAAACCTTTGCGTTCAGCGGCGATTACGTGTGGACGGTCTCTGACCTCGGACACAACACACCGATAAGAATTGACCGGCTGTGGAGGGAACTCCCTGGAAACCTGAACGCTGCCGTGCACTCGCAGAGAACCAACAAGACGTACTTTTTCAAAGGTACAGTTGTTGCCCAACACTTACGACCAGCACGGCTTTCAGTTCTCCAGCTTGTGTAAACGATGGACTGTTTTCTGGTCACAGGGAATAAAGTGTGGAAGTATACCAGGTTCCTGCTGGACTACGGCTTCCCCAAACAGGTGACCCGGGTTCCTCCTAATATTGACGCGGCCTTATACCTGGAGAAGAACAAGAAGCTGGTCTTCATTAAGGTATCTTTGACCAAACTATGAGCAGCAGTTTCACTTGTAGCTGCATCGAAATCTTCATTTTTTTTTTCATAAATGTCTTCTCCTCGATGTCGGCCTGTTTAGGGCTCGGAGCACTGGCAGTGGGATGAACTGAAGTACAATGACCTGAGTCTGTACCCCAAACCGCTCTCCATGCTCTTCACCGGAGTGCCGTCCAGCGTGGACGCAGCCTTCACCTGGACCAATGGCAAGATCTTCTTCTTCAAGGGGGACGAGTACTGGCGAGTGAACGAGCAGCTGAGAGTGGAGAGAGGATACCCGCTGAGCAAGAGGGTGCGCTGGATGCGGTGCTAGGAATCGACCATGGGGGGGCAGCAGGCATCAAGAGGTCGACAGTGGGTGGGTGCTGCTTCTCCTCCAAGGACATTGATAACTCTGCAACCTCAACAGCAGTGATCAATTGTGAACATTCTATCTAACATGAGAAAAGGGGGAATGGGACCCCCTCCCCCCACTGGTTCTGTTTATAACGAAGCAAATCCTTCCAAAGCAGGCTGATTTTTAGATTCTTTTTTTTTAAGACTCAATTGTGTTTTTGTGACAGCGAGAATTATGTAAGCCCATCTGTGACCTCAGGGAGAAATCAAGGGAGGCCTTCTGTTTCTCTCTCCAACATATGTGTTGGATTATGTGTCTTAATAGTTTCAGTGAGATGTAATATGATGATGGGAGTGTTCGCTTTTCAGTTCAGACTTCGGTCCAAACCAACAGCTTCCCATGTGTGTTCAGCGCTCGCTCCTCTTCGTAACACCTCCACTATCATCGCATGAGTCACACTGGTCTACGAGAAGCCCTGTGGGTCTGTGTGCGGATTTTTGTAAAGATTTTGTAACATTAAACAAGACATAATGTAAAACAGCAAAACTGTCCCTCTGGAAGAACCAGAAAAGTGGCTCAACTTTCCCACTGAAAAGGATAGAAAAATATTTAATGTTCACACTGATGAAAGGCCCGTCTGTCCTCTATTGTGTTTGTCAAAAAAAACAAAAAACTGTAGAAGCACCATGGCAACCCGACCAATTGCAGAGTAGGAAATCCTCATGACCTCTTTATTGCCCATGACAAGTGGAGCTGGTAACGCTGCCAGTGTTGCTAAGAGCCCGAGGAGACAAACAGTGCCACTGGTCTGACGGGAGCAGTGAGTGAAAACTGTTCTTGTATCAAACACATTTATTTATCTTTGAAATTTCTATCAACAGGTATGTACAGATCCAGGTAACATGTGCATTGTCCCCTGCAAAAATTAAACAAACAAACAAACAAACAAAAAAAAGATTGATAATTATTTAAAAATCTACAAATGAACAACAAACATGCTTTGTTTTTTTTAAGTCTTTTTCCCCCCAAAACTACCAGATACTTTTCCATTACATAAAATAAATTATTAAACATTTACTCCAAAAGCAACAGTCTAACTTCCTCACCTACTGTATCCTGACTGCAGCTACGTTGCAAAAACAAACAAAAAAGGTCACAGAATTATTAGAGTGCTGCTATAAAACCTCCTGCTAAAAGCTCAGGCAAAGAGCTTTTACATACCAACAGTTTATTTCATTTGCATCATTTAGTTTTTGCTTCACTTTGTCACAATCATGGCAACATATCATCTACATGTACTCTCTCACCACGCTTCATCTAAAAAAAACTACACAAATCCATGAATCCTATGACCACACAGTTAAACAGAAAGGCAGGTGATAACACAACACTTCATTGCAAGTCGCTAACTCTTCAAGTACAGTACATGATGTAACGTCAAACAAACTGCTTCGTCATGTTCACTTCCAAAACAGATCGACATCTGCTTTCGAGGCTCATACTTGCTGTTATGTATTTAACACACGGTGAAATGAAATGGCGGACCTAACTTTACTGTGTTAGCTTTAAAATGTTTCTCTGAGAAACACACTGTTCGTAGTGGTTGTAGCATTCACCAAGCAGGAGCTTGACACTTCTGGCTTCTCGACAAAAAGCAGCATTCGTTTTCACCGACACACACTGATGGGAGAAAATCCATCCTCGCTCCAAATCAGTTTAAGGGCAATAATAAAATAAAAAAAACCCTTAGCTGAGTGGATCAGTTCATAGGCTCTGTTCTACATTAGGGAGACACTGTTGAAGAACCAGAGAGCATTACGAAGTCCCTTCTTATCACTGGGTTGCTCAGACCCGGACCACTGGCGTTGTGGCCGTGAGGGGCACAGTGGAGCCGGTGTCGTACTCCAAGTCGATCATGGTGTGGTTGGCAGTGCCCAGGCTGCTAAGGGAAGTGCCTGTGCCCATCTGTCTGTCCCGCAGACTTTGCAGGTAGCTCTAAGAGAAGACACAGACACAATGAGAGATAAGTGAGGTGCACAAAGATACTCTCAACTTGGAAAGAAACCTAGAAACATGCCTGTCTTTTTTCAGTACTTTTGTCTTACTGGTAAGCAATAACAATAATCAGCAACTACAGCACACGCCATTTTGGGTGACACTGACCGGTGCCAGTAGATCCCCAGCGTAACGTTTCACTGGGGTGGGTTTACGACGGTAAGTGCCTTCCTGCCCACCTGCCTGCTGACGCTTCTTGGCGTCCTTCTCCCGAATCCGCATCAGCTGGACTCTCTTCTGCCGCCGACTGATAACAACTAAGAGGAGAGGGAAAGATACAAGGGCATGAAATTAAGCGTATTTGTATAAACATTTGGGTCTATTCTGCCAAATGTAAATATCTGGACCAAAGTGAAATATTAGTAAGTAAAAATCCTTCAGTTTAAACGTTTTTGCAGGTGAACACAAACCCTCTGCTCCTATTTATAATAAATGAGATGGTTGTTGTCAGTTTAACTGTTACAGTTTTTGCAGAATATCATCACTGAGAAAATGTAAGGAATTTTTTAAAGAGTGAACAAAGCTCTTTTTCTTGGTACAAATATGTTTTTATGTGATTGAACGGAAGTCACCTTTAATGTTACTTTCGGTAGGAGTAAGTGGCTCTTGACCACATTTCTGCGTGTATTTTGATAAACATGGTCAGTGACCCATCGCCGCGACAGAACTCAAAGCGCCATGATAATTCATCCTCACCCTCGGTGTGTGAGAAACTGTCGTCCGTCAGTTTCCACTGGACCAGCGCTCCTATGAGGCTGAGGGCGGGCCAGATGCCCAGAATGACCCAGCTGTACCAGCAGAGAGGTGGCCCCGGCGTGAGGCGCAAGCACTCGTACACGTGCGTGGCGAGTGCCAGCATCTCCACAAAGTAATCAGCACACACTGTCATGATAGCGGCTCCGAACACAGCCGTGGAGAGCATGGTGAAGAACTTCTGCCACTGCAGCGTGAGCACAGCAAACAGCATGCCCGTTCCCAGGAGGGCGCCCAGCGGCACCCAGACTGTGGTCGGCGTGTAGAACTGGTGAGTGACCAGCAGAGCGGCAAGGGCCAGGAGGAGTCCCAGCAGCAGGCCGGTCATGAAGAGGCCGACACTTCGCACCAGCATAGTCACCAGACCGCACAGCAGACCTATACCCAGGCCGATCCCCGCACTGGCCTCGACGCTCAGCTGGGTGTCCAGCACGTGCTCCTTGTGGCACAGCAAGAAAATGATGACGGAGCCGAACATCAGGCCTGACAGAAACATGACAGCCTTGAAACAGCGGTAACCTGGAAGAGGAGACACAGGAGAGAGATCCATCATATAGCCATAATGTAAATCTATTGGCATGTATGTGTTGACTGTGTTATGTCATCCCGTGTTCCATGTTCGCTCGATGTCAAGGTCTGGGACAGGGCAGGCATCCTCACCAAAGAAGCAGTAGATGATGCCAAACAGGCAACACATGGAGCAGATGACGGCAGGGATGACATCATACTTCCTCTCTATCTCCAGGCTACAGGAGTCGACCTCGGTCGCGCCCGCCCCAGCCCTGTCAGGGCTCAGCCCAGTGGGATCTGCCATTCTGGCTGAATGTGGGAAGGCTGAGGAGAGGTTTGGGACAAGGGTAGAACTTCCGGTGGCGTTATCTGAAGTCCATCTGAGCAGGTTAGGCAACTGTAAGGGAAGGAAGAAAGTGTTGATTAATTTAGGAAAGGTAAGTAAGTGTGGCTGGATCTTAAAATACAATCGGTTTATCCTGAACAACACAGAAATGTAGTTCAGCGTTACAGATTGGGTGTGACTGCGACCTCTTCCTTACTGTGATGTATGTGCAGCTGTCCACACACACACACACACACAACGCTATGCGACTCAGTACGACCCAGCATGCCTGGGCATGCACACAGGCGGCTCATTCACTCACTATAATCCGTGTGCCAGGGCCCCGATCTGGCTCTGTTCCTCCTCAGACGTCCAGGGTCGTGACCCCTGACAGTCGTCTGACAAGAGCAATTTGGATCCATGGAATCAGTTCTTTCAAGTAACTAATCAGAAATAATCTAGTTTTAACTGTTGTAGAAGAATTACATGGGAAGGGAGAGTCGTTGAGCTATGTTCTCTGTAAGTAATTCAGCATTTGATTTGATTTTTTTATAACAGTGATGTTGCTCCTACTTGTCCACTTTGCTTAGCGCTTATTGTACAGACACAAACATACTGTAAGCTTAATTGATGGTAATCACTAGTGGACAAAATATATCCAAAACTACTGCCCTTTTAAAACCATCTAGTACTAAAATGACATGATATTTCAGCTGGCAGGCCTGTAGAGAGCCACAGAGGGCTGCACTGGGGCTCAGGGCTCATGGGTGGACTGCTCTTTGTGAGGCTGCTGGCAGGCCTCGTGCATGAGCTCACCACAGTTGAGATCCGATTACAGCTAACTCACGTTTTCTCCTCAAGACAAACAGTTGGGAAACACGCGGTCTTGCCAGATCTTTCTTTTCCCCTTTCTGTCTATCTTCTACCTCTCCTCCTCCGTCACCTGAACCTTTCCCAACATCAAATCCATTTTCTGTCCAGCACTGAAATGTGACACTTTCTTCCAGTCTCTTTTGAGGCACGAGGCTGTGTAGTTTGTGTCCTGCGTAAGAATGACTGTACTTGGAAAAAATGAAAGCCCATTGGAAAGTTTTCATAACTTCTTCAGCAACTCAAGGTTCTTTTAGAACCTATCTCTCTCTTTTTTTGCTTTCTATTACTGACAACTGCAGTGTCTCATTTCCTTTCTGAAAGAGAATGAAAATATAGCTTAAGATAATATGTACTACAGCTAAATTACTTTGGTTCTGTGATGAGTGTGAATGTGTAGATTTGATACTCGCCCTATTCTGTACAACAATTAGGAGTGAGGATATGTATATATATATTTATAGGTTTCTTGTGTACAGCTGAAGTGCGTGCTTTCACGTTATTCATAAAAAATAAACTACTCTAAAATTCACAGCCGTGACAAGAATTTGTCATCGCTTTGCAACAAACTAAGCTTTGATTGTGAAACTATTTGCAAATAAATTGAACCTGAGGAACACGAAGCGATACATGCTCAGTTGACTAAAGAAGGATATAGCGTCAGCTTTTCTAACAAAATGAGCAACTGCTCTGTATACTGTCTAGAATACACACCTCAAATCAACTCCTGCCAATTTAGGCAGAAAACCAAAACTCTACAACAGGTTAATATATAACTAAACACGGAAGTCGGGGCCCCACGGTGGCTCACTGGTTAACGCTGTCACCTTAAACCAAGAAGAGTTTGACGGCTGATCCGGACTTTCCTGTGTGGAGTTATCGTATTCTGTTCACATCTGTAAGGAACACCTCTACGTCGTAGGAAGTTCAGGTTAAACTTCCAGTGTCAGTGTGTTGGTCTGAGAACATGAACAGGATATGAGGATTAGAAAGAGGACAGACGGTGACAGGAACTTCACTGTTACGAGCTTTTGTTTCCCTCTGGTTTGGGCGTCTCTATGATCTCCCTCTCCATGTTGGTGAATCACTCTCTGCTTCGAGAAGACCACAACTTTGAATGAATGTTTTGTGGTCATCCTACCGTGAGAATAAGTCATGAATGCTAACAAGCAATAAAAAAAAGGCCTTTCTACTACATATCATTTGGTTACTGTTAGATGTTAGATTTCAATTTTTCATCAACCCGCGTGAACTAGTTAATAATTAATTTTGAACTTAACAGTAATTGCATGTAAACCCATGGACCCTCCCAAGCTTCTGCACATTGTCCTCATGTTACCACCGTTTTGAGTCACAATGGTGTCCAATGACTGGCCGGCTTGGAAGTCTGTGCTGCTGCGGGAGAATGGAGCCATTATGGGGCACAACAAAGACTCTGGGCCCATGCTGTGACCTCTAGTGGCACTGAGAGGAAACTGGGCCGACAAAACCAAGGGGACCACATCAAGATGACTGAGAGCACCAAGGAAACTGCTCGAGCTCAACTGTTTGCTTTGAGCTGGGTTCCACGTATTTGCCTTCAGGGGGCCGGTGAGTGATGGAGGGAGGGTGGTCCTGACCAGAAACAGAACTATCTATCCTAATGACTGAACTCTCCCTCGCGAGGCCCAAAATCCTCTCAGAGTTTCTACAAGCTGAGGTCGCCTGGCAACAAACTCAATACGAGTCAAGACTACAAGAGTCTAAACAGCCATCAGGGTGAAACTCAGCCATCAACATTCTAAGTTCACAGTGACAATGCTGTATGCTGATCTTTCACAAATAACAATTACAATGTTCCCCATCTAGTTTAGCAGCGTACCATGCTCACATAAGCCAACAAAAACAATACACAAAAACAGCTAAAGCTAATGGAAATAGGTTTTCAGGTTTTTGGTCATTAATCAAAGAACTGATTCAGAATCCAGATTTTGGACCTGATGAAATGTGTTTGATGAAAAGTGAGAGGATCAAGAAATTATTTGAATTCTTATCAGGCGAGGCAAATATCTGGAAAAAAGTTCATGGTTAACCATAAAGAAGTTGTCAAAATGTCAAGAACAAAACTGGCCATACAAGAGGAAAAATTCAGAGAATCACCAACGTCTGTAGGATTCATCCTCCGGGGAACATGAAGGTCAATTTCATCAAAATCCATATTTCAGCCTTGGCCAAAGTGAGGAACTGACTGATTCTGTGACTGTTCTTTTCCCAGCACAAACTAGTTTGACCATTAGAGGCCTGAAAGTGTCAAACACACAGATATAAGACAACACATAAAACACAACACGTTACCAGTCTGAACAGGCATTTATTAAGGAACTGAGAGTTGATACACGATGGGGACCAGCTGCAGATGAGCTGTTGAAATGTTGTGCTGCCCTCGAAACACGAACTTGCCCAAGAGCGCGCTCCCCCTGAACAAACACTGCGGGGCTGGGCAGCACAGATTTGAGTGCTCAGCTGCTGAGGAACAGGCAGGGTCGGCCACAAGTTCCCCACATAGTTAATTTGGGTGTGTTTAATCAAGGGGAGGGTGTGTGTGATCACAGCCAAGGATTCTGCAAGTGCTCTTCCGACTTGACGGTCAGGACCAGCTGAGAAACTGAAAATCTGTCCGTCTGACAGCTTCCCTTGGGCGACTCCACCAAGAATGCGAGATGCACCCGGGTCTGCGCGGCCATAAATCATGCCGCCTCCATCTGAGCACTCCAAAGAGCCGAAAGACTGATCCAGTCAGGACAGCTTCCTGTCCCTGCAAAGCAGGAAGCGCGGGACCAGATGAGGAAGTGGAACATCGGGTTTCGAGCAGGAACTGACCTTTGTGTTTCTGACACGGGCCCAAAGAGTTGGATCGTCAGACCTGAAGCTACTTTTCAACTATCAACACACATTTCATCTGAACAAATACAACAAGGGAAAAGATGAGGCAGCTACCTGGGCCTTTGCACGGCAGAGGAAGCAGAAACCACCAGAGAGAAGCACGTTGTCCATGAGTTAACAACAGTAAAGGCAAACCTTGCCAAATGAAGGCAATAAGCTTGTAATCCGTCTGGCTCGCGGGCTAATCTACTTGAAACACTTGCCATTGTTTCACCAAGTGCCTCTGTTTGCGTGTTTGAGATGATTTCAGCGGGTGTTAGTGCAGGGCAGCTACTGCTGTGACGTACCAACTTGCATAACAAACAAAGCGCCACATGATTGTGATTCTACACTTTTTCCCCAAGTTTACCTGCTGAAGTTTTGTGACTATTGTTCACATACACTCGGTTTGTGATCCATGCAGCAGGCCCTGAATGCCACATGTCCCATGTGTCTCCTGTCACAGTCACCAAACGTACCACAACAGTCACATTCCTGTTGTTTCAGTTTGTAGCAGCTGAGGCTCCAAACCCTTTTCACACTTTTTATTGTTTAATCCAGATTTACCACACTTCCTCCTTGCTGAAACTGAACACACACACAGATGAATAAATGCATACAGCAATAAAACTAACCTTGATTAAAAGCATTGAAGTGAATACCTGTTTCCTCGCTAGAGCAACCTTATCAGAGTGTGTGTCTAAGTCAGCTGTTTTTCTCTCTCGTGCTGTGCAAACAATACAAAGATGCCCGCACTGTGTAGCCCACGGGATACATTTGCATGCACACTACATACACAGACATGAGTCTTTGAATGTGGCTCGAGTGACTGGATCCCAATGTCCCCGGATAACATTGTGGGTGCGTTCACATCTTTAAACTTCTTATTGCAAAACAAATGAGCCATTTTAGGGACAAGTATTAACTGCAACGTCATCAGCAGGACGTTTTTCCCCTGCATGGCCCTGAAAGTCAAATCTCTTCTGTCAGTTGTCTTGCCAGCACATCACTGGGGTCTCTTCCTGGTTATCAGCTGTTTAACCCAGAGCGATAACTACACTTCTGAATCAGACACCTACGTACAGGATCTGATACAACTCTCTGACAAGATAAGACACAAACATGTTCACTTTGTGAAGTGAATCTTACTCAAAACAAAGAGTCTGAAGGAAACATTTTTTTCCCTCTCTAGTCCATAATTCACATATTTGTGACCACACATTCTCCAAAATTGCAGATTTTATGCAAAACGATTTCCGATATTTGCCTACTAAAGCTGACCCACTTCATTTAGCCAACTTCATTTTGCACACAGCACAGTTGGGCTTTCCCAGAGTTTGGTCGTTTTTATTGTGAAATAGAAATATTATAATTTTGCAATACTTGGTTGCGCTCGAAGTAGATGATGCAGCTGTTATACGTATTCTAGCTGCCAAATAATTTGCCCCGAGGCTCTAGACCCCATTAATAGTCGCTGATTTGTGGCAATAGTTTATTAGTACTATGTGACTTCTTTTCACTCATAATCTCTCAATCTCATGCCTGCCTGACTTTAGTCTAAACAATAGAGGCCTTTCAACTAAAGACTGCAGAGAGCTACTTATAGAGACATGAAAAAAGATCAGAAACACAATGAGAGGCCTTCAGAAGAGAGTCACATGTCAATGGTGCATGTGCGCACGCCGTATATCACAGCTGCACACGGGCATTAACATGGCAATAACCACACAAAGTACTAATGTCCATCCACCAAATGAGCCCTGCAGTGTGCTGCAGTGAGTCGGAGCTGTGAGCCAGCAGCAGAGGAGGCAGCACAGTCTGTGTAGTAAGGAGGGGCAGTTCCACAACACTCCATTAGGGTTTGTGGTGGAGAGCAGCATTTAGTAGGCGGTGTGGTGGAGTCTGATGTCCATATGTTAGTGAGTGCATGACAGTACAGCACTGTGTAAGGGATAATTTATGCCGCTGATGAACAGCATGTTGGTCGAGAGAAGCTAAATGTATCCATCCATCGTGCAGAAGTGTCCTTGAGCGAGACACCAACGCCCTTTTAATGTCCGGGCACGTTCTGACCTCCCTGGTACGTCGAGCCGCTACTATTCCAGTAGGGTATATCATAATACAATAATAGTATTTATTAAAACTTTATTTAGCTCTTAAACTTGTGATTTGATTTCGACACAGGGAGATTACAAGTGACAAAGAAACACAGTTGCTCAGGCCGACTACCATGGTAAAATCAAATAAACCACTGATTGAATTGTGATCTTCTGTAGGTGGTTTTGCAATAGCCGCACGAGGGGCGTAAGGATAAAGGCTCCATGCAGTGCCAATGTCTACAGCACTTCCACTGCAGCTCTGTCATTTAGAGCAACCCTCTCCGTCGGATTCCAGTCTGCAATAATTGTACCTCCTACAGCGATCTCATGATCCTAAAATATCACGCATGTCCTTCCTTTTCCAAGCCAAGCCAACACTCCTCTCATGTCACAACTATAACCCGTGTTTAAGGTCCTATAAGTAGCCTATGGATGGATGTTGCAAAATGACTGGTATCGGTTTTGTGTGGTTTCCGTGACAATGGGGCTCTTCTTGCACCCAGGAGTCTCCAGATCCTTCCACGGCAGAGTCACACACAAACTCTTGTTGTTCTTCACATCACAGTGTGAGGCTATTTCTGTGACAATCATTGAAGAAGAAGCCTAAAAGTTGGGTTGGTTACTTGTCACTGTACTGTATGAGAGCACGATGTAGGCTAATGTGTTCAATTATCTCACCTTTTACCTCATTAAAGCTCTATTCAGCAAAGTAATGTGACACTCAAACTCAACAAAAAAGCTATGTGGGTCACCTTCAGGATACTTTCATACGGGAACTGAGAAGAAGAAAATGAGAGGTGAAGACATTTTCTTCCGCACTACAACAAAGACAACAATACCTGGAACTATTGACATGCTACTGTTTTGCCTTAATTTATGAAGGCAAAACAGTAGCATGGAAAAGGAGAAAGCCGGAGGTACAAAGCATTGCATTCTCCGTATTAGATTAACCGCCGCAATGAGTCTACTGCTCATTCTACAATACAGCTCTTTATTAACGCCGCCCCTACTCATAATGACAAGCCCATCACTCATCGGCATAAAGATTTGTGGACGGACACAGGGGCCCGAGCACATGGCCAACAGAGCTGGAGTGATAACGCAACAATCCTGAAGACTTCTGAGATAAAGTCTTCTACAAAAAAAATCAATACTCAATAGCGTCGTTGTGATACTGAATTTGCATCTGTGATGGCTTCACTGTCAGGTTGAATAATGTCATTTGACAACAACTTACGGCAGAGAAGATGCTGACCTTTACATGTACATGATCCTGCCATTGTTCCCAAAGGAATGCTCATGAATATATACACCATATGACTGAATGAAAGACTAAACTGCATTTTACTGTAGGGGGCTTAGGGTTTTAAATCAGCTGTGGCCGAAGAGAAATTAAAGAATTGTGTATTTGTTTTTACTTCGACGCCTCCTTCTCTGGGAAGTTTGGATTCGTGGATACGGAGAAGGTCGTCCAGCGGGCCAACACCTTAATTGAAAGAATAAACCGTAGCCTTTGGCTCTGTTGTCTTTAAGGGGGGGTAAAAGACTGCCTGTGTTTTTAGAAGAAAGCAGATGCAAACACAGCAATTACCCAAACTTCAAATTAAAGCTTGTCCTCATAAAAACGGGAATTCCAGCTTGGCCTCGCGGGTCAGCTGTCGACCATCGTCTGTCCCCAGCAGCGCTCGCCTGAAAGCTGCTAAAGGTATTTTCAATGAAGTTTAGTGTACGTTTTACATTGATGTCATATTGTGTGTTTAATTGCTGGGAGTGAAGAGAAGTCAGCGCGGTGGCGGCGTATTCTCCAACAACAACACCAAAAAACACAATAAAAAAGGAGACTCTTGTGTCGGTGCTAATTAAAAGGTACCGTGAAAAACAACATGTGCAGTGTAACTCTCGTCAGCCCTCGCTCTCCATGCCTTCTTTCCTGCCTCCCCTTTTTTTTTTCTTCCCAAGGCCGGGAAGGGTTTCCTTTTCTGCCTTTTCAAAGGGACAAAACCATCTGGTGCAGGCTGACAGAGTAGGTCAAGTAGACTTCGGGTTGGGGGGGGGGTTGAACTGAGGCGCTGTATAACTACAGACCGCTCTCCCCTGTAGGCCTGTCACCACACGAGAGGCGCTCCCACCTCGGATCGCACAGCAGAACCACAGGGCCGCAACATGGGCCATAAAGGGACGCTAACTGTTGTCCTCACAACACGAAGGACAGCTTGTGTATGGTTTGAGAGGATGCATGAAAATAAAAGAATGAAAAGAAACACAAGCTCTGTTTCAGATTCAAACAACCTGCGGAGTAAGACACACAAATAACTAGATAATAACTACACTTGAAGGATAATCCATATTCTTTTTTTTGATTGTCTGAAAACCATATTCCATCAGTACAACTGCTGAACAACCCATTTCAAACCTGGAGTTGGTGAGAGCAGCGCTGGAGGACTTTGGTCTCCGTGGCCGGTTCAGTGAACACCAATAGAGACCTTATTATCCTGGATCATTAACGTCCGTGTCCTCACAGGCTGATGGATAAGTTGCATTATTTCCCCTCAAGTGTAAAATGCTTAAAAGGAGGAGGAGGAGGAGGGGGGGCATCGAGGCAGAGCTACGTGTTATTACAAACAGTTCCATCTGTGGAGTTTGGCTCTGATCGGTCTTCATCATCATCTGGACTGGAATCACTCAGATATGATCATGAGGTTAATGTGGATCTGGAGATATTGTTTCCATGGAGTTCACTGGATCTACACGTCCAGGGACCCGTGACTGAATGATAGGTTTTTATAAAGAACACACACACACACACACACACACACACACACACACACACTCTCGTCTACAAGTAGAAGTGATGGTATAAACTCACCGATGAGTTGGGCCACCTTCCCCTCCACCGTCCACACAGGAGCAGGAGGGAGAACCGGTTTTTCTCCCAACTTCTTCTTCTTCGCTCGCCCTTTTTCTTTCTAACTCATTAAAGCGACGACAACAGCGGCATCGTGGAGTTCCTCTCTCCCTGCCGCATGCAGATCCCCTGCGAAAGGCGGAACTCGCTCCGGGCGCAGACCTGTGTGTGTGTGTGTGTGTGTGTGTGTGTGAGGTTGGCCCGGTCCCAGTCAGACGACTCTCTAGCTGCTGGGGAGTTCCTCTGGTCTGTGACTCCACACAGTATCTGGAAAGTCTGACCGATCCTCCCTCGGTCCCTCACACACACACACACACACACACACACACACACACCTCCTCCTCCTCCTCCTCCTCTCCGCGGCAGCAGGGACGGTTGCATTTAAAAAAACACAAAGGAGGAAAGAAGTTTCCCCTCCCTCCCCCGGGCCAGTCCCCTCGTGTCTCCATCCAGCGTCGTCCGTTGGTCCGTTGGAAGGGCCGGGGGGGGGGGGCCGGTGGGGCCCCCCGGCTCTGATGAGCTGCTTAAATGAAACCTGTGCTTCTCTGATGAATAAAGTCATAATATTATTCGAATAAAGTCATGATATTACACAAATAAAGTCAGAATATTATACAAATTAAGTCAGCATATTACTAGAAAAAAAAGTCCTATTGTTTCACAAAAAAGCGGTAATATCATGAGAATAGAGTCATATGAAAAGAATGAAATTGTCATTTTACGAGAAAGAGTCGTTGACACTTTAGAGGGGGGATGTACAAAATACTTTTCATCACCACATCATCACAAGTTTGAGGACTTTGAAAAGATTGTGCAGGGAACGGTCTATTCCGAAGAAAGAACTGCGCAGACACGAAGGAAATGGCCTCTCTTGTGGAGGAGGAAAGGGCTGGTCATTTCTTTTCATTTTCACGAAAATATTGTGACTTTTTCTAGACAAATTTTGACTTTATTCTTTTAATATAGAATCTGAATTCTCAAAATATCTGCGCCCCCCCTTCAATATGGCCATAATACTCTGGCGTACAACCCCCTCTTTGTTTTTTTTAACAATACATGATTTTGGTCTACATAACTCGGTGAATCACACATTTGTTTGAAATTTGCACAACTGAAATAGAATATCACTTCTGAAGGCTCCTCCATTTTGTGGCCCCCGGAGTTATAGAGGAACCCTGTCCAGATCAAATGTTCCTGTATTTTATATTTTCTCTGTTTTTTTATAGTAATTAAAACCATATCTAAGGTAGTATTATTACATCATAGAAACAAGGCTGGAAAACTGACTGTGGAAAATGAGCAACTGTCCAGGAGCCACAGACCCCGAGGGTCCCAAAAGGCCAAAGGTTCATCCATTTTCACAGGTTTTAGCAATTTGATTAGCCACAACTGTGTTTAGTTATTGCCCCACCTAAGTATAATATCAACTAAGGGTGGTCATGTTTATTATCTAGAAGAGTTATCTGTCCTTGTCCTGTGATGATCTTTAGTTTTAGACCTTTATCATTTATTTATCATTTACTTTATTTGCTCACAAGGAGCATTTTCTTATATAAGTATTCTTAGTATTAGACAGGACTTAATAAGAACTTGGAGGCTGCAGTGTTCATTTTCAGTTGGGGGGTCAAATTAAATTTTTGCCCCGAGGCCCCTTAACAGGTTAAACTGGCAATGGTAATAAACAAATTTGATTAGTGGTCGGTTACTTTGATTTGTTTGCACTCAGTGGAACATAGAACAAACTGACGGGAGTCCCTTGACGCATTAATCACAACTTAAAAACCCTCTGTAGAGGCTTGTTAAACAATTGTTCTGTTAACATCAATTTGACCTCATGTTCTGATATGAGGTGTTTTAAAAAAAATTGTTTTTGTAGTTAAATGATTTTTAAATGGTTAATATGAAGGCTTTATAGAGACTCAAACTAACACATTTTGAGTTGCCAGGTTGTGGACACTCAACCAGTAAACCACTCAAAACACTGGGATACTCTGGAAAGAGTGCTGCAAAAGTTCTAAGCCAAAATCCATATATTAGCGAATTTGACAATTTGTTCAACTCAACCCACTTTATTTCTCCAGGATAATCGATTCAACAATGCTGCTTTCCAGGTAATCTTGGCCACACATAGTAAAACACGCTAACTTTAGCTGTTGGCTTGTGAGAAAGAGAGGAACCTGTGACCCTTCTTGGTCGTCATGTATCGACATTTATGGCTGCAGATCGATGTCACTAGTTGGCTGTTGATGGGATATTGACAATGCAAAAGGGTCCTGATTAATGGTGTATAACTGCTTCATACAGAAAGAGTTTATTTATTTACAAAATAGTCAAATGCAGGCACGAGTGACATACAGCACTATCTATACTGGGCCTGTAATAAACTCCACATGTTGGGACAGTGACCAGAATTTGAATGTGAAGATACACAAGTGGAATCACATCCTAACTCTTTGGTATTCCTATAGCTACACACTGAAGAGGACTTGGAGGCTTCTTTTTTTCTTTCTCTTCCCAGACAGCACCAACTGGTGACACAGGACCTTGTGGATTGGGTTGGTACATTCAGGGGGAATGAGCTAGAACTGTGCGTGCTGAGACTGTGGGAGCACTTCATTCCCCTCCCCGGGGTACGGCGGAGGAGGAGGTGGCTGTGTGAGGGGTGTGCCAGGGACAGGATTTTATTTATTTATAACAGTGAATGTACGGCCACAATGCTAACAGTTCAGCAACTACTTCCACGTGTGCAGCGTTCACCAGCGCCAGGGTGTCCACAGTTGACATTTACATATGGGGATCATTTTATGGGTTAGAGTAACGGTCAGGTTTGATTAGACTGAGCAGACTATTATAGATAATAGATTATTGCTTTGGCATGCCTTGTAGATTCCACGGTTTCTTGATATAACTTGATCATTTATTGAAACATCATGAAAATGTATTTGCAGGAAGATCTAACAATAGACAATTGTTCTGCTCTACTGCTGGCAACGGAAGAAACTGTTGATTTAATAAGTGGAAAACTGAACTGAAGTCTTCTTTTCTTCCCTGATACTCACATATGACTCTTGTTGTGTTGCAACGTGAAGTTCAGTTTCCACTCCAAACAAGTTCTGTGGAAAAATGAATGATGTGATAGGCAAATCAGGAAGCTTATTCGCCCCCTCAACTGAACAGACAAGTATATTTACCCCAGAATGTACCCAACAATTATAACTGTAACCTGTTGCAGCAGGAGAATCACCGAGGAGGCCTTCTCTAATCTTTGAAGGCTGTAACAAGTTGATAAAGTCCTTGTGGGCAAGTTCAAAAAGTCCAGATTAAACATAATGTGTTCTGCGATGTGATCAGAAATTCCAAAAAAGTACTAAATGATTGTTCTCTCAATAAAAAAACCCTTTAAGCTTTAATCTAATAATTATGTTTGAACTGTTGTTTCCTATAAATGCTGAAGAAAAGGAGTCATGTGGGTGATTTCTATCATGTTCTGCAGCTTTTAAACGAAACATCAGGTCTTCATTTCCATCAACGAAAGCTTGGTTTCCATTTACTGAAGGTTTGCACAATCGAATGACTGGCGTAATGCATCTGTTACTCACATGTGAGCAACACAACCTCCAGGCGTGTCCTTCCATGTTCGCCTTACAGAAAAAGATGCCTGTATGGGAATGAGAAATAGGTGAAAAGTCAAATGCCAGTTTCATTTTCAAGTTTTCAGAAGAACGCATTTGAATTGACTTGCGAGAAAGGAAAATCAGCTTGTGTTGTTTCTATCTGTACTCACCAGCCTCTGGTACAGTTCACCTGAACAACTCAGGCTAGAAACTTCACAGTCTGTTTTTAAATCACCCCTCATAACGTACATTTATATAATGGCTTTTTAATCATTTAGTTTTTTTAAGGTGTTACTTATCAATTCTTTCATTCATACTTTCCTTTTACCGGTACTTCTGTTTTCTGAGCCAATTTACTTTCATTTCAAATGATATTCAATTTTCCATGTCTTTGATTGTTTTCTTTGTTCTTTCTGGAGCACTCTGTAACAGCTGTTTTGAAAGGTGACTTATAATCAAAGTTATTTCTATTATTTATATATATATATATAATGTATGGTTGCATTCAAATTTTTATTAAATATTTCATATTTAATAAAATACAACATTGTCAGACAGCTTTTCCATTCACTGCACTCCATTACAACTCTTTGAAAATATAAAAAAACCAGGAATGGATTAATACATTTTTACTGATATTGTTCTTAAAATAATACACATGGAATATTCTAATGGGATTGTAGATTTACAAATTTTCATTTTCAGTTTTGCACCGTCATGCTAACTTCTTTGTCCCCCTTAGGCCTCAAGAAAACCTGGTTTAGCTAAAATTCATGGAGACATTTTGTGCTGGTCTTTGTGCAGAGGAAACGTGGAGCTTTAACCTCTTGGCTCCATGAACGTCACCCACCCACCCACCATTGTGCACACATGCTTAACTCACAGCAGTATCTGTAGATTGTCAGGTCGGCCTCTGGCTCTGTGGGATGGGGGCAGAGCAGATGCTGTGACAGGAAGTTACTAACGTGGTCCAGATGTGGGGACAAGAGACCACCTCCGACACAGCTGGAAAATGTGGACGATTGCAGGCTGCGACTGCAGACACGCACAGGATACAGGATCACTATATTTAAGAAAGCTCAATCAAAAGACATATGTTCATGTCATTTAATTTTGTGCAGTAAGGCAAGTCATATATGATTGAGGTTTTGATCAGTTCCGGGCCTGACCTCGCTCATTGCAGAAGAAAACTAATAAAAGTATGGTCTAAAAATGCTATTAAAGTTATATACAGCACATTAAAGAGTACGGATCAGATATTCTACATAGGATACATATCAATTAATTCCCCCACTAAAAAAAAAAAAGCTTACCATTCAGCATTTAACTGCCCTCTAGTGTTTCAAATGATGCAATGCAAGACAAAAAAGGGCAAAACTGGACAGGTAACAAATCCTTTTGACAAGAGAGCTTTTTTATTTATTAGTTAACAGGAATTTAACTCTGAAATCCAAAGTGAAATTATTTAATGGACGACAAGTCAAAATTGTTTGTACAAATGCAGCCTTTTAGAGCAAAGAGGAAATTGTTGATTGGTAAATGAAAGAGACAGCAAAATTAAACTGTGAATATGATCTATGTATCCACAGAGATCTGAGGGTCTGAGGGGCCTATTTCTTTGGGCTGTTTGTTATTCCATTAGTAGCGTTTTTTAGTGTCTGGACTGAAAACCCTCCAGAGAGCTACATCCACTTCTTTTAGGTCTCCCACGTCCACAGCTTTTACAGTCCATTAAAAGGTCATCACTAATCCTCATCTTCCTCTTCATCAATCAAGACCATCTTCCGTCTTCGCTTCACAGGAGCGGAGATATCCACCCGGTCTGAATCTGCATCACTGTGTGCATCCATTTCCGTTATAGTCGGGGGTTCGTCCTCTGCACAAAGAGAGAGAACAGTGTTTATGCTGAAATTCAATTATGATTAAACGTCATCTGCTGTCGGAGGTTCATTACTGCTCACAGACTGCTGTGGCACACATGTTAAGCTTAGAGTGATAATAACCACAACCTGTATTACAGGTTTTAACTCATTCAAACTCTAGATTGTCGAGACCAACAATGTGAACAAATACCATTCTCCTCATCATCGTCCAACACTCTGCTTCTTTTAGCTGAGGTCCTCTCTTGGGACCTGATGTGCACAGAGAATAGAAGATTAAGGTTTAAGAGGATTTATAAATAAAAATAGACATTTCTCCACTGTGGTTTGGCTTAACTGATAAACAAAAACACCGGGCGATATCTCACCTCTCAGCTGCACTTTCTGTGTCCTCGATCGGGGTTAAATCTTATACAGGTAAAAAAAAAACATCCTTAATTAGCAGCAGATCTAAAATACAACCCAGGGGTTAACAGGTCTTCACTATCCAAATGACATTTCTACTTCTATGCCAAAAAAACACCTGAGTGTTGCAGTCGATTTCTGTTATATTCTTAGGAAATTATATATATTTATATAAATCAAAGCATAAACATTGGCTTTTTTCACTACTCGCATTAAACACCACATTCTTGGCTAGCTGACAAAGCAGGCTCTAGCTGAGGCACGTTTTATGTGCTAAATGTAACGTAATGCTCCCACTATGTGAGAAAGCTGTAATTAACTGGTGTCATCTGACGCCACAAGGCAACGATTGGGCAATTCCCCACACATACCTGTCTTCTCGGTGGTGTGGTGCTTCCTCTTACGTGCGAGCAGCAGAGCTCTCAGAGCCTGAGCTCTCTGTTCACCTGAGACCTCCTCCTCCTCCTCCTCGTTCTCCTGGAGTTTTTCAGTTGGACTCCTGGCTCCGTCTTCCTCCTCCTCACCACCTCTGGGCTCATCCTCTCTTGGACTAAGAGCTGCGGCTGAACTCCGGAGCTGGGAAATGCTGATCTTTGCTGGGATTCTCCAGAAGGATTCCTGGTTATAAAACATTAAAAATAATTCAGCAACATTATATGATATTTGTATCCTTTATCAAGTATTCAGAAGTGATTTTGGAATAAAAGCAAAACCGTCTTTAAGCACCTTAAAAAAGGGTCTGAACACACAGACACACACACACACCTGTTCATTTGCAGGTGCACGCATCCCCAGTTTGCGCAACAGCCTCTGGAAGCTCCTGTTGTCCATGGCTTCTTCAGTCGTCTCTGTCAGAGGGACCAGTGGCACAGGCTGGGACAGACCTGGAGAATGGACCACAACAGTTTAATTTACTACACATACTGTATAAACTTCCGCAAAATCCACAACCACTTTCAATAAAGTAAATAAATAATACAGAGGAAAAAGGTTGACAGTTGCACTTACGATCTTCTTCACGGTCATTTGCTGTTCTGTTGAGACAGTTCTGTAGCCACAACAGGGGTCCAGACATGCCTGTTGTGAAAAAACAAACAAACATGAAATCAGTATTTTATTCCTGTTATCTCAGAAAGTTTGTAAAAATTATAAATGGTCTTTGAAATACATGCTAATCTGTAACAATCAGGCTGGATTATCTCAAATGACAAATTTAATTCAAAAATCTGGTGAAATATTTTCCATTCAGCCAATTTTCCATTGAAATAAAAGTGGAGAGTAGGAGACTCAACATGGACGTTGTCTAACCTTCCTGTTGCAGAGCGGTCACCATGGCACCAACATCAGCCCTCCTCTCCACTGTGGAGTGCACGCTTTGGCTCCTCCTGACGCCATTTTCTGATTCTTCCCTCTCCGGCTCTTCATCTCCCTCTCCCTCTTCAGACTCATCCTCTCCATCCTCTTCATCGTCTCTGTCCATTGAATCGTCCGGCGAACCCTGTGTCAGTTCAGCCAGGAACTCGTCTTCAGTCTGTGGCAGATCATATATACAGCCTTTAGTGTAGAGACACGTTTGTTTGGATATACTTTATTATAGGTAGATTATATTCTGACCGTCTTCATGAACTCAATCTTTTCTACAGTCTTAAAAGATCTAGGTACTGTAAGTCTAAAATAACTTTACCATTCCTTTTCCTGAGCTCTTCCCTTGAGCGTTACGACTTCTCTTCTTATAAAGTTCCCTCCTCTCAGTCACCAGGCCCATACTGAGCAGCTTGTCCACCACACGTGCTCGGGACCTCTTGGCCGTGAGCTTCTTCATGACATTACCCAGCACATCTGTGAGAGAACAATGACTTTTCAGCACTATAGAGAGTCGCCACACAAACCATGAAATGTTCCTGAGACTATTGTTGTACAGGGACTGGAGCGGAGCGGAGGGGAGAGGAGAGGTACAGTGAAAGGCCACCTCATTTTCTCGTGCACTAAACAAAAAGTCCAGTACCGTCAGAATCTCTGTACTCCTCAAACAGCATCTGCAGCTCCTGCTCTTGCTCTTCAGTCCAGAGGACAATCCTGGTACCTATCCTTTGTAAAATAATTATAAAATAACACATCAGTAAAGATTTAAAACTGCAATACATTTCTCACTACATTTACTCAGTACATACTTCTGTTTCTTCAACTCCTTAGCGCTGTCCACCAGACCCATACGCACCAGCTGCGTCACTACTTGGCGTCGTGTAAGATCGCTTTTGCTCAGTAATGGCAGCAAAGTCTCCACTATATCCGGCACTAAGCACAAGAACGAGTGTCAGAATTTATACTCAAGTACATAGCGTGAAACTACAAAGAGAAAACAAAGAGAAAGTAAACCTTCAGAATGGCGGTGCTCCTCATAAAGCTTGCGCAGCTCCTGTTCCTCCTCTTCAGTCCACGCTGGAGTCTCTCCCTCTCTGACATATTTTGGGAGAGAAGAGTTCAAATAGTAGAGACCACGATTTGCAAGTTCGTAATAAATATATAATGCCGTATGTTTCAGTAAATTTAATCAAAGTGCATCTTTAACCTATAACTTGGTAAAAAAAGTAAATTTAACATAAAACACACACACACACACAACAAAACAAAGTGACACAAACCCGTCTTTGCCGTAGCCCTCTGTCATCTCACGTACAGCTCCCACATTTTTCCAGAACAGCAGTTCCACATATGCCTTGTTGTTTTGTGCTGCCAGGGAGAAGAAACGGTTCAGCATATACTTGCCAAAGGTCACCAGCTCCTGTGAAGGACAGTATCAACAGGTAAGCGCTTAGTTGGGACTAATCTACAGTAAACTCTATATAACCAAAAGCTTCCTGGACAACAAACTCTCTGTTGTCACTGTACCCTGTAAGCAGCTGCAGCGGGGTCACTCAGGATTTTGTTGAAAAGGTTGAAGACGGACAACTGGAAAAGCAGGGCGTCCATTTTGAGGTCAACAGCCAGGCGGTGCAGCATTCGAGCGATGCAGTGGTTTGTGTGCGGCAAGTTTTTTGAGTATGATTTTAATAGGATGAGGTATGGGCGTACAATATTGGGGCTGGCAAACCTTTGAGGGGGAGGAGAAAGGTAACGTCCCATTAGGAAGGTCAAACAAAATGACTAATGACACAGTGGGAGAGGCTGCTGTCTTGAAAAGACAGTTATACTGAAAGTTACTACAACTACTCACCTCTTGATGAAGTCTAGAAAGTTGAACTCGGTTTCAGAAACTTGGACAGACTCCAACTCTTCTTCTTCTATCTCTACTCCATCATCCTCCTCCTCTACCACAGGCTCGGGCGGAGAGGATCCTGAAATAAAAAGGTACGGTTTGAAAGCCTCATAGATGCTGTGGTTCAAAGTAGAGCAGCAACAATTAGTCGATCAAAAGGAAATTAACCATTAAGTGATAAATCGTTGTCGAGTAATTAGAAAATAACTTGCAGATTAGTCAATAAATAAGTGTAGCCTTAGCGCAAATGCGTTGGTTTTAAAAACGTACTTGGCAGGTTGGCGTGCAGGATCTGCTTGAGAAGTTCCAGTTCCTCCTCAGGTTCCACATCACCTGAACCAAACACATCTCCTTCCGGCCACACCTCCCTGAGGACGACAAAAAGGAAATAAGGTTTTATACATTAAAAGACGGGATTACAGCACAAATAAAATAATGAGCAGAAAAAAATATTTTGAGAAGCAAAAAATTGTTGTGGTTGTTTGATAAAAGCTCAAATTTAAACATTCCCTGTTTTTCTACATTTGCATTATTTTCATTTTCTAATCGTGTCCAAAAAAACCAAACAATTATAGACAGACGGATTGATAATGAAATAATAGAGAGCTAACTGACCTGGCAGCACGCAGCAGTCCCAGTGCTTCTGGTCCCAGTCGAGCAAGCAGGGCATCCTTAACTCGCACCATGGCCTCAGTCCGCTGCTCCTCCAAAGGAGTTTCAGATGTGGCATCAAATGGCACGATGCTTTCAGTTAAAGACTCAGACAACTGTACACAGAAGTGAAAATGGCTTTCAGTCTACAGCAGGTAAATTTGACACTTTTCGCTCATTGACGTCGGGCCACTGTTTTTGGACTACTTACTTAAAAAAAACATTAACTTGAGGTGGATTCTGACACTGACCTGAAACCCTGAGGTCCTCAGCTCTTCCTCCACAATTGTCCAGGTCGCTGCCAGGGCTTCTGGATTAGTTTCCTGAGATGGCAGATTCTTATCACCTCGAGACCTTTTCCTCCTCACCTTCTTCCTCTGCAAAACGAATGGAACTAGACATCAATACTCCAGGCAGGCACAAATAGCAAACATTTACAGATGCTGAGCAAATCCAAAACAAAGAAATTACCTGAACCATCAAGTTTTTGCGACCTTTGCAGAAGCGCTCTAACATGCGCAAGAAAAGATGAGTTGACTCCACCAAGTCTTTGAGGTAAGAGTGAGGTTGTCTGGTTTCATCAAACTTCCTCAGCAAGGTCAGAAAAATCTCCCTATATTCCATCAGGTAGAAGATGTTACCTAGAAGGTTACACGTAATAGATAAGACAAACCTTTAGATATAAAACTAGAATTCAAGGTGAGAATTTATTCGCCTTAGTAGTATATCCATGCACATACTTAAAGCATTATATAATGATGAGACAATGTGCAAAACTTTGCTCAATTTGAGCCCAAAAACAGACTATATATATATCTTATTTTAAAAACAAAATAAAGGGCTACAAGCATCTTACTTTTAATAACATTAGAACTCTGACGAATGCCTTCATCCTGTGAGCGGTCCATCTCGTTCACAGTTAGCAGCAGCTCTTGATACGCCTTCAGAGCCAAGTGCATCCTACAGAAGAAAGAACAAGTAATATCAGTCTGGGTCCAACTCAGTGGTTTAACATTTTTCTTACAACCTGTCAGTAACATTCTGATGGTATAAAGAGGCTCAAACGACGTCTTAGCCATGAAGTCATTAGGGGTTGAAATGTATGATATGATACATCACTATATATATACCCTGCCCTATATATCATGAAATAAAGTGCATTAAGTAGAAACCAAATTCATGAAACTGAAATAGGAATTTACAGCATACTGTAAAGTCAGTTTGCTGTAAATATTTTGAAGTGATGGGCGGCCGCCACAAATTGCATGTAGCTGAAACACTGAACTATCAATAGTGGATGAGAGAGGTTGTTCCATAGAGATGTCGTCAAATTTAAATGTTTGCTTCTGCTTCTGAACGGTCTTCTTACCTGCGAGACCAGGAAGTGGCCTCTTTGCGGTCGGTAAGCATCATTTCATAGTAGTTGGTGACATTGCGTTCGATGAAGTGAAAGGCGCGGGTGGACATGGTCTCAGAGACAAAGTCAGCACGGAAACCGTTGCCACGATTGAAGGCCATGAAGAAGCTGAGTGCCCAGAGGTAATAGGTTTCATCGTGTTGCTGAGAATGCTCTCGAATCAGACTTTCCTGAAGGGGACACGAGGAAAATCAAAGTCTTGTGATTTTTGTGTACTTCATGTTAGCAGTTTTATCCTATTCAACAGAAACACATCCGATACAAATTCAAAAACAAATTTAGAAATGCATCCATCTCAGACTGTCAAAATCCTGTGCTAACTCCAACAAGACATTTGTGTGAGATTAGTATGTCAATATTTGTCACCAAATCAACATTTATAATAAAGAATATACACTATACAATAGATGATTCCTAATACAGGGGCTTACCTTGACCAGGTACATGAGGCGATTGTAGCAGTTCTCCAAGAAGTCCACACAAAAATCTCGCAGGAAGAGTCGCACATTTAAGGCTGAACGTCGCTTCTCCTTACATTCCTTGGCCTGACGATTCCTCTTGGGAACACGTCTCACTGATTTGCCGGTGTCATGAGTATAATTTTTGAACTAAAAAAACAAAACAATACAAAAAACAGAGACTTGCATTAATATCATTTTGTCACAATCACGAATACTGGGATTTCTTCATTTTACAGATGACTAGAGTTGCACTGCTCACATTATTAAGATTTCTGTGATAGATCACATCTTTGTCTCCGATTGACTTGAGACCTTTGATTACATAAGACCCTCCGAAGCGAGAGTGTCTGAAAGAAAAAACATCAACACACAAACTGTGAAACAGAAAATACACAAATTTTTTTACAGTCTACTGATATTTCCCTCACTCAAGTTCATCTAAGAAGCCTAATAAACACAGAAGCAGAGACATCTTGCATTTAAAACCGTGATGCAACAATAGTTTACATCCACTGTAAAATCTTGTCACCTTGACACTATAGAGCTTGTGTGTCACCTGTTTCCTCTTTGTAATGTGCGAGAACGTTTCTCTGCCTGCTCCTTCTGCCTCAGTGCCTCCAGCTCCTGAGAGTCTCTGTGCTTCTCCTCTGCTGAACGAGCCTGACCGGCGCTCACCAAAGCTTCCGGGGTCTGCAGAGAGAAGAAGAGCTTAAACACAGAAAACAGCTGGAAAGCTCTATGTGCACCACCAAAACATTATCCAGTCTAACCTGATCCCTGAACATGAGGGAGATTATTTCCAACACGTGCATACTCCACTGCTGCTCACTCTGTGCCGACGCCAGGAACTTTACCAGGTCATCAAAGCCGCTCATGTGAATGGCCCACAGCAGCCTGTCGTGGATGCTGGCATCATCATCCACTTTCTACAGCGAGAGACAGAGAAGGAGGAATTAGAGTTAGCCGAGATGAAATATAAACCTTAGGGTTTGGCTTCATGACAATAAAGGTCACATTGGCAATCGTGTTAAAGGCGGACCTTCTCTTCACAGGGGTCTGCAGGAACATGAAGCACATTCCTGACCAGCAGCAGGATCCTCTCTATCAGCAGGTTATCCTCCTCCTGTCTCTGCTCCCAGTCCTGACACAGAAACACATGAATTAACAGAAGCATTTCACTCGTATGATCTTGCAAACAGATCGGATGGAGGCAAAGATGTTTACAAGTAAAACACTCACCAGTTGCAGAAGGTTGTACAATGTCTCACTTAAAATGCCAAAAACACTTTCAGTGGCAAATGCCTGAAAATAAAAGGACAGGGGGGGTTGTCCAAACATTCACTCACGGGCACACAGACTTTGACTATCACAAACAAACTCAATAACATCCAGTCTAAAGCAGATCGCATCACTGGTACAGACATTGTAATGTAGACATTTATTTTTTTGTCATTAATTCTGAATGTATCATATCATTTTTTTCTCTCCACAAGCTTCCGGCTACCCCCAGAAATGATCTGGCGACCCCCCGTGGTTTAGGGTTGAGAATTACAGATTTACAACATAAATTGTGGTATTATAATTAAAAGGAGGCAATACCTCTTTATAGGCTTGTAAATGAGATGTCACTTGCAAAAAGTGATGTCTGAATACCGGGTCGTCTGGGACTTTACCAAAGCAAAGCATGGCTGGCTGAGTGAGGTTCACCATGAGCCTTAGGGAAAAACAGGTCAGAGTCACATGAGCAACATTTTTTTCTTATTTAACAACTTCTATCTTCCATACAAAACTGAAAAAGAAATATATCATATTTCAAGTCAAATCTAATGAAAATATGTTTAATAAAAGAAAATACTTTTTACAAGTGTAACAATAAAGTAATGCAACATTGCGGTATCAATAATGCACTTAGTAATATTGTATTATGAGGGTTTTTTACCTGACAGATGCATCGAATAAGGCTTTATCTTGCCCATGTTGAATGATGATAGGCAGAAGGTCATTCTGTACAATCTGGCCTGCACCCAGCTGCTGGCGGACGTCACGGGTGTCATCTTCATGACGTAAATACCTGATCAAGTCTTTCACACTCTCTGCAATGCGTAGACAGGACATGGTTGAAGATTGACTGCTCTCAATGCAAAAATAAATAACGGATTCTTTATAACAAATAAATATTTTTACCACTTGAGAACCGCACTCACCCAAACAATCTGTTTCCTTGTGATAGGTGTCGCCCTCCAGATAGCCGAGGGCGCTGCAAGTTGCCAGAAGTTCACAGTTCATCCTGAGTCAGTCCAAACACCATCAGCCAGCATGAAGGAGAAGGTTCTGTCCAATCAGCCACACACACAGAAAAAAATTGTGAGAAGGACAAAAATCTTAATAATCTCAAACTAGCTAATAATTACAAGGACTAAACAATATGCTAAATATATCATTATGTGATTATTCTAACAGACATTGCGATTACGATACAAGTCACAATTTTAGAAGGGAATTTTGTACCAAAGATTCATGCTCCCTTATATCTGGAGAATATGATTTGTAAGTCAGTCCATCTCAGTCACACCACTATGCTTCATTTATAATGTCTAATTTTGTAAAAAAAAAAAAAAGTACTCAAGTACAAATCTGAGATACTTTAATTCCGTTTTGTGAAACTTTTTACTGCACCACAAATTAAGATTAACAATACTGAATATAGTCAACAAATAATTATGTTTTAATAAAGGTTAATACAAGACTTTATTAAATCCAGGGGAATATGAAGTAGTTGAGATCGACACCCCATTTACCAGCTGCAACAGTAATGGACGTGAACAATAAATAATAATAATAATAATAATAACAACAACAACAATTTTTCGCTCTGACTCGGGCCCTAATAATGATAATAACTTGGATTAACATTTATCTAATAAAAAAGTGTATATTAAAAATATTGGACTGTAATTATTGATGCACTGATTTGTACGTCACTTTAAAGTTATCAGTTTAGTTAGATAAGTATTAGTAGTATTTAGGATAATAGCATTTGTTCCACTGCTTGCTAATGTTATGTAGCCGTTAGGTAACGTTAGCTTCGGTTTCCAGCAGCCTGACCGCGC
The DNA here is from genome assembly GCF_022379125.1 of Scophthalmus maximus. Classification (NCBI taxonomy): domain Eukaryota; kingdom Metazoa; phylum Chordata; class Actinopteri; order Pleuronectiformes; family Scophthalmidae; genus Scophthalmus; species Scophthalmus maximus. The sequence continues at coordinate 15,331,338 of NC_061520.1, forward strand.
TCAGACTTCAGTCCGGGTTCACACATATACAAATGAAATAAACCACATGACACACGGAGTTACCAGATGTGTGAGCACTGTTCCTCCGCAGGTGCCGCGTCCAGCAGCCGGAGATGAAGACGGTTTTAGTTCTTCTCCTTCACTGAGTTCAGTCTCTCAACGACGGAACAGACAAGTCTCGCGCCAACACGGCGGATGTAGAATGTCGTCATCACTGAGTCACTATACAAAGTGAAGCTCGCAGTTTGGCTTTTCAGGCAGCGCCTTCCTGGGCGATGTACCGACAAAATGAACCTTATCAAAGCCATGACTGATGTGGGATAGATTAACGTTGGTATCGGAACCAAGACCATGGTTGAATTCTGGATGAGTTAGATTCTAAGAGATTGGTCGAATTTAAATGCAGTTTGCGCTGAGAGGTGCCGCCTGAGAGGTTAAACTCAGGGCAAAACAATGTTGAAAGGCGAAGGACGCGTCGTCCAACCCAGCTGAATATAAAAAGTCCTCAGCACAGTTTGTTTTCACTTAAGTTCCTTTGACCTGTCATTATTGATTGCCAGGTTTTGGTGTTTTTTTTATCTTAATAAGGGATATTGTAAAAACAACAACAACAACAACAACCAGCTGATTTTAAATCAATGTAGAGGAGGCCCCCTCATCCCTCTGACAAACAACAGGTGGAGCATTAACATGGAGAGAAGTCAAGAGAACTGCTAAAGGTGAAGAGCTTTGGGCCTGAGCGGAGAAACAACGTGAAGGTAAGATGCTGTATATTTTTTTTGTGGGTTTGTTTTTGTTGTTGTTGTTTTTTATGAGCTCTCTAAAGTTTTTGGACCATGGACCATAAACACCACTTTACATGAATAGCCCAAAATTGCCAATTAATGCTTGAAAGACCTGATTAGATACAGTTTAATAGTGTGCACTCAGACCTGTACATAGGGCTAATAACCATACCATGGTAGTCTTATATAAGAAGAGTGCAGGTTGCAATAATTGTAGTTTGTGAGGCGTTTCCTACACAGGTCTGAATACTAATAATAAACTTTTCTGCTCTGTGTAGACCTTTGCTGCTCTGTTTTGTATGCTCCCCTATCTCTGACAGTGTTTGTGCTTGCCACTGAGTCTGATGCTGTTTTCAGGCATGAAAATGAAATTAAGTGTCCGGAGTCTGCTGTTCACATATGAAGAACGTAGCAGGAGATCGTCTGAGTCAGACGCGTTCACGTCAGCAGGAAACATTTCGGAACATTCAGACGAGAGTTGGCGACCTGGGAAGAGTGCCCACTCGCTCGTCGTGAATCTATCTATGCATATAAAAGTGAAGGTTATGGAGACCTTGTAGTACAAAGTATAAAGTACGAGTAAGAGGGGAAAAAATTAGCTCACTAACTAACACAACAACAATTGCTGTCAATTCATCAGTCGTAAGTGAGCAGACACATATTTGCTCGAATTAACTTTATTTGCGTTTACATGTTCATTCTTCAGACTTGCCAGATACACACAGCATTGCAAAGCACATTCAGCTAAAGTCTTTTCAGTCGGTGGCTGTTGTATTTTCACGGTCAACATTTCGTATGTGCTACATGTGTATTAATGATCCATGTCTTCGGTGATGGAGTGTTTTGCTCAATAAGAGAATAGCAAAGCTTCTAATACAAATGCCAACATCTGGTTTTATTCTCGACCTGTGTTGACCAAAGGGCAGTTTCTAAGGGTTTGTTAGTATGTCATTTCTATGACACAATCTTCTAACATCATGCATTTAAAGTATATATTTTAGCCTGTAGTTTAATACACTGCTACGAATGTGTGGTCGTCTAAGCACTCCACAGGATTGCACTGTAAATGAAGGCCTCAGGTGGTACGTTAATAAAGTGGTTTTGCGTAGTCCTACAGATGACACAAGCGTTTAGCAAAAGTTCGGCGGCTTGAATAGCACCAAGGTGACACTGTCTAAAGGGATTCATTCAACATTGCACCTAAACTGAAAGACTCTTTGCTCAAAGGATAAGCATATAACTAGTAGGAGTGAGTGTATATACATGTACCAGTTACTCTTTTTTCTAATTTCTAATTTTCTCTTTTTTCATGTATTCTTTTTTCTTAATGGCACTGGCCTTCACATTTTCTAATTGGTTTTCATCTATTCGTCCTTGTCGTCCTTGTCGTCCTTGTCACTTCTATCACTGCGGCCTGAGTCCCTGTCCGCCTCCCTCCTGGATTCCTTCACCACCTGATGGAGAAGAAACAGCCAGATTGTCTCCAATTTATTGTCACATTTTTTAAGTAACTATAGCTTTCATGTTCCTTGCCATAATGCAAATAATATCAAACTAGTTATTTCTGCATTTTGGCTTTTCATTTAGTATAAATCATTGTACCTCTCCGTCTCTAGTCTCAACAGTCTTTATCAGCACAGTCCTCTTGCTGGCACCGCTTGGAATTGGTTCATAGTCTATGAAAAGTCAGATTAAAGTGCTGCTGAGATTTTTACATGCTGACACATTAGCATTCCACAAAATCAATGTTTTTCATTTTTAAGAGTCATTTCCAAAGTTAAATTATCGCCTATGAATCACATAACAACAGTTGTTCCTGGAAACCGATTTGTTGAAAAGTAATACAGAGCCCCGAGAACTGTTATCATCTTATAATTGATATAAGAAAGTGAGAACAATAGCTTACCTCGGTCTCCATGGTGATTGCTCATGCCAATGTTTAAGATTGGGACCGTAATCCTAAACAAGAATTTTAGACAAGATGTTGTTAACTGAAATACAAAGATAAAACATGTGACCATGGAAAAAATTGACAATTTACAGCTCCAAGGTGAAAACTCCAACATCTAGTAAAGTCACTCGTAATACAGAAAAGTTCTGCTCTGATTGAGCCCAATGCTTTTAATTTTGGGGATCAAAACATTTGACCTGAGACACAGAATGTTATCCCTCACCTACTCTCCTCCCCCTCCAGCAGTTTACGGTAAGTGGCAATCTCAATGTCCAAAGCCATTTTAACATTGAGCAGGTCCTGGTACTCCCTAAGGTGGCGAGCCATCTCGTCCTTCAGATGGCGGATCTCGTCCTCCAGTCTGCCTACATTGTCCTGGTAGTTGGCAATCTCATTGCCAAACTGGTCCTCCATTTCCTGCATCTGCCTCAGCAGAGCTTCATTCTGAAAAACACAACAGCACACACAGCACAGTAGTCAATGTGGAATACTTTTATCAATGGGGAAAACTGCATAACACCCATATAGAAATATAGAAAAACAACACTTGGTCCTCTTGTCCTCACCGTGTTCTTCATTGCATCAACTTCACAGGTGAGGGACTGGATCTGCCTCCTGGACTCATTGGCCTCTTGCTTGGCCTGCCTCAGAGAATCAGTGTTGCGCTTCGCAGACTCAGTCAAATCCACAAACTGTAAGCACAAAATATGAAGCCCACTCAAATGAATACAAGTCTGTGTTTCTGTGTCATTTTCTGTTTGTTTGTGCACTGCCTACCTTGGACTTGTACCAGTCCTCAGACTCCTGCATGTTCTTTGAGGCGATGGTCTCATATTGAGCCCTGATGTCCCTCAGAGCAGCAGTCAAATCAGGCCTGGAGCTGCTGACCACCTCCCTGCTCAGCTGCTGGGTCTGGACACTCACTTGCACGTCCTGGATTTCCTGGTAATTGTGAAATAAACACAAATGGGAAAAGAAATCAGCAAAAACCAGGCAAGCTCCTGGTACTGATCTCTTCTATTTCAGATGCATTTTCTTCATTTTTAGTGTTTATTCTCCCCTCATAAAACAAGTTTCACAGTTTTACAACGTTCAATTGGCTTAAACTTGTCATTATGATGTTCAAATTGATCTCACAGTGTAATAGCGATATGAAAATGACACCATCCACACTTATATTGGTCCCCTATAAGCCTTGCTTTCCCTTGCGTAACCTAAAAATTAAGGGAATAGCATTCTCCCAGTATCTATCCTCAGTGATGGTAATGGCAGACGGTGGAACAGCCGAATTGACTACTCAACAACTCAACCTCGCAAGAGAAAAAGAATCATGTTGACGTTGGAACTGAAGTAGGCGAGATAGGAGAGTGATAGAAAAAGAGATTGACTGACTTGTTTACAAAAAATTATCTCTGCAGCATCTTTTTCACTACTGGTCAACCAAACACTAGGATAAGTGTTACCATTATAGTTAATGATTTTTACCATTTTCCAATAACAGTGAAGTGGAGGTAGTGTCACTTACTTCATCGTGGAGCTTCTTAAGGAATTCAATCTCATCCATCAGAGACTCGATCTTTCTTTCCAACTCCAGACGGGACAACGTTGCATCATCCACATCCTAGTAAACGAAACAGGAATTACAGTTTGTCGTGAAAAATTCCAACTATATTTTCTTTTATCCTTTGAAAACTGATATTTTATTTGATTATGCTGAAAGAGTATATAAACTGACAGATTATTGTAATTTCCACCTATTATAAGGTAATTGAAATGTTATTATAAATTTTCTTTAGTGCATAGAAATATGAGGTGGAAGTTCATGCTCTATCACATTACTGTGACCTTGAAGTGTTGAAAATGGTAAAAAAAAAAAAAAAACCCTGTTCATTTTGACCTGTTACCTGAGCCCGAGGACACTGTAATCAATATGTTAATCATGGGTCAGTGAGCTGAATCTTTACCTTACGGAATGCAACCAGGTTATTCTCAGCATCCGCCCTCTTCTGAGCTTCCTCATCCAACCTTCAGAACAGAGATCGAGATAAAATATTTCAAACTGTGAACAGGCGCCAAGAATTTCCCATATACAAGGAATAGGGAAGAATATGTCTAGGGAGGATGTTTTTTATTGTTATTAATTCCCCCCCCCCCAAAAAAAAAGAACACCCCCTCTCTAAGGTTGCATAAGGGCATCAGCTGGCAAAAAGCTTTCTGGATCAATTTGTTAATTCACTGTCCTGTAAAAAGGGTTTTGGGAGGGGGCACCCAGTGGGATCAGCAGCTGCTCCTTTCAACTAATGTGGTTTTACCACAGTTCAATAAGGTCATCTACACACATTCAATAAGGTTATGTACACTTCCCCTCTGTATTTATAGATTTTAAATGGTTATTGTAGTATTGAGTAGTATTCAGTGAAGAGACAAAACTTCCGTACAAATAAGGAGTGATATTTTTTTTTTTACAAGGCAGTTAGATAAAATCTGCAGTAGGTGGGATGTGCTTTAGTAAACTAAGAAACTTGTGAACTGTCATATAGCAAAATGGCATTTCATGCTTCTGCATGCAATGGAAAATTATAGTTAATTTTCTGTTCAGCCTTGACTGTTTCTAAAAATGTTTTGCAGACAGTTCATGAGTCATTGCGATGACTCATTTCAAATTACATCATCACAATGTACAACATATGAGTTTGCTGAGTCCCTGCAAACTTTTGATGATGATGGGCTCTGTGTGGTCAATGTCTGGATGTAAGGCTCCATCTGTCCCGTCAGACAGAAGTCATGCTCAAACCAAACATAAGGTAGATTAGTAAAGTAAGCATCAGATAGTGGGGCCGGCTCCCTCATCTTTAATTCATGTTGTGTTACATGGGGCCCTTTTGTCCTAATGGGGTCCCTGGCACCATCCCATCAGCACTGAGGGATACTCACAACACTTAATGGAGTCATTGAGTCACATTGATTTTTCCTGAACCTGCTCTCGCCACGTCTGATATCCAACCTTTCTTCCTCTGGTCCTATTTCCTCTCACACTCCCCTCCCCACTCCTCAGCCGGCCCCACCCTTTGTCTGGTCCACCCATCCTCCTCCTTTCCGATCCCATCTCCCTTTGTGCCAACATAATTGTGCAGGCATCTAAGTTTATACATTAATGTTTTTTAGGGAAAACATTCATCTTCTTCATTATCTAATGCGATCCCAAGTTGTGTGCTATACGTTTCTGTTGGTCACTGTACTGTCATGAATGTCATGTTACGCTAGTCACCATTTTTTATGTTTTATACCACCTGTAGAACATATATTCAATGAACATATACGATCATGGAATTAGTCTGATACACATGATGCAGTGCAGTGTCCTGCATCCCGGTGCTGCGCTGTGGTGTCCAGTGTGCTGATCCCGGTGCCGCGCTGTGGTGTCCAGTGTGCTGATGTGCCACGCCCTACACAACCATCACTACTGGATTCAAGGGGTAAGTGCCTGTAGGGAATCTCTACCTCCACTGTGCTTGATTATGGATCATGGAAAGTATTTAACAACCTTGTTGATTACGGCTGCGATGGTGACATTGGTGGTAAGTGAAGTGGCCCACACCTATGGCTTAATGTTTTTAACTGAAAAACCCACAATAGGACAATCACAGAAGATAAAATATGGGATGGTACTGTGTTGGACAGGTGGCAATTTTCTCTATAGATGTATTGTAGTGGTTCTGTAATTTTCTTTAGTCATGGTCAAACAATCCTTCAAACTATCTTTTAAGTCATAACCCATGTACAAACCCTCTATCAATTTGCCCATGTGTCACACTCAATCAAATATCATTGATGTATCTATCTAAGTCCAATCTTTACTTTCTTATCTCATTATGCTGGTACCAACCTCTGCTTGAGCAGAGTCAGGTCTTCGGCCAGGTTGTCCCTCTCCATCAGGTACTGGTCCCTCTCCTTGCCGATGGCATCCATCTGCTGCCGCAGCTCCCTCAGCTCCTCTTGGAACAGGTCAGAGGCGCGGTTGGGCTGGCCATGCTGCTGACCCTTGAACTGGTTGAGCTCCTCCTGCAATGCACCATTCTGCTGCTCCAGGTAGCGCACCTTGTCGATGAAGCTGGCAAAGCGGTCGTTGAGCTCCTGCAGCTCGGCCTTCTCATTGCTGCGGGTGGTTAAGAACTCCTGGTTGATGGCTTCAGCCAGGGTGAAGTCCACCTTGTCGTAGGTGAGGCGAGGGGGCTGAGGGGTGGAGCGGGAGCGCTGTTGGTGGTAGGTGGTGGAGCGGGATGCCACCACAGGTGACCCTGAACGCATATAGCGTCCCCCAGAATGGGTTATACGGGACACGGAAGGATAGGAGGCCATGGAGATGGGGTGTGGGCTTCCAAAAGTGCGCCTGTAGGAAGTGGAGTTAGGCATTGAAGAGCGGCTCATAGTTGATCTCGTTCTGTTCTCTGTCGCTGTGGAAAGCTGGAGAGCTGAAGGCTTGGTGATGCTCGTGAAGCAACAGGACATCCGACTGAAGACCGCTGGGGTTTTTATGCAATTACGTTGGCTTTCCCATCATCCTAACGCCTCCCCCTCCCTTATTCCTCCTCACCCCACCCACATGAACTCTTCCTTTCTCGGTCACACATACGCATACAAGCTTTGGCCACTCCCTACCCTTCAGAGATAGAGTCTGCCCCTCCCTGTGCCTTCACCGGTGGTCTGTCTTACTCTCTGTCTTGGCAGTTCCACCCTTTTAACCAGAGCACTTGGCGGGAGGCCAGTCTGGCTTCTACATTACTGCTTTGATAACTAAAGATGTCTCCTCACGCCCACCCCTCCTCACCTCCCTGATTCATACCTTCATTGACCCTTTGCTCAGTCAGTCAGTCAGTCATTCAGTTTTGATTCTTGTTTCTCCAAAATGATCCCTATTCCCCGTTTATGATTTTATTCTTGCTTTTACTTTTACAGTAATACTATTTCACGTCACTATCAAATATGTGTGGAGGATTCTGTGACCTGGTTTCCAATAAGAAAATGTGAAATTTTAGCCTAAATTGAATCACATAGACAAATTGATTTGATTTGTTTTTTTCTCTTCACTTTGTCTCCCCCTCTCTCTGTCTGTCCCTCTCTGTCTCTCTCTCCTTTTACAGTAATGGAATACTTTATTGATATCCTGGGGCGTATGCGGCCGAGCCATGACTCTGCAGTTATTCTATCCTTTTCAAATGCAGTATCCAGTAATCCTTGTTTGAGTACGAGTTGTCAAATAACTGAATATTTTCCATGAAAAATGCTTTTTTGTTGCAGTTAATGTAAACCAGCATAGTCATGCTGACTCTGAATCAGAACGTAAAGTAAAGGTCGGAATGGTCACAGAATCCAGGCTTCTTATTGCTGGTCCATGAACTCAGTGACTTACCCAGCACCAGGCTTTGGAAGCCATTATCAACAATTTTAGTGCTTTGAGTTTAATGTGACTTTGAAAGCAATCACTTAAATAGCTGTTGCTGTCAGGGTTGCTGGAAACAGGCTGATGCAGTGAGAATACTTTTAATGGCACAGAGGAGTCTTACAGCCAGACAGGTGGAGGAGGAAGCATGTGGGTAGACAGGAAGTGAGATACAGGCAACTAAGTCGGGTAGCAGGCAAGCAGGTAGAGTCACAGGAACATCAAAAGACTAAACGGAAGGCTGTGTCTCAAATCAGATACTTCCGTTAGACATACAATGCATGTAGAACACTGCGTACACCAGCAGTGAGTACACCTTGTACACGCATAGTGTTTACTCAAATCAAGCTGCCATGCACTTACCAGAAATCACGATCTCAACATGTGGCCACGTTTGTCTCCTGACAAAATTTCTGCTTTTCTCACTTCTCACTTTTCTCACAAAATTAATGTTTGACTTCCTTGTGCACACACCATTTACCCTTCCTCTACGTAGCCAGGAGAACGTTGAGGGTAAGATGGTTTCTCACTCAACATACAATATGTAACAATATGTAACAATACTCATAGTGTAGCATTACTTATAATGTACAACCTAAAAGAACAGTTCATACTTGATGATGATGCTCTTCAACATTCTCAATACCAAACTGTATATTTTAAATGTGGTGCCATAATTTATCTCCAATTTTAACAGTTTTTTTCCAAACATGTTCCTCAGAAGATCCTCAAAAGTGTAGTAAGAGAAGTGTGTGTGTGTGTGCATGTGTGTGTGTAAGGTCATATTAATTGATGGCTAGAGACAGGCTACCAATCCAGTATAAAGTTGACGTAATTCTGAGCATGCTCCGTGTTGTCTGGGTGTGGCACGCTCTCCTCTTTGTGTCCCCAGTGATGCTCGATGCCTTTAATCTTGTCCATTTATGCTCTTTTAGATTTTAAAAAGGCACACAGCCAAATTTAATAAATTGTGTCACATTTGTGTCTTTCAAACACTCACTGTTACACGTCAGTCAGCAGTGTTTATTGTAATCTGTACTCAATACTTTTTCTAGTGAAATTTATTCTCGAGTTTCCTCCTCTTAACAGACTCCGTGTCTGTTACACATTGTAGGAAACTATAGTAATCTCTTTTTCAGTCGGACATTCACAAACACTCACTTCCACACTCTCCCCCTTCGAGGTCTGCATGAACAGGTCTGGTTCTCTGTGAAATAAATGTGCTAGGGTAGGTCTTTGTTCTGTAATCTAATCAACCTGCTTCCTCGTCAGTTACTCTCTCCTCTCCCTCCCTCCCCCTCTGTCTCATGCCCTGCCCTGTCTTACTCTCTCTGCTCAGAGCACATCTCACTTTCTATTAATTTTTCTGTTCATGCTCCTACCAGCCCGTATGGCCTTTGTCACAGTTTTATAACAGTGTTTAGACGATATTTGCATATCTGCACTCTAAGTAACAACATTTATGTCGGGCACATAAGCATATGCAAGAAATATATAACTCAATGATTTTTGACCGGACTATATCAGTAATACTAACCCTCAGCCAGATGTTACCATTAGCAATTGATCCCTCTGGTTCTTGGAGAAATTCCCCTAGGGGCCATAAATTTAGTCATACTTCTTGGACAGTGTCAGGCTACAGTATCTGTTCCACACACGCCCTTGCTATATGGAAAAATAGGTAGTTAGAATTTGATTCACATAGGAGGTTAAATACTAAAGTATAAAGTTAAATACTTGAACTTCCTCTCCTATTTTATGTTCAAGTGTTTGGTGAGGTCAGGATTAAAATCCAAAACAAAAGATTGTGTATATAAATGATATGATGATATGATATGATTTGAAAAGATTTGCCATCAACTAATTCTGAGAAGTTTTGTAATAAGTAAGTAAGTATAGTTATAGTTTTTATTCTGTAGGGATCCTCATTATAATAAGAATCTCACTTTTTTATAACAAGGTGTTTTTATTACATGTTTTTGAGTGATTACTAGATACCAATTAATAAAGATTTTACAAGATATTTTATTGTTACAACAACAACTTATCACTTTATTCTTTTTTCGAGTTGTGAAGTTGTTCTGACTTTGGTGTGCTTTGGAGTCATAATGTGGTGAAAAACATGGACGCTGTCAGCAAAATTTGTTGTATTTATGTTTTGAGCCTTAAAACCACAATTTGACCCCTCTTTCCAATATTTGCATGTTAACGAAAAGCAAAGAAAAAGGATCAGGTATGACAGGCATAAATACATATTTTTAAAAATCAAACGAAGGAAACTTCTTCACTTTCAGATCTGTTACTAGAGAGTGGTGAGCAATCAAGCGTCCAACCCACAGCTAGAATTAGGTGACAGATAGGGATGCTGATTTGCTTTTGCTGAGACAAATGCTGAGCTGATTTGAAGAAGCCACAAGGTTGGTATGATCCGGAAGGGCTGTGAGATAGCTATCATCTGTAAATGATGATGGACTCCCAGCAAAGCTGACGTGTTCCCCATCTTGGCTGCAGAACACATTCAGAGTGAACAGAAATGACTGAACAGCACTTGGTATGTGTGACCAAGAGACATGTGTAGAAGAAGATAGTTTTAGTTCTATTTCTTTGTTTGATATTGTCTTTAATAAATTCCTGTTGTTCTGTTCTGTGACAAATGTTTTTTTTTAAATATACCTGTATGTAATCTTTTGACTTATTTATCTAATAATTTACAAGTGGATTTACCAGAAATCCCCTCTGATACAGATGGTATATTCAATTGGCCTGTCCTGTATTTTTCTTGACTAGCGTTCATCCTTGTTGTCTCTCAGACCTCTTGATTGGCCCAGCCCACAACCTATTGTTTCAGACTTGCCTTGATGTAACGGTATAAAACTGTTGACCACCAGACAGAATTGCACCTGGTTGTGATATTCTGTCTCCACTGCTCCACTAAATAAAATACATCTGAACCATCCACAAAATTGGACCTGGAGGAATTTGTATCTTCCTTTTCTTCACATTCGAGGGAGATTAATGGCTGTGCTTGCTAATTACTGTAATGGAACTCCGCATTGTGAGAGGACACTCACGTGGAATACTTAAGTATGTAAGTAAGGAGAGATCGACAGAGAGAGGCAGCATCCAGTTACAGAACCCACATCTCCTGTGTTTGTAATAAAACGGACACAAATGGAAAAGGTCAACCAAAATCTATTATCATTATTATTTTTATTTATTCAATCTCAAACAAATGCTCCTTATTCCATATGGACTCAACATTCACACAACACAGCATAATACTGTTAAGAAGTCAGCTACAGAAGTGAGGGGCAACAGGCCCTTGATCGACAAGGACAGCGCGAGCTTCTTCACTGACTCATGTGATCATTGATTGCACACTTCTTTATGGTGACACGTCCCTCTAATCTTTTTCAGGTTTTCTTTTGTTTGCTGCACCCACTTCTTTTAGTTTCCTCCATCTTGCACAAACGTTGGCTTAGGACCCATGTAGGGAGGAGCAGGGTTGAATTAAGCAGGGTCAAGTGGACAACTACTACTGACCCCAAAAACCCATCAGCCCTGCAGACAGGACATTGTGGGGTGGTTAATGGATATAAAAAAACCACACCAATACAAATTGTCGTGTCTTGTTGAGAAGGATGCACAGTATGTGTCTTATCTAATTTTTTGCTGCACAGAGAGCGAGATTAATGTTTTTTCCCGCATAGCACATAAAAACAGCAGACCTAGTTTTAAAATAAAGTAAAAAAACAGCCCTCATTAAAAAACGCTTTTAATTTGGACTCTGATTCATGCATGCTGGACATGTTGTCTGGGAGAGACATGTTTCTTTTAGTTCCCCAGCAGTCCGCATGTTCTTGCCGTGTAGGCCGGGCCATGGCGTCTTCCATTAGCGATTTTGTTGCAATGACGTCAGCCTTTTTCCCTGCACTGCAGTGTGTCATATGATGTGTGCATGTAAGCAGCAGCTCTTTGTCTGCACAACGTACGAAAGTAGCCTGCCACATCATAGTCAATCTTTTTAATTGAACAGAGAGCGGAGCACCATGGTAATATATTTTAGCACACTCAGCTGCAGTGTATCTATAGCCACATAATTTTCTGAACAAATCTCTGCTGCTAAAAATGCCTCGAGGCCGTTTTGATCCAAATGTTCATGATATAGTTGCATATAGTATATATAGTATGTGTGTTGTATATTTAATTTTAACATAAATGTGTAGTCAAACAAGGCAGATTCATTTGTTATTAGAATACAGTTTTGTATATCATGCATTGGATATCATTTATGAATGTCATGTGTTGGTGTTTTGTCTAAATTCAGTCTACATCTCTAACAAATCTGCGGCTGATTATATATTATTGAAATATTGAAAAGTTCACTTTACTCTTGTATTTATTTAGGCTAGTACTTTATTGTTGATTTCAGTATGTTATTAAACTGATTTAGTTAACAAAGAATATGAATTGAAATAATAATGAAATACTGTGCAATGAAATCGATTCCACACTCCTGATGCATCACTGATGTAAAGTGTGATCCATTACTGTGAAACTTGCATAATGGAAGGTATCGTCACACTCATACCAAGACCGCTTGCCAGCAAAATGCCACATATTTACTATAAAATGTACTATTTAAAAGAATTTTTGCTATTGTTTTGAATGCAGCAGACCCAATTTTCCTTACAGTTACATCTCTACAACTCTATATTTTCTGGATATGGTCACATGTTCCTTCCCTTTTCCCTGCTGCTGTCCCTCACACCTGCAGGCTACCAACCTCAGTGTGGCTAACGAAAAGTTTGGTTTCCTCTCTCTCCTCATGCTGTTAATCGATTTCAACATCTAGACTCATGCGAAGATCAAACACTTTTCAAATTTAATATGAGCAATTCTAACTGAGAGGCTGAGTATCAATATTTTGATGAGTTACACAAATAAAATCGGTTCCAGTTCTTTAATGAAGTATCACTGTTTCTGTCTTTACCTAAATTCTTATACTTGCACATTTGCCAAGAACTGCAAACACCTGTGTCATTGTTGACCAGTTATAATGTCCGGTCACTAAGAAATGTAGAAATTAATGCACATTATATGGGAGAAAGGAAACACATGATGGTGATAAAGTTCCATTTTATTCATTTTGGGATAGCAAACATAATTTTCTGTGATGTACATGATTCAAATTATGCTGATTTTCCAATTGGTTTAGTGTAAGTAGGCCTCAAATAAGAGCTGTGTCTTCTATAAACTACAAGTGTCAAAATAAATATAACTTTCCTCTGAAATGTTTCAACATGTATTACTTTTTGTTTTTATTACACATGTGACTCCTTTCTTTCCCTACAGATGTTGTTGTACATGTCTGTTTCACTTGACTGGTTGTGGTTTCATACATTGCCTGGGAGTTTCATTGGTACTACATATAGAGTGTGTACAAGGCTGATGTTGTAGACGTGAAGTGCATGAGCTGCTGATGCTCACACCATTCTCCCCTGAAGCAGTGGGCGACTTTCTCCTGGCGACTGTCGGCTCAGCAAGTTCCACAACAGCAAAGGCACTGAGGTGACGACCGAGCTGCCTCCACTACTGACACCCTGGTCTTCTCCAAGTGGCTGGTACTGCTTGAACCGTCTGTTTAGATGCATGGAATAGGTGAGACAAGAATAGGATACATGATTTAACCAGATTAAGTTTATAAATTAGGAACTCACCTGTACATCAACCCAATACAACAGACAACGCAGGCGAGAACCATAACACCCAGGACAGTCGCGGCAGTTCCAGCTGGGGAACCTCCAGAGGCTGCAATTGAAGCACATTAGAGAATAATTTATATATTAAGTAATTTAGTGGGCATTAATTATTTTTTTTCCTTTTACTCACCGACTGTTACACTAACTCTAGCACTCGCCACAGCAAGGCTGACATCATTGGTCAAGGAGACATTGATGCAAAATACACCGGAGTCATTGAAGAACTGGCGAAGGATCATCTGACAGTCTGGAGAGGGCGTGGCTGCAGTACAGATGGTTTCCACTGGTGTGACACAGTCCGCATCTGAAATGACTGTGCAGACTTCACTTGGTAGACTGAGAGAAGGATAGAGGAGACCAACAGTGAGTTCAAACGTTAGCTTTTTTGTTCTAAACATAAAATGCAATAATAAGAAATCACATGATACATTTCCCAATTAGGCTAACCAGGAGATAAGTGTTGCATTAGTTACAAAGGAACCTCTTGTCTCTCTCTGTGTGCTCAACATATTAAGTTGGAGACACTTTACTTTCATTTGCAGGCCAGCAAATGGAAATTTGACGCTACTGTACTAACTTTCAACTAGCTAATTACGCAATGACCTCAATCAACATGACTCAATGAATGTTACTACCCACCTTCCCTGACAGGAGATGGTGACGTCCACAGCATTTTGATCCAACTCAGTCGCCATTGACACAACATTGGACACCTGTACAATCTCCACACTTTCGATGCCCTCTGCGGGGTTGAAATGTGAATAAAAAATGATTTCAACATGGGTAAACCATACAGTTTCCATTAAAGCATAATATTACCGATTAAGAATAACCCTGCCATTGTAACAAAAAACATGTTTGCTTACGGACAACATCTAGAGAGGTGGCGAGGGAGCCGTAGCGGTAGACCATGCAGTCAGCTGTCAGCTCTGGTGCTTGTCTCTTAGCCACAACAAGAGCAACTTGTGCTGGGTCTGTTTCCACCTCTGCTTCAACTTCCACTGGAGCAGCCTCTTCCTCACCAGCTGGTTGCTCTGGGAAAAAAATGAGAACATTTACCATGATACTTTTGCTACCAGAGCGATCCTTTTATTTTGTCTATACCTATTTTAACTGAAAATAAAAGCTCACCTGCAGCAGCTACAGTAGCTGCAACTTCATTCTCAGTTTCCAGTACTTCAGCCTCAGTATCAGCTGCAGCATCGGCTGGTGCTGCCTCTTCTACAGCTGTGGTCTCGGTGGCAACAGGGACGACAACGTTGTCAGCAGCGGCCTCTGTTTCAGCTGCGACAACCTCCGCAGCCGCAGCAGCAACATCAGCAGCCACAACAGCCCCTTCTTCCTCCAGGGTTTCTTCTGCAACTGGAGCACCATCCATAACCTCAACTGCTTCTCCCTCTGCAACAGGGGCAACTGAAGCAGCAACATCAGCCACAGGCACATTTTCTTCAGCTGCATCTGTCACCTCTGCAGTTTCATCGACAGCAGCTGCATCGGCTGCAGCTGCATCGGCTGCAGCTGCATCGACAGCAGCTGCATCGACAGCAGGTGTATCTGCATCTGCCGGCTCTTCAGCTGCAGGGGCAGCAGTGGCTACCTCTCCTGCTGTAGCATCTGTTTCCTCTACAGCAGCATCTACTTCTGCAGCGGGAGCAGCGGTGTTGGCAGGATCTTGCTCCTCTGGAACAACAGCTGCATCAACTACTGCAGGTGATGCTGAGGCAACCTCTATTGCCTCTGCGTCTGTGTCAACAACTGCATCTCCATCGTCTGTAGTCGCTGCTTCTGTGTCGGCTGGCTGCACAGAGGCGGCAGGTGGAGTGGCGTCAGAAGCAGGAACATCCAGCATTATCGTGTCTCCTGCCTCAGCTGTTGCTGCTGGGGCAGGGGTGGAGGCCACCACAACTACTGCTGGAGCATCAGAGGCATCAACAGGAGCCACTGAAAGAACAGTTATAAACAGGTGAGCAAAACACTACGACAGCATTTAAGATAAACAAAACAATTGACTAGTTAAAAATCTTACCGACGGTGGGGTCTCCACATCCGTTGGCGATGCTTGCCATCAGGACCACCTGAGGTTTGAAGGTCCCGACAGCAAGGTATGTGTGAGTGACAATGTGTTCTCTGGAGATCAGTGTCCCGGTGCTGTCGCCAAAGTCCCAACTGAAGCTGACGTCGGCGTTGCTGAGATACTGGCTGGGATCGTGGAGCTTAACGCTAAAAGCAATGGCTCTGTTCTGGATGAAGTTCTGGTCATCTTGGTTTATATCACTGACCTGGGCGAGTGATATGGTGAAGGGGATCTGGTCTGATGACAGATCAAAAGATGTTGAGGTGTTTTGATGGGGATTGTTAAAGGTTGGGTGAGAAATTGTTGAAAGTGTTACCTGTGATGGTGAAGACTGAGGAAGCATAGCCGAGAGGGATGAACTTGTTTTTGCCACGGCAGTGGTAGATGACAACCTCCATGCCGTAGGAGCCGAGGGGGACATTGTCTGTACCGATGGTGAGGGAGGAGGACGGTCCGTCTGCCACCTGCCAGTATCGCCCTTGGATACGACAGCAACAGGATCATTAACAGTAGACTGGTAATCAATGCACAATTCGGTGAGGCCATAAATTCGGGAGACGCTCTACATGACCCTTTCATTAGACAGTAAATACAGTCATCACGCAGTAATACAAAAGTGTACAGTAGCAGCAGAATAACATGAGGAACAGATTTTTGATTATTTTAAACTTCTCTGGGGCCCATGGTATGCCATGCTGACCCCTATTTTGTTTGGTTGCTACTTGGTTGAACACACATTTATATAAGAATTTGCACGGTGTAAAACTTCACACAGGCATTCACAATTAGGACAGGTAATAATTCACAATTAATAAGATTACTTTGGACCAAATGCAAACAGTGAATACAGGGTCTTGGGGGCCCCTGGGCCTTGAGGGTAAATCAGATAAACTGGAACAAAAATGATCAACTGACGCCATTGTGCAAACAAAACTTCTCATAGCATCACAAATTTAATCTCATTTTGTATCATTTTGAAACTGTGTTTTCAGAAGTGCTATATAAAATTGATGATGCCAAATATAAAGTAAGATATCAGAGACAATGACAGATCATCTTTAACACACATAAAAAGTTCAAAACAGGCTTTGTTTGTCAGATGGCCTGGGGCAAATATAAACTTCACTGACTTGTAGAGAGTATCCCATAATTCTACTGACTTTTACTATCTGTTTTTTTCATAGCTGCCTTTTGACAATTTGGTTTCCTCACCGCTCTGGGATTCTTCAGCAATAACCTACCTGTGAATTCTGTTACCCTCAAGTGGAGCAACAACATTACCACATGCCACACTTAACATTAAAGATAACAAGCAGTTAGTTTCAAATAGACACATTATTTATCAAAGTCTTTACCCAAAGTCTTCCACACAAAGACGTAGTGAGATTTCTTGTCCTGGGTTTTGGTAAACGCTGTGCCGTCCGGAAAAAGTCCTGTCTGCTCAGTGCCCTGGTCAGGATACACAGCCTGACCCTCCCGATACTGTTGTCCTGAGATCAAACATCAGTATAATAGACGAGTTACTATTCACATCACCTTTAAAAAGACAGTTACTCCAGGAGTAACACTGTTGTCCTAACTGCTGCAAAAGATCGAATTTTACCTTGTGAAGTTTATTTTGTGATAAAATGATCAGCTACTCATTCATAGCTGCTTGTTATTGATTGTAACCTTTGAACATGACTGAAAATAGGAAAAAAAAGAATGACATTACAATAGTAACCTGTGCTCCCTCCTATCCAGTAAAAGTTTTCTTACCATCGATGGTGCAGTTACGCTCCCAGACCACCTGCCCGTCCGAGTGCACTGTCTGATTTGGTGGGAAATTTAGATTAATAGTGAAGGTTGTTCTTGCTCCGGTCAGGGTGGGTGCATCGCTCTTAAGGTCAAATGTCACTTCGCCACCTGCCAAACAGATTACACACAATTTACCATCTTTAGATCGACTGGCTAAAGAAAAAGCAGCATTTCTGCCTTTGGGAGAAAAAAATTAGAGGAGGCTCACCGGCCCAACAGTTTCTGAATCTCTGGTCTCCGTCTTTCCAAACAGGATACATCTGGGAGTTCCATGAGCGGTAACGTGTAAAGTGACTTCTACGTTCTGCGAGGAATATGAAAATGTTACTCTTCAGGAAAAAGAAGCTACATCATGCAGCTCGTGTTGTTCTCAACAGCATCCAACACAATCATTGAGAGTTTCCAGTGAGGCAAAACTTATTGGTTTTCAAAATGGGTTTTTTCTTGACAAAGGCAGAGCTGGAAAAATACATATTTAGTTTGGTTTGTCAGTGTAGTTATTTGTATATTTTTGAATGAATTACAATGTAGCATTAACTGCATATTTCAGTAGAGTTGGTGACTCTAACTTCTAAATTGTAATCGAGCAACATCAATGATAAAGATGTTTATTTAAATGTAAGCAGCTCCCTGTTTGTGGTGTTGAGGGGGTTTCTGGACTTTCAGGGTTCTTGGCAGTGGGAGTCACACGACCTGCAATCTCCCTCAATCCCTTTCATGTGACCATCAGCTGAGCAGCAGCATCAGTAATCCCAGAAAAGGAATGAGAGGTCCCAGACTCACTGGCATTTTTTTCTGAGGTGTGTGTGTGTGTGTGTGTGTGTGTGTGTGTGTGTGTGTGTGTGTGTGTGTGTGTGCGCACTCACTCTCTCTCTCCTTAGAACGAGGCGGAAAAAGGATTTTTAGTTTTTTTAATACCCTCACCATAACATGACTAAGAAATTTATATTTCCAAGGTTGTCAGTCCCTTTTTTTACCGCAGCGTGACAAAGTTTGTAGATCTTGCCTCTGTTTAACACAGCGTGGAGTGTGTGAGCATGAAACGAGCGTAAAATGGCACATCAATCCATTTGCTGCTAAATTTGTGGTCCAGACAAAGAAATACAGTTAGATAGTTAACTTTCAGTTGTTGAGCAGCATACATTTGTTCGGTTTACAATAGACACAGTTGTTAAAATTAATCACTTTCCCTGGTGTTGGTGCAATGGTCTTACGTCCAGCACAGAAAAAATACTCAACTTTAACCAATAATTTTGACTCATGTTCAACTTTCAAACTTCCCCAAACAAGAGCACAACAGCCACTGGGTTGGGATGGTACCACGTGAACCCTTGAAGTTTGTCTTGTTTTAAACATTATTTGAGTATCAAATAAGATTTATAAAGTTGCAGTAAGATAAAAAATAGTTGATGATGAAAGGTGTACGTTGAAAAGTTGTTTAACTTTTTTGACTGCAGAACATAGTGTGATGAACGTATGATTGGGATTCACGCAGAATAAAAGAGAAGGGAGAAATCGTCTTTCGTCAGTTTTTTTTTCAAAATGCAGAACAATAAAACCCGATGTGTTTGACCATAAACTGGTTGTCAATGATGTCAGATGTACTCACGGGTCGCACTGGCTGATGTAAAAGCCAGAACCAGCAGCACCAGAGCCAAAGTCGTCATCCTGTTTCTGTCAGTCTCCTCTCTCTGAGCCCCGATCCTCACCGAACAGTCCTGAACGCCAACACAACTCCCAGAGAGATCTAAGAAATATCTCCTCACCCTACTTAAGAGGGCCTTGGACATGGATTACCATAAAATGTCTTCTCACCTCTGACATCACTGTGAGTCTGTAAACTGGCACCACCCCCTCTCTGGAACAAATGTTGGTGCTGTTTTGTTAACTGTTGGCCAAAACAGTTGTTTTCATCTGTAGCTTTTGGCCATATTATTATCTTCTTAATTTAAATTCTGAATTCTTAACAGACCTAACAATGTTCATACGTCACGTGTACAGTCTTCTTTTACTTTTAAACCCATTATCCAGTCTTTTTTTAAATTATTATTCTGATGTTGAATGTCATACAGTCAGTGCAATATCTCCTAAAGGGCGTTAAGGAAATCCTACAGTACAGGAAGAATATGATACAGAGCGTGGGCAGGAGGGATAACAAAACATCCCTCAAGTAGAACAATACTTTCAGAAGCATATATATTATCAAGAATGCTTTCTGCAAGGTATGAATACAAATGTTTTACATGATGACTGCTTTAGGATTGAGAGTGGTG
Organism: Scophthalmus maximus; assembly: GCF_022379125.1. Classification (NCBI taxonomy): domain Eukaryota; kingdom Metazoa; phylum Chordata; class Actinopteri; order Pleuronectiformes; family Scophthalmidae; genus Scophthalmus; species Scophthalmus maximus. The sequence continues at coordinate 15,351,420 of NC_061520.1, forward strand.
AAAGATGTGAGCATAGCTCGAGTCATGCCTGTGTTTGACGCCTGACCTCACAGCTATGTCAGCATGGTCGTCACAAGATAAGTTTGGGGATCAATTGCATCCTTTTATTCCCTCAGCCGTTCCTCCGTATCCAGCTGTCCACCTCAGGCTGCTTCAGCACTAAGAATCTGTGCTCACTGAAACGCAGATACACCCTTGCTCTTTTCATGAGGTACGTCCTCCTTTAGTCATCCAGTTCCATTCCGATGAGGACAAGGAAGCTTTGATTGAAGTGATAAAAAAAAAAACATGTTCCCCAAAAATATTCTAATATTGGTTATAAACACTTTGCATCAATTTACACAATGTTTTTTTCCCCTTATTTAGACTGTGTTCACACAGAAAGTGGAGGGAGTCGCATCTAGTCAAAAATGAAGCATCCCACAAGTAGCATCTTCAAGTAACATGAACAAATAATGTCAATAAATACAGATACAAGATATCATTGATATGTCACAATTAATAATTAATGTTATTATAATAGAGTCTTATCACATAACCGTGTGCTATAAAACTGGAAAGTGTAAAAGCAACATTTAAGTTTGTCATGTGAAAAACCAGCAGACAATCCACAGGTCAGTTGCTCTACATAAAGCAGAGTGATATTACAGACTGGTAGAGCATTTGTCCAAAATATTATATTTTTATATTGTGTTAGAGCATAATAAGTAAAAGAGGTAGGATAGAGAATTATTGATTGAGAAGTTCACTCGAATAGTATACTCATATATTAATTCACTAAAAATGAGTATTATAAAAAGGCAAAATATAAAGTTATAAAAAGAGAGTACATAATGGAGAGCAGATGGTTTCATAACTGCTTTTATTATTTACTGGTTTTGTATTCATAGTATTCATATATTTCATATTTTATTAATTTGTATGTTTTCATTTTTCCTTTTTATGTTTCCTGCTTTTTTTACTTTCTCCACCAACCTCTGTACATGTGTGGTAACTACTACTCCAAGTATGCCATGCTAAATAGAAAATAGATATTTGAAAAATGTGTACAAAGTTACATGGAAAGAGATGGGGTACTTAAATTTTAACTGTATTTTACTGTCTTTAGACCCCACAGATTCACAGATCATTGGCTCTATTATCCCAGCGATTGGTGGTTTTCCCACTGATGTTGTCTCATGCCTGTGAGACTGTTCAGGCTGCACTACATGTGACCCCTCATGTGCTAACAGCAGAGTTCTGGAGGAAATAAATCCATGCGACCGAGCACCTGACTGAACATACCACAAACAGTCAGCCGACAAAGTCTTTCTTCACTGGTCTCCACTGTATGATAGATTAACGGTGAACTTCTTGAAATTCAGAGAGATGTGTTTCACACAGGGAAAGTCATAGGAAACAATGGAAAATCTGGGAATTTTTCAACTTCTCATTCCAGGATAATGTGCAGATGCACAGATTTCCCCAATCAGAAAAAAAATGAGGTGGTTTTCTCTTATTAAATTGAAGTGATACAAAATTGGAGGAGGGAATAGTCACAGTAACTGAATAAAAGCTTAATAAAACTGCAGAGATTAGCAGCAGGGGCCCCAGTTATGTTTGGGTGCTTTGAAAATTATATAAACACTACAAAGCCCCTCCCCGAACCTGCAGTCACACATGATCACACAAGCTTTCTTTTTTCCCCCAACACTCACTCACACAAAAAGAGGATTGTGTTTTGTCATTGATCAAAAGTCTGGTCAATAAGACCATCTGCTTTCTAAAAAGCCAGCTAAAGCTCAGACCAGACAGTCAAATCAGTTCATGAATACAGCAGGAATGGCAGTCGGTCAATATATTCACAAGGTTTAAACCAAACTTTCCTCATCTCTGCTGCCAATGATCCCGATTCCTTCTGTTTGTGGGTCATCTGATTTACTCATCACCAACAAACGCAACACTCAAATATGGCACAATAGAAAACATTCAGTCACGTTACTTTCATGGTAGCAAGAGACGTCACTTCATATAAATCTGCTGGGCAGAGACAAGCCTCTGGGCAGTGGTCATGTGTTGGTATGAATGCGTCCATGTCTAGATGGATCAACTGATGCTGTTTGAACCCTAATGCCTCATGAAAAAGCCTGTTCCATATTTGACATCATTGACTGGTCCTAAATGCTAACCCACAGCCCTCCAGTCTCACCACCCACAGTTCACCGAAGCTTCCTGCTGGCCTGTTGATTTATAATATTAAGGCCTGGGCTGTATCATATAACTTCTATGACACCTTCATTCCTGCTGGGCACCTTTGTTGTTTGTTCCACAAAAAACAGGGGGTGGGACAAGAGCTTTATTGGGGGCCCAGTGGCTCGCTTTTGTCTTGGAGCACTGTACCTGGATAATCTGGACGTGCCCCTGGAGGCACATCCGAGGCAGGGCTGGGATGGGGAGGTCAGGGGGATATGACACCTGAAGTAAAGCTAAAGGTTGAATAGACCTTTTTCACAATTTTAAAATTTTAACTTGTCAAGTTTATGAGTCTGTTTTATTTAGGAATGAGTTAATATTACAATATTTCTGGTTTCTGAAAAGGGAGCCATGATACACGAATATAAGAAACCCCAGCTCTACACAGCAAGTGATCTTACAAACAGCTGTAACACCTTCTTTCACTAGAGGGAGCAATTGTCCTTCTCTATCATCCTCTCCAGCACACTGAAATGATGGAGGTTCCATTTCGTGATTTTGACATTTAAAAAAGAAAAGTACTGCTAGTCTTTTATAACAATTTAGCTATTTTGAATGTTTTCTCTGTTTTTCTGTCTCTGTTCATTCAGACTGTGGCTTGTTTCTTTGGTTCGTTCATTGTTATTTGTTTCTACTTTATATTACTCCATACATTTTATATTGTTTGTCAGTTGATAGAGAGCAATACACAGACTTTGCCTTTTATTTTAGATCCCCTGAGATTGTGGATGGATTATCTTGGTGACACTTTTTGGATTACGTTTTGTGCTTTGATTAACAACCACGTTGATAGAGTTGTTTTTAATTTGATTTGTTGCATTTGAAATCATTGGTAGAGTACAAAAATCTTTCTCTTAATGACTAAATACATTTGAGTCTTAAAAAAACGATTCCCTTGTTTTTATTAATTGTTGTTGTTAATTGTTGGCAGCCATGAAGAACGTAAGATGTGTTTGTTTGTTGTCGAGTAATTGTCGATAAAAATAAAGAAACAAAAAAAAACTCCTCCTCCAACGTTGAATACGTAAAACGTCATAGTCGTCAGACCACGTGACTTGCGAGGGTCGTTTGTTAGTCGTCAGTTTCTCATCCCGACATAGAAGCGCTCAATATCCCGACTTGCACATACTGACCTTAAACCAATAATCCAACACACAACCAGCGGTGTATTTTAAAAACATTTTACCTACTGGGTATTCAAACTGAAGTACAAAACTATACTCCCGGAGGACGCTGGTGGAGAGGCGATAAGAAAACCTCAGAGATCCCACCCGGCTGCAGCAGTCGGTGTGTGTGGAACACAAAAACAAACGCCCTCGAGGTAACGCGGGAAACGCCGCCGTGGTTCAGTGGTTCCCACCGAGGAGCAGCCGCCGCGCTAATCCGCATATTGACAAACGCTACCGCAACCAGTGGGCAACCGATGAGCCTCGGTACCGGTGTGAGTGGCTTCAGTGTGACCCGGGTGAGTGTATCCGCACCAGGAAGTCCAGCCGCGGGCCGCGGTGAGTCCACGGCGCGTGAACCCGTCCGGAGGAGCCGTGCGTTACATGTGGCTCCACGCACAGCTCGTGAACGATTGTCTCCCTAGCCGCCGAGCGGTTGTTAGCTCCGACACAAAGAGAGGAGTCTCGCCGACACACTCCTCCGGACATGGACGCCTTCCAGAAGGTGGAGAAGATAGGGGAGGGGACGTACGGGGTGGTCTACAAGGCGAAGAACAAAGTCACCGGGGAAACTGTCGCCCTGAAGAAAATCAGACTGGACACGTAAGTGACCGTCAGACTGCTGCTGGGTAAAACATCTGGGCGATCACACTCCCAGAGCCCGAGGTGTCTCCTGGCTCTGACATTAGCACATGAAAACAAAAGCATTGTTCATTATCGATCATCCTCTTTAAGGTTGTAGCTGGGCTTAGTACATCTAGTGTTTGTCGTGACATCAAACAGGAAGTGTCCTGCAAATAATCTAGGTCTTTTATCATACGGGCTCCCAAATCCATAAGAGATTAGAAATATGACCTGCTTATTGTTTCTCTAATGATCTGTCCAATAAAACGGTCTGTGTAGGGAAAATGTCCCTCTGGTTGATCTCATGTAGATTGTGTGTGAGAGGTCACATATATGTCAAGTCAGCTGAAAAATAACCTGCAGCGGTTAATAATCAATTAACCATTTTATTATTTGTTTAAGTAGAACACTCTTCCTCCTGCTTCTCAAATTATACTTTTATTTTTTGCAGAAGATGAGAATGCTTTGATTTTGGACTATTCCAAAATTTCCCAGACATCACCGTGGGCTCTGGGGAGTTGTGATGAGCATTCTCTTCACTATTCTTGCAGTCTACAAGTGACTAAATAATGAATCAAGTGTCAAACAAAGGATTATAAAACATGCATTCTGTATGTAGGTCCTACTCTACATGTAATATAAAGTGTGTAGACACACACGAGGCTTCAGCAGGGGGCATCAGTGAGTGACTGTATCCAAAGTATGGTGACCTTTGTGTCAGACCCCAGGAAGCAAACTCATTGGTGTGCTTATCGGTCTTTCTCCTGATTTGATAGCTGTACTGCCAGTGATGTATTCACAGGACCTAGAGGAGTGAATGCCATGTATAACAGAGGCGTTGGTCATCAAGTTGTTTAGTTTTCTACCTAGTTTCTTTTGTGTTAATGTCTTGTCTGCTCTAACTGTAAACATAGAGTCAAATAAAGTTAAGACAATTTAACAAGTCATTAACCAAGAAGAAGTAAATTACACAAATGTAGAATGACAAAATGACATGAGATGAAGAAAGCGTGCTTCAATGAAATAACCAGTTCATGTACTTGTGTATTGCGTTCAGGGAAACCGAGGGTGTACCAAGCACTGCCATCCGAGAGATTTCCCTCCTCAAAGAACTAAGTCATCCAAATATTGTCAAGTAAGTGCTTAGTGCTACAACTTTAGCTACTTGGACAATCATTGTGTTGGTTGTGCCCGATTAAAATCCAGCCTGTCTGTCGACGTGTTTCAGATTGCGAGACGTCATCCACACTGAGAACAAGCTCTACCTTGTTTTTGAGTTCCTTCATCAGGATTTAAAGAAGTTCATGGACTCGTCCTCCTCAGTCACTGGCATCCCACTGCCTCTGGTTAAGGTAAACATCAGCTGCTTTGACAGACTTTTATTTGAATTTTATTTTGTTAAGAAATCAAGAAAATAAACTCTGAATGTCTGAGATGACTTACCTGGATTATTTATTTTTGCGTTCCTTAGAGCTATCTTTTCCAGCTGCTCCAAGGCCTGGCGTTCTGCCACTCTCACAGGGTCCTTCATCGAGACCTGAAGCCACAGAACCTCCTCATCAACGCTCAGGGGGAGATCAAGCTCGCCGACTTTGGCTTAGCAAGAGCCTTCGGAGTACCTGTCCGCACATACACACATGAGGTAAGGTGTACACATTCTGTTTTATCCACACCAACAAGCCTCTTAATTGAAATAGATGGTTATATACTGTAATTTCACATTCAAATTAATTAACCATGCCCAGATTGGGAATGAACCTCCTTGCACGTTTTTGAACCACAACGTTGATTGGAATCAATTAGTATTAAATTCTCCTGAATAACACTAAGTTGCATAAGAATATGTTGTTGTGAACTTGGAAAGCATTCATACACTTTCACCTTTTCCCAAATCTGTTTTGTTGTTTGAATTTAAGAGTAAATTTGCTCCAAACATTTGGCAGTGGCATAATTTCCATTTGGTTGTTGTTTTAGACTAACTTCACTTTTAATACTTTGAATATCAGTGTTCAAACCTCCCGTATTTGAAACAAAACTTCACATGGTTGAAATATGTTTGTCACGCTGACGTAACAGTAAAGGAGAAAAACACATCTAAAATGTTTCAGATGTCTTAAAATATAAATTGCTCGTGAAGTCTGACTATTTGCTTTGACTCTTTTGAGTGAACTGGATGCTCTCCTGAAGTCTGATAGTGTTTCTTTGCAGGACATTTTTTTGTGGATATTAAGATTTTGTTTATTCCTGACTTGATTCTGTGACATCCTTCAGGTGGTGACTCTTTGGTACAGAGCACCAGAAATTCTCCTGGGCTGCAAATACTACTCTACAGCTGTTGACATTTGGAGTCTTGGCTGCATCTTTGCTGAAATGGTAATGCCTCTACTTTCCTTTTTCACTGTGAGTAAATGAAGCCTGCGCGTGATGCACAGTGGGACACCATCTCACCAACAGCCGGGCATCTCTGTCCACCTTTGTACAGATCACCAAGAGGGCCTTGTTCCCCGGCGACTCAGAGATTGATCAGCTATTCCGAATCTTCCGCACCCTGGGCACACCTGATGAGACCGTCTGGCCGGGAGTCACATCGATGCCTGACTACAAACCATCTTTCCCAAAGTGGGCCAGACAGGATTTGTCCAAAGTGGTTCCTCTTCTTGATGAGGATGGGAGAGAACTGCTTGGAGTAAGAATATTGGCAATTCAATCCAACTTTATTTGTATAGGACCGAATCACAACATACATTATCTAACTGATTTAAGTACAATCAATTCATGCCTTTTTTTAATTAAGTACATCTATCCAGGAGGTTGATCCTGTATCGTGGCAGTAATTAGCAGGATAAGTATATTAAGTCAATGGACATTATTAATTGACCTCACTTGACTTTGTTTTTCTTGTTGCAGGAAATGCTGAACTACGATCCAAACAAAAGGTTATCTGCCAAAAACGCCCTTGTACACAGATTCTTCCGCGATGTCACCATGCCAGTTCCTCATCTCAGACTCTGAGTTGAGCAAAATATGAGGCCATTTCTATGCCAACAATATTTAAGCATCGGACCTCAGCCTCCTTTCAGGATCAACAGTGGACACTACAGGATGTGTTTAATCCTTTAATGGATATGTGATGATACAGAAAACAAGTTTTCTTGAACATAATGTCCTGAAGGTTTTTTCTGTGTTTTTGCTTTAAATGTTCAACTGTAACTTTTAGTATCATACGTTTGCAGATTATGTGCAGCTGCCATTTTCAATGTAAATGTTATTTGTGATTCGGATGGTCAGGCACACACATTCTGGTCACTAGCCATTAAGTTTCCCAATTGAATTATTATATTGGCTTTAGGATGTCCGCATTCAAATAGCCAAGTAGTTATGATTAAACATTATTGCATACGTTTGTGGGAAAGTGCAAATAACAAATGTTATTCTTTGTAAGACTGAGCAGCAGCAGCTGCATGAATGATGGATTGGCGACTCCCAGCACAACTTGTCCACTGCAGACATCCTCAGCTGATGAACAGTTGGTGCTAAAAGAACATTCTTTTTGACTGTGTTCTTCTAGTATTGATTATTCTCACAGTTGAATCCAAAAGCTTGGCCCATAGTATGTTGAAGTGACTTTTAAAAAAAAAGCACCTTTGATTGTTTCTCAAATAGAAATGCCTATGGTTTTCTGGCAGGTTCGCTTCCTTCTCAGCTTTGTACATACAGTACAGTTGCGATATTCAAATGTTCCCTGGTGTTATTCAGATTTTACAGAATTTAATATGCTGTTGCATTTTTCTTACTCTAGATTTTATCTGTTTAACTGTTTTTTATTTACAGTTTGAAAAAAATAAACTTGTTCAAATAACTGTTGCTGGTGTTTTTGGTCTCAGTTTGCGCTGCATATGGTTCGTTTGAAAGCTCAGCAGATTCTGTTATAGTTTCAGCCCACGTGAATTATCTTTTCTTCAGTTCTGGGGCCAAGTGAAACAATTAGGACAAATAGTTTGTGAGACAAAAATACCAGAGTCAAATACTGGCTTACTAAGTCAAACACACAGGACCAGTTCTACAGCAACATTTCATCAGACGCACAAAACTTATGGTGAATGGTTCAGTTAACCTGGTTAGATTTTAAAATAGATGGTGTGATTTTGAGAAGACCAATCTGAGGTTTATGGCATGACATAGCTGTGACCTTGAAACTGTTAAATGTGTTCCAAGTCTAATTATGTGAGGAACAATATGATGACATGTATTGAAAGTGATTATTTAATTGTTGATTTCGGCTACACTGGCATGCACCTTATAAAGAGGGACAAAACACACCAAACCACTCACTCAAGAACTTACCAGTCAACTGGTGTGCTCCAACTACATATAAGCAGTCAACCTAATTTCTTATACATGAATGAGTTTTTATTAGTCACGCCATATTTAGACGTCATGTCAATACAGCAATACACTTTCAAGGAAGCAGGGTGAAATAGGAAAAAAAACATTATGGCTAAAAAAGTTTAAAATGTTAAAATCCTATACAGTGGCTTAAATTTTTTTGAATCTCTTCATACTGTTCATAGACAGGGCATTCGTTAAGAACAATAACAAGAAGAAATAAACTTGAGGGGAAATGAGCAATTATAGGCAAATAATAAGAAAAAGATTTTATTCTGATATATAAATTAATTATCAACATTATAATGTATCATGTGAGGCATAATTCAAATAGTGATGGAATGTTATTTTTTGATGATTTCATTAAGGAAAAAAATAAACAAAAAACACATTTGCTTGGCTTATGGGAAAAATATTTATAAAACATAAAGAGAAAAATATATTAGTGCTAGCCAGCTAGCTGCTTCTTGCCCGTAACGACAGCATTTTTGTGATGCTATATAAGAGACAACGTCATAGATATTTCGATGATGATAGTTGTTGGTATTAAACAATACGAACACTACACATTTGACTAGTTGAAGACTCCTGAATCAATAACGCAACTAAATTAGGGTTTAAATCAAGACACTTTTTTTTTATTTCTGATGCAATTTTCGAATCTAAGTTAGACTTTGTATTGAATATAATAAATGTTATTGAAAAGCTCATCAACACAAGAGCCATAATTTAGACTGGCTATGGAAACTACATTAGCTGTTACCTTTATCTTTGACTCAACTGAACAATTGCAGGAGGGGACATGTGACAGGGGGTGGACAAAAACAGAGGTTCAATTAATCCGATTCATATGGAAACAACAAATTTCTACCAACTGCAAAAAGACATGTAAACTACAAGATGCACAGATATTGACAGTGAGGTTAATGTGAGTTGTCAGGTGTATTTTACTAAAAAAGTCCAGTAAGTATGACATGACCTATATTTAAATATTAGCATGAGCTAGAATATAAAGCATTTGGAACAACTCCTAGCACAAGAGATCAAGTACAGTGAACCTGTTCAAGTGGACCCACCAGCAGTGGTGAGGGTGGAACTGCAGTGTGATTAGAAATGAGATTCTGGCAGCCATGTCTCAGATGAAGCAAACACATAATACCTCTCATGTCCGCGTCTGAAAGTGAATGTTATGATTGTGGAGATTTGACTTGTTGCTTTGCTGTTTTTTTATGTCTTCTTCCTGATTTCCTGTCCCTGGTGACTGTCTCTGTCCCTATCAAGTGTGTGTTGCTGGCTGGGCGTGGCTTCGGGATGACTGCTCTCCCGCCAATTCCTCCGCGCACCTGAGTGTGATCGCCTAATCAACGCCACTTCTCTCACTTCCTGTCTGTGTGGCCCAGTTTGTTTGTCATGACACTGTCGTAACGCCGTTCTCTTTGCGGTATAAACCAAGTGCCAACACACTGTGAAATCACCCATTCGTTTTTGAACAGCCGTTTTTTTTGGCCAACATATCATTTTTTGGAAACCAGTAGCAGAGAGAGTCGCGACAATCCGTTCACTCCAATGGACCTTTTTTTTCTTCTTCCAGTAATGGCGGATCATGGAGCCTCTCAAAAGTTCCCGGAAGTGAGTAGCAGCGCGTTAGAGTATCAGCAGACCGTCTGTGTTGCACTTATGAAGGGTAAGAAGTTTAAATAATCAGATTGTATATTGACAGCACATCTGAATCACAACAACATGTGTATTAAAGCATTTTAGGAAAAATAATTTTACTTTAAAAAAAACATATTGACTAACTACATAGAATAAATACATAGGCATGTCAGTCTGCGTTATTGTAAATCGATACATTTATTGACTACTATTTACCAAAAATTGCGTTTCTGTCGCTCTTAATAATGAACATCTGGAAACTATCTGAAGTCTACATAGGTCACGTGATGTGCAAGCCTCATTAGACTTACTAGACAGCTCTGACCAATAGTAACCAAATTTGGAGGAGTGGGGGCCTGGCTGAGAGTTCAACCACTGCACATCCACCTACACCTGCGACCTCACACATTGGATGGTACAAACTGTCAGTCCTGGTGTATCCACACCCCAGTGCATACTGAAGTGTATCGCCTATTTTACTCTATTTTAAATGACACCATAATTTACTAAATGAACATCATGGTGTAATGGAGAAGACTTAAAGCCAGCGACGAAGAACATAAACTCCTCATACTCCTCATGGCATCATTTTCTCCGAGTATTACAGAAACTGACTTCTTATTGTAACCCATTGAGTCGCCCTTAACTATATTGAGATTTTTCTTACCGTTAAAAACATCACGTTTTCTGATAATTTCCTCATAGTTTGAAAATCAGATGATGGTTGAAACATCGTGTCTGCATTCAGCTGTGTCTTAAAAGCTATGTAATTGTTGTGAAGTAACACATTGTGGCATTTGTATTTAAAAAATGTAGACTTCCTATATACTATGATGCACTATTGAACTGTATGAGATGGAAACCAATGGCTGCCTGAAAAATGCATAAAAAAAAATCTGAAACGCCACAACAAACATTATAAAATGGTCACCAGTTATGTGAAATTACATGATTTAATAGGGGCTAAAATTTGCAAAAAAACATGGTATGGCCCTTTAACGATTGGTGGGTGGATTTGGGGGATTTTTGCTACGATGAATGTTTGTATTAATGCACTCAAATTTCTAGTTTCTTTTTCAGTATAAGCTTGTACAGGATCTGGTAGCCATCATCCCAGGCATAGAGCAGCTGCTCCTGTGGGTTGTACTTCAGACTGGAGTGAGCTCCGTAGCGTTTTGGAAAGTAAACAAGGGGTGCGTCTTCATTGGTCACCATGTCGTTGACGTCAAACACACACTGCACACGTGAGCGTCCGGGCTGCTTGGTGTTGTACACCACATAGAGCGTGCCACAGATGACAAAGGCCGCCTCCGCGTTCTCTCTTGGGCAGTTTGTGTCCCACATCTGCTCGATGTCCAGTGAGTTGGAGTCCATTTTAGCCAGTGAGATGTGCCGCTCGTTTTGCCGCGTGGCGTAAATGGCCCACAGGCCTTCCTCGTCCACAGCCAGGTCCATCACTGTCTCAGGGGTGAGGCCGTACACCGGGACATGGTCCTGAACAGGAAACACTGTGCTGTCAGTCACAGAGTTGCTCTTTATGTCATATTTAACCACCATTATCTCCTCAGCCTGATTTATATAATACGCGTGATTGTTGTAGATGACGTGTCCTGTTCCCCTCCAGGCTGTCGGCAGCTTCAGACTCTTGGACAGAGACATGCCCAGAGAGCGGGCGAAGTCTTGCACGGAGGAAAACTCGTGGATGGTGTCGTCATCTGTCCCATTAAAGACGTAGACCTTCCCAGAGCCCCTGCTGCTGTCCTTGCTCCACATGCCCTTTGAACCTCCGACTCGCTTCAAGATCTTCATGGCTTTAATACTGGAGATCATGTCACTGCAGTCTGAGTACGAGAGTCAGAGGCCTTATGTGATGGGTGACTCTTTGACATCTTAATAATGTTTACATTCTGCTATCATTTAAATGATTTTAAAGGAATGGTTCTGCATTTTTGTAAATATGGTTGGACATTCAAAATGTCAAATCCAAGTGAGGTCCTCAATCTGTACTTTACCAAATATGAAGACTGGAGGATGTGTTTGACACCCAAGATAGGCAATACATTTTATAATATAATATAATTCTCCTTTTATTATTTCTTTCGTTTGTGTTTTGATGATGGTTTGACTTTTGGTAAATGCTTTATATTGAACTGTTTCTGTCAGAAATGAGTTGGTACATCTAAATACGAGCAGGCCAAATTATCAAAATTATCATTATAAATTGCAGTGTTTATACTGGTAATAAACATGTAGTGTTACTGTAAGGGCAGTTCAAGAGAGTCATATCTCACCTGAGAGTTTGGAATATTTGGCCCTCTGCTTTTCCTTAACCATAGTCACCTGCTGCTCTATCAGCTTGTCGTCCACATCCACACACGGCTGAGCCCCGTTCTGGGTTTCCAGGTAGTCCAGCTCACGTTCAACTCGATCCACCCTCGTGCCCACACTGTCAAGATTGGTTCTCAGCGTTTCTTTCTCTTTGTCCAGGTTCTCCAGCTGGGAAACCATTTGTTGCTTCAGCTCCCGCAGCTCTGAGGCGTAACGGCTGGTCTGTTCGTGCCATAGAGAGATCCGGTCCTGTTTTCAACAAAGGTGATTATTTATATCTAAATTGGAACACAAGCAAAAAGTGGCAAGACTCCTGAGACAATACATGGATATTTGTTTTACAGGAACGGTAAAAGTATTTCTGGAAAGCATTGAAAAGGCCATAATTGTATGTTCCTTTTAGGCTCAATGAATAGATTGGGACTGAAGGGCATAATAAGAAGGAAACTGATCCTTCAAACAACCAGGTTCAATCTCCACGTGGCAAGTATCCTCCCTGCTCACATGTCTTTTAGATTAACATCCTGCCAGTGCTCTGTGTGGGTGCTGCTCTGTGGCAGACCCTGACCTCTGACCTCGCTGGAGGAGAAAACAGAAACAAGAGTTTCTCCACAGGTGATCGCCAAAGTCTGACGCCACTTTACATAACAATAAAGAGACAATAAACAGATGTGAATGAATAAGAGTTTGTGGGAATTTATTGTAATCAACATGTGTTTGAAGGACTTCAGGAATAATATTAAAGGGAATAGAGCATTTCGAACAGACAAGCTTTTAATAAACCCAAATCCAAAATATTAGAATAACTTGAAGGCAAGATCCCAACGGCAAGCTATTACTAAGAATATAACATTAGTATTTTGCAAACAATGAATGAGATATGTTGTAATCCATGATGGAAAAAAAATCTTTCTACAGGCAGGAAATTCCCCTGAAGATGTTTAATTTGCCATGTGTTGTTGGTGAAATTAATATTTTTACTTGATCAGCATGATAAAAAAAAGTATACTGTCATTTGATAAACTAATAATCTTTTTTTCTTATGTCATTTTCTGCATATTTCTCTCAGACATCATGTACAGTAGGCATACAAAACTCCTAAATCAGAGTCATAACTCAGATGAGAAGCTCATAATCCCTGTACAGTGAACAGAGCTGTATTTTCCATTAATTTCCCCAGGATTTGTCCACATCTGCATTCCATTGCCTGTGCCCTGTCCCTCAAAGTTTCCTCTCAGAGGGACTCTGGAGCGCAGGGCTCGGCAGGGAGGTAAAGGGAGTCTTACCTCAATAGCGAGCAGCCTCCGCTCCAAATAGTCAATCAGTGCTTGGTGCTGAGCAGTGGCAAAGCAGGCCAAAGTTACCAAGACAACAAGTCCTCTCATTTTGTGTCAGCTCAGTCTCTCTTCAGCTCCAGTAAAAACTTGACCGGAGTTCAGTGGCAGTGTGTGGAAGAGCCAGCAGATTCCCAGAGGTGGGCTGGAATGTTTTAGTAAGCGTTCTGGGAGGAGCCATAACCATCTGGTATAGATGGAAGCTCGCAGTTGAACGGAGACAAGACAGTCCTCCAGTTTTACCTGGTTGACGAAAAAACAAAACATTAATCTCAAGTGAATCTTTTTTTAGGGGTTTGGAACCTTTACTTCATTAAAACAAAGGACCCTAATGTGGTACAGGACCACATGATATGTAGGAGCAGAAAGAGAAATGTGAATACCTCTCGGGAGTCAGTGAAAGCATGAAGGAAAGGATATGGGATAAGAAACTGGAGATATGTAATCCACAGGATGCTCTTTAGTAAATACTTCCCATGAGGTCTATGTACATGTAAAGAAAGAAACAAGTCTATAATGCGTCATATCATATGCCATGTCTCAGGTGTAGTTTGTTACCCAAGGGAGCTACATTTCAAATCTGCACATTTCCATTTCTGGGTCAATTGACCAAATGGTTTATTTTGGTGCCTCAACTGAGAAACATCAGAACTCTGACCATCATGGACAATCCATCTGCCCTGGCAAGGCAAGGAATCACCAGCCTGATGAAACACAAAAACACTGTACAATCAGGAAATCTGCACCTAATGTGTCTAATTTGCATCATATTAGCTCCAGTTTAGATATGAAATGCGTTTTTCTAAACATTTTCACTGTGGATCTTATCCCAGGTCTCTTAGACTGGATATACACTGAGAGGGGATCCCTTCAGGAGCGGAAAAAAACCCCAGTGACCAGTATTTTTTTCCACAGTACAAATGGGCATGTGAGTGTTAAGGCAGACTAAACTATACAAACTGTCTTTAACAATTCTTCCAGATGTATTTCTTAGATATTATCCTCAGAGTTAATGGAATGATAAACACTTAAGGTATCTTGGTTTGTGGAATCAAGAGTTTTTATTAGAAACACTATGAAGGTCCATTGGATATCACAAGATCTGAGTCATGTAAACCTTAAATGTGCTCAAAAGTGATATTCCTTTTTTTCTAAATTGATTCATTAGGTGTTTAGTCAGACAGTGTGTCTGCCATGTTTCCCAGCTGTTCCTGTGCACAGTTGTAATGGTAGTAGTATTGTCTAAAGCATAAAACAGTTATTAGTTTGGTGAGTGGCAGATTACTGGGGACAAGGCAATACTCTTTAAACTGCCTCCACTCCCCTCTGATTTATAATACAACCTTGCAATGCAAAAGCTAGATGACGTCATTGAACACCAAATGTTTTTACTTACGCTGTTTTTCCAGTTAGCTCTAAAACCCAACTCAAGCACATAATTACTGTGTGTGTGTGTGTGCGTGTGTGCGTGCGTGCGTGCGTGCGCGTGTGTGCGCGCGCGGTGTATCACTTGATTTTTTTTGCTGTTTTAACCACATGACATCATTTTACATTAGATACATGGATATGGCAAAAGTTATAATTTTGAGACAGAAGGTAATGTTCGATCACATCTTTTGATGTCAAACTAGTGCAGTTTTTCTTCATGCTCCCTCTTTTATGATTCTATGTAAATTGCATCCTGTGCATTCGGAGTGGTGCATTCATTTTGCAAATTAAAACCGTACCATTTTCATTCTGTATGAACTACGATGAAATAGCTTTGCATTTTCATATTGTCCGCACCACTGCAGAGAGTCTAGTGGCTGACTGAGCGTTTAATATTACAATTATAAAACTGTAGTCAGTTGCCCATTTTAAGAATAAAGATTTAGATAAAGAATAGACTTTATTAATGATAATACTGGTGACTTGTCCTGAGATCAGATGGTGCCAATAGTTGGTACAAAGTTCCAGTGAACCAGCTCAGCCATAACTTCTGTAGCGATAATTGGAAACAGGATAAGGTGTGTGTGTGTGTGTGTGTGTGTGTGTGTGTGTGTGTGTGTGTGGAGGTTTAAAAATTATTATCCTCATATATTGTTTTTTACCACTACTTCTACTAACATTATTACTGTATTTATCATATAAAGGAATAATCCTTGTATTTTATTAGTAGTAGCATATAATATTCTCATGAAAGCTCATTCACATTTGTGTTTCTGTGTTATTTTTAGTCGACCTACCTGCAGCTGTGCATATACCCATATAAGGTGTGTATGTGGGGGTATAGGGCCGAGTGGGCTGGGGAATGAATGGACACGATGGTGGTGATCAGTGGTTCTGTGTTTATTTGAATATGAGTCAATCCTTTCTTTCAGCACATTTGTTTACCGGATTGTGAGAGTCCTCAGTGATTGGGCAGAATACGGTGAAAGGCCCTGACACATGCAAACACAGGCAAATGAGGGGCACGGAGGGAAGAGGATCGAGAGCCTTTTGTTATCAGACAGCAAATCAGACAGCAAATCAGCTGCTGAAGGATCATATAAGCTTGAAGAAACCTCATTAAAAAGGAATAACAGAACAGGTATGTACTATTTGATGATATATAAATTATGAGATTTGATTGTGTTGCCTCTTTGTGGGTTTTTAAAGATTTTCAAGAAAACAGAAACTACGACTACTTGAATCTTAGATTTATAGACTAAATGGTTGGAGCACAAGAAATGAATTAACAATGATATCTCTTTTCTCTTCCAGAGAAAGAAAAACAGTCAACAAAATTGCTCTAGAGCCTCTGATACTGAATTAATCTGAGCAACATGGAGTACACATTCAGAGCAATAACTCACAGCCCTGGGATTATAATCTGGAGAATCGAGGTAATGTGATTTTGCTGCATTAATGACCGTGGACTGAAGTTTCCCCAAATCAACAGTTTGATTTCATTATTTCAAAATGAAACTCCCTCTGCTTGTCCAGGAGAAAATGACTGAAACAGTTATTATTTTTCTCCCTCTGTGTGCAACAGAAATTGGAGCTGGTACAAGTCCCTAAGAAAGCGTTTGGAAGCTTTTATGATGGGGACTGTTACATACTTCTGTCTGTAAGTCTGGGAAGTTGACTGGTTTTGAGTACCAGGGCTGCTTATTTGTCCAGTAAATCCCACTGATGTACTTGTAGACTTTGCACTTTGAGTATATGGTATGTTTTGAATAAGGAAGAAGTGACAAAAGGCCCTTGTATCATATATCAGATAGCATCCTCATCTACACCAGCCCAAAACCCACTGTTTGTCCACTCTTGTTCCCTCCAGACACAGAAGGTGAGCAGCTCTCTTTCTTATGATCTCCACTACTGGATTGGCTCACAGTCCTCTCAGGATGAACAGGGTGCAGCAGCTGTTTATACCATACAGATGGATGAATTTCTGGGGTCCACTCCGGTCCAGCATCGCGAAGTTCAGAACCACGAGTCTGATGCCTTCAGGGGATACTTCAAACAAGGAATAATGTGAGTGAACGTGTCGGTAAAGCAGGCCGTCATTCATAAACTATAAAAGAACTCATAAAAATAATAATCTTGTCTTGTTTAGCTATAAGAAAGGGGGAGTTGCATCAGGTATGAGGCACACTGAAACCAACACCTATGACGTTAAGAGACTGCTTCATGTCAAAGGGAAGAAAAGAGTGATTGGCACCGAGGTGAGCCATGTTCACAGTGGTTATGAAATGTTTACGGCACACAGGAAGTCATGGAGAAGAGAGTGCTTTATATCGTCATTTTTTTCAGGTGGAAATGAGCTGGATGAGCTTCAACCTTGGAGATGTGTTTTTGTTGGATATTGGAAAGATCATTGTTCAGTGGAACGGACCAAACAGTAACAAACAGGAAAAACTTAAGGTAAGATTTTTGTGACTGCGTGGGTCCCTTTAATTGTTGTTGGGTGCAAAATTCATGTTTGTTTGTTTTTTGTTGCTGCTCGCTATTTGAAGCCTGGCAAGATGATTTATGATCATGTGTTATAATTTGCATGATCAACTTTACTTCTGTGTTGCATTAGGTGCTTGGACCCTCGGTATAATGACACAAAAAAGCATTTACAAACCAACTTTGGTTGTAAATGAATGTGCTTCATGTATGAGTACATACAGGTTAGGTAGACGTGCTGACCCTACTTAACCAGATCTAAATACCATAGTCATTTAACCTTTATGGAAATTGGTGGATTAAATAAGATGAAATAGATTTCCTTCTTCCTGAAACAAGTTTGAAACCTCTGAATGATTCACTGTCCCACCACACAGTTCAAAAGCATATAAAGCAATGCAATGAGGAGTTAACATTGATATTCATATTTTAAGCATTTTTGTCTTCCGCAAATTGTTCTGTTACTTAAATTATATTCACCTGCTAGTTGCTTTATAAGTTAAAACTGTAAATATCATAGGCAAAATGAACTTTGATTATGTGTGTCTGTGTTGTATCTCTCTTTCTCAGGGCATGTTGTTGGCCAAAGACATCAGAGACAGAGAGAGAGGAGGTCGGGCGGAGATCAAACTGATCGAGGGAGAAGCAGAGAGCAACTCTCCGCAGAACATGGACATCCTGAATAATGTTCTCGGAGAAAGAACATCCCAGCTGACAGACGGACCTTCTGATGAAATCACGGACCAGAAACAGAAGGCCAAACTCACTCTTTACCAGTGAGCTGCTCTCTGGCCTGCTCTATGCAATTTTCTAAATGTTTCATGTGGTCTGAGGGTGAGAATTCACCTTTATTCAGTTCTGTTTGATTTCATTTGTTTCTGCCTTCCTGTCAGTGTGTCCGATGCTGATGGCCAGATGAAGGTGACAGAAGTTGCTAGCAGACCACTGGTTCAGGATCTCCTCAACCATGATGTGAGCTGGTGCAATACTGACTAAATGAAAGATGCATATACTTTATATTGTGGGCACATCTACAGTAGATGGATTTCAGTTTCACAATATAACTTGGTATGGCTGTCAGTCTTGTCTGACATTTCACCTTTCCTACAGCTTAAGGCTTTCATTTCTTTACACTGCTGTTTGGATTCAGGGAGGTGAAGATAAAAATATTTAATTTACTGTATGACAGAAGTTGGTTTTGTATGCTAAATGTAATTGTCATATTAGGACTGCTACCTCCTGGACCAGGGAGGGGCGAAAATCTTTGTATGGAAGGGAAAGAAGGCAAACAAAGCTGAAAGACAGGCTGCTATGGCCAGAGCTTTGGTAAGTGACACTATACACCATCCTTTACACCAAGCTTTGACTGATCTAACATTTCCTTTATTGCATTTGACTGGCTGCTATAGGAATTTATCAAAGTCAAAAACTACCCCACCACTACGAATGTGGAGACAGTGAATGATGGCGCAGAGTCGGCTCTTTTCAAGCAGCTGTTCCAGAGGTGGACAGTTAAAGACCAGACTCAAGGTCTGGGCAAAGGGTACACAAGAGGAAAAGTGGGTAAGTGTCTTTGTTCTTAAATCCACAAAAAAAAGTACAACAAGCAAGAAAAGAGAAACACTTTTTACTTTTAATAAAAACTTAATTGGTTGCCGATTTATGATATATGGTTGTGATCATATCTGTTTTAGCACACGTCACACAGGAGAAATTTGACGCTTCTCTGATGCACGTGATGCCAGAAGTTGCTGCACAAGAGCGAATGGTGGACAATGGCACTGGTCAAGTAGAGGTATCAACAACATTGTCCTCTAGAATCCAAGCTATTAGTGTGAAATTAATTCAGCTTCAATTAGGTCTTTGGAATATCAACATTTTCCTCAAACGTATTATGAAATGACACAGTTCGATATGACTCGACGAAATTAAAATATATTTATTTACCATCCAATTAAAATTTACTTTATGTAGCCGCCATTTCTGCACAACTCAACACAACTCTTCCATTTAAACACAACTCTCCATGACATATATGGCAGGGAAATATATTGCGGATGTAGTTTGATTGAAACTTCCAGCAATTCCGGATCCTATGTGGCAGGACAAATGCTTAGACGTCACGGGATTGAAAGTACAGTAGTGATTCCGACATTTTTGTTTCCGAGATGATAAACCTTTTATTTACCCAGGTCTGGAGAGTTGAGAATCTAGAGCTAGTCCCTGTGGACCCTCAGCGGCATGGATACTTCTATGGAGGAGACTGCTACCTCATCCTCTACACTTACTTGGTTAACAACAAGCAGTGTTACCTGCTCTACATTTGGCAGGTGAGGGTGTGCTGCGTGCAAAACACCCAATGTCTAACGTAATTAATATAATTCAGGATCAATTCAAAATATTAAGTTGCTCACGCAAAAACTGAGTTGATTCTGATTGTAAATTGAACTTTTGGGGCATTTATAATTTTAGGGGCGCCATGCAACAAACGATGAACTGGCAGCTTCAGCATTTCAGGCTGTGGACTTGGATCAGAAGTATGGTGGGCAGCCAGTCCAAGTGAGAATAACCATGGGCAAAGAACCAAGACACTTCATGGCTATTTTCAAGGGTAAACTGGTCATCTTTGAGGTATGACTGTTGACCGCATTGAATTTTGTTGGTACTTCTTTTTGACTTTTAAGCAAAAGGATATACTCTGCTCAAGTATTATTATTTTAGGGTGTATAGAGTTGTTATAGCAGAACACAATATATCCTTTCTTTTCATGAAGGGGGGCACATCTAGAAACGGAACCTCAGACCCAGAGCCTCCGACGAGACTGTTCCAGGTCCACGGCTCTGACCCATCCAACACAAAAGCCATTGAGGTTCCAGCCCTGGCCACCTCTCTCAACTCCAATGATGTGTTTTTGCTAAAGAGCCAGGAATCAGGAATTTTTCTGTGGTGTGGAAAGGTAAGGAAGGTGAAGTTGAAATATAATATATATGAATAAATATTTTGTCCAAGTAAGTATTTTACATGGTCAAATCGTCCTAAGCCAAAAGGTTATATTTTCTCACCATTTTGAAATTCAGATTAGATCATAATGTTTCAACTCTTTTAAAGTTTAAAATGACAATTCATTGAAAGGGGGTGACACTTTTTGTTACAAGGGATCAAGTGGAGATGAGAGGGCCATGGCGAAGGAGGTCAGCTCTGTGATTGGCCTGAGCTGCTCAGAGGAGATTGTAGCAGAGGGTCAGGAGCCCATTGAATTCTGGGAATTGCTCGGAGGCAAAGCCCCGTATGCCAGTGACAAGAGGTAATATAGAAACAAATTTCAATCCTAACATGGGAAAACAAGCTTCATGTGTTTTATGAAAAGGAAACACATTTGCTTTCCACAGTTTTGTAAGCTATGTGTTGTTGAATGCAGACTACAGCAGATGGTTTTAGACCACCAGCCACGTCTGTTTGAATGCTCCAATAAGACAGGCCGTTTCATTGTAACTGAGGTGACTCAGTTCACGCAGGATGACCTCAACGAGGCTGATGTCATGTTACTGGACACGTGGGACCAGGTATGAGGTGACACGGTTTGTGACTAATTACTCACAAACCTTTAAACTTTTTTGTAACCGCCATGGCCAAACATAAACTTGGTCTCTCAACACTGATCTCTGAAGTTAATAAATACAATCACTTTGCCATCTCCTCAGGTATTTCTCTGGACTGGAGACGAGGCAAATGAGGTTGAGCGCAAAGAAGCAGTGCTCACAAGCCAAGAGTACCTGCACACCCACCCGGGCAACAGAGATCCAGACACCCCCATCATCCTGGTCAAGCAGGGTTTTGAGCCGCCCACCTTCACTGGGTGGTTCACAGCCTGGGATCCCTCCAAATGGAGTGTGAGTATTTTGGTTTTGGAATATAAAAGGGCATGAACATGTAGCTTGATGAGTAAAACACATCTTTTTCTTTTAGGGAGGAAACAGCTATGAAGAGATGAAGAAACAGCTGGGAGATGTAGTGTCACCTGTTCATGTTACAATTGTATGTAACATCTTCATTCATTTCTCAAGGGTTTTTTTTTTACCCACAAGGTTATTTTCCTCATGGTGATGTTTGAACTTTACACTGTCTTTTACTCAAAATACCAAAATATTACCATTCTTGGTTGTAGTAGTGCATTGGATAAAGAGGTTATACTATTGTAAGATAAGCAAAGGGACATTTAAGTGCGTGTATTCTTGGGATGAAAGTTTTGTGTCCAGTCCTACCTCTTGCTTTACCTGGTTATTGATTCCTACTTTCCAAAACCGTTGTGACATGCCATCATTCAAAAGGAAAAAGAATAAAATAAAATAAAAATAAAAATTTTGATACTCAATATTACATATGTACGTGATTTTTGGTCAGGAGTCAAAACAAAAACACGGAAAATATGTTTCTTAGGTGTTACGACTTCACATGTCACAAAAGTAAGAGATATAGTAGATTAATAAAGTTGTATAGACTTAAAATGTTTCTTTATTGGGATTTTCCAGGAGCAGAACTTTGTTGAAAGTGAGAAAAACTATCCATCCTTTCCACTTGAAGCTCTGGTCAACAAGCTCCCGAACGAGCTGCCTGAAGGTGTCGACACAACCCAGAAAGAGGTAGGTGTGTGTGTGTGTGTGTGTGTGTGTGTGTGTGTGTGTGTGTGTGTGTGTGTGTGTGTGTGTGTGTGTGTGTGTGTGTGTGTGTGTGTGTGTGTGTGTGTGTGTGTGTGTGTGTGTGTGTGTGTGTGTGTGTGTGTGTGTGTGTGACTTTGAGACTAAAAACCAGTCAATGCTATTTTCGGTTCTGTTATCATCATTATCATCACGAGCAACTTGGGAGTTAGAAGTTGTTTTCGCAGCAAATATCAGTGACAGATTGTTCACAAGGAAATGAACACCGATAGTTGTTTAACCTTTCATTATTTTGTGAACTGTTTCCAGAAGTACCTCTCCGACTCAGACTTCCGCGACGTATTTGGCATCACCAAAGATGACTTTGTCGGGCTGCAACCATGGAAACAGCTGAACATGAAGAAAGAAAAAGGGATGTTTTGATATTTTATTGTTTTTTAAAGGTAAAGCCAACATGATTCTCTTTTTGTGTTCCCTCCCCTTGTTGACATTCCACTTCAGTGTAATCTCTTTGTTAATCTATTTCAAGAGGGCAGTTTCTGTTCATGCCCTGAATATGATGTGATTCATACATTGTCACGTCAAATAACTGTAATACCAGTCTTTTTTTTCTTCATTATTAGTGTGTTGACCCGTAGCTCTTGTAATCAGCTCTCAGTAATTATTAGTAATAATTATTTGAAATCTCAGTATGACAATATGAAAACTGTATTGCGTGTTCTCCTGTGTGTGAACAATAACCATACCTTTAAAAGTAGAAAATGCTGTAAAATACAGCAGTAAAATACATTTATTTTAACAAACCCAGCACAACTACAAATTGTGTGTAACTTTTATTAACCTTGAGCTCAGTCAGTGTTGACAGCACTGATTTCTTTATATATAAGGATCTACTTTGCCATCTGCTGGCCAAATAATGTTACAACACGGCAGGTAAAAATACACGAGGAAACAAAATTAAAAGTTTCAAGTCAGTTTAAAACTTCTTTCACTTATCAGCAGGAGCACGCAGAGAGCAGCTTCACTTCTGGTGGATTGATAGACATGATCTGGTAATTATGGCTTAAAGTTTTAAAAGTTAAAAGACAGAGGCATTAAGATGCCAACTGATTTAATTTGCATTTATTTAGTTGACGTTTGAGACAGTGGTAGATATTAATGTCACTGAGTAATGTGAATGATATTGTCATTAGGTGAAGGTTTTTTGTTTGGAATATTTTTCAACAAAATATTTTTTGAAAATTTCACAAACATTAAATGCCTTCACTTTTGTTATAAGATGTAAACCTTAACAATTTAGATTTCTTTACACTCTTGGAAAATGAAGATCACCAAATTAGCTTTCAGCAGTTCCTTTTTGCTATGCATCATTTGACGTACTGACAAAAATCACTGAATTAATTTGATATTGCAGAAAACTAAAAAACCTCTCATCATTGAGATCAGGATCTCTTCGTTAGGTTTTGTCAGATTACAGATATCTTGTTGCTCAGATAGTAAGTACAACCAAATCAGTCTGTTTAAAATGTATTTTTAAAACCCTGCTCTGGCATTAATCTTATCATAATAAACTGCTCCAAGATGTCAAGGACCATTACAGTTTTTTCACCTGCATCTTTAAAACACAAGTTGAAGAGACTTTTTACATCAAATTTCTGTTCAATTACCTGGATCAGTTCAAAATTTGTAGATCCAAAAGTGAAGCCGCATTTTAGCAGCCTGTGATGCTTATTCCTCTTATGGTGTGAATACAGGTTGTGGTCATGCATATATTTAACAATAGACAACTCAAGTCACCAGCCAACACCAGCATTATTAACTCTTTTTATTTTGATATGTCTGGAATGTAATTTCAGGTACAAGTATAAATTTGTAATTTACTGTTAAATCTGAACATTCAAGTCAAAAAAATGTTTAGACCCATAAAACATTGAATTATGCTGAGAACAGATTTTTTTTTTGCATTGTTGTCTGAAGATAAAACCCAAAAATCATTTGATTACTTTATTGAATATCAAAACATAACTGTTATGTGCCCAAATTACAGTGCCAGTATCAGACGTTTCCCTTGATACTGTGACATGAATTTTAAAAATGAAGTTTGACCAGTCTGGAATCAAGTGTAATTTTCATTAAAAAGTGTATCATTAAAAAATAAACCCCTTTAACCTGACAGAAAATTAACAGAAAATCAACAGTATTGTATTATATCAACATAAATCACCTCAACAGCACATGTGAATAACAGTAACAGAAACCTTCCCCCAGCTCACTTTGAGCCAGTCATCGGAGCTGTTTGTTAAAAAAAGAAGGGAACGATAGATTGAGGCAACACATGCCTCACTCTCTCACATTAAGATCCCTCTGAAAATCCCTTTAAAAAACAAATTTTGGCAGTAAACTTAGATTTAAGTATAATTAAATACACCTCTTTGAAAGTACTACGTGCAAAAGGACTATTAAATGACGTAAGTTCAATTCATGTGCTGTTTGGAAATCAATTTACATTTGTAGCTCATGCAAACTGTCACAAATGAGGTGAGCGGGTCTACTGTTGACTCGTAGCAGTGTAACAAAAAAAGACCTGTACAAAATTTAAAGAGACTAATTTCAGCAAGTTTCACGCGCAAATGTGCAAACGTATGATCGGCATGCAGGCAGAAGGGACAGAGCCCGCGGCAGGCCAGCCACTCGTCTCTCACTGACGTGCATGGTTGTAAAGGGAATGTTGTTTGTAATGTCATCTGACAAATTTATGCCAAATTACAAGAACTTTAGAAAAGTGCAAATGCAGCATAAACTGAAATAGGGTGAGAACTAGGGATATTATGAAAAAAAAATGTTTTTGTGGTACCAGTGGGGCAGTAAATAGAAGGCATTTCTCTTACATTAAAAAAAAAAATTCATTATCTTGTAACCTTACGGATTATTAGTATCTGATGTGAGGAGTCAAAGACTAATGTCAATCGTGAAGTAAACCTTTACACTGAGCTCTACAACTGGAGACCATCGGACCAAATATCTGAAACTGCCAATGATTTTACCGTATGCAAGACAATACTCCTCATTTTAAAAACACATTTAGCTGTAACAAGGTGCAAGTAACTCTAGACTCCTCTTTTTTGAATGTGCAGTTATGATTGGAGCCATAACAACGTCGGTCCCTTGTCCAAAAACTTATGATTGTCCACTGTATTTTGTATACAGGTTAATCCTGATTTGTCTTGGCAGCTGTGTATAAACTTTCTTAAAAGATTTCCAAAGAGATAAAGGGTCAAAGCAGAATAGAGTATTTTTTCCATACACATACAGAGCTATATACACAGATTGGAAAAACAAAAACAAGCGGTAAATAATATAAAGTAGTCATGAGTGGAATTCTGGCTCATTAAACCACCTGGACCCTGAGTTCCTTTCTTTGTGAATCTGAAACTGAATCTTATAATTTTACTACAGTGTATTACAGCTAGAGCTGCCACTTACAACTATCTTCATTATCAATTCATCTGTAGCTAATTTTCTTGAATAATCTAGCGTTATATAATGGATCTATAAAATGTCCAAAAATTATGAAAGTTTCCATCATAAGAGCTTTTTTTATCTGAATGGCTCTCGATTTACAAATGGCTCAGACGATGTCTACAAATTGCTTGTTATCTACCTGAAATAGTCAGACTCCGAAAGATACAGTAAAGCAACAAATCCTCAGATCTGAAACCAGTGGATCTTTGGAAGATTTTGCTTGAAAAATTACTTGATTGTCAAAATAGTCCCAGGTTATTTTCGTTCAATCACCTATTTGATTCATCATTGCAGTTTTAATTACAGCAACTCGACAGTGGGTGCTGTCATTAGCCTCCAGGATTTCTAAGGACGTTAAGATCCAATTAGAGTAAACTGCAAATCAAAGAGCTCTTGAATTT
Organism: Scophthalmus maximus; assembly: GCF_022379125.1. Classification (NCBI taxonomy): domain Eukaryota; kingdom Metazoa; phylum Chordata; class Actinopteri; order Pleuronectiformes; family Scophthalmidae; genus Scophthalmus; species Scophthalmus maximus. The sequence continues at coordinate 15,377,636 of NC_061520.1, forward strand.
CACCAAAAGATCAATAATAATCTTTGTCCTTTCCCCCAGTAGAAGATAAAACAGATGAAGTTAAGACACAATGCAGGCATCAGGGCTTTTTGGATCTTGGGTCTCACTTTCATTGACCTGACAGTTGTTGGCTGGACTTATCTCTTTATTCTCTGAATCATCAGGGAGGTCCACAGTATCTCCCTCACCTGGAAAGAGCCTATTCTGCTCTGGAGTCTCAGCAGATGCATCCTCGTAGGCACTTAAGTTGTCGGAGTCGTTTGTGTCTGGCGAAGGATCTCTCCCGTCATCGGTGACGTTTTCAAAAGGCCTCCAGTGGACCCCGTCTTCAGAGAGCAAGTTTTCCAGTGCGAGCGAGGGGATTTGGCTCAGGGGCTTATTGACCATCCTCCGCAGCTTCGTAATGACGCTCTCTTCCTCCTCGGCTCCTTCAGCCTGCCTCTCCTCCTCAGACGCTCCACCTCTGCTTTCACTTCCGTCAGGTTCACACAGGGACGCGTCACTTTGTTCTCTGCATACAGCTTGAATCCGCTCCGTGGCATCATTTGCCATTTGGCGTCCTTGTCTTGTCGCCTCATCTTCACTTCCATGTGTATGGACGGGTGCATTCATCCTTTCCTGTAAAGAAAAATGTAATTGTCCATAAGTAAATTAAGGGCCCTTCAGATTTGAAAAAATGTATTTGAAGCATTTTAATTCCAATTTTTTCCAATTCCAAAGTCTTTTTTTTTTTAATAACTATAGTTTAAACAGCGATTAGGTGAATTTAGCTTTAAAACAACAAACACAACTGGAAAATACCTTCTAGAAATTAAAAATTATAGTTATGTAATATTGTATAAACTATATATTAACAGACCAATCCACCATGACCAACTACAGAACATGGAACACGGATAATAATACACTTACTAATTAGCATAAGTGCAGTGACAGAACCATCTCCATTATTCGCATTCAGTAATATGGATCACATACCTGCACCATGAGCATTTACATCTCTATCACCGGTTTAAATACCTTTTAGCGATGTATTTCATCATTTCAATTTTCACATTACCTCTTTTAATCTCTCCACTTCTTGCATCAGAGAGCTGACCATGCTCTCCAGCTTCCTCTTGGCCTCCCTCTCTTGTACCAACTCCTACAAATGCAGAGAGACATGTTGCATCATTAGAGGACCAACGCTAACTAATACTAAATGCCCATATATGGCTGAAGTATTTAAAATGGAGAGTTGTGTCAGTGTCGGTGGGGCCTCCACGTACCAAACTAGCCTGTCCAGCTTCCCTCTGAGCCTCGGCCAGCAGCTCCTCCACACCCTCCAGCGTGTCCTGCAGGACGTCCACCTGGAACAACAGAGTCTCTCGCTCGACCTCCAGCCCACGCAGCTCCTGCACCACCTCGTCGTAGCTGGCCTGCAGCTCCATCTACACCACAAGCACAGTTGAAAATCAGTGCAGCCAACTTTGTGGAATGTGTTCAGTCAGTGGGAGGCTAAGTGTTTTGTGAGCTCTCAGAGGTGGGAGGCCTCATTTGGAAGTACGACAATCCCACGACAATCTCTCCGTGTGTATAGTCACCTAATATTATACCTGACAGAACTGTGAACAATGCATTACACTGTTATATCCATTGCAATATGTAAAATAACAAGGATAAGACAATAACAAGAATAACCGTGAGGAATAGTCACCATATCTGGGAGTCCCATGAAGAGCTCCTTTTCAGACTGTTGAAAGGGAAAAAAACAAAACATTAATTAAATTTGTAAATAAAAGTAGATTTGTTTTATTGTGTTAAATGAAGACAAACATGAGGCCTTAGAGGATCTGTTGCTGTCCGTATTCTAATACACACAAAATAACAATTACAATTTTTTAGACTATTTTAAAAATCAATCTTTCCCCCCACCTCTAATGGTAATAGTTTTTGATTAAACGTTTGCACTTGAAATATAGTTGAAGTTGAAAACCTTTGGATACCATTTAGTCTCACAAAGTTGACACTCTGGTGTCACCGACTCAAGTCACAAGACTGGTACACAGAAACTACAGCTATCGCAACTTGTGATCCCATTTAAATACTATCGAGGCACCATGTTTGATAACAGCTTTGAAAATACAGTTCGTGATTAAGTATGATAAAAACACTTGGCAACAACAAAGCTGAAAGTCACAAAATTGACTTACTAGGACACACTGGTCGATTGAGATTTTTTTCAAATTAAACTGTCTTTTCACACTTTTTAACTCAGTAGTGGAAAGAAGTATTCAGATCCTGTCCTAAAGTAAAAGTACTAACATACCTATAAATAAAACACTCAATTAGAAGTCAAATGTAGGCGACTATGTTTGGTAGATACTGAAAATGACATTCACATTTATGTTTTCCTTAGTGTACAATCAACTGAAACCAAGAATGAGGAGCCCTTCATATCTCCATCTGCCATGTAGCACCGCTATGTTTGTACAGCAGCTCAAAATGGAACACTGGCTCTCGAGAGAGAGGGAGGGTCTGTCATGTTTATTTACAGTACCTGAAGAGCAACTGTAGGTTGTCCCATAGTGCAATGCTGCCGCTGGATGGCACTAAAGCCTACACCTGGGCGTGTGCGTAAGTATTGTCTGCTTAACTTACTTCAATCCTTAAAAGTGCTCATCCCCTGTGACTCATATTTTGTTATATAAGACATTATCAGGTGGTTAATACTGATTCATTGAGGTGTGAGAAGTGTTTGATGGTTATGGCTGGTCCCACGTGAGAATACAGCAGTTTACAGGCAGCGGGTTGTCATGTTGATGATTGTAAACAGAACATTCAGCATGAATTATCATCTTGTCCTGTTCCACCCAGATGCCACACAATGTTCTAGAAATGTTCCTGCTGTCGTGACCGCGTCTGACTCACAATCTCCTTGCTGCTTTCTTCATATGTGAACAGCAAAATATTTTTTGGACATTGTCATGCCTGAAAACAGACATTACTTCAATTGATATCGCGATCATATCGTACTGTGACTTCCTTTATGTCACGATAGAATCGTGACGTCACAGCCCTGGGTGGCACAGGATGAGTGGAATGACGTGGAAATATGCTAACATTATGTACAAGTACCTTATAGCTGTAAAGTCAATATTTGAGGAGACGGGACGTAAAGTGGAGATAGTCGGACCAGCTGTCAGGTCTGATGAGGCAGTAACATAGTGTTGTGTGTTTCGATCTGTCCGTGGATGTCTGGCTCCTCACCTGACTGTCACTCCTCCTCTTCAGGGTGCCTGCTCGGCTGTCGCTCCGCGTCAGACGCCTGGACGAGCTGTCATTCTGATAAGGAGACGGAGACACAGGGAGACACACACACACACGGAGACACACACACACACGGAGACACACACACACACACGCACACGCACACAGCGTCGCGTGCGCAGTGGTCAGAGGCAGACAAAACAAACACTCGAGACGTCAGGAAGTGGACTGAAGCTACGGGCCTGGTCAAAAAGACAGACGGTTCGCTCGTTCGTCGGTGGACGGTTAATATAAGACTCCGCGTCCTCTACGCGAGGCGTCTTTACGCCGGCAGCCTGGGGTAACACAGTGGTGACACGAGCTTCGGTCCTAAACAAACCCCCCGTCCGATTCGCGACGTCGTGATTTCCCTCCGCTCACCTCTGTTATAATGCTGCGGAGAGACTCGTCCTCGCTCAGTCCCCGAGAGAACGTCCGCTTCTTCGGAGACCCGCTGCTGTCCATCGTGACCGAGTGCATTTCCTTTGTTTATGTAAGAGACACCTCCGAGGTGTGCGCTGGCTGAAGGGCTGTTCGTTTCCTACGCAGCAGCAGCCAGTTATCAGTTGAAGCGCGCTGTCGACGCCCAGGCTCGGATCTACGGAAAGCCACGAAGGACTAGACTAGTGTTAAACACCGCCCTCACTCCGCCCACACCCTCAGAATCAAGTCAAAGATCGTCGAGGAGTCATGCGTGGAGAAGCGACAACAAGCGGCCGCGGCAGCTTGATGATGTGGCTTTTCCCGGTGGCAGCCACAGCAGCCACTGGCCTGCGGCTGCAGCTGCCACTGTTCGTGGCGGCAGCCACCGACCGCCGGTTGTTTGTAGTGGTCTTGAGCTGGAAGAGGTTTCAGGAAGTGAAGTGGTGTAACCGTTGTTAATGTACACATTATATTTTTAGGTTATTTGTATTGCTTGAGTTATTATAGTGTGTTTGTGTTTCTTATTGTAAAGTATTATGGGATTAATTATAAAGATTTTATGATTCCAAAGCAAAATCACTGTCTTGCACAAATCAGTTTATTGTTAACTTACGATGATCATTTCATTTTCATATAAAGCACTTTGGGTATTGTTTCATTTATATATTTAAAGACTGACATTTCTGGTCCCCTTGCCTGTGAGTGAATGTCCCTGCACATCGTTTGGCAAAGAAAAGTGCTCTATAAATTAAATTTATTATTATTATTATTATTTTTATCATTGTGGTTTGAGGTCTTTATCTGTTATTGGTCATCTGCAGTTTACAGATGGAAATTCAAGTCAATAATTGTGGTCAGAGATGAATAAGTGTGGTTGATCAGCATGTGCTCTGGCTGGTCAGTGGCTGCTGCTATAAACAGCGGCAAAAACAAATAAATCGTTTTTGTTTTTTTCAGATATTGCTCATATTGATCCATGACAACAAGGCCTGCCAGGTGTTTTCAGGTGAGTTTGATGTTTTGTGAGTACTTTGTGCCAGAGTAAATGGGAGGTTTAGGGAAAGAAAGTGCAATAAAAAAGCAACTTAATACACGTAAATACAAACCACTGACCTTAAAATCTTTGTCGCCTGTTACTTTGGCAAACACTACATCCTTTTTCATTTCAGTAAGATAACATTGTGGTCAGATCAGGGAACTGAGCACGACATCAGCAGTGTACAGCACACACTCAGAAAAGCCTGCGGAGAGTGTTTTATCACACGGATCTAATGATTACAGCAGAGTCATGATGCAGTTCTGTCCTACACTGCAGGTCCTGTCTAAATAAAATGCCCAATCAGGGCATTCATGTAGATCCCCAGTGGGAACATGAGAGTAATGAAATTGTGCATCCCTGCAGAGAGAAACAGAGGCATGACAGCCTGTCAACAATGATGGTCATAATGGTACAGTCTGATACAGTTCCATGTAGGGTTCATATGACAAAGCACATGTTAATATCATATGAACAGCTTTTGCATTAACTGCTACGTGTTTGCATTGCAAATCAGGTCTGAATTGGTGACATTCATTTAATTTAACATAAATAAAATACAAAACATCATTGCCATTATTTTCATCATATACTGTGGGTACATGGGGAGGGGAAGGGGGAAAGGCTTGAAAAACCTTTAGTCAGTAAAACCCACCCCTGTAATTTCTGTCTGAGCTCATGATGTTTTGTCCTGTTATTCTGAGGCGTTAAAGGAGTTTGATGAAAAAAGACCCCCCCCCAAACCAATTTAAAATACTATTAATAATAATAATGATAATAATAATAACAACAATCTGTTAAGTAAAGTGTTGACTTCAGGGATTGTAACATCAAGTCCACGAATGAAAGTGTTTTGACAGTTAAGATTTTCTATAGAGCTATATGCCATATATACTCTGTAATATAATAACGTCTATGGACATTTCACAATGAAGTATATCACAATCTGACCACAGTGAGAAGTGAAAGATGCAGCTCACACGAACACCTTCTGAAACATGACCTGCTCTGCAGCTGCAACTGTCTTTTTCTCCAGCAGATGACACTAGTCAGTCAGTGATGCCACCATGGCTTCAGGCAACTCAGTGCTCCAAAAGAGGTGCAACCGTGGAACTCTGTTGCAGAAATATCACAACTTTAATTCAACATGTCTACAGTCAAGGGAGAGAGTATTTTGAAAAGTACCATGATATGTAGCTGCACAACTTTTGTTAAGATTCTGAGAGTTTTGCATGTACTGTGGGCGTTTATGAATGAGAAATGATTCACACAAGGCTTAAAATTCTCATGAAACTTTAATTGGACATATTTACCTCTAAAAAGTAGTATAGTTTGATTTTTAAGCAAATCTACATGAAAAAGTATGCAGACCTGCTGCTGCTGCTGCTGCTGCTGTTGTCGCATTGTTACAAAACCTATCGATATATTAACCATTTATGTTTTTATTCTTTTTTTGCTTCACCATGTTGCCTAAAGCACTGAGCATTTTAAAATCGCAATGCTGCAGGACATTGTCCAGTTTGTATAAAGTAGATTCACTTTTCTGCTTTATATTGAGGTACTTTGACGCTCAGTTCTAAGAGCCCAGCTTGCATGGGAAGACCTCGTGCGACATCTAAATAATCTGCATCTGACCATGTGGTAGACCCACATTCGGATCCATATAAAGTTATTTTATTATGTATTGAAATGCCGCGTAAATATCTGGATGTGGAGATTTCTGGGAGAAAACATGTGCCTTATTTATTTATTTTTTACTCTACAGTTTATTTATTTTATGCCACCATCATAATTACTTAATTGGGCAATATCTCTAATGCGAGACATTGTTTGTCACAGTAAAAACATTTATACTCCCATAACAGTGCGTGCACCCTCCCTTCGCTCTGTCCCTCTTGACTTGGTGACAGACCTAAAAGCCTTTTGTTGCAATCTTAGCCAATGGAGACGGATTACGACACCGGGCAGCTGAGATATATAAAGAGCCCCTTTTTGACCGCACTTGCACATTCTTCAGTGACACTTCTGAACATTCACACACCTCCATGGACTAAATTGTACAGAAGAACCACAAAAAAACCAACATCCTACTACACGTGAGCAGGCTATGCATTCATCAGACAGATAATTCACTTTCAATCCACACAGCCTGTGCCGAGAAACACTGGGACGCACTTTTTTTTTTTGTGGAAAATTTATTGCAAAGGCTCCTGCTGCAAGAAAAAGGCAACTTCGGGGTGATCGTACGGGATTAGATGCATGCCACTGATCCCCTGCCTTTTGTAGGATAAGGCGAGGAGCGGCGCACGTCGGACAGAGGGGATATAACGGAGTACAGGGAGTAAAAAGACAAGAAAGATAACCGGAAAAGTTGCGTTGCCTGGTGTCCGCGCATCGTCATGCCGAGGTACAACTTCTTACTGTGCTTGATGGTGCTCATCTCTCTGGGACAATCGGGGAGCGATGAGCCCAATCTGCTGCTGCCTCCTGCCAGCGAGACGCCCACGGACGCCGGGCTGTCCCTGCTGGACGAGGACGCCGGCGCCCACGAGTGCTCTGCCTGTGTTTGGAGGGAGCAGAGCAAAGTGCTGCGACTGGAGACCATTAAGTCCCAGATCCTGAGCAAGCTGCGTCTCAAGCAGGCGCCCAACATCAGCCGGGAGGTGGTCAATCAGCTGCTGCCCAAGGCGCCTCCGCTCCAGCAGCTCCTGGACCACCACGACTTCCAGGGGGACGCGTCGTCCCAGGACGAGTTCATGGAGGAGGATGAGTACCACGCCACCACGGAGTCCGTGATCACCATGGCCTCTGAGCGTGAGTAGCCTAACCGTTTACCAGCCAACAGCGTTGTCTCCAAACGCGCAGTGCGCGTAATTGCGGGGCGCAGATAGGTTCGAGCGACTCGGGCCTGCTGCGCGGACAGTGGAGCCGCTGGGGCTCGGCCAGGTCAGTGGCCCAAGACACTTTTTGTCCAGATCAGGATTGTGGGGGTCCACGCTGTGTGTGTGAAGCGGACTGATACAATTAGACAAATGGCCCTGGTCAGCTGTTGGCCACTGCTGTCAAATTAGGGATTACGTGTGGACCTGGTCAATCAATACTCAGCAGCATACGGAGCCTCGTCACTCAATGTGGCCTGATGAACTTTTGTTTTGGTGGTGGTGATGATGATGATGATGATGATGATGATGACGGGGCCGAGTCCCGTTGGAGCCCGGTGTCCAGTGGCTATGTGCTCAGCCCCCTTCCTGCTGTCACGTTTAAACTTCTACCCCCTCGGATGAGTCCTGGTGTTTGACAGGGAGTGAACGCGTGACAGACCCGCCTGAATGTCAAGTGCATTATTAATGATAATGCAGCATTTGGCCGGCAGTTGCGTCACGTTGCCCCTTTATGTCCTGTTTTGCATAAAAGCCCTAAATTCTGGGGTTATGATCACGTCGCGAGGCCCTCTGATTATTGCCCCCTGACAATTTGCTTGCCCTCTCATTTCCCATAAATCCACAGATAAACCGCAGGCAGGGCCCTCGGAGACATTTTATAAAATTACTGTTGAACCCTGGCAGCTGTGCTCTATCGGTCTTTTATAGGAGGCTCTACCGGTTTCCCTGCTGTTCATCGCAGTGAGAAAAAGTGTGTCCAAAAAGCTGCTATTGTTCCCCTCATGCAGCGGCCCCCCTCGGCCGCACTTGCCTTTTAAATGCGAAGTTTATAGGCGCAGCTCGTTTTTTTTTTTTTTTTCACCACGAGTACACAAAGACAGAGAATCACTTAGTGTCGAGGGGAGTGTGTGACCTTTTCCTGGCGAATTGCGGGGTTCAACAACATTTACACACGTAATATATTCTGCACAGGGCGGATGAAACACACTCCAAATAATCGTTTTTTTCTTAAGCCTACTATCTTCTCTGCATTGTCTGCTATATATTCTATACCAATATCTATCTATCGATCTGTCTGTCTATCTTTCTATCTATGTATCTATCTACCTATCTATCTATCTATCTTTGCAAACAAAAGGAGCCTTGCTTCCTCTAGAGGTAAATTAGTTTTTGAATAAACCTGGTGCAGATCTATTTTAAATAATTTTGTAGTTTAATAATGTTGTCACCCTCTTCACCTGTCCTAACAGCCCCACCTGTCTCCATGTATGGCAAAGAAAAAACATCACGGCTCACGTCATCTGAATATTTTTATCTATCCATCTATCTATCTATTTATCTATTTATATATCCACCATCTATCTATCTATCTATCTATCTATCACCATTCCATGTATATTTGCTCACAAAAACGTGCGGGGTACACTGTATGCTGACATGCTGACAGCTACGATTTTCTGTAATAACTTGCTGTGATCTCCTGCACTGGATTATTCCCTCTCCACCTGTAAATATAGAAACATATTGTAACACACTCAGCTGTACAGTGAGGGCAAACAATAACCTCAAACTATGTTTTTGAACCTTTTGCTTCCCATCCTCTGCACGCACGCACGCATGCACACACACACACACACACACACACACAAGCGCACACACACACACACACACACACACACACACACCATACGATCCTCAAAGAAAGGTATAATGCATGATGGGTAAATGCAGGTTTCAACAGCCTCATGCCTGCCAGAGGAGGTAATGACTGACATTACTGCTGTATCTGTCATGTTACAGCACTTCCTCTCTGTTCTGTACGTCTCATCTCTTCATGTCAGCTGCAGTTTTTTATCATCTGCACCCCCCCCCCCCATCCCCCCCACCCCGCCCACACATTCCTCCCCCTCCGCTCTCCTTCCCTCTCTTCTTTTCTCCGGTACTCATGGAAGAGTTGAGAGAATGAGTGCATCTCTTTTGCCTGTGGCGCCTTAGTGATCCCACAGGATTAAAAGTGCCTTTTTCGGTCTCTCTGATAGAAGGAGGACTTCAAACACTATTCCCTGCGCACCTCGAACCCAATCACCCTTTCACGGTCGTGCACACTGCCTTTGATGGGCCATGTGGGTTCACACAGTACATACTGAACTGGACCTGTGCCAGAGTTGCTTCTTAGTATTCACTCAAGGTACGTGGGTGCCGCAGTGGGGGTTGAGAGGGTCCATGCTTCTTGGTCTCTAATTACTATGAAATTTCATGGAAAAGTACAGCTATTTATATCATAGTGCAGCACTTTATGTTCTGAAACATCTCCCTCCATACAGTGTGTTGTGTAGGTAACTGCTCCGCTCGCTGTTCACACGTAACAAACGGCTCAGTTTATGAACTCACTTCATCCCGGTCATTTTCTAATGCTGCGCTGAGAAAGAGTGTTGGCTTTTTATTAACTAATCTATTTGCATTAACATATGAATGCAAATACTGAACTGTGGAGTTCGTGTATGTTGATTTATGTGCGTAATTGTCGTGGGTGTGTGTGCAGAGTGTGTATTTTGGAGCTTGGTTTGTTTTGCCTGAGGTGGGGTTAGGATTTGACCCCACTAGTCTCCCATTTGTCACTTGTCCAAGACATTGGGTCCAGACCTTCCTCTGCAATCAGTGACCTTCTCGTTTTGAGGCTGATTAACCACACATTATTTCACTTCTAGAAACTCGTTGGAAACAGTTCAAATTGTTCTGATAGAGCACATCAGGAGTATAGGGTGTGAAGAAAAGTGGCACCTCTGATGACTCCCTTTACTGCTCTTGTGGTTATATCACCACTCGTTTTGCAGGAAAGCTTCTTGTACTCTTGATGGGGTTTTGCTTTGGGTTAACCTTTTCGCTCTTACAGTCATTTTGAGATTGTCCAGTAAGAGAGAATCCAGCAGAGAGCAGCACTAGCTTAGCCTTCCTCCCAGACATTATTCCCTAACATAATTTTATTCCAGCAATTCAGTGTGTCCAGAGTGTGGGAAAATCAGTGACTGTTTACAGAGAAACACTTTCAGGATTAATACAGAGGTTTAGGTCTAAAGAAGATCACAGAACAAAAAAATTGGCTCAGCTCCTCTTGAAACTTCGCACTTTGTTAAACAGTTTTTTATAAATGGTTTGTGTAGTCCACGTGACTGTGTGTAGGCTTTGACAAACTTATATAATTTATTATTATTATATACTGGCATTATTATGTAATCCTGTGAAGACGAGGCACATTCAGTTCAAGCACACATGTAAAGGTGTGAATGTACAAATTTCCACATGTGCACACTTGTGTAGGTGCATAAGGATGCTCTCTGTGTGTGTGTCTCTCTCTCTCTCACACACACACACACACACACACACACTAACACACACTCCAGAGAAAAGTTCTCCTATTGACAAAAAGGGTCACAGAGTTCACAGCTATGTGATATATTGGAAGAGGAGACTATTAACCTCATCGGGTCTCTTTCTTTGGCAGCAAAGACGAACCGGTAGTAACTTGAACACTTATCCCCCTTCACACAAACACACACACACACACTCCTCTACTAACCACTCCCACAAAAAAACAAGTCTTTTATAGTGTTGACCCTATAAAAGGGTCATTTCCTGAAGGTGCAGGAACCATAAAAATTAAGAGGGAGAGCGCTAAAAGGACAGAGCAGCAGAAGTCGGACTGTCTTCAACTCACTGGCCAGTGTTTGCTGGAAGTTGATGACTATGTGAGGCTTTTATAGATTTATTTATTTCATGGAGGTCTCAGTTTGACGATGACACCTGTTCTCCCTGTGTAGTTGCTGACATCAGTTGAGGGAAAGATAAACTTTGGTGTTGGATTGTTTGGACGCTGGGGCACGACTGGTTTGTTCAAAAAGGGGGTAAAAACTTAAGAAAGAAAGGTCTGTAGGACTGTAGAAATTGCACAACATACTGTCAACTTTATGGCTAATAAAATTTCAAAGGGACCAATGTCTATTAATACAGGGACAAAATTTCCCCAGGACCTCAGGAATCTCACTCCTTCCACCCTCCTTCCCCTCTTCCCACGCTCCTATGTACCAGTCCCTGCAGCCGGCCTTTTCTTTTGCATTTGGGAATATGTTGCTTTGGAATTTAATGCATGCTTTTACCAAAAATACAACCATGAGAAGTTTGGAGGACGGAGGCAAGACTGCGTGCAATGTCAGTTAGTGGACGTGACTGTGCAAGAATATTTTTTCGACCCCTGCTTTATCTGCTGGTGTGTGTGTATCAACTGCCGAGCTCCTCATTGCTTCTTTAAAGGATTTCAAAGCGTGTGATTGAGTTAGGTGCACCACGGCTCCTGCTGCGGGTATGAAAGGGGGTGGAGGGAAGAAGGGAGTGAGTCCGCAGGGAGCAACAAGCAGCCCAGTCCTATCCTAAAGGGACAGAAATCATGGAAGGGTTTTATAGGTACAATTAAAAAGACCTGAAACAGATGTTTCGTTTCACTAATAAAGGAAATAATTACTTCGGACCAGTAATTAAGCCCTGTGTAGGGACATGAGTGAGGAGGAGGAGGAGGAGGGGAGTGAAAAGATAAAATGGAGATCATTGAGGGGATTATTGTTGATGGATGCGTTCAGGCTTTGTGTGGTCGTGTGCGAGGAGCTGCTCAGGATCAGTTTATGGAAGAGTCCATTAAATCTAAGAGCCGTTTAAGCAAAGGAAATGCTGCATGGGCATAATGTCGGATCCCACGAGGGAGCCACTGTGTTGGAAAGAAGCACAATTAACAGTGGATTAGCTCATGATTATCTACATGAAAATTTAATTAGCCTCTTTTCTGTGCAAAGGAGAGCAGCGTCTCGCTGTATTTATCACCTGTGGTTGTGTGTCTGCCCGCTGTATCACATCACTCGAGGAAGTTCATTATGAAAATGCACAGGCGAAGTGATTTCTTTAGGGACGAGAGCAGAGTATGATTTATATAATGTACAGCACAGATGGATGAGGAGAAGCTCGTAAAAGGAGCCATAGATATTTTCATGTTGCATAAGTAGCACAACTTTGTCTTTGGAGAAAACTCTGACTCTGGGCTCAGGCTCTGACAGATTTGGGTGGCTTCAGGGATTATTTTAGTCGCTGAGTGAGACACTTTCCGAGAGAAATATGGCACCGTGCTGAGCATTTATGAGCATATGTGTGTGTGTGTGTGTGTGTGTGTGTGTGTGTGTATGTGTTCATGCAGTTTGAGAGTAGTTTGAGCAACAGTAAATACATTAATGATGATCACCCCACTAGCCACAGTGACATGCATATATATGAACGCAGTTAATACATGAGATGTAAAAGACAGAAATAACAGAAATGGACAATGTAGACACAAATTGAAATTAGAATTTTTCTTAAATGCAGGATGGAAGTCTTGTGTGTATAATGGTCTTAAGGTGGTCAGTAAACTATTTTTTTTACCTGCAGTCGAAGGTTATCGTCATTGTCATTGGTGTTTTATTTAAGCCACATGGTGTTTCTCCATGTTAATATGGGAACAGTTACCAGAGGGTATGATGTAAGATACGAGAGAAGACAGAGAGGAGAGAATCATCAAAATGTTCTGTGGGAAATCTGGGCTCATCTATGAATTGGTTTCTTGAATGCACTGATTGCTGAGTCAAGGGAAGCATTGTCACAAGATGACAAAGATAAATGTGGGCATCGTCTGCATAATAAGATACTAAAATAAGTATGAGGGATCATCCTAGCCAGAGCACATGGACTGTGGTCTGTGGAGAACTGTTTATTTCATGTGAACAGACACAACATATAACATGGACACACATTCCTGATGTGAACAAGATAGAATAAATGGAACCAAGAAAATAAAAGCAAATCTTTTAGTAAACTGGTCTAGTCTCACCTGTGATGTTGCAGTGATTTTAACAGCCACATTAAGAAAATGACAGTGTCAGCTATACTACGACGACCTTAAGAACATATCTTGTATTAAAGAAATTTGGAAAAACTTCTGTCGACTTTATTACTGTAATGGTGAGTTTACAGCTGCTCTAAAAAGAATGGATAACACAGATGCAGCGGATTATATAGGGGAGTTCCTCATTGAGACCAAGGCAGGGGGTTATATCTATCTGTCTGTCGAATCCTGTCTGTCAAATGGTTGATTTCAAAATACTGCTGTTGGTCAAGCACTGAATGGTTTAGGACCAAAACACATTCATGATCTACCTTTACATTGTGAACCACCCTCTTGGACTCCCAGAGAGCTGCAGGTCTGCTGCAACTCCTGGTTCTTCTAACTTTGTGTCTCTGCCCTTTTCTTAAATCAAAGAGTTACTTTGATACTAGTCAAACAAACAAAGGTAAAGATAAAAACAAAGATTGTGTAAATCCATTTAAGTTTTAAAATGTTTTGCATTGTATGCATTGTAGGGTTTGGCTGTGCTTGTTACATTGAGCCATAATAAATAATAATAATAAGAAGAAAAAGGCAACTAATGCTAAAATCATAGCTGTTGTGATCTATAACCATGTGTCTGTCATACATGCTGATTTATTTTCAGAACCCGTTTTCTTTGGGAACATTTGTCTTCAGTACAGCAACTCGATGGCCAGCAGTGCAGTGTGACAATAATGTCCTTTGGTTATTCAAATTTATTCAACAGATGGATTGTGCTATCCAGAGAACTCAGAATAAAACAGTCAGGCAAAACATATACAGAGCACATTATCACCACATTTAGTGACAGTGAGATAGATAGTTTCCATCGCTCTGTTCTCCCTTCTTATATGCTCACTCACTCACTCACTTACTTACTTACTTACTTACTTACTGTAGCTAGGCCAGCTCACTAAGTCTGAATGTCAAAGTTTCCTTAATGTTTTTGCAGTGGATGTGATGTGTGAGTTAAAACACACGCTGACACTTCGACATGATGTATTTTGGGTAACTTGATTAAAAGTGTCAGGATGCAGGCAATGAAGAAGAAAGAAAAGTACATATACATGTAAAATATCATTAGAGGTTTAATCCAAATAAAAGTCAACACAACTCCTTCCATAAATGAATAGAGTAAAATTGTATTGTCTACTTTTTATGCTTTATGTGGATTGGACCGTAATGGTCAGTGGCTCAAATTCAGCAGGTACAAAATGAGTTTGTCTTTTCTCAACAACTCTTGTCACTGATGGTCTTTATTGAAAATAAATCACTTCATTAAAGTAGTCTTAGAGTTTCATCATGCAGGGATGTTTCCTGTATTTACAAAAAAATAATAATTCAGAATTAAAGAATTAAGACTAGTTAAAAAAATGTATACTGTGACTGAAGCCTTTCAACAGTCTAAAGCACCATCAGTCAGGACCGTCTTTCTGCATTGTCCCGTTGAGATTGCTGCTTGTATGGAATAAGAGAAAAGTTTTTGGTTTCAACTTTTGGAAGCAGAGCAGAGCATTGTCTTCTGACATTAACGTCTTGCATGTATGTGTGGATGCACACGAACACAGGCGTTGAGACCTCAGCATGCTTCCTGCTGTCCAGCTGTCCACCTTATTGCAGTTCACTGCACGCTCACTCTTTTCACGCTCTGTCCCTGTCCTGCTGGAGATGTCCCACAGACGTTCCCCTTATAATACAATCATATATAACCTGACACACTAAAAGCAATGAGCTTTGAGTCTATTTGCTGATGTCAGTCAGTTTAGAGCTTGTGCGTGTTGTGTGTGTTTATGTGCAGTTGCATGTTTCCGTGTGTGTGTGTGTGTGTGTGTGTGTGTGTGTGTGTTCGCTGAACTAGAACAGGGAGCATTAGGAGGTGTCTTTTGTTGCTCCTGGGGGGCTACTGTGCTCAGTCCTAATAGGAGTCTTGTGCCTGCCGTTGTCCCAGGGGACAGCTTTTGAATGAGGGGGTCTAACTTCACACACCCCCCCGTCCATCCCCAGCTCGAGCCTGGCCTCCCCCACTACCCTCTCCCGTCCCCTGGGAGTGGCTGAGGGACAAAGAGGGAGTGGGGTTGGGGTGGGATGGGATGTTTGAGGGGGTGCACTGTGGCCCCTGTCTTATTAGAAGGGTCGTGAACGTGTCACGATGATTAATATGCCGAGGTGCGTGGGGATACCCTAGAGTCACATTTATTCAACATGAAGGCTCCCAAACACACACTCACCACAAAATGGCACATTTGCATTTCCCATTAAGAAAAGAAAATATAGATATATATATGCAAATGTAACTCCTATCTAGTTTTATACCATTATGCATTATCCATTTGGACATTAACAAAAGATGACCATTTCTCTCCCAACCCCACTTCAGCTGAGTTTTCTCACCTGATTGGCATATGTTACCACAAATCTATACAACACGCACAGGACTGCTTTTCAAGAGTTTGGGGGGAAAAGTAAACCTCTATGACATTTTTTTCTTTCTTGAGATGTAAGATAAATATGTGTGAAGTTTATTTTCAAAGCTCAAACATCTGTGATGATAAACTATGGTTAATCCATGAAATCACATTAACCTTCCTGTCACCAGTCACCAGAGCACCATCTTTTTTTTTGCTGCCTGATCATTGACAAAGAAAATAAAAACTATTTTGGCATAAGGTTATGAAACAGCTAAGCTCATTTTCTTGTTTTGTTTTTTTTTCTTTTACAAACAATTAAAGCTTGTCATGTAGTTTATCCTACTGCAATGATTGAGTTGAGGAGGTATTTCTTTGCAGTAAATATAGTCAGGTTGCTCCTCGTTGCTCAAGTGCAAGAGACGGCAGCACAGAGATCTGTACCAAGAAAGTATAAACTTTTGTGAACTTCCTCATGTGCATTCCCATTTATTATCCATCCACTCCATATAAAGAATCTCCTTTTTTTCCACATAATATAACATTTAGGCACACCCTCTGGTAACATGTTACCCATTCATCTTATAAATACTTCAACTTCCCCTCTCCATCTGTTTTCAACTGTTTTATTAAAAGCATTTAACTTCAAAATTGCCCACAGTTGTATTGAAACGGACAGATGGCGGCGTGAATAAACCCTTACATCCTATATGTCTCCCTTTACATGCATGTATAGGAGGTGGTGGGCTAACTATAGGACACAGGTATCCAGGGAATCCACCAGATGTTTGATAGGCTCACCTGCAGGCCTGCTGGGTGTTGGCAGTAAAATTCATGCGCTGCATATGCAGCAATTATACCACAGGGAAATAAGCTGCTGTAATAATGAAGTAGGCTGGAAAGATGAGGAGGAAAGGCAAACAACCCTGTTTCTTTTTGGAAAAACACACCATACTCCATACTTCACATGGGTTTTACTAGGTTTTTTTAATATCTATGGTTTATATCTTACTGTAAAGGCTTTAGTTTCTATCCTTATCAGTCTGGCCGGGGGGAGCGAGGTGTTCGGGCTCCAGTAGGTGGGGCTGACCACAAACCAGAATATCTGTCCCAACTGCAGGATTGAAATCAGAGTGTTAAAACAATGAGCTACCACTACGAAAAGTGTTCAGGAAATTAAGCTGTAAAAACACTCCTGCAGTTCCAGTGAAATTGTTACCTCTTCCAACACGAGTGTGTTATGGGAGCAATGTTAGCTGAGGTAGAAGGATTAAATAACCCGTTGGTTTGCTGATCTTTACAAGCTATTAGCTTTTGCCCAAGTGGACTGGAAGATGTAGGGTGTAATTAAGCTGCTCCATGGTTTGCCGCCTACTTGTGCACTTACAGGATCTATAAAGGCATAAATTGATTTTGCCTATCAATGCAGTCATTGTTTAACATGACAGAGCTCGTATGCTGTGCAGGTGTGTTTAATAACTAGGGATCACGACACACAGGCCCCGCTTCTCAGATTACTACTCCTCAAGAAAGGCCTCTGCTCAAGAAACGGAACCATTTCAGCCATGCGGTGTTCTGTGGATTGTTTCCTTTTCCCCTCTCAAGAACTCAGCAAAAGCACTGAGAATAGTTAGCGAAAGAAGCGCTGGTGTGTATCTGTCACCATCTGCAGCGATTCAAAACAGCAAAAAAAGTAGTAATAACAAGTAAACCCCAAGCAAACTGCAGAATCATTCATTCCCAGTTTTGTGCTGATGAGCGAACACAACACCGCCCACGTTAATTGCCGTGACCCCAGCAACCCACCAAAAGGAACATTGACATATTGTTTGTCCAGCGTGAGACACTGTATAATTTACACTCACTAATGACTGTCCCTGGAAATACAGGCTGAAGGACCACGTCTGTCCCTGGCTTGGCCCTTATTCAATGTTCGCTCCGTCTCTTCTAATGGATAGTCCATCTGTACCTCGGTGAATTCATATCCCTCAATGCATGCCCATAATTCAATTACAACACTTGTTTAGTGTAAAAAGAAAACAACCCGGAGCAGTGTTACCTCCTGGTCAACTGAGGTTTTATAAACAATTCACCATTGGCTGGAGAATCTCCACCCTACTCAAAAAAAAAATCGAACTGTGGCTGATTCAGTGCTGTTGTGTGTCTGCGATTTCAAATGATTCTCTGGTGAAAAGACGTGTTGTGAAGAAAGACATATTACCATTGCCATAAGGTCGACCTTGACCTTCAAACTCAATCTGGCTATTAGGGGCTGCCCCTCCCCAGCACCACTGAGATGTAAAGAGGCTGACGGTTTTGACCCCTGATCCCATTTCTTAACTAGGCTGAGGTGCCAAATAACCTTTTGACCCAGGAAGCATTTGCAGGTTGCCTGAGCAACCTCAGATTTAGCAGTGATTGACAGGTCCATGCAGTTTTTTCTCTTTTCTTTTTTTTTAACGGTTGAGCAACAACACTCCTCTTCAAGATAAGAAACGGAAAACAGCAGTTAATCTGCTAAAATCTGGAGTTTGAATATGTCAAATATGCTCAGAGAAAACGGGGAGATTAAATATTCTTTTGTACTCTGTTGGCAAATTATTATGCCAGATAGACGCAGAATAAATTTCCCTTAATAAATGAACGCTTTACATGGAAATTAATGTATGAATGCAATGGATGGGTGTCATTATATCAGATGGAGGTCTATGTAAATGAACCATGTGCAGATTTGACATGTGGTGCACATCACAGAAAGACCAGCGCTGAGGATCATGACAGGAATAAATCTGTGGACATGAGGAGACGCCTTGTGTTCTTTGACGTAACCCATAATCCACACCCCAAGTATATTTGTGAGAAGCGAGAGCCACAAAAAAAAAAACTTGAGATGTTTTAATTTTGCTAGTTGTGGCGTCGCGGTCAACCATTTAATTTCAACTGACCCAGGGGAATCTAAGGTTACCATCTGGCTACTGGCCACCATTGCTGATCCTTGTTTCAATATGTAAATGTGTCTGTTTTCCAACCTGGATGTAATCACAAACGTAACCTGACAAACAACAGGATCGTGATAACCCACTGCAGTAGGTTTACCAGAAAAAGTAGAGTTAACAGTCAATTTAGGTTCGACTGTTAAACCATATCATGCTGGGAAAGAAGGACTTATTTATGGATTATCTTTTCTTGGTTTGGCTTGCAGGTCATGTTTTATCTTCAGTTAAATACATGGAATCAGACTCAAATTCATTATTATCGCTATCCCAGAACAAGAAACTTGAGATTACATCTAAGAAAACAACCAATATCCCATATGTTGACAGCGGCAGAGTATTGTTGAGCTACAAACTCTGCACCCCCCTCTCTTTAATTCGGCCGCTCGAGTTACAGAAAACGGTGCCAGAGTTTTATCGCTTCTCAGTGACGTGTGGAGCTGTTGTCTTTGGTTTTATGATCAGTGTGCAAAACTCGTACACATTTTCCTGTGTGTAGTCCAAATAAGTGCATCTGTGCCCTTAACCTCCCAAACACTCACAACACTGTTAACAGCTCCCTCTAAAAAAAGTTTTTACTTTATCATAAAAAGCACAATGTTGTAAGTCCATGTTGGTACTTCTCATTCTACTTGGAGAACCAGTTCTGTTTGTGTGCCTGCTTTCTGCTGTGATCCATCAGCAGCTGTTCATCTGTGTTATGAGAGTCAAAGTAGCTCAAAACATTGAAAACACAAAGCCTCATTGTGTTTTCAATGGACACAGACTGTCCTGTCTTACAATTAAGAAATCTTTCTTGACCACGTACTCTCATTTCATGCAAATAAAAAAACTAAACTTTTCTGTTTGCTGTACATGGCATCTAAGTGTGGTAACTAAGAAAACTGCTCAGAGACATGTTTGATTGTGTGATTAAATAATTTCATCTTTACAAGCCTAACTTCTAACTCTGCTGGGCCTTTTATGATTTTGTGGTTTATTCCTTATTTCTCAACCCATTTGTCCAGACAGTGACTGTAGTTAAAGACATTAGATTGATATCTGTAAAACTGAAATATTCTGATTTTGCACTGCAGTTTGCTATACTGATTAAAAGGGTTAGGGTTCAATGTTTCCATCAGTGAATGATGCTGAACCATCAACGTGACCAAAAACAAAATGCAGAATCACAAATTGCATCAACAGAAATTCTGTGAAAAATATTGTAGCAGTAATGTTTATCACCATGTGTGGAAAATTGTGTGGCATTTTATGTCATTCATCAGATGGGGGGAAGTAGAAAGATGACATGAAGTGACATGTTTCAAAAGGGAAGAAACAGGGAAGTTTCAGTTCGTGGTCGGTGCATATGTCAAGAGGTATTTGTCTGATGATTATCTCAATTATCTCAATGTTCCCACAGCGGAGCCGCTGGTGCAGGTGAACGGGAAGCCGAGCTGCTGCTTCTTCAAGTTCAGCCCCAAACTGATGTTCACCAAGGTGCTGAAGGCCCAGCTGTGGGTGTACCTGCGGCCGCTGCAGCAGACCTCCACCGTCTACCTGCAGATCCTCCGCCTGAAGCCCGTCACAGAGCAGGGCAGCCGCCACATCCGCATACGCTCCCTGAAGATCGAGCTCAACTCCAGAGTGGGCCACTGGCAAAGTATTGACTTTAAGCACGTGTTGCAGAACTGGTTCAAGCAGCCGCACACCAACTGGGGAATCGACATCAACGCCTTTGACGAGAGCGGCAATGATCTGGCAGTTACTTCGCTGAGGCCTGGGGAGGAGGGGCTGGTAAGGACCCTCAGACCTGTCCCTGGGGCAGGGGGGTAATCACTTCCATCGCAGCTCACATTCATGCAGATGTCAATTCAAATTTCAATCAAAGGAGGGCTGCTAAAATTAAGTTAGTGAAAAAACAAACAAACTTGATTTGAAGGGGAAATCACTTTGTTGACAACTGCACGGAACGAAAAACCTGTTTAAAATATAGTCACGGGGAAAAGACTCTTATGTCATCTCTAGCTACACATTACATTTATGTTAGTCTCCATTGTGAGTCCTGTGTTGTTTCCCTTACCTCCTTTATGTTTTATAATCTGAAACGATTCCAACCATTGCACTACTGCCTGAACAGCAAACAGTCACACTTTAAAGGAACGAATGGTTTCAGACCGACGTGTGGTTGAAACTACAATCATTTCAACGATCTGAATCACACTGTAAATCTCCGGAGAGAGTGTGGTGTCTTGAAGGGTGACGGTGGGCGTTGATATAAGGGAAGAGCAGTTTTTTCTGTAATCTAAAATTGTGGATAATCCTTTATTTCCATCATGTCCATAGAATCAAATTGGTGGATTAAAGAAAGACAACACACAAGTAAATGGGAAGTTTATGAGTTAGTCATGTATTGAAATATCACCCACAGTTTTGCCCTTGAATCCTGGAACCATAAAACAGACACGACCACACTCTGTATTGACTTCAGTACAGAGAAAACACAGCTGCTGTTTGGATCCGCCCTCATCATTTAGTCATCACCACATCCCATCTTCAGATCTACTGCAATTAACAACTACAACTAAATATTTCTACATTTTTCCATTATCATGTTGTTAGGATGCTTCTGGGCCTCGGAGTTTGAGAGGGTTCTTGTACACAATATATATCACCAGACCTGCCTTGGCCCACATATTTGCTTGGATTATTTTTCTTTTCCACGATGAAGAGCTGGGTTTATGTGCAATGTAATGGATGGAGCTGCACGGATGAGTTCAAACTTCAGTCTCACAGCAAACCCATCCGTGAACCATTAATCTAGTTAGAAACCCCAGAGTTACTCCGACTGACAGTTACATACCACATCTATGTTGAATTATGTAGGCCAGTCATCCCAGTTAAGCAACACCAAATATTTACCAAGTGGTCATTTGGGTCAGATCTTCACAACACATATCAGAGGTCAGCTCTGGTGTCTCGGCCAATAAATCGCTGCCCTCTGAGCATAGAGAGTGCACAGTGTGCATTATTATTCTTGAGGCGGAAAAAAGGGAAGGATCAAAAACACAGGCAAGTGTACAAAAATAAAACAAAACACAAGCAAAGAAAGAGTCAAACTCTGCTTCTCGCTGATCCTCTGGGTCTTTTTTCTACAACAAAAGCCCTGAAGGCCAAGCTGACATGGTCTCCCCCCAACGGCCTTTCAGCTTATTTCCTCTTTTGAATGCGTCACAAAAAACTGTGCTCAAGCCCAGCTGGAATCACTGTGGGGAGAGGAAGGCTTTGTAAAACAAACATGATAGAGTAAAATATTTGATCCGCTTGCTTTGCCCAAAGGTCAAGGTTATGTTAGGCTGCAGATGACCTCCCGGGTCATGGATCAAACCGAGCATACAGAGTCAGCTATCGGTGTTATGAAAGAGTAGTTTCTTCTCGGTGATCTTTGAATCGCTGCTGAAACGGCTCATTGTGCTTTAAAGATGACAAATTCATTTTATATTTTATTTCAAGCAGCCTAATAAGATGTTTGTCTCTTTGGCTCATTTGGCACGGCCCAACTGTTAACGGTTTAGTTTGGGAATAACTTTGCAGTAACTATTATTAATGCTGGACTAAATCAGAGATCATCAAACCTCTTCATGTGCTTCATAAACTGAGGACTTCAGATTAATTTTACTGGAAAACTCCACTCCAGTGGAAATAATATATAATAGTATTTTTTTTATTACTATTCTGTGCTGCATTGTCATGGTTACGTCATGGTTACTCCTCCGATCAAATACTGTCTTTGACTTTAGTGAGCTGTAAAATGACATGAAACCAGCAGGTTAAGCTTATTGGTCTTGTTTCTTTGACTCATTGTAAAAGGACAGTGAAGTTTTTTATATTGTTTTACAATTATCAATCATATTAATCAAATTTCTAAAAAAGTAAAACTGAAATATCATGTTGTCATAGGTTGTACAACACTTCAGTACTGAGTCTAAGCAGCTTTGGCAGCAATTGTAGTCTCTAGTCTTCTGGAGTGGGACGTGACGAGCTTTGGTTTGTTTACACCATTACTAGGTTTTTTTTAATTTATATTTCCTCAACGTGCTCTTTTACAGTGTCATTTTTACTAAACATTGATGTACATTATACCCCCACAACATACAAGTACTAAGGAAACATAAGCAAACCCAAAACATAACCTTGTATTTTCCCCTGCTCACAGGCCACAAAAAGCAGCTCAACTCACAGATGTTGATGATAACTTTACTTTACTTTATCTTTACATTATATATAGGCATGTCTCTGCTGTTGTTCTCTTATAACCACCTATTTCTCTCCGTCCTGCCCCTCTTCCCCCTGGTTCCAGCAGCCGTTCCTGGAAGTGAAGGTTCTCGAGACGACCAAACGCTCCCGTAGAAACCTGGGCCTGGACTGCGACGAGCACTCCACAGAGTCTCGCTGCTGCCGCTACCCTCTGACTGTGGATTTCGAGGCCTTCGGCTGGGACTGGATCATTGCTCCCAAACGCTACAAAGCCAACTACTGCTCCGGCCAGTGCGAGTACATGTTCATGCAGAAATACCCACACACCCACCTGGTGCAGCACGCCAACCCCCGAGGCTCGGCAGGGCCCTGCTGTACCCCGACCAAGATGTCCCCCATTAACATGCTCTACTTCAATGACAAGCAGCAGATCATCCACGGCAAGATCCCGGGGATGGTGGTGGACAGATGTGGCTGCTCTTAGGCTGCAGGGGGAGACGCACACTTGTGCACAGCCTCCAACCACCCAAAACCCTTACGGAGCTCTCCCCTGGCACCAGAATCCACTCCTCGGCACCGGATTTCACTTTTGCTCAGCCACAAAAACATCCCACTGAGTTTCCATTTTTCTGGTAATTAAATCGATTCTAACTGTAAAAAAGAAAAAGAAAAAATTTTAAAAAAAAGTTTTAAATGAAATATGAATTAAAAAGGGACTGAGTGATGGAAATACAGTACATGATGAATAATTTAAAGAGGTTGTACTTATGGAGCAGCTTCAGAAAATGGTAAATGAGACAAAACTATGTTATAGAGTATGTGCTAGTTTTGTGGGCTTTTAAAAAAGATTTTGTTTGTATGTCTGTTTGTTTGTTTGTTTGTTTAGTTTTTTTTCCGTCGCATCTTTGTGAAATGTCCAGGTTAGTGGATTGAGATGACAGGAGACTTGAGCATTTACAATATTTTTTAAAGCAGTTTCAGTCCTATGGTTGAGGTTGGAGATAATCCATTCACAGATCCACTTACTTATCAGTGAGATTTGATCAACAAAAGGGGGAATGAACAATATTTTTTAATAATCCATCACTTTGGTGAAAAGATCAAAGATCCCCATTGGAAATACTCAATCAAAAATCTTGTTTACAGACATTCAGAGATGAGCTCTAGAGATGTACAGTGTCGATGAGATCCAAAACCAAACCTATGCCCTCGGTCACTGTCCCCAGTGGGACAAAACCCTTTTCCCAGTTAATTGGATCTTTTTTTGTTTTTTGTAAGTGGACAGTCTAAAGACTTGCACACTAAAGTCTGAAACCAAACTATAATGTAGATGCACTCTGAAGTCGTTCTGCACCGGAGGACGAAGAAGGAGGAGGAAGAGCGCAGGTCCAGCAGGACTGACAAGAACTAAGACAGATTTTTCTTCTTCTGTGTCTGGAAAATACATTTTTTAATACCTTCAATTTTTTTACATTAAATGTTTAAAACAGAGTAGTGAATGCACTCTCTTTTAACTTGAAGAGGCCTGGAACTGAGCATATCATACAAACAAAATCTATAACCTGTACTAAACACACAAAGGTTCACTCTGCTATAACCTGTGTTAAAAATACACCGTCGAGCTAGTTTCAGAAAAGATTAATACCTTTTATAAGTCACAACAAACCACGTAATGTGCAAAAGAAAAATGAAGAGACCATAACACGACTTCTGACTTAACTTTAGAAAACATATTTGCATTGTGAAATGCCCCTGATCCACTTCCGCCTCAGCTCATCATTATCATTATGGAGAAAATATTGTTAGTGCTTGAACACAGTGTAGATTAGAATGCTTGAAGTCTCTCTTTGTCTCCTGGATGTCAAAGCAAAGATATCATTTTGTTGTAAACGAAAGCACTATGCTGTTGGATAAAGGAAGAGCCTTCTGACATTATATATAAATGATATATGTATATATTTTTAAAAAAAAGGGGTACAAAAACCTTTTTGGGGGCACTCTACCTTACCAACAATAAATTTTGCACTATGGGACGTTCATGGCGTGAGGAGGTAAAGTGTTGTCTGTGTTTTACCAAGCACAAGATAGCTTGTACAGTATAGGATTAAAAAAAAAAAAAAAAAAAAAAAGCTATTCAAGCTTCTGGTGATAAACCATAAACTAGAGAGGTTATCACTTCTTTTTGATACCATCACGCTTTCCTGACTTTTGTCTGAAGCGGGGGCCTGTCCATACACTCACACACTTCTATCCAATCTGGAACCTGGACGTACTGAACCAGCGGCCTGAAAGGCCTCCTCGCCCGCTGTGGGCGATAAGTCTTGTGTGTAATAAGTGTCTGGATCGATGAACATAGAATGCTTTAACTGGAGATGGCCCGCCCACCAACTTTAATCTGTTACCATGTTAGAGAGACGACGTTCTTTTGACTCAAGCGACGTGTTGACCGTCTTGCATAGACATGTTTTTGCCTTTGTGTGTATTTTTAAGTGAAAGGGACCCATGTAAGGATGGGAAGAGTATCCAGGGATTGTTAGCCAAAGTAGAGGATGACATGTTGTGTGCTGTAACTTTTGTGATCGCAGGAATATGCTAGAACATTTCAAAGGGAGAGACAAGCTGGTTTAGGGGCAGTGGTTGGAAATAATTCAACTGGTCAATTGTCTATTTATTAATATTAATTACAATGCATTTCAAAGTCTGTCTACCTCACTTTAGTCTTCTAAAAAAAAAACTTGCTTTTTTAAAATTTGTCATCGATCAATCTGTGCAAACATTTAACCCATAAGCCCCCCCCCCCCCCCCCCCCCCCCCCCCCCAAAAAAAAAGATTTAGATGAAAACCACAGGGTCCCCTTGCTCTCAGGTTCAGATTGAGTTATTGACAGAGTGACTGATGGTAGCGGCTCTGGTAATGTGTGGTCAAAAGAAATATTATTAATAGCTGTGCCCACATCTATGGCTTAACAATGGTTAAAGCTGTTGAGAAGTTGCATTTTGAATTTTAGTGTTTGTATACTGGTATGTGTGAGAGTGTTTTCATATAAATATATGAGAGGAAGAAATCTCTATGTAAATACCTACCCAAATGTGGACATTTATGATGTTTTGGACAGGTTCACCGCTTCTCAAGTTTTTTTCACTTTCCCCCTTCATCCCTCCGTTCTTTGTGTACCTAAAAAAAAATATCACCCCAACTTTGTAGTTTAATGGTTGTGCATATGAATAACTGTTCAATTGTTATTTTTGCCTTTTGTTGTTTATTTACTGTCATTTTTCTTTTGTACAATAAATCATTTATTTAGCTTATGAGGTTTTTACTTTTTCAACTTGATTCTACTGTATGTCTTTAGCTAAACTACAGGATCATTAAGTCAGCAAATTGACAAGGAAATATCTATCAATTTGTGGATATCATCTAACATGACTGGACCCACCACACCAAGTATGACTGCAGAATCATAAAGGTAAATATAATTTAGGAGTTGGAGATCTTCAGTAGAAGATTGAGCACATTTGGTAAATGATGTGGTGTGCAGTAGGCTGAAGTCCATACTTCACTGGGACAATCATTTTGTGTAACTTTGTATCACTTATTGTGCTAACATAACTTTCAAGTTGAATATTACTCTCAGAATATAACACTGTCACGTATTAATTTATGCACATCAAATTACAAAACAATTAGATACTGCAACATACTCACATAAATATAACAGGCCTAAATCTATGAAGAATTTGTTGTTAGGTTTAACTTGTCACTTAGCCCTCTAAAACTGTTATTTGTCACAATCATGTTTAACATAAGTTCAGCTACACAGTTGATCTGTCTGGACAAAACTACAGATGTTTCCAAGCAAACAATTTACTCATTACTAAATTCTGTACTGAAGATTTACGATTAAATTTGACACAGCAGCACAAGGAGGAAATGTTATAGGAATAGAAAAACAGAATATGAGGTAAGTAAGATATAATAGAAATACTACGTACAATAAAAAATTCTACACACAATAATTAATACAATGCAATTTAGACTGTTTTGTGATATAAAAATAAAAACTAAGGGATTGTGCAGTTTGTGTAGTTTTGAGATTAATGACGATACTTGCAAGGAAATGCAATATCATAGTGCATCTTTTTGAAAATCCATAGTTAACACGCAATGACGTAAATTTAATAATTTTACTTGGACATCTCCATTTTTGTCAATTGTTTGAGTTTAATTTCTGTAAGTTAGAAATTGTCAATATGAAAGATTGACAAAATAAGATATGCAGTATGTCTCCCACACCTTGAGAAACACTTATACATCAAACTCGCACTTACTGACACACACACAAACACACACGCACACACACGCATGCATGCATAAGCTACTGGTGGCTGGAGTGATTGTGATTCTTGTAAAACCGTAACGGACAGCAGAGGTGGCAGGAAGCAGATTCATCGCGAGGCTAATTGGTGAATGAGTGTTCAGAGGACAACGGTTTAGTGTTGGGGTTTGGGTCGCCATTATTTGGATTTCATATGAGATCCAGCCTGACCCAATTAATATGCCACCTGATAGGAGGGCCTCTCATCAACCTAATTTAGAGAATCAATAGGGGACAAATGAGAGTGAGAACGAAGCTCTTTAACGGATGCAAACAGACAAAGACCACCCAGTACAAGCGCGAGGAGACTCATGCCAGCAATGACATAAACCTTTTGACAAATCCTCACTTGACATAAACAAACATTCACACAGTTCCCTGCCCTACAAGTGCATCAATGTGCCATGCACATCATCAGTCATACACGCCCTGGACAAGGGAGGACATTGATGGATGTTTTTATTGTTTTAGCACTTACGGAGAAGTTGTACAAGTTGCACGTCAAGCATTAAATGCCGAATGCTGCACCCAAAGCCTAGAGACTACTAACATGATGAACTCTGACCCAGCTTCAGTAAATTAACATTCAACTACGCCGTGGAGGTGCTTGTGAAAATAAGACCGAATTAAAAACAAAAGTACAGTACAGTGGGGATATTGAACATGTTACAAAGCCCCCGAGAAAAGACCAGTGGGGGCTGGGAGGATTTGGGAGGAGCTTTGTGGCTATTATAGCCATAAAGTTAAGAAAGAAGGTGAATGGGGGGTAGCTCTTAATAGCTGTAATTGCTGGACACAGTCAGTAACACCTTTTTGTCTGGCTCTGAGACTGGCCGGTGTTTTAGAGAGGGAACTGTTCAGAAAAGATCACACACACTCTAATGGGGTGAAAGAATCTCACATGACAATAAAATTATCTGCAAAGACACAAGTTTTTAGTTACGATGCGTCGTCACAGCCAGACAAACTGGATGAAATGTCAAATTATGGACACTGTTGTAAAGTGGATTCATATTTTTTTCCATCAAATATAAATTAGAAATCACTCCAGACTCTCTCAATGGATTTACCATATTAAGTTGAATTTTATCATTTGAAAGTCTCTTATCTTTAGATTTTTTTTAAATCATCAAAGCAGCTTTGAATAGTTTTTCACACAATTTATAACCTCACACTTATTCATGTGATACCAACAAATGTGATAAGTTGTGCAACATAAGCTCCACTACATAAACATCCTTGTAATTACACTGTTATTACAGCATTGCAACTTTATTGACACAGGTCTTTTGTCAATTTTAGTGTGTACAAATATTAGCTGTACTGTACTAAATGCTGTTGCAGTGTTTCAGGTATTTACCTTAGCAATGCTCAGTGTCTTTTCATGAAAAACAGCAACAAATTTAAAACTCATGTCCTTTTAGGGAAAAAGCCGTCACTCATCTGTGCAGCCAAAGCACCATCTGGTTGAAAGCTGACGACTGCTGGCTCTGGTGAGGTGCAGTCCGGTGGGGGCCGACACTCCTGCCTGCCATGTTGCTGTAGGCTACTGTCCCACAGATCTGAAAGCATACCTGGGGACAAGAGCACCACCCCTACCCTGGAGGATTTCCTTTCTAACAGCTAGGCCCAAATAGGAGGCTGCCGAGGTCTTAATTATACTCTGTTAATTATAATCTGTCCATCCTTTCTGTTGTGTCGAGTGAGGCCTTTACATTCTTGTTATTGCCAAGTTATAAATAATCTACACTGTATTGGATCCTGGGTCTTTAGTCCTGATAAATCCTGAATATAACAACAACAAATAAGTAAAGAATACTGTAAATTTTCATGTTAGCTTCCTCAAGCATGGCTTTCAAAAGTGTCCTGGGAATTATTATATATACTCATGAGTAAAGCAGATGAAGATTTTCTCAAGATAAAACAACTTTGTGTTGTGTTTCAGTGTTTCAGAGAGAAATATATCAATGAGCAGAACATAAACCAGAACCATCTCTCCCTCTGTGTTTCTCACAGGTACAACGTCCGACTGAAATCATAAATCACCAGCTTCTCCTCTGCCAATAAAAAAACAAACAATCTGCACAATCTGTCCACTTATTTTGAAGGCTCCTCACAGCAGTGTGTGATTACTTGCAAGTCAGTCGGACATCCCTCTTTTGGCAACAACAGGAATCGGCCCATGAGCGAAAAACAAAACCTTTTGTCCCACGCTGTTATCCTGCAGTCCTGGTAATAATAATCCTGAATCTGCCTTGTTTTTGGAATTAAGTCCTCAATCTGTAAATAAATCACAGAAATATCACACAAAGTCTTACTAATATTACATATAGTATTAGGTGAACATTAAGAAAAAACAAACAGGTGAAAAGACACAACACACCAAACAGTTGGTTCTTCTCTTGAGTTGTTTCAGATAAAATTTATTAGAATTATATAATTTCAAAAATCGAACAGGAAGGTTACACAAGGACACAGCTGCACTCCCTTACCAACGTGGTAGAGCTGACCACATTGAAATATTCCAGGTCACTGATCAAATCTCCCAAAAAAAACCTTCAACATCCCAGTGGTAACGAACAATTCAGAATGATTTTGTTCTGTGTGTTTAATGATTAATACACTTGTAACTCCTGCGCACCTTGAAAGTTCAGAGGTCTCACATCACACTGCAAAGACATACATATGTTATTATACTTGTCCCCTACTTATATTCTATACAGTACATAAGTGAATTCCTCTGTTGCCTGATGTGAAGCTTTTCAATTTGTATAATTTCAAACTGAAATATATTAACTGTTTCT
The DNA here is from genome assembly GCF_022379125.1 of Scophthalmus maximus. Classification (NCBI taxonomy): domain Eukaryota; kingdom Metazoa; phylum Chordata; class Actinopteri; order Pleuronectiformes; family Scophthalmidae; genus Scophthalmus; species Scophthalmus maximus. The sequence continues at coordinate 15,408,019 of NC_061520.1, forward strand.
CCCATACAAGAGGAATTACAGATGCTTTTGCAAAAGCATTGATATCTTTAATTTACGTTATGTTTTCAAGTTCTTTTTTGTTTCATTTCAATACACAAAAAGAACTTTGCAGTTTCTTTATGTTTAAGAATTGATCCATATATACAGATTTCCCGTTGCCTTTCAATGGCAGCGGTCAGCATCACAGAGACATTCACACACACTATAGAGAAATGAACACAGAAAAGAAATGAACTCAGAGCTAATCTGTTGCTAGCAGATTAATATATAAATACTTATGTTCTGTTTCACAGCCCAGGCAGACTGCAATGTCATCATTGCCGATTTTGGATTTAATGAGACATGGCAGCAAAAACAGAAATAACCAAAATATATAGAGCTCGGGGGCAGAGATGCCGTCGGTTACAGTGCTGGCCAATAAAAAGGGGTTGTGGATTTCTTTGAGGCCTGAGCAGTCAGTGAAAGGCACTGTGGGGTCTCCATAGTTCACATGGCAAACTCTCAAACACCCATGGGGGGGTGCCCTCCCTCCCTCCCCTGTCATGCCTTAACTGAGGCTAGTGTTGACACAGTGCTGGCCAATCTAATTTTGATTGTCAGGAGCAAGGAATGGTGATCCTCCCCCCGCCCCCTGAGATCATCAAGTTCATTTCTCTGGCTGCATAGGGATTTTTTTCCTTTCGACCCCCCCTCCCCACCACCACCACCACCCCTGCACCCACCCACCCTCCATCTCCCCATCTCCCCATCTCCCCACCACTAGAACAATATTCAGCCATTCCTGGGCCTCTCAGAGTGAGCTCACTGGAGTTAATCTCTCAGGCCTCTCTCCTCTCTATTGCTGCCTCTCTCTCACTCGCACTCTCTCCCTCTCTTTCTATTCAAAAAGCCATTCGAGAACAGCTTGAATTAGTGACAGTTATTATTCAGACTAATGAGTAAAATCTCAAAGGCAACAAAAGTGGACTGTGACATCGGCTATAACAGCATTCATAAATCATTCATTCTCGGTGAGAGGGATTGCTTAACAAATATAATTTTCTCCAACTTATAGATTTTTAATGATCGCACACAACATTTGTGACACGAATGTCAGATTTCTGCTGGGGCTGTTGTTTGGGGGGAAATCTGTGAAATGTCACGAAGCCTTCATTGTTTTCCCAGATCTGTGCCATCAGAAAAGACAGATGGTCCTCTACACTTTTGTTAGAGGGTGTGTGTGTGTGTGTGTGTGTGTGTGTGTGTGTGTGTGCGCACACATGGGCCTACACTTCTCAGAGACAAAAAGAGAGAAGAAGGACAGGTTTATTGACAAGGTTGTTTTAAATTTAAATGCTTACATATCAGGTTATTTTGGCCAGAATCCAATGTGTAAATAACACAATCCCAAATATTTACCAGACAAAAGCATCATCTTCATTCACCGAATGATAAATGACTATATCTGTGAATTGAGATCGACTCATTATTCATGCATTACCTGATACACAATTAAGTTTGATACTTTCCATAATTTCAGATTAAGGTATGCATGATGAGTTAATGCAACAAAAAAAGCGATACTGAATGTCTTTTGTGTGACAAGCCTTGACATTTTGGGGACGCCCCTGAGTCAGTGTAATCAAATTCAAGTTGCAGAGGTTAAGATAGAGTTCCAGGCTAATGAGATGCAATAACAGTCCAGCATCATGTGGCTTTGTGGTGAAATTAAAGCTGAGATGTAATAACAGGGAATGAATTAGAGACAGAAAATCAGTTGACATGAATAGATCAGTCAAGCTACGTGAATAAAAAGTTTAATGGAGATGATCAATCACGAGGCTTTGTAACCGTTTCCAGACATTATTTAAATGCTGACATTTAAACGGTGTCCATATTGGTTATCAATAAAAAACAATGACATTTAAATTAAACATTATAGGATATTTTACCACAATTGCTCTCAATGTCCTGTGAGGTGTTGCATAAAGTAAAAGAGATTAAAAACAAAATGTACCTTGAATGAATTGCATCTGAACAACTTTCAATGCAGTACAACACGTTGGCCAGGTGGGGGCACTACAGCTAAAGGTCAGAGTCTCAACCACCTCACTTGTGCTTAATCCTGCCATCACTCTGCCAACAGAGGAGAAGCAGATTTAAGATTATAGGCTTCATAAAAAAGTATGAACAAAATGTATACAAACTTTAGCATAGACATAAATCTGAAGAAAAATAATGTATTTGCTTTGAGTTACAATTAACCTGTCATGGACAGTAGTGGTGTATCTATTCATTCTGCAGATTGATGTGGATCTACAACTTAATACGACTTTGTGAGGCAACTAAAACAAACTTCATTCAAAACAAAAATAAACAATTAAAATAAATACAATTCCTGCTGTGAAACTATTCTGTTTAATGAAGAAATCATTGAAAATCCCTAAATAATAAAATACATATGGAGCCAGGACGACTGAAAATGATGTTTGTGCTGGTTTTCTAGGAGATTTTCTATCTACTTCATAGATTAAATATAAGTGTTTAATTAGAGCACCCCAAACGACCAGGAACATTTTGACAGGTTTATACAGACAGAATTAAGGTATAAAGGAAAACAGTAAAAAAAAACAAAAAAAACCCACTAAATTATTAATACTTTGATATAACTAATTAGCTCCTTATTGGTTTAATATCTGTAAATATCACCATCTTAAAACAAAATAAAGCGCAACACAAATTTACAAATAATACACATTCATCTACAAGAAAAGGATGCTTTCAAATCTTGAACTCTCATTCCTTAAATCAGAAAATGACAGTTCGCACTTGAGCCGAGAGAGCAACTGCAGCTTGTCAGGAGTAATCTTGACATTACAGAAAACAATTTTAAATCCAAAGATCAAAGGTGAAAGGTCAAAATTATTCTGTCAGGGGGCGTTGGGTTCACTGAAGGGGGAAACTGACCAAACCTTCAAAAAAAAAAATTAAATGATGAACTAGATTCTGACACACATGTATGTCTCTCAAAAACAATCACCCACACCTTCTTTGTGTTTAAAGAAATGCATGTTTAAAAACTAGCGACGAAGTGAAAATTAAAGAGGGGGGGGGGGGGGGGTGTGCGATGTAAGTGCAGGATTTGCAAGCTGTCAGACGCCGGCCTCATGGATGAAGAGCAGTAGGCCCCAATTCTCTGTCCAGTGCTCGGTGCTACCCACCCCCTCACTCAAACGCCTCTCTATACCCCATGGGAGGAGGTCTGTTGCGCCGTGGCCACACTAAATCAACATCGTCCTAATGAGGTGTCACACTTGACCCCCAGCAGCCTCAGCCCCTCACATGGGTGTCAGAGCCACAATGAGCGGCCCTCCATCTCCAGCGCCTGGCTGACACATTTTGATTCATGAGAGAGCCTGGGCCCTGTCAGGTCAAAATTACCCCTATCAAAATGCCACCATCAACACATTCATCAACCCCACCTCTGAATCCGCCCTCATTCTTTCTATCCCAAAAAACATTCCCTTCTCCAAAATCAACAATACTTCCTCGCTTGTGCGCCGCATGGGCCTCACCTCTGACTCCTTCAAAGCTCACTAAACACCTAGTGCACAAATGCATGTTTTTACTGATCACCTCCATTTGGCGCTAGAAGCGGCTGTCCGTCATTGGTCAGGGTTCAGCCTTCTGTTCCAAATGGGACGATGAACCTCTGTGTCCCCCAGGTGTTGGTGAGCCTGTCCGCTGACCTTCTGACCCGCAACACTCCTAATGTGAACAGGTCCGCACAGCTAATAACAAACCTGAGCCGAGTCAGAGTGAGCGGGGACGACTTGCTTTGCGTTACACACAGGAGGTGAGACACATTGTGCGCACATTTTGCAGAGGCACGGGCAGTTTTATGGGCTCATTGTGCTAAAAATAAACGACGGTCATGCTGACATCAATCATGACGAGAAAAAACACTTCCCCTTCGCTGTGCAAAACACACAAAACGATTAAGATGAGGACTGACATCAGAGGGAGCCTGCCCGCTCTACTCCCCCCCTGGAGATCAGCTCCTTCATTGTGAACACAGCTGAGACTTTCACCTCCCCGGGATCACCCCGGGACGAGATCATCTCCTGCCTAATCAGCTTGGACCAGCAGCGGCAGCAGCAGCTCAACTTGAGTCACATGACGAGGATCAATGTCAATCGTCGTCCGCTTCCTACATCAAAAGATCAGAAGCATTGTTGCATCTTTCGTTACAATTTGGTACAACCTTGTTCTTAACTTTAAAAGGACAAGTTTGAACATGCTGGCCCCTTGCTGAGAGGGTCATTCACTGTCAGCTGACACTCAACTCTGCCCACTGAGGCAACCATCTGCTCCAAAACCTCTCCCCTGGGACACAGAGGCAGTTCAGCAAGACAAGTGTACCCCTGTTCTAGTCTTCAGGCCCTACAAATATCCACGATCTCACCATCATTATTAACCAAAACGACGGTGTGAAACTGTCAAAATGTATTACTTAAACTATCAATTGTTTTCACAGAGTTTAGCCACAGTCTCATCACTTGTTATGCACACGTTCACAGTTACCCATAATGCAACACTTCTCGTTTAAAAAAGCCATGGTCATGAAGATTCTTTTGTCAGGTTTTACAAAAAATATTCAAATTTTATAGGAGTGAGAAAATGAGTAAGAACAAAGACAAAGTAGAACTAATGTTCATTATTCAATGTGCCTCTGATGAAGCCCAGACATTATGAATGGGTCATAAACTGGAGTCATGCAGCGGTAATGCAAAGTAATAAAAGTGTAAGATGTTACGACCCAACACCAATGACATTAATGCAGCAAAGCAAAGGTCTCCTGGGCCTCATTTGTGTCCAGATTTAAGTAGGTAATTGTAAAGACATGATCATTACCGATGTAAGTAGGTGATTGTAAAGACATGGTCATTAAGTCAGTCGGTCTATTACACCATCAACGTTGGGCTGTTGGAAAAAGAAAAGTTTGCCTCAAGGAAAAGATTTCATGCGATGAGAGTTGTGATTTGAGAGTCAGTGTTTAAACCTCAATGAGATATGTATTGTCCATGTGTTTACATGTCTCATGGCACTTGTTGCTCATCAATGTCCCAACAAAAAGTGAAGCATGAATCACAGGTTCACCCCGTCTCCGACAGTGTCACTACTTCACATCCGACTCTGAGATCACACATCTCTGCATGGAGGCCGACAAACATCTTGCTTTTCCAACAGTGAAAAACCTGCGTGGACAGGTCTCTTGTAGTTTTGCCAACATTGCAACATGATTCAGTGTTTTGTGACACCTGCAACACGTTAATGGACTTCATTGGATTTGGGGAAAAAAAAATCTCTAAGCGAATTAATAATGGTACATAATCCCACAAACCAAAACAAGGTTCAAGATTTGAAAAACACAAGATTTAAATCTATTTTCTGTATATTTAAACCATAATGTAAGCCGCCCAGTGTCATACTACAGTATCATCTTGTTGCTATTGTCTTTTAGAACTGTGTGTTGAATTATATACAGGAGTATGTTGATATTGTGTATCTTCAAAGTGAAGTACAAACTTTATCTACAGTATACAGCGCTTTCCAAGGTGCTTTACATGAAAAAGATAAAACGGTTCAAACAGAACAGAAACCTGAAAACAGAAGATATTAAGACAGTCAAGGATGTTTAAAAAAAACTCCTGGTGAATCAGGAGCAACTGGACTTTGTTGTAGATTGTTCAATCGATTGTTGATTCTTCCGGTTGCTCCTGATTCAACGCCCTTTTGGAAAACTATGACCTGCATGAATGAGAATCTCCATGGAGACAACTCCTGGTTCTTTCCCAATCCTGCCACCACCTGCCAGCACTACATCAACAATAACGATTTTCTTACTTCATCAAATAACTATCATAGTCTCCTAAACACAAACCGGATCCAGTCATGTGGGTAACTGGTGCTCTCTCTCAATGAAGTCCGTGCCTCTGAGATGAGGAGTCAACCTGCCCTCAGGGAGACACAGACAGACTGAAGCTTCCAGTTTGTGTCAAGTCATGTACTTTGGGTTTTTTTTGTAAATAGTGCATCAGAATTTATCATTTCAGAAACAGCAAAGTAAAAACATTTGATGTTCAATTGTTAATTGCTTTTATGCAATTCAGCAATGACTTTTATTCTTCAGTGGAATATCCTGCATTTGGAAAAAATTGACAGATACATATAAGAAATCAGTTTTGGGCATGCAAAGGAGCAGCAGAGGAACCCAACATGTCAGTGCCTCACTTTTAGGAGGCCTCAGTGGAGCAGACAGAAAAAAAGAGAAAGATACAACGCTCCCTAAACACATAAATAGTTTTATTTTCTTAAATAAAAAATAAAAACACCTAGCACACTAGTAACCACCTATAGACCAACTACAACAACTAGCAAATGCACCACATTAACTGTCATTGTCTGAATCGGTGTGGGAAAATTTAAATCCTGTATAGTGCAATATACACTGTATATATATACAGTAGGTAGTGATGAAGGAGTGAACCAGGGTTTTTAGCACAGCGTATGTAAAATATAATCAGCCAAATCTTTTGAGTTTTGTTCAATAATACATTTTTGTATCTAACTGACACAAACTTTTTGGTACAGGCTGGGTAGGGTCACACACTGAGGACAGCTGATATTGTTAGTTAGGTGAAGTGACAGAGGGAATGATTTTTAATCTTCAAATTGGCATTTCTAATATAAATAAACTATGACTATTATATGAGTTGTACATAAATGGAGAGGACATCAGGCATGGAATAAGAGGAGTGAGGGTTAAAGTTTTTTGTTTCTTTTACAAAAGGGAACAGTTAAAAGCCTCTGACCACTTAAAATGACAGAATGAAGGACTGAGGCTGTGCTCTCCATTGTGTTCGAGGAACTTTTGATTTAGTTAAACAGCTAAAACAAGAACCTTTCACACCCAGACAATAGACTCCTTTTCTGAAACTTAGCACTCGACAAGTGAGGAGCAAATTGTACGTGTGTGTGTGTGTGTGTGTGTGCGCGCGCGTGCGTGTGTGTGTGTGTGCGTGGGTACACGAGTGTGCATGTGACCCCCCCACCATGTCTAACAATCACCCTGACGCATACCACCCTTTCTCTCCTCAAATAAAAACAGAGTAAAAGGAAAAGAGAAATCATCCACTGTTGAAGTACTTTACGAGATCCTCCTCTAAACAGAAAAAGGACCAAGTATCCATGGGAATCTTAGCACGTTAGGGAGGCCTTTCTCCCTTCCTCTCATCCGCTCTCCCCCGCTGCACCCATGGACCAACGCAATTGTTTATTTTCTCCTATTGAAGCTGCTCCATTCACTGGCTCTCACATTTACTCTGCTCAATTGGAGTGAGACAGCACTTCTTCGAGGAGAGGAATGTAGCGCTCCACTGACAGAGCAGCAAGAATGCAGAAGAAATAATTAAAACTTTTTTAAAAGGAAAAAATTACAGCTGAGTGTGTGGGAGAACAATTGCAAACCGAAACCTATTGGACGGACGGGATTTTCTGCCGTGATGAGTATATCCCAACATCACCTTGACACTACAAAGTAAGGCAGCGTTTGAATAACACACAGTGCCAGAAAGTGGAGCAGGGATCCTATAAGGAGGTCATTCACACACAGTGCTTTCTTAACTGAAACTCCCTGCAGAACAATGACACGTTCTCCAGCCTCTTGTAAGATGTGGCCTGTCCTCCAACCTCACTGTTCCCGGCCCCAGCACAATAGCTGCGAGCTGGACCATGGAGTTCATTTCTCCTGAGGTCTATTATGTCTTGAGGAGGTAACTGTGATGACAGTTTCCCTCTCCGTAACAATGGCCATGGCTGCCAAAGCCTTCTCTGTCCTGTCAGTTTCTATTATCTTTTACCAAGGCTCAGTGAGAACCTCTCATAGCTGAGGCAAACAGAGAAACCATATGGTCGGGCCGGAAACCAGTTGAGTATTTGGTAAAGATAGACGAGCGAATGCACAGAATAGCAGTGTCAAGCAGTTTCAGGTTCAGCTTGGTTCCCGTTGCGGTGTGTTGTCACAGTGTGCGCCAGGCGACTGATGAAGATAAACAGCTGTATCTGTACATCACATCATCACTTACATCATCTGCTGTGTCAGGACACAGGATATTCAAGCTTTACTATATCTCTGGTGGATGAATCATATTTTTTTTTTTTCCTCGTTCCTTTGACCTCATCACAATGTGGCAGTCAGGTGGCAATTGGTCATGTCTTTGATTTTATTTATTTATAACTGCCCAAATGGCTATGATCTTAACTATTGCTCTGCTTAGACGATGCTGGGTGCAGCCTCTATGAATAGTCAGTAATAAAGTGAGCTTGTGATCTAATAATAATAATAATAATAATAAATTTCATTCATAGAGCACTTTTCATTGCTAAAAGCAATCTCAAAGTGCTATATGGATAGTCACTGGTTCAGATCCTACATCTGACGGTAATGGTGGGTAAGTCCTAAGACAAACCAGTTTCTATCCAGTCGGTGTTCCAAAGGAAAGAAGGGCGGCAGATGTCCGCGTTCATGATCAGCTCTCATGAAGTCGGTGAGAAGTAAATGAAGCTGGGAAACACATCCGAGTTGGACTCTAGCTGGAATTTGCATATTTACATATTCATATAAGTAGAGATTGAATGCTTATCCTGACTTTGGAAACATAGTTGACCAAATAACTTCCCCACAAGGTCCATTTAGCAGCTGTTCTGTTTCAAGCTGTTTGGCCTCAGCAGATGGAGCCTGCCCAGTTCTCATCAGTATTTTAGGTGAAAGCTGCTATGATTTACTTGCATTGTTTAAGTGAAAGCTATTAACCACCTCCCTCTGTGAAAGTCAGTGCTTTCATTCGGTACAATCTTCCCATCGTGAATCTCAGGAATGAGGCCGATGATAAAAAAGTCCACATAAAGTCCAATGTGATTATATTATTAACCTGCAGTCTTAAAGTGCCTGGTACAAGAATTAATCATTGAGGACAAAACGTACTTACAGTTCACTGTGTCCGACAACACTGCAGCTTCAAATTTAACAAAAACTACTACGTGTGATATTGAAAGGAAGATGATTTAAAAATGATCAATACACAGAGACTGAACCATACAGGCAATATGACTATTACCATCTGGTTTGGAAGAAAGAAAAATGGCTGACAGACTTCTAAGTCATTATCAAAGGATTAATAGTTTGGAAGAAAGATTTGAAAACAATAAAAATCTGATTTGCGAGCTCACAAGCCTCCTCCGTCCTTGCTCTCACTGATGAGAAGGGGGTTCTCGATGAAGCAAAGTCTTCTGCAGAATATCTCCGGCATTTGCACAAGAACCACAGTCAAGCCTGAATTTAGGCAGGAGGTCCCCACATACAAACACAAGTAAATCTTACCTGCCCCCTACTGGTTAGACACGTCTAATGCAACCATGCACCATGCAACAAGTAAAAGACTCCTGGCAGATCATCCACATCAGTATCAGCTGGGAATGTGTCGTCTTCCACATCTTCAAGGCAGATATGATCACTCATGTGTGCATGTATCTACTGAATGACCACGTGAACACGCATAATTTCTGTCTGCTGAGATATTTTGCATTTAAAGTCTATATGGGACTTCAAATATTATTTTCCAGTCCATATGCAAGACAAAACTACTAAATATATCTATAATACTCAAATATGATACTATGCTACTTACAAAACCTCACCCATAACCATTACCCACATACGTAAGTTACATGCTTAATGAAAAAGTGGGAGATTATATTAATATTATATATGTAGTTCAGATATATTATTATATATCATATAAGGATTCGAATTATGAGATTATTTCAAATCAGCGAATAAATATTCAGCCTTTCTGACTCACTTAAATCAATTAAAAAGTATATAAATAGGAACAGTCAAATGATCAAATCTTCTGGGGTTGAGAGGAAGAGAGCTGAAAAAACAAAACAGGATCTGTATTTTTCTCTGTGGGTTTCAGGCGTAGTATGAAGTAACAGCATTTAACCACCCGCAGCTGCAGTGCAGAGCCTCCCTCAATATGGACAGCTTCACTGATTATCCACTCTATGATTACTACAATTATAGCTTTGAAGATGGCAGTTTCTCTCTGGATTGTCCCAACTCTCACCTTCAAGGCTCCAACATCTTCCTCCCCATTGTGTATTGCCTCATATTTTTGACAGGCTTTTTGGGCAACCTCTTTGTAATCACAGTCATGGGCTGCAAAGGAAGGAGAGGTGGGCGACTGGTGGACACATTCATCCTCAACCTGGCCCTGGCCGACCTCATCTTCGTCCTCACACTGCCACTGTGGGCCATCTCTGCCAGCCGGGGCGGCCAATGGGACTTCGGGCCGGCTGGAGACCTGCTGTGCAAGCTGAGCAGCTACATCATTGCCGTGAACCGCTTTTCCAACATTTTCTTTCTTACCTGTATGAGTGTCGATCGCTACCTGGCCGTGGTGAGACTGCTGGACTCGAGGCACCTGAGGAGCAGTCGGTGCATCCGTTCCACCTGTGCAGCAGTCTGGTCCAGCTCCCTGGTTCTTGGCATCCCATCCCTGTTGTACCGAGGAGTGAAGCCCTCCGATGACGGCCTGTTCTGTGTGGAAAACAGCAGCTCAACTTTTTTTCTTGGCCTCAGCCTGACCATGACTGTCCTCACCTTTGTCTTGCCAGTGTTCATCATCGTGCTCTGCTATGGCACCATCCTCTCGCATCTCAACAGGCACTCTGTAGCTGCTGTAAATCCTCGAGCTGAAGCCCGCCGCAGACACTCTGTCAAGATGGTCCTCTCCATCATCGTGGCCTTTGTGGTGTCTTGGCTCCCCTTCAACATTTTCAAAGCCATTATAGTCGGCCTGCAGCTCTCCAATGTCGACCTGAGTTGTGATGCTCTGTCGTGGCAAAGAAACGGGCTCCTCATCTCATGCTGCCTGGCCTTCCTCAACAGCTGCGTCAATCCAGCCATCTACTTTTTCCTGGACAATCACTTCAGGCAATTGGCCGAGATCCTGTACAAGACCTGCACAGGGAAGCCACAGTTACAGCAGAGTCGCAACTCTTCTGCTTCTTTCACCAATGTGAAAGAAGTAGAGAGCTTTGGGACAAGTGGTGGGAGAACTCAGCTTCAGATGTTTGAGTAGATCTGTGAGAATGATATCTTATGATAAGCTGTTAACATAATCTTCTATAATTCTTAAAGTTCTGTGTGGCAGCTTGTTATGCTCATCTAAAAAAAAAGAGACGCTTTTGCATACTTAGACCTTGATGGGATGTTTGTTTTTTCACACAAAACTTAGTACAATAATTATAAGTTTCTTTTTTTTTTCAACAGTATTGAACGTTGTTTATAGCCTAGTGGATAAACCAAACCATATTGTACAGTAATAAAGTATGTGTATATATGCCCTAATACCATTTGTTTGTATGAAATCCAATAATACAATTGTATGAGTTGGTGCGTGAGTAATGTTTAATAATGCTATGATAAAGAAAGTTGCATTTTTAAAATAAACATTTAAAACATTTTTGTTGTTTCATCAGAACTTTATCCACTAAAATCAAACCTTTTTAATGATGATGTGTTGATATCATGATATGAAAATTAGAGAGCTGATAAATTTAATCTATTAAATACACTTATTATTGATATATATTTATCATTATTCAAATTAATTTAAAAGGGTATATAAGTGTTTTACTGAAACTCATAGTTGTAATTATAATACGCCGTTAAGTCATATTTGTGCAATCCAGAGATCCAGTGCAGGGACTTGTAGCATTTGTTGCAATTCCCTACTATCCAGCATTCATGTGTTAGTGTCCAGTTTGAAACAGTAATTATCGGTTTTAAAGCAATTTATCACAGTTTATGCAAAAAGGCCCAATATGATAGCGATATGTTTCAGTTTTGGTGTCATGATGATAACGCACCGAAATGAATGTCAGCACTGTGTGGTAAAAGCAAGATTATACAAGTTTATGGCTTTAAATGTTTTGTGTTGGTATAAGCTAGAATTAATTTGGAGACTGTATGTTGGTTCTCTAATGTAATGTAGGCACAGGACAAAGTTCCATTCACATTCAGAGGAAATAATGTGTTTTTCAAAAAAATCTGCATTCAACCATTTATACCTATTGAGGTGTTGAAATCTATCAAAAACACACACGCTGCTTCGCAAAAAATACCAATCATTTGAAAATACTGAATAACAATCACTCATTCTGTTTATCCGCATCTTGGCATTTCCAGACTGCACAGAGGACAATAAATAAACACATCATGCAGACTCATGTTAAACTCCACGAGAGGTGTGAAATGTCAGGTCATTTATTTATTTACTACTTTCACGTGTGAGCTTTTCAAATGAAAGCAAGAACCCAAGAAGAAAGACAAACGAGAGCATCACTTCAGAGAGACACTTAGGAGAGACACTGTGGCAACCTACAACCGAGCAAATTCAGATGACTGCAACAGGAAACAGTGCAGGAGGGTAGAGACATGAAAAGACCCACTGGCAGTAACGTTGGCTGAGGTTTATGTAAATGTCCAGCAATGACTCCCAGGTCACAACTTCCCACTTACAGCGAGACAAATGGGTAAACTCACTAATGTCAGCTCTGATCCGACATCTGTGACGTCTCCTGAGAGGAAGACTATGTGCAAAACGTTTGTATGTGCACAAGTATATGTTTTTTTCCCCCTGCTCTCTTAATAAGAGCTTGTTTGTTGTATAGTCATTCGGACAATCTTCTCAGAAATGAACTTAAGTGTTAGGTTGAAGTCAGCTACAGAATTTGAAAGTTCAAATGTTCACGCCTGCCCACTTGTTTTTCAGTTGTGTATGAATCTGGTTGTTTCAAAACTAGGTGCCAGGGTGAGTGTGCAAAGGCTCAGGAATTCCCCTGCTCCTAAATCAAAGTCATTTTAGGGGCATTGAGACCAGCTTTTCAACGTCTAGACCAATGTGTTTTTGAGTGCTTTGCATTTTGATGTCAATTTTTTTATAATGGAGGGAAAACGCACCAACGTCCACTGCCTAGCTGGCAGCAAAAAAAAACCACACACAACTGAGACATTTACTTCAAGTTGTAAAAAAACAAAAGAGTGTGTGGCTTTCCTTTTTGTATCTTTGAATTTTGACTGATTACATAACATTCAAGCACTTCAAAAATAACCTGTTCTATTCTATCTATTTTTTTCATAAATTACAGAATGACTTTTTGTGGTGATTGCACAGTTAAAGATATTGTGGATTGAAGTTCGCAAGCTTCTCGCACACACACACACACACACACACACACACACACACACGCACACACACACACGCACAGCGACAGCAGGGGAAGTGCAATGCCAGTCACTAGCTGCCCCGAAGTTTGGTGAATTACTCAAGGACACTTGCTCAAGGAGAGAGCAGTGACTGAACACAGAACACAGACAACTGACGCTGTTCATGTCTGTGAACTGAATGACAAGGAAATGTTTCACAGAGATTAAATGTGAATGTATGCCTGATGTTGGTTTTAACGAAACTTATTCATTTCTATATACAACAGTCACTGTTGTGTTGTGTTGTGTCCTGTGAGAAATATATTTTTCTCCAGTGTTCATGTGATGTTAAAGGTCAAGTGGATTAAATGGAACTGGAAAAAAAAGTTATGGTAGAGATGTTGGATGTGCATGGTTTGTGAATAGAGTCAAAGTACACAATATTTTATTGAATATGCTTATTAAAATAAAGTGACTGACTGTGTAATTTTAAATGATTTTGAAAATTATATATCTGATAATTGTTGGACACTTTCAATAAAGTTGATTACCATTTTTGAAGTTTATATTTTTTTCATGAAGAAATTCCTTACAATGTTATGATTACCCTCAACTTAGCTTGTTAATTTTATTTAATGCTGAAATTTACATTTTTACCAGAGAATAATATTTTATTAATTAATTTATTTTTGGGAAAGTAAAATTTGGATTCTCAAATTGAGCAAAGAAGTTATCAATGTATTGTCATTATTTAAGAAAAAAATCCTATGAGGATTGAAAGACAGTGTGACGTTGGCCGTCGTCAGTCTCTTAGTCTTATCAGACTGTTTCTGTTGCTGGTGAGATGACCAACATGCAAGGTTCTCACAGGACTGTTGCAACTCTTCTGTGAGCATCACGTTACAAAACCGATATTTCCACAACCGCATCAGTGGACCTGTGAACCTTCAATTTGTATAATGAGTATTATTAACTGTTTGGTGATAAAATTGATTAAAAAAAACACACACAATATACTCTCCCTGTAGTGATGTCTCATTTATATCCACCATTGCCCAACTTTTACTACAAATGCCTTGAATGTGGAAGAAAAAAGGAGCTCTGCACACTGGTGGTGCATTTGAACTTTTCCACTGCTGAACCACCAGCCTGTAGAGAGTTCACACATCATGCCAACAATGCAACTCTCAGATCAAATGATTGGCTGTGGGTTCCATTTCCTTAAATCTTAAAATCTACATGAGCCACACCTGATCTGTGCAAAGTCAGCTCAATAAAGTAGAAAAAAAGGTTAAAAAATTAAGACGTTTAAATCAGATGTTTCACTTGTGACTGTCCTGTGAACAAACCTGACATAATCACATTTGCATGTGTGGACTTCTTTTCTTTTTTCACAAAGCTTCAGTGTCTTACTCACTATAACAAATTCTCCTGTGCAGGATTAAAGAGTGACATGAAAAGGTCATGACTTGTACATGACATGATTCAGGGCATGTAGATGTCAAGAGGGGTCATGACTTGGGTTGCTGCTGAAACTTCCCCATCTGAAAATACTGTATATGCCACGAAGGTCCTTAACTGTTCTTTATATAACCAAAAACTGCCGTTAAAGAGTTGTTATAGGACCATGCTTTCAGATTTATACATTACAACTAAATATAAACGCTGAGGGAGATGTGATTGAATGATGTTGTTTGTGATAAGAGGCTCTTCAAGCTCAAGTACAAACTTTATTTACAATTAGACATCCTCAATCAGAAATTACATTGAAAGATATCTAACAGAAAAGTATACAACTTTAGAAACTGTTCAATGCATCATACGGTAATTATGAGCTGATTGTGATTTCAGTGCCATCAACATGAAGGGGAACATATTGTTACAGTAGTTTCTGGAAACATGATTTCATCACATAACTTCAAGAACAGTTATGTTCACTGGATGTGCTCTAAATGGAACAAGGAAATTATATGATAGCTGATAAATAAAAGCAGGTTCAACAGCAAAAGTTAGATGTTGACAAACCAGAGAAAAATACCTTTGTTGTGGCTGGAAATATTTTGCTTATTACAGATGACTCACATACAGAGTAAAAATGTTCTGTGTCTCACACTTAGAGAGCTTGTGATGATCAGTTTAATCATTTTACACAAACTGTCATTAAATGTGTTCACTGCTACAGCAAACTTGTCCATTTCAGAGAGTGGCTTTAGACAGTTTGTTTGTGATGCGAGTAATTCATCTTCTCTAATAACATTAGGCTCAAAGTCATGTCTTGAAAAAAGTCTGTATTAGACCTGTTTTACAGTGACATAATGGAAAGATGACTGACATTAGCTTGTCATACAGATGCTCTAATGAATATGGTGTTGTCATTTACACATATTACTAACATAAATATTGTGCAGGCTTCAAGATATTGTTTATTTATTTCTACATACATTCGACTTGTGGGACAAAATTGTGCTTAATTGATTTGGGATTATTATGGTTAAAGAATATTATGTAAGATTGAATTCTGCTCCGAGAAAATTTATGTTTTTGCTTTTGCAGGTAACATTACACTGTCGGATCCTTTGTTGTTTTAGTGAACCAGAGGGCTACAATTTTTTCAAAGTGAGCTACTTTTATGTCGTTTTTCATATTTCGTCTTTACCTACCAGTTCATTCGCAGCTCCAGCAGGTTTGAGACATACGGACTGACACCAACAATATACAGTAGACATTAAGGCCACATTTGATTGTACTTATGTAGCAAAAGAGGGTTTATGGTCATTTAATTCAACATACTGCATGTTTTGTTCCCTGGTGGCACCATAGGGTGGGACACATGTTGTAACGCACTGCTGCCCTCTAGTGGCTGAAATTAAAAGGATTCTGTGCTAATTCTGGCCTTCTTCCAAATCTGCTGTCCTCCTCGGTTATCACAGAAAAAAACATGGCAACGTTACATAAATATCCAAGTAAGTTATTTTGATTTAAAGTACTGCTAAATATGAGCAAACCGGCAAACAATCACTCCAGAGTCTAGACGTACCTGCATCCCTTCGGCCCTGAAGCGCTCACACGCACAGAGGTGGAGAAGTGGATGATGTATGCAGCGTTCACAAGCCCATGTTAAACTCGTAACTTCTACGACTGTAGTGGTAAATATGACTTGAACGCTTTTCAAGTGCCACTAAACGACAATAACTGCAAAGTGGATGGTCATTTTACGTGGCGACTGTTGTTTTTTTTTTTTAAATCTCAGTAATCACGTGGCACGTTGGCAGAAATCCTAAAAGGAAAGAGAACAGAGTGAGTAAACGCAAACTAAGACAGCGGTCTAAAGACATGAATCGATGGATTCTGTAAAAGGACAAATCGACCACTTTCACCGTGATGTTTGACTCGATTATCACGTTATCACGGGTGGGATTCGCGGTTACCACGCAAACACACGCTGTTGTTAGCGGGTGCATGTTTTCGACGGCACGTGAAGGCAGCACGGCACTGCCGAGGAGGGAGCCGCTCCAGCTAAAAGTTCCGTTTGGGCATGAAAACGTGAGTTTTAATGTGTGCGCTTCCTCTTGTACACTCGTTTAGAACACAGAGACACAACAGACGGGTTTAGTGTTTTGTCGTCTTCGGCTCCTTTCGTCAATGTAACGAGAGAGATAAAAAGAAAACAACAACTTCCATCTGAAATCTGGGAGAAGCCAATGGAGCTCAGATCGCATGGATGCAGATGAGGCACGATGCTAGCCAGCTAACTAGCCACCGAGGTAAGGGCTAAAGAGAAATGCTATCAAAGTTGTTTTTTTCCTTCTGACGCAGTTGGTCGGTTATTCAATGATACTTTGAAAACAAATAACTTTCAACCAGAGTGTGGACGGTTTGGGAAGAGCTTGGCACTAAAGTGTTTAAAGTTGTCTCAACTCTTGAAAGTTGAGGCCCAGCAGCTTCATGGAGGTGAGTGGGTGGAAGGGAGGAAGAAATACCACAACATTTCTCCACTGATGTATTCATCATCTAGAACGTCATCCATAACCCCTGAGAGGTTTGACCTGACATAGTCAAGTCACCTCTTGAAGTTGATCTCGCCCGTTGAACCATTTTGATTTCGTTTAAATCTACTAACATTAAGATAAGATATGATAAGATATGCCTTTATTCGTCCCACAATTGGGGAAATTGGGTCGTTAAGGCAGCACGGTGGACGGAATATAGAAGAAATAGCAGAATATACAAAGACATTTAAAGAAATTTTTAAAAAGCAGTATGCATGTACAAAATCTAAAAATATAAATACTATTTACAGAGCAGTAGCAATAGTTGCACACGGAGAATAAATAGAAATATTGCAGTTGGTTATTGCACTTTTGTATCAGTGAATTATTCTTTACAGTGGTTGAGTCCTTGTGCAAATCTACATATTTATTTCAAATTTGTGTGGAGATTGCGACGTTTCCAAAGATATTACTAGTATCAGGATTAATGTTAGAGACATTGGTTTGAAATTATGCAAAAAACAAACAAAACTTCTAGATTATTCCCAGTGGAGTAATCGGTGCAGCACTGAAAAATCTGTTTTTCCTCATTGGTAACATCTTAATGGCTTAGTTGAAGAGCTCAAACGTGCTGAAGCAGAATATGCAGACAGGAAGAATCGGATTTTTAAACTAAATAGGAGGAGTGTCGGGTACAAATGTGTCACTGTGTAATGATGTTGATGTGTTTAAGCTTGTTCACTCTCAACCACAGTCCAGGGCTTGGTTACAGTTTAGAATATAAACCCTGATTTCCATGGTGGTGCTCAAACCTATAATTCAGCACTCCACATCAGACTCGCCGCTTCTGCCTGCTTGCTCATTCGAGATACACGCACTATTCATTTCACGTCTTTATTATACTCAATTAGAGCCTTTAGCTGAAGCTTGAAGTCGTCCGCGGCCAGCGAGAAGGTGTGAGGGAGCAGGGTAGCTCCACGAGCTGCTTTGCTTGTCTTTTAAAGCCTCGGGATCTCAACTACACCAGTTCAACTTTATAGCACTTTATAATGCCAACGCCTTGATTTGAGCATCATTACAGCAAAATGACCCATTAGAACCTGGCAGAGGAAGCAAGTTGTAAAACACGGTGTGATCCCCTGGCAGCTGATGTCTGCCCGTGCTGGCAGCGGTAGTCTAGCTGTACACTTATAAAAAGGACTCAAGAATATTTAAAGAATTTGTGATGCCAGCTGTTGGGTGGCCTGCACAAAGCCCTCTCTCTCTCTGTCTCTCAGGGACTTTGTGTTTATGCACACTACCGGTGACATCCACCAACTGTCTCCTTGAACACCGGACGGGTGTTTGTGTTGACCAGGAGTTTTCAGTGTGATGTTGCTCAACTAGTCCTCACAAGCATAACACGTTTTACTGCAGAGGCATTGTAATGACAATATTGATTTTCAGATGTGTCTTGAGAGCATTTCTCATTTCACCCATTTCCCTCTTGTTGTCGTCTTAAGTGTTGGTTTCGCCTCTTGCAAGAACTTTCCCATGATCACAAGAGATTGCAAATCATCTGTGTGACTACACTTCCCTTATATCTGCTTTTGGTTATCAATCTGTTTGGTATGCAGCCTGTTTACACAAGGCGCTGCTGCTGCTGCTGTGGCTCTTTTATTCTCTTAACCTTACAGGTGCTGGTCAGTGGTAGATATTATTATCCCCTCAGATGTTTTCTTACAACTACACTCACTGTGCAGCTTTTTAGGAACACCAAGCCAATACTCACGCCGTCTATCACAAGATTCCAGCAATTAATCCTAACATGCTGAAGCACATTGTACTTGGTGGTGGAAACTTCCTGAAGTTTTCCACTTATAAATATGACTGGTATTTCACTGAAGGCTGCTAACTTACGCACCGACACTGATCTGTTGACAACCCTATTAATGGTTAATACCATAATGGAATTATGGAAACCAGATGTATTTGCCTTAAGAGTAACCCAACAATGAAATTATTATCTTAATTTTTCTAATTGTTCTGACGTTGATAAACTTATCTATTGATAGACTGATTGCTGCAGCTCTCCTCACGTCCACATGCACGCTATCTTTGACACAAGCCCAGTTTTGCTCACAATGTGAAGCCTAATAGCAGATGTTGCTGAATCCTGACCCATATATATTCTGCTTTTGTCCTGTAGCTTTCTTGGTGCCATGTCGTCTGAGGTCTGATTCTCGAGAGTCTGAGAATTGCTGGGCCTTTTTTTCAGAGTGTCTCTGAACCAGCATTCCTGGAAAGCCAAAATGAATATTGGGATTCAGAATGAATGTGAGCCATGCGGTTACAGAGCAGGTGCTGCCTCGGGGTCACTATAAATCATGACTATCCCACTTGCCATGTGTTTCCTTCCTTTTAGTTGAGGCAAAAATGGCAGACCACAAAAGGGTTTGGCATACTTGAAGTAGGTTACGAGTGGCGACATACTATAGACTCAGGCTTTAGGAAAAAACTACAGGAAAATCTAATTTACAAAATAGGTTCACAATTCACAAGTTCACAAGTTCACTATTGGTTGACCTTTTTTGAAAAGCAGTGAGATGGAAGTAGCCCTACACTGACCAGCACCAAGAGATGAACTGTCGCTGTAGTGATTTATGGTGGTCATTGTGAAAGAGGTGCAGTAGTCGACTTAAAGAGAGTCATTAACAGTTTGTTATCAAGTCACAGTGTCATCAGTGATGAGAGCTTGATGTTTGACTTTATATATTTATGTATAAATGTTGGATTTTTAACAAAATGTCCCTTAAACCTGCACCCAGACATTTCAAAGTGAAACCATGAATAAGACTCTCTTTATTGTTTGTTCTATAAAGTGTTACAAAAATGTCTTCAAGTTGCTTGTTTGGGGCCTCACATCTTTGTCACACTGTATCTTTTGTGTAGCCTTGTAATCATGTTGCCACCACCTATCTATTAGTAAACTGATAAGAGTGAAGTGAAGCATAATTTCTCAATCTCTCGGTCATTGTTGTTGACACAGTTAAAAAATCAGACAGGAGTGCTGAGTTATATGATATGAGTCGAGTGTACAGCTCCCTCTCCCGCTCCGTGTGTGTGTGTGTGTGTGTGTGTGTGTGTGTGTGTGTGTGTGTGTGTGTGTGTGTGTGTGTGTGTGTGTGTGTGTGTGTGTGTGTGTGTGTGTGTGTGTGTGTGTGTGTGTGTGTGTGTGTGTGTGTGTGTGTGTGTGTGTGTGTGTGTGTGTGTGTGTGTGTGTGTGTGTGTGTGTGTGAGGCCACTCCTCTTCAGCAGGGAACTCTTTTCTTAGTGGGCGAGTCTCAGCCCAGCTATTGCATTTTCATTGACGTTGGGAATTCTAAGGGGACGCTTCTCAGTCTCCAGGGTTCAGCGTTTTTTCCAAAGTTTCTCAAAGTAAGTAGATGATTCATGTGTGTGCCGCCTTTTTTTAAGATTTGTCTATTGGCTAGATTAATTTGGATTGGAATGAAGTGGTCTTAATAGCACTTTTATTAAGACCACCTCTAGAATTGGGACAACTCCTTAACTGCTCTTTGTATGTGTATATACATTTTTATTATTATATATTTTTTCTTATTCCCAGAGAAATGTCCATGCTTATTCATAGATGTATTTTCCTCCCAAAAAGTAAAAAAATATTTGATCAGAAACAGGATGTACATCTACTGTGCATCAAACTACATTAGTAGTTCTGTTTCCCTCCCTCTAACACGGGGGATGAGAGTCGGCAGGTTTTTCAGGGGATTTCAGTGATTGGCACACAATCATGCACAGGAGAGAAAATAAAAACGCATGCATTTGGACATCCCATTTTTTAAAGAACAGCATGTCATGTGTGTAATTCAGAGATGGATTTACTCGTCTCACATATTCAGTACTGCTTCAGATCATCATTTAAACTGGTTTTAGCTCAGAATCGGTTAGTTGATCAATTGATTGGTCGATCGACGGGACTCTGAAATGAATGGACGCTGACATCTACCACTGTTTGATTAATTGAATCATTCCAACCTTTCCAATATGTTCTATTTTTTTCTCCATGGGCTCTGGGAACATTTTGTAGATGATAAGTCCATTAATCAAAACGATTCATTCATGTATCAAATATGGAAATGATTGTTAGCTACAGCGGCTAGATCTACACACCGCCTGTAGTTTTATAATGTGTAGTTATACAATAAAATATCCTGTGGTTGAGTAGGATTGTATTGGAACAAGACAAATCAAAACGTAGCTTATGGTTAACGTCATTTTTAGCTGATTGGATTTGAGGTGACAGTTCTGCAACAACCTTTTTGTTTTTATGTGTTGTACATAAAATGATTTGCTTTAATTATGTAAACACAGCAGTTTACTGTGGGTGGTGTGACACAACCAGTCACAGTCATATGATGAGATGGAGGATGTGTCACGTTCATGTCATAGTCAGGATCATAATCCTCCTGCATGTCGCCCTGTAGTTCAAACAACATTGCGGTAGAATCTCCTCTTCTAGCTCTTGACTTTACCTCATCTGGTTGTTCCTCATTAACAGTAGCCAGGGAGAAGCTTTCTGTGACTAGCCGAGGATAACTTCCCTCTGTTCAGGAAAGGAACCAGTGCCACATTGCCGTATTCTCATAGTTAATAATCTAACCAACATGACTCACAGTTTTTGTTGAACACCGGCTGTATACGCGGCTGATGTGTCCTGAGCCACTTATCAGAAGGAGATAGTGGCGATCCTATGATGGCAGAGACTAATAAAACAAGCCATCACAGGAAACACACTAGACTTGGCAGCATGGGTGTGTATGTGTACTCTTGCTGAGGGAGACATGACTACACCTGATTGTGGTGTCACAATGGCGTGTCACACCTGAATCACTGAGGCAACGGGTCACAAGATGAGGTCATGGGCAGATTTGGAAAGCTTGTGCTAATGCTGTTTGAATTTAGATTCGCTTTTCTTTATAGCTTAATGAGTCATTGCTGGTAACCGTATTTTAGCGTTTCGTTCTTAAAGTTTTCTTCCCCCGTGACTGGACTCTCTGAGCTTAAACACTCAGCTGCTCAGAATCAGAATCAGTCCTAATTTGGTCTTTTGAAGCCTTGACAAGACAATCATGTTTGTTTTTTAATCAAATGTAATAAAATTAGTGTGGAATGTTAAATGTTGTTTACTTTAAATATTGTGGAAAGATTTGGTTTCTTTTGAATAATTTGCCTTTTGTGTGGATCTTAATAATACCACAAGATTCAGTTCATTTTAAAATGTTGGACTTTGTCACAAACAATCACAATAATTTTTATCAACGTAAAAGAAAATAACCTTTTCTTTTGTAAAATCCATGTAGATGCTCACTTGAAAACCCTAAACCTAAATAGTGAAGACTCCTAAACTGAAATCATATTTTACAGGACATGTTGAGCATCAACATCATCCCTGGCCTCCACTGAAGAACTACAGGAAGTTGATCTGCTGATATGGAAGTCAATGGAGAAGTCAGTGACACTGACAGCGGCATCATTCTTCATTCAGGTAAAACACCTTTATGTATGGCATTTTTTAAATATGTCATAGACATATTCAGTCTTAATGAATCCACATTCATGTTGTATTTTTTCATCATCCAATATCTTACCGCAACATAACTGAATTTTAAAATATTCCTCCAATCAGTAAAGAATAACATGATGGAGCAGACATGCACTAAACAACAAGTCAAATGGCATGTGATCACTGTGGCTCTCTGCTGCAGTATTTGGTGTTTGGATGTAAATGTTTAACATTAGTAAGCTACATGAGACTTGAAATTATTAGTTGAAAACAACCTGGGCTGATGATTTCCTGGTTGGTTGGTAAAATGTATCAATATTGGAATTCAGCACACACATTCGTCCATGACGTGATAATCTCATCACAGCACCTGCTTATCAAATGACCTCAAACAGAAGAGAAATGAGAATGTCAAAAGTAAAATCATAGATTAGTATTGTATATGACAAAAAGTGACTGTAACCTTCAGGCACTTGTGCAAACAAAACAGTATGTGACCTGAATAATCTGTTTACTGTCACAACTAATGATTTATTGACTCTTTTGAGCTCAGTTATCAGTCACATGACAGAGCTGTTATTCCTTCTAACTAACCAATATCTGCTCTAGTTTAGATGTTAATGTCTCTCTGCCAACGGCACTGCTTATATCTTATATCTAACTGTACCTGTAGATTTACAGCTAAATGAAAAAACTTTAAAAAAGTCAACCGCTAAATCCAGATCCTGTCCATAACAAAAAATGTTCTTATGACAGTGAAGTCACGCTGGTGCTCAACCCAATATTTAGCAAAATTACATCCTTTCAGTGCATAACACAGTCCCAGAGGTTCACATTGAGTGATTAGCAGAGATCTGTTATGTTCTCAATAAAAGGATCTAGATTCTTAAGTCAACTCAAATCCAAATACATCACATTTAATTCGGTTTAGGTTGTACGTAATTCCAGCCAGTTGCAAACAAGTGCAAGTTGTCAACTTTCTTAAAGGAAACAAGTTATCGACTTTGTTAAAGGAAACAAGTTGTCATGTGAAAACTCGGGCAGAGACTAACATGCATGTGGTCCGCTGTGACTTCAGCTGCCAGATTAGTGGCTGTTTCCTGCACCACATGACACACAATGTTAGTGGTTTGATTTGATTGCTTTCAAAATATTTTATTCCGGACAAAATTCACCACTTTTACCAGTTTAATATTTAAATGAGTTGGTGTACAGAATCAGTTAATCTGCAACAATTTAACATTTTTAATAGTCAGTCAACAGTTTTAAAAGTCCAAAGTTTATATGTTTTCTGCATCTCAGTTGTGAGTATTTGTATTTCGTAGCCTGAAATAATAATAATAAAGTGAATATTTTTTAGTTTTGCAAAGTTGGTCAGACAACATCACTCCCAGACACGTTAAGACATGCGCTAGCGACAGACGATACGACTCAGGGGTTTTGGCCTCGTGGTAAGTGCGTCCATCTCCCATGCCCGAGGCTGCGTGTTCGAGTGCAGTCAACTTATCAACGACAAACAATCTTTCTCCAAAATCGCTTATTGTCCCTTTAATTGCAACCTTACTAAGCATATTGTTTGCATTTTTATATCTTGGGATTGCCACAGTCAACTTCATGAAAGGCAAATATGGTCGTTTGCATTATTACCTCAGTCCCAATTGGTAACAGTGCCACAGAGTTAACTGGAAACTTGGGCATTCTTGGTTTTTCTTACACCCAGCAGTGTCTGCTCTTTAGCTATGGCCACTGACATTCCTTGTGTCTTAATTGAGCCACGTGACGTCTGCCCCATACAATGAGAAAGTGTCCATCTACAAAGAATGGGGGGATTGTCAGTGCAGGAAGAGGAATTCTGTGCTCTATTGTCGTGCTGTCACACTTCGTTCCTGTCGCACCTCCGAGGTTTGTCAGTACCTGCAGGGATCCTGTTAATAATCTCTGAAGCTATGTGGCACTCAGTGTATTTTTCCTGAAGCCACTCCCACAGCTCTGAGACTAATCTTAATGTCATTATTCACCAGGACAACAGACAGCACCAGTCGAACATTAAACCATTGTGTTGTGGCATCTGGTGTTAATCTGAACATAAAGAATGACGAGTTTAAAAGAAATACACAGGGTTCATGGTGCATGCTTACATTTTTAGAATAAGTATAGGAAATATAATGCAACAAAAACCCCAATTAAAATTGTAATAATGAACTGAAGCCCAGACTGAGTCAGAACCAAACTGTAGAGTGTGAATGATTTTTATTTTCTTCACCTCTGGCATTTCATAATGTGCACAACTCATTAATGGCCAAAGTGAAAATGGAACCAGTTGCTAGGAAAAAATCTAGTTGTAGCAGCATGAAAGGATGAACATGTATGGTGTGAAGGAATTTTGTTACAAGACCAAAAATATGTATTTATATCCTGGAAGTTTGAGTTTTTGTTTTGAATCTTCACAACATTTACAGGAGGATTTGCTTCAGTTTGAGGATATTCCTTTTCCCCTATTTTATGTTAGTGTAAATTAATGTGATAAACACTGTATATTATTACCTATTGAAATGGTAAAATGTATTGTATAAATTTAATAAGTCGGTTAACCAAAATAATATGATGATGCCATTAGTTGCAGTTCTAATTACATTTCCATGAGATTCCCTTTTAGAATGAAATGTGCAGTTGCATATTTTCTTTGGTTTTGCTGTAATGTTTTGACTTCAGAAAGTAATTTTCTAACTTTCATTTCCATCTAGTCAACGTCTCATGTGTTGAGTACTGAATAAAGCAATACTTTCACATTATTTCATATAAGTTTGTTTTTTTGCCCGTTACATGACGCAGGCTCTGACAGTCCAACGACGCATACGAAGGATGTGACCACACACACACGAGCCATGAAGCTCAAACACCAGGCTCTCCAAGACCGACTGGAGCTCTGCATTCTGGAGCTAAAGAAGCTCTGCATCCGTGAAGCTGTGAGTTATATTAATCTACTAAACAATAGGTCTACATAAATGTTATGTAATGTGCCTGACTGCCTGTCACATAATCATGATAATCTATGTTCATTATTATCCTAATGGAGTTTTTAACAGACCTAGTCAAAGTGAATCTGTTACAAGGAGCATTCACCAAATTGTGTTATATCTGCTTCAGCGTGGCCTTAATGTCACGGTGGTTATCAGTAGCAGCAGGTCGTCTAATGTAACCTCCTCTCCTTTGGGACATTATTAATTTGGCTTTTGCCAATAATCAGAAAACAAACATCATCCGTTTCCTGTCAGTTACATTTTGTAGTAAACTTTAAAAATATATCATAACTTTTGAAGGCGTATTCTTCTGGTTCAGTCAGCCAAACCAATTTCAAAAGTTCCCATAACAGCCTGGACTTGAATTAGGCATGAAACCGTTGTATCGTAAAGGCTCATTAAGTCATTTCAAAACTGGACACGTACTCAGGTGTTCGAGTATCACTGCCATACGTAGTTGCTCCAGGGTAAAATCCCAGGACTGATCATTCTTTCCTGTTGACACTGGGCTGGGCTCTCCTGTTGGGACATGCTGAGGTGAACTAATGGGAGACATGATGCGTCTCCCTTCCCTCAGTGACAAAAGAACAAGTAAGCTCATTGGCCACTCGTACATTGTTTTTACGTCTGTAAAGGCGACTGTGTAGCAGTGACGCAAAGTAAACCGGTGTTTAATGACTGTTCTTTTATGAGATCCGTAGCAGTGCGTTGTCAGTACTCTGAGTTTGGTTTGGATTGTCATTGATATGCGTTGCAGTGAGAAAGTGAGACTGAAAGAATGTGTTGTGAAAGGAAATCTCCCAGCATTGTGCAACAGATTCCCTGAACCTATACGCCTCAACATGTAAGGAGAGCAAAGATACTTGTACATCATCTCAAAACTGCTGCAGTTATGAATAAACTCTCAGAATATATGTGCATGTCTTGATTTGAACAAATAAACGGAAAGGATTTATGGTGAATTTTACCTTTATTTTGATGACCAGAAAAACATGATATTTATGTTCAAACATCTTTGTGGGCAGTTGGCTTTTAATCATTGTCTGTGTTGTTCAGGTGTTGACTGGACGGCTGTCAGATGATTACCCTCTGCTGCCTGGAGAGAAACCTCCACAGATTCGCAGACGCATCGGAGCTGCTTTTAAACTGGATGAGCAAAGCATCCTTCAGGGAACAGAGGTAGAAGAAGCATTTAGAGGCTGTTAATCACAGTAATATTATTTATTAAACAATGCAGAGAGCTCAAGGTTGTAGATTGTTTTCGAGCATCACACTGTTGTCTCTCTCTAACCCTCTGTCTCAACCGCTTTCTAGGAGTCAGAACTGAGTTTAGTGGATGCCGAGTTGGCACTTCAGATGAAAATATACGAGGCAGCGCGGAAGCTCTGCAAGGAGGATCACCTGAGTAAGGCTGTCAAAAAGAGTCGCTCGCAGCAGTGCAAGAGAGAGGAGAGGAAACTCAAACAGCTCCAAGACACGTCCTTTCAGCTGCGAATGAAGCACGGCCGATCATCACCACTCCCTGCTTTTAATATTACACAACTAGGTGAGAGACGGCCAGTCCTTAACTTTTCATAGGTTTGAAATGTGTCATTTTACATGACTCAAAATGTTTTGTCTGACTCTTGTCTGTGTTTGTTTTTCAGATCTGGGTACATCTGACGACAGCTCCCTGTCTGATTCTGTTGTGCAAGATGAAGGTAAGACGACCCTGTTCTTGTCTCTATCAGTGCAGGAGAAGTTTTGTTTGCAGGCCGGTGAAGATTAAAGCAAATTTTTCAGGTTTGAAAGCCGGGCCGCGTTCGTCACATGACCATTTAACCATATAACATGTGGCAATGTGAACAGAGTCCATCAAGTGTTGACCTTGAATACCTCATTGCTCAGTTTATGTTCATAAAAGAGAAAAGATTTGGAAAAAGTCATTGGAGGAGATGCATAGAGAGCAACACTGAATAATCATACTATACATTGTTTAATCTTTTCTAGAAGTGACAAGCCAGTCATCGCAGCCGTCCTCAGGACTCCCCTATCCAGTAGAGACGGATCCTCCGCAGCCTCCCACTGAGTCCTCACTGTTCACTGTAGACGGCTCCTGGATGTCTCCTTCTGTGGATCAGCTGCTGACCCCAAATCAGTCTCCCCACCCGAGCTTTGACTCTTCGTTGAGTTTAAATTCGAGCTCTGTGTACGACACTCCTCCCATCCAACACTCCCCCTGGACAGAGTCTAGCCTGGACCAGCCTTACCAGAAGAGCAAGAAGTCTCGCTCTTCCATCAAGACAAGGTAGCACTGGCCATCCATCATGACTCACTTCCTGTTCATCAAGTTTTAGAAAGCGTGCGATTATTTAGAAGATTAAGCAGGTGAAAACCGTAGGGCAATCTCTCTTTTTTTTTACTGTCATTGTTGCTGCCCGTTTCACTATGAAGATGTCAGTGTTTAAAGATGTGCAACACTGCCATCTGCTGTTTAACAGTCAGTGTGAAAAACGATAAATCTGTAGTAATTTAAAGTGACAGCCTCACACAGGACTGTAATTCAGGCTTTATTGTCCAGTAGTCGATTGCTGTATTAAAAACTCCAAACTGTGATAATGGGTAGTCTTCTTTGACAGTGTAATAGATCAGTGTTGTGTTCAATAACTAATGAGTTCAGAGTGCAGCATGTCAGAAGCAATACAAAAAGACTTTTTGTAAAATGTTAAAATCCTACATTCCTTAAATTAAAAAAATTGTTTAAGGTAGCTTTAGTTGTTGGAATTTCCACCATTGATGTCATCAAGAACAATGTCTGATTTATAAAAACACGAAAATATAGATATAATATACTGTTTTTAATTTGCCATTTTGTGTGTTCAGTAGTCCAGCCAAATCCGAACTTCTGCCACCGTTGGAGGCTTGCTTAGCACAATCTGCTCTGCCTCTGCAACTTTCCCATCTGAGGCTGAGCCGCGCCCAGTCGAGCAGTATGCCCTCCACACCAGAGATGCGTGTGCACAGACAACTCTCCCTCAGGTACCCCCCACATACACACACACACACACTTTTGAAAACATCATTATTTGAATCAGAATCAGAAATTTAGTAGCAGGTGCTTATGGAAAGAGAAAAAAAAATCAAGAGACTGTGAGATGGACATAAGCGTTGTTGATATAGTTGCTATATAAATTTGTTGTGATTTGCACAGGTTGTCCAACCCTGAATCTCAGTTTGAAAAGGACCGCGGCCGCACCCGAGGTCCAAGACGGCGACTGACGGAATATGCAGTGACTTTTCCAGAGACCCCTCCCCCTACGGTGACCTATGGAAGCCATGCTAGCTCTGAGGATGGGAACTCCGAACACTCGTTTACGTCTTACAACAGCTCCCCGTGTCAGGAGTTGCCCTGTGAATTACCCAAACAGTATCAGTCTGCATTCCCGTGCTCTAGCCCAGTTGGCAGCTATGGACCTCAAGCGTTCCCACACAGTGGCTTTTACCACAATTCCAGGCACCTGTCCAGCCCCTCTATTCACAAGGCATATTACAATGAAATGGTCTACTCACCTGATACGGACATGCCACGGAGCTATTACGCCCAGCAGGCTTCCTGTCCTCCCAACAGATATAACTATAGGTATAAAGACCCTGCTGTGCCCCACCAGAGGGCACAGAGGCCTTTACCTCCTGATATCCGACTCTCCCCCTCCCCAGCTCAATGGGACCACCCACATTACTGCTCCAGTGGTCTCCCACGGCAAGTTGTGAATGAACAACTTAAGTCGTGGCAATGGCGCAGTCAGCTGAAATCCCCCAGGTCCCGTTCCCTCGACCGCCAGGGAGCAGTCAGAGTGAAAAACATTCCAGTACGGGAGTCGCCCTGCTACCAAATTCAAAAGTACCACGAACAGGTAAGAGCGCTAATCTCAATCTATGTCTCACTGTCTGTCAGCAGATAGAGAACTCACTATTTGACAACCAAAGTTACTGCAATAAGGAGGGTTAAGTAACAGCTCACATCCATTGTCTGCCTCAAGCTGTCTGATAGAGTTAAACTGGCCCAGTCCCTTATTGGCAGTTGCCATAGCAACCAAGGTCATAGCACAAACCCAATGCATTTAGTAAAGGATATGATAAGATGAGCCTGCACTTAGCCTAACACACAATCTGTGTCTTAATTTGTCATGGCCAATTAGTTACACAAGGCTTCTCAAAGTAGGACGGGTACACAAAGTTATTTAAAAAGTTTAGGATTAGGAAACCAATCGAATCTGAATACATATATAGATGTGATGAGGGTCCATGAAGAAAAACACCATTTGGAAATGTAAGTGTGACGTGGGGTTAAACACCTGGAACGAATACTTATTTTTAGTGTCATCTCTGTTCTCATCGATGCACCGTGCTTCAATAACTCCTTGTGCTTAAGATCATCTGAATGTTCTCAGTGGTTAACATTTCTCTTAATTGCTTCAATTTGTTAAGACGTGTAAACACCTTTCCCTGTCTCCAGAATTTTTTTGAATAGAAGCTCCTCTCTAAAAAGTCATAGAGAAAATCCTGGAAGCAGCAGATTTGGGTTTCTGTTTGTTTATTTTTTCACAATAAATGAAACTGCTGAAAATACATAGATATGAATCTTACCACCAGTTCTTAATGTGACCATTTGCAGGTACATTCTCATATTACCAAATCAAATGTGTGTTACTACATTGAGACAGTTTTTTTTTTTTTTTTACTGATTGAGTCTTGATTCTAAACCTTCTTTTTCATGTTTTCTGACTTCAAGGTGATCCAAAGAAGGGCTCTCCAAAGAGGTGCAGATGACACTCAAGGACACTGGGTTGTAAATGATGGATCTCACTTCACAAGTGAAGTGTAAAGAGATTCAACTCAAATACCAAACTGTACATGTTCACTTAAAGGCTGCAAACACATAATTTCCCATAGACCAAGGCGAAGTAGTCAGAAAGTCCAGTTGGATTGACTGTTGATAAAGAATTACTTTCTACATGAAAGTATTTGGGCGCAACACAAACTACGGCCTCCAAATTTAGTATAAACTTTAATTCACACCTCTTTGACACACTCCTCTGATGTGGAGAACTACAGCGTATGTGTTGTTTTCATCATCGCCCCAGAGTTTCTGTGCTATTAAATACAGGGTTTTTTTGTCCATATGTTAGGCAATCACAGATGAAATGGTAATTGGCATCAAACTGGTTGGAGAAAGCACAACATTGTACACAGAAATAGCCACTAAATCTGCTCATTGTAGTTAGATTATGAGAAATATACTTAACTTTATTGTTAAACAGCAAGGTGTTCGCTTTTTGCAGTTTGTTAGTTTGGGAATAACGTGCTTTTTTCAACTAGTCTTATGAAGGAAATAAATCCATTGTAAAAAAATGATTTAAATGAGCAACTTGTCCCTTTTCAAGTATATTTTGTTTGTAATGTTACCTTGATTTTGTCACCATGTTAATGAACTTGAGCTGCTTTAATTTAACTCCCATGTTTGTCCTGTCATATGAACTTTTGGAGTCAAATTTGTTCTGTTTTTATACTTACACTTTTCTGTGGCTGTGCCAGTTAACTTGAATTTCTAACTGATTTAATCAATGAGTTGAAACTAGATATTAACTAAATCACACAAGATAGAAAGTAGCAAACTGAGACAAAAGCAGTGTCTTGATGCTTGGCAGCTAATGTGTCAAATATAAATTTGTCCTGAGCTTTATTTTAATATTTCTCAAAGTTTGAGACGGCAGATCACTATACACTCACCTTTTTGCTAGCATCAAATTTAACTTGAGTTTGAATGCTATTCAAAACACTGCCACTGTGTCTACATCTCTCTACCAAACAAGATTTTATTGTAGGTCATTTAAGAATTAGAGTTTATTACAAAAAATTCAGATTCAGCTAAACACTAGCTGTTTTCAGACATGAACTCTGGAAAATGTCCGGAAAATTTGGTCATGACATATGCTGTTCACATATGCAGATCGAGTCAGTTTCATTCACAACAGCAGGAGGTGTGGCACCTGGGGAAAACGCCCACTCGCTCGTCATGAATCTTCCTGAGATTTTCCTGCTGACAAATTGTGTTCTCTCATACAGCCACTGTACAGTCCGTACTTCAGTGCATGTCTGAAAGCAGCTACTGACTGGTCTCATTCACTGGTCTCACACTTTTTACGTGTATTAATTTATTGTGATTTGCACCATTGGAGTCATGGAATGTCAGACTTGAAATAATAGAAGACGTGAACCGGAGTTTGCAAGATCCAGCAGCTGAAAAGACTGTCTAGTTATATAGTATGAAAAAAAAAGACAGACCACAATCATGTTACCTTGTGTGCCGTGTGTATCTTTTTTTACTGTCTTATATTTATCAGTTAGCAGTAGCTTGAGGACCTAATAACGTGTTAGGTTGCTTTTTTAAAAATCTGTGAAAATGTTTTCCTGTGGAAATAAATAAAGAGTAATGTTGCAAATTGTAGAGTTTTATTTACTGTCATAGTTTTAGTGTCAGGGCCCTTTTATAGGCCTTTTTTTAATCAGACATTTTGAGATTTTCAAGTAGGAAAATTGTCAAAATGAATGACAGTCAAGTCCCATGTAGCTGTTGAGTTTGTGGTTACTGGTATTGGTCATGGTCATGACCTGCTGGAGGTTTTAACAGAACAGTCAACAATATATTTTTTTATTTACACCTGAGGTTTGTGTGCTTAAAACTTGATGTCAATCGTGTTTTCCAAACCATGAGATGATGTTTTGTTTTCGTCCACACACCAAAGATATTTAGTTTACTGTCATAAAGGAGCAAAGAAACCAGAATATATTCAATTTAATATCCGTCTAAGTTTAAGTTAAGAATTTTTACTTTTTTATTATGATTCATTTAGTAGTCAATTACTAATCGCTTAATCGATTAACTGTTTCAGATCTAGTTTGAAACCATTGTCATTTAAAATGTGGTACATGTAATTCCTCTGAGACACAACATTAGTCTGTGATTTCATCCCCTGTACAGAGTGTTTGGGCCCGTCTTCAGAGAACAGTCACTTTGTATGTTGTCAGTGTCTAAATATTTATTTTTTTAAACCAGAGCAGGCTATAATAATAAATAATTCACAGAAATAATTCTCAACATGCAGTATTTCCAGCAACATTTCAGGTAGATATATAAGTGATCATCACTATCATTATCATACCGCTTGAAAAAAAACCCAAGTACAATAGCATCCAATAGTAAATTTATAGTTCACACATTTGTCTTCCCAAAGACAACATGTGTATGTAAATGTATGAGGTACAAAACATAACATTTCAGAAAATGTTTTCAACTTTCTAAATTTTATAGTGTTTTGTTCTGATGTTTGGATTTCTAATGTTGTTGTCGGGTTTCTGAAATCCCCTGGGGGTTTTCTTTGACATTTCGTGTTTTATTAAATGTTTTATATTTCTGTTTTGCCATAGTGTTTAGTAACACACTATGGAGGACGTTACGTAACTATGATTAAAAAAAAATTCCATTTACTGATTCCTGCTTTTTATTTTTGAATTACATGAAAGTGATGTCAACAGATCAATGCTTCTTTTTTTCTTCTTTTATTTTAAGGTAACAATATAAACATGTTTGGTTTTCTAGTTTTTCGACCACACGTAAAATAAGTCCTTTTATTTTGAAAAGGGACTGAGATTAAGGTTTACGGAAGAGATCCCAACTTCCGGAAAGGATTGTGTTTCGCATATACATAAATAATTCACCTTCCTGGTTCGAAGGCTACCTTGTCAGGTAAATCGTGTCCTTTCGGGTGAAACTGTCTCGGCAGACGTCGGTGCAGTAGGTTGTGTAGCTATTGCTCTAACTTTGTGTCGTCGTACAGAATCGTGTGTCCGTGCAGGTTAATCCACAGAGCCGCGGCGCCCGCTCGGCTGCTCGGCGCTAGCTAAGAGCGGCTACGTTAGCGAGCGGATAAAACGAGCGATCCGCGGTCAGCTGGCTGGAATGTATCCGGTGTTGTGTTGATATCGATCCGGCTCCTCGCTGTGACTCGTGCCAGGTCGCGTGTAGGTTATGAATTGTTCTATCTTGCGGCTGGTCACCGCTCGCACGCCTTGTCCCGTCTGGCGCTGCTGATCAACATCCGTCTGGTCCGTCGTGTTTTGTTTGTGTTGTCAGCCGCGACTCTGCGTCGAATGTCCGCACCTCGCCTGGCTCCGGGGAGGATCGTCCGCCCGCCGATACTTTCGGCCGGTGTTAATACACATGAACAAGTCCGGCCGCTTCTTTGTTCTCTTGTACAGCGTGTGTGGTTTCTAATGAGACGTTCCACAGCCATTTTAAATCAGGGGTGAGGTTAATGTTGCACCACCCACACATGAAGGCTTCGTGAGATAACTGCTGCACGCCAACGTGTGTTATCATCACAATCAGATCAGTTGTAAGACATTAATGTGAGCATGTCTTCTGAGGTCGCCAGGTGGTCTTCATTTAATGCTTTCCGGAGACCCCTCCAATGACCTTTGTGACCATAGACAAAAGGGCTGCATGACATCTGGACCGAGACCTGTAAACAGGTTATTAATTATGAATAACTACACACTTGATAAGGAAAAGCACACTGTTAGTGTTTCTATTAAGCTGAAAGTGCATTTGGAGAGTTGTCTCTGTCTATTTAAATGATGCGAGTCAAAGCTGACTGCCAGTCTGTAATAATATTTCTGACTTGTGTCACAGTATTCTTCTGCTAGCTACAGTTGTGTGCATTGTACTTGCTAGATGTGTGTTGTTTATGCTCTTCCCGTTTACCAGACGCTTGTTGATTAGTGAGTAACTGTCCTTAATTGAAACCCTGTCACACGATCCCCATTGATGCAATGATCAATGGATCAAAGGCGCACACACAAACTCCTGTGACCTGTGATCTCATCGCCTATAACAGGTAGTGAGTCCCATCTTTTTGAATTATAGCAGACTGCGAGGCGAGGCACACAAATACAGAAACTGGGATGGACTTTGCATTTGGCATGCTGAACTGCATCTAGATGAGGAGTCCAAACTCCACACCTGGACCCTGCATCCGTCCTTTGTCTGCACTCTCACCTCAGAACAAATTTAGTGGCATGATCTGACACCTGAAGCGATTTTCCAACATACCTATTGATCCACAACACACACTATCACACACCGTTATAAAAGAAATGTTGACATTCATAGGTGATTGTCTAAACTTAGCTAATGGCTAATTATTCAATGGCAAACCCATTATACATATCTTATTGCTATTTTATTGTATTTTTGTATTGACATAGATCTCCATTTTTCTGGTATCTACTTTGCTGCTGTTGACACCCAAACGAATCTTATCTTATTACCCTTTATTAATAGCATTTATTAATACTTTTTTGAAAGCGAGAGACTCTTTGTTAACTACTCCTAAGGACTATAAGTGCCACCAAAGTGTCCAGCTGGAGGAGGATTTTCCACATGCTGGCAAATTTTTGTTGTTGTTGTTATTGATGGTTTATCACTGGTCTGTTAAGCATAACTAAACAATTTATTGTCTTTATAAATGGCTTCGGATCAGATAGTCATTCCGGTAAATGCCAATTAATAAATGAATGGCCGTTATCAATCTGTTATTTAAGTAGTGATCTTCTAGGTTCGGGTTAAAACAGCACTCTTTTCTTGATTTGCATATTTATGTTCTCACTAACAAAAGCAACATTCAGAGAGTTTCCTGTTGAAGTAAAAACTTACTTTGTAAAGGTGTAATTTAAAAAGTCAGTCATAATACTAGAACCAAACAGTCTGTCAAGCTCTTATTGAAAAATAAAAGGAAGTAGTCTGATTTTTAACATCCATATCCAAACTATAAAAGCATTATTGTAACATAATAAGAAGCTTTGCAAACAACCTTGTACAAAACACATTAGCAGTATGACCTGCATACAGATACTGTGTGAGGCAAAGCTGTCTTGTTGACGTCACTGACAGATACTGTTTGCGTACGTGACCAGTAAATATTGATTGTGATTCTTGCTCAGGAGGAAGTTGAAGTGTGCCGCCTGAAGCCGAATACAGAGATTGTGAGTGGGTCATCAGGCAGTCTCCCTATGTCAGGCCGAAACGGGTCTGCAAGTGATGCAGACTGCCAGATCTCTGAGGACTGCCAAGTCCCAGATGTTGAGCTGATGGAGCTGGGGCCGCTGCTGGACGAAGGAGGGGGGCGACAGGCAGCGTCTAAAGGCGTCTATCCAGAGGTTGGTAGACTATTTAAGAAAAATGGCCATTTAAAAAAGTTGTTGATGCTCAGTGACTTCAGTATTCTCTCATGGTCTCTTTGAAGGGAGCTGCGATGCTTGCTGAGGAGGAAGAGGAGGACGATGAGGTGGGAGAGGTCCTGACTTTACCACTTCAGGCTCACCACGCCATGGAGAAGATGGAGGAGTTTGTACACAAGGTACCAAATGTATATTCAATCAATAATTGTTGAATTTATAGAGTTTCCGATTACAGCACTGATCCAGATTTTACTTTGTCAGTCAAATGTTTATACTGACACAGTGACCAGGCATCAACCAATGTTGGAGGTTGATGTGAACAGGTCAGCTCATGTCATCCAATGGGATTTTCTTGGACTCAAACTGGGCTGTAGAACAATTCATTACTTTACTTTAGTTTGGAAACTCCAAATAGGTTTCAGTAATACCTTGGTTTTTACTATAGAACTCGTAGGTTGTTAAAAACATAATGTATAGTAAATATTGATAGAAAAGGAAAAGAGATCCTATAACCTTACACAACTTGGCTCGCATCCTTAAATTGAATCAGTATAAAAATAGTGCAGCAACCATGTCAAATGAGCAGAACCTCAACACTCTGCTCAGCTCGTACATGTACAAGTGTACAGTCCTGTGCTATAGCTGCCAGGTTAATGGTCATGTAGCAGCAGCTTTTGATGAACAACAACAATCTGGGATTAACCTGTGACTGACATGTAGTTTGAGTGAGTCAAACGTGAGTTTAGCATGTTCTCATATTCCACATCAGACACAGGATTTATATCCCTGTTAATATAAGACGCTCACCAGATCAACGTCGGCTTATGCACAGCTGACAAAAGCATAAGTGACAACTGTAACAAATTTTTAGAGATTAATGATAAGCCAGCAGGAAGAAGAAGAAAAAAGATCTTGCCTACATGTACAATTATAAAGACGATGCCAGCTTCGAATATAAGAGAGATATTCATTATTGACCATGACTATTTAGAGTGATCAAGAACAAAAATCTTCTCCCATGATTAAATTATTGCAAACAATTCTCAATTCACTTACACACTAAACTTATATTGTACTTAAAATGAAGTAATGAGTGATTGAGATTCTACTTTTTAACAGTAAAATATGGTTAAACTTTTTTAGATGTTCAGTCAATGTGATTTTGGGCGTCTGTGAGTAAAAGCTCTCGTTACTTTTCAGGTTTGGGAGGGGCGCTGGAGGGTCATCCCTTTTCACGTCCTGCCAGAGTGGCTTAAGGACAACGATTACCTCTTGCATGGACACCGACCCCCTATGCCCTCCTTCCGGGCCTGTTTTGGAAGCATCTTCAGAATTCACACTGAGACAGGAAACATCTGGACTCACCTGTTAGGTGAGAGTAAAAGGCCTTAAATAACATTGGTAACATGACTGAGCATAGATTTTTGACAGCATATTCTGTTGTGGTTTAAAGCCAGACACATTGGATGGGCACATATTCTTTTTCTGAAAAACCCTGAATGGTTCTGGTTTATTCTCATGTTGGCTATTACTGAAACTGTTGTGTCTTCTTCCTTAGGGCTGATATTATTCATTTGTCTGGGCACGTTAACCATGCTGCGGCCCAACATGTATTTTATGGCTCCGCTGCAAGAGAAAGTGGTATTCGGCATGTTCTTCCTGGGAGCCGTGCTCTGCCTCAGCTTCTCCTGGCTTTTTCATACCGTCTACTGCCACTCCGAGAAAGTGTCTCGCACCTTCTCCAAGTAAGAACTCACACTGTAATGAATTAATAATTTGTAACTGTCAAAGCCTTGTTCTATTTTAGACTCACTGCTCTTGTGGTAGATTTTTTTTTTAAATTTAATTTATTCATGTGTCATCATACTGGACATGCAGCTTGCCACCTAGTGTTCATTTCAGTAAACAAGGGACCAGAGCAGTTTAGTCTGAATTAGAGTTTCAGCTCTGACTGACCTTTGCATTTGTATTTAGTTGTGAGTTTTACCGAGTTACAGTATCAGGCTACAATCTGTTACCTGTGGTCGGCCCCATTAATGTGTGTCAGGCCCAAGGACCAACACAAAATGGCCTGTACTTGGCTGAATTGACATTTATCATTGATCAAACTACAACCTAAAAATATTTATAATTATAACAATACAATTATACAGTTATTATAAATATAATTATTATAATTATAATAACTATGTTATTGTGTCTTTGTACATTTTTTTCCTACATGAACAGTCATGTGATAGACATCAAATGCACATACTTAGAAACATGAGAAAACATTTGCCTTATTTTGCATCCAGCAGACCTTCAGCCGAACACCCAACAGCTGTTGTCTCTTTGTTCTTTCCTCAGACTCGACTACTCGGGCATTGCCCTCCTGATCATGGGCTCCTTCGTGCCCTGGCTGTACTACTCGTTCTACTGTTCCCCTCAACCTCGACTCATCTACCTCACCATTGTATGTGTCCTCGGCATTGCTGCCATCATAGTGGCCCAGTGGGACCGCTTCTCTACACCCCGTCACAGACCCACAAGAGCAGGTGCCCACTAGTTTTGGATGATAAGCAGATATGTTGTTTTCTGTCATTCAAATTCTCATATTCTGTAGCTATTTGCTTTAGTTTATAATGTATAGTTTCACTACACGTGTAACTGTGTTTGCTTTCCTGAAAAGTTGTAATAATTTTCTTGCATGCAAACTAACAAATGCAGAGTAAACACTGATAACATTCAAAATAGTTTTCTAATAATTATTCTTTTTGTGTTGTAATGTTTAGAAATGTAGATGTGGATTTGTTAAAATATTTCATTATTATTATTATTATTATTATTATTTAGAAATTATACAAAGAAACTTACCCCATGCTTCTCTTAGGTGTCTTCATGGGTCTGGGACTAAGTGGCATTGTTCCCACCATGCATTTCACCATTGAGGAGGGTTTTGTTAAGGCTACCACAGTCGGGCAGATGGGTTGGTTCTACCTAATGGGTGCCATGTATATCACTGGTGCTGGTCTGTATGCAGCAAGGATCCCTGAACGCTATTTCCCTGGCAAGTGTGACATCTGGGTAAGTATTTAAAGTGTTTCTGGATATCATTTTTGTTTGATCTAGGAGGGACATTGTTATGAATCTAACTAATGCACATATATTTCTCTCCCTCTCTATAGTTCCATTCTCATCAGATTTTTCATGTTCTGGTGGTGGCAGCAGCGTTCATTCACTTCTACGGCGTTTCCAACCTGCAGGAGTTCCGCTATGGCCTCGAGGGAGGATGCACAGATGACACTCTACTCTGAGAGCCCCTGGCTGTGACATCCTTTTCTTTATAGCCCCACAAAACACGCACACACACACACACACACACACACACACACACACACACACATATATGTATACACACACACACACACACACACACACACACACACACACACACACACAAACACACTTAAAATGCTGCTGGAATTGAGTATAGTCACTTATTGCTCCCTGTGTGCTTTTGATTTGCTATCATCCTGTTTGGGTTTTGGTTATCTTACTGGTTTGGCTCCTTTTTACTCCAATAAAGTAGCATCAACTGGCCATTGAACTAAGGGGGAATCTTCCACAGGCACTACTTCTTCAAAAATTATGAAGCTTAGTTTGCATTTTTAAGGAAGGTCAAAATGGGATTTTAACCAAAATCATATATTACTGTAATTTCCTGGTCTCTTAGAAACTCTCTAGTAGCCCGACGTCTCCATAGTCTGTTACCATTGTGCAAAGGGTAAAGAGAGTATTATTTGTGCTGTAGCATAGAGCACATACTATAAACCATTCCTTTTATCCCTCCCAGTCTACATGTAGGTTAGAGGACTGGAGTATGTTAGGTGCTTGATGACCTACACACGTTTGTTTGAGGGGGAAGAAAGTATACACAGTGTATATGGATGTTGCCAGATATGTTGTGCTGTCACTTACTGTACAGCGTTCTGTTAAAACCCATGGGCCCACCACAGACTCACTCATGTCCATATTGCAAATATAATCTAATCTGTACTCTGAAGACCCGGTCAGTCCTCTAAAATCTCATTGAAGCAAAACAAATCATGATTATGAAAGGAACATTTAGCTTAACATATGACCTATATGTGTTTCTGGGTAACTCTAGGGGTAATGGTAATCACATTTTTGAACAAATTAATCGGTGGGATGGATATTTCTCAGTTTCTTGGACTTTTATACTGAAATTCAAGTACTTTTGCATATGTTGTGTTATTTAAATTGACAAGCGTCCCCCCAAAAAATGATTTTAAAGTTGTTTGACGACATGGAAAAGCTGTAAAGGTTTGTACCTTTTGTGGTAAAATGTATTGGCTCAGTTCAGGTTAGACTAAACTTCTTAAAATGCTGAAAGGAAAAGAATCTGTCATCTTTCAGCCAGACGACACTATTAATTCATTTCTAGAGTAATAGTTCCTGGGCTACGCACAATGTACAGATCTGGATTGGTCAATTTTTTTGTCAGTTAGATGTCTTTCTTTTGTGCTAGATTTCAGATGCAATGAGAGGTGTAAATATCAAATGCACCTTGGTGTATACCATCAAATTCTAAACTTTAAATCCCTATATGGGGTTTATTTGTTATGTACGGTATGATTGATATAAACTTTTAGTATTTCTGTGCCTTAGGCCAATGGAAATGTTTTTAAAAGGAAATGGCCTATCTTAACCGTCAAGGGAGCTTCAAGGATTTCCAAATGTTGACTTTTATGTTTTCCTGACCATAAATATACAATCAAATCATTATTGAACTTACAACTCCATTGATAGGTTGTATCAACTGCTGTTTAAGACTCCTTTTTCTAGATCAACTTATTCAAGCTTTATTACAAAGACTAAAACAATTTGTGTTCTTGCCTTTGTGTAATGTCCTGTGTAGAAAGTGATAAATCATACATTTCACAGAAATGTAAACATAAATATTTATTAATGGTCATCTTGGAAAATGATTGTATGTTTTTTTTTTCACATGTAAAACAAATTGTGTCCAGTTATCGCTGATGTATATTCGAAGGTTTGAGTAATGTATACTCGGACGAGAGCAGATTTCTTGGAAATGTAAGACCCGACATTTGAATTTAAAGTGTCACATCAGCAGCAAGCAACTGAAGACAACAAGGTTCATCAACTGCTGGTCATTACTGGTTCATATTCTGTCTTTAACACACTTTTTTAAAACTGAATTTATGTTTTAAGCATATAAATCTTGCTAAAACTCATACTCCTAATAATTTCCCAGTCATCCAGTAGACTTAGCTGCTGATTGGAGATCAGTGGCCCTGAGAGAAGGAGCAGTGGCGTGTGGGTGTGTTCACAGCTTGTGTTGCTGTCTAAAGAAATACTACATAATTGTATCAAAATGCCAAACTATGAGTAAAATCATATGTAATTAATTAGAAACTTCACAATCATTTCGATATTCACTTAATAGTATGTTCAATCTCTATCTCAATACAGATCTGCATCAAAATCAGTCATAGTGATAGATGACTGTGCTGATTTGTATTTCTAAATCTCTGAATATTCTGACCATACAATGGTGAATTTTGCAAAATAGTAAAACGGTCTCTCGACCCGAGGCTCGCTGAATGTGATATTCTACAACGTCACATAAGTATATTTCCTCTTAACTCGTCTGTCAGGATCATGCATTGTAAAAAGAACCAATGATCTTCAATTTCCTCCACCCACTCGGACACCTGCAAACTTATCTCCTAAACTTTACTAATGGAAATGTGTCGGTCCTATAATATGTTGTCTAATAGTGCAACACCCTTAAAATTGAAAATAAATACACTATCGTCCTATGCTGCATTTTTAAGGTCATATTTATGCCATGCGGCATGCATCTGTTTCATGAACCAGATACTAGATAACCTCAGTGCTATAATGTTTCTATGTGCATTGATATAGTACTGTAAGTACAGTTCTAATGTTAAAATTTTTTTATATTACTTCATTTTCATACTAATGTGTTTTCTTCCATTTAGGCATTACTACTTTGTAAGTGTTTTGTCACCACTGCTTAAGTTGTATCTTCATAGGCCACTCTGAAAAAATGTGACAACTTTGGTAATGTCAAACATTCATCATTTATTGGAAAACATTTGTTATTTTTGAAAGTTTAAGTAAAAAACATTGTAAAAAGACTATAAATGGGCGGTGGGATTAATATATATGATACAATTAATTTTACAGTTTACTTATTTTATCCTGACAGACTGCAGAATAATCAAATAATAATCCACATCGTTCCTGAGAGAGCCTGCCTAATCAGGAACCAAAGTACATTCTTGTTTCTGAACGAGAGCTTTTAGTGGCTGGTACATTTCAAGCGCAGTTAGTATGCTAGGTTAGCTTTGGCAAACCTCTACCTAACGATTTGTCTGTCGTGTCCACGCTTGTTTTGACTCGAACAAATAGGTACGTTTTGCTTGACTTTTTCCAAACGTGTCACTAATTTTCATGTTTGTATAATTTAGCAATTTGTCGTATAGTCGTATAATACAGTGTGAGCATAAATTCAAGGGGCGGGGCTTATATGTAGTGGCTACGAGGCTGATAGCTAGTCAAATTAAACTAAAAATATGGTTATAATTCTCAATTTAATTCCGAACTACAGATGTTCCCGGGACTCGCTACTTGGTTTCACTCAGTCTGTTCTGCCCATGAGCTAATAAGTCCCTGTTGTCCCTCGGTTCGCCTGGTGAACGACACTTTAGCCTCGATCATTCTGTGCATCGACATCTCAGAACCTGGTTGTTTGTCAGGGTTCGTGATGGAAAACAGTCAACAGTCCACAGACGGTACGGACCGGTCCGACCTGGTTTCTGCGGACGGCAAGAACATCAAGTCTGTGCTGTGTCAGCGCTGCGGGTCCAAAGTGCTGTGCCCGGGGATGGCAACGTTGGAAGAGAAAGAGGTACGATGTGAGACATCAGGCACTTCGTGTCAGTGTGCTGCATTCTGAGCTTTCAATGTGTCGAATCGCACTTAGACAGATTGATGTTTGTTCATGTAAGATAAATCCAAGGTTCTTTTCGGGGGGGAAAAACAGAGATGCAATGCAACTAAATGCAGTTACTCAAGTACAAGTCAGAGATGCTTGTAATTCACTGGACTATTTCCATTTTATACAACTTTATACTCCATTACTCACAACATGGTCCTCTTTACTACATCTATTGGAAAGCTCGAATCGAATGTTCATTTAAAAAACAACAACAGCATCAAAAAAAAACATGATAGACTGGAAAATAATTCAGTATGATAGTATTTATTAGTTTATTTATACTTGCGAGTCACCAATTGAACTAATTATTCTATTAAATGTGAACTAATTATCTATCATTTACATCTAATAATTTTAGGTGCATAAGTTTTGCTTATTTTTGTCGGAAATCTGTCCAAAATTAGACTGTTTGGTTATTGAGGCCTATAGAAGTTACATGCAGCCTCACTGGACTTTGTAGGAACATGATGAGGCCTGGTGCCTTGGGACTTGAGAGACTTACTGAGTACATGGATTTAAAGGCTGATGTGTACTTTAGAGCAAGGTCATTTTGAGCTCTGCCCATCAGGGTGAAGATCTTGAACTGCATCCTGAAAGCAACTGTTAGTGGAGGTTTGATGTCGTCATTTTTTCCCTCACTTCCGGCTATGTCTGCCCACAGACCTTCGTATCAGACTTAAATGCGCATCACTCTTTTCATGTATATGTTAGGTCAACCTGAGTCCTTTCAAGTGTTTTTATGTTATCAGAGACTCTTCTTTCTCCCACCAGCTGTTCCTCCCCTCCATGCGGAAAAAGAGTGGCCTCAGCACCACAGAGGGCTCAGTGGACGGGGACACTCTGACCGCCCACTGGTTAGTGGACGACATGTACACTTTTGAGAATGTGGGCTTCACTAACGATGTGGGGAGAATTAAGTATCTCATCTGCGCGGATTGTGAGATTGGACCAATCGGCTGGCACTGTTTGGATGACAAGAAAAGTTTCTACGTTGCTGTGGAAAGAGTGAATTATGCATAGTGTAAATACATATATGATCCAACAAGAACTTTAAAAAAAAAATGCGTTGACAGGCTATGCATCTTTTCATGGATTTAAAGCCAGAGTTGACCCCCCAGCCAACCTAATCCATCATACACACGCTTGCACAGTGACAAAAGTGTGACCATTCTGCTCTAATAAAATTGTTTTCTGGGAAGCTGTTAATGTCGTCCTCCAGCTGTTTCCTGAGAAATATGATGTTAGTTTCTTCTTCTCAGTGTCTTCTTATCCATGAAAAAACTAATCTCAGAGAGATAGAGATGTCTATGTTACCTGTGGAATCCATCTATAAGAGTTAATGCTCAATAATGTAGGGAATAGTTGTGTATGTGTTGTTTGTAAATGATCATTTTTACATTGTAGTATTGTAACTTTTTCTATCTATCTAAACACAGACGTATACATATCC
The DNA here is from genome assembly GCF_022379125.1 of Scophthalmus maximus. Lineage (NCBI taxonomy): Eukaryota > Metazoa > Chordata > Actinopteri > Pleuronectiformes > Scophthalmidae > Scophthalmus > Scophthalmus maximus. The sequence continues at coordinate 15,452,688 of NC_061520.1, forward strand.
CTATCCATACATACATAGTGAACAAAAGCAACAGTGCCAGGGCACCAGTCGGTTACTTATTAAACCAAACAAAAAGTTCTTGCTGCTTTTCAGTGGTCATGTTGTTATTATTAGTCTAAAGTCAGCTGCAGATTGTTCAGTTATTTAGGCACATTAATGTTATGTGAAATCTCACCAGACTTTGTAGGAGCATGAAGCAGACTGGTGCCTTTGCCCTGAGGGATCTGCTGCATTCATAAACCGAAAGAACGGTATGAAATCGTTGAGTGAGGAAACATTTAGTCAATAAGCTCTAAATCAGGCAACATTTTTGATAACTGATTCAAGTCAATTACCAAGAAAAAGTTGATTAGTTACGGCTTCTTGTTGGTTTTTTATATTTCATATCATTGTAAATTAAACATTCCTCTGGATTTTGGACCGTACATCTAACAAAACGATCTGAAGACGACTCCTCGCCGACACAGGTTGTGGAAACTTTGAATTTCACTTTTTTTTGACATCTTAGAAGTGAATTAATGACTTTAAAATATAGATTATTAAATTCTGTAATAATTTGACCAACTGTTTAAATGTATCAGGGCCTTGATAACATATGTTTGCCTTAAAGATACATGGAATGGATTCCGTGGTGTAATTTACAATTGATCACCTGAGTTTGCTGCATTTCTTTTTGAGAGCTATAGGAGGTTTTTACCCTGTAACTGGACTTTATCAAACATTTTCAGTCATTAATTTGTTATTAAAGCGTATACATTGTCTCACAACTCTCAAGTGCCCAAAGAAACAAGTGCAAATGTTGTTACAAACTGCTCTGTGCAACAGGCAACAGTAGTCTACTATTCAGAAGGTCAGGAAAATAAGGTCAGTGTTTAGAGCTGTTGGGGCTCTAGGGGTTCTTAAATCCACTGCTGTGTGCACTACATGCTCCTGCTAAGTAATCCTTACATGCTATTAGCAGGATAACTTTATTTACCAAATTTTAAACTCAGAAAGTTAATCTGTAAATCCTAAAATGAGTCTAGGATGAGTAGTGTACACCGACCATAGTAAATAGGAGATGTAGATGAAAAGCCACCATTCGACTATTAGTAACACAAACAGTAACAGATATTTACTACAACAACAACAAAGCAACACATTACTCTGGCTGCAAATGATACTGAAGAAATACTCCCAATTATAAAAGTTCCCAGCTTTGTAGTTTATGTAAGTGGAAAAAAATGGGTGTGTGTTTTAAACTAAGCCTTTAAAATCTCCATACGTTCATTGTTTGATGGTTAATTTGCCTTGTGATGTGGTCCATTGTTACACTGTGTGTGTGCGCTGTCAATAGCTCCGCCCACCACCGAGCCAGTGGCGATGGTGCTAGTCAGCTGAGTGATGGTGGTGGAGCTGTGTGCTTCTTTGTGTGTTTTTCAGAAATAAAACCATCACGGATGTGGAGGGTGTTATTTTTGGAATACTTTAAAAGGGATATTAGAAAATGTGTAATTATAGCAGTTGTACAAATGATTGGAAAAACTAAGTATTATTGACGTAAAATAAGTACAAAGATGATCACGGGCTGGCTATGCACAGAATATACAGAATTATGTCCATGTTGATTAAAGGAAATTGCAACAAATGACTCTGTACACAATAATCAAGACACTGGAAACGACAGGAAGCATGTGGTTATACATGTTTGTGTGTGAGCGTTGTCTTGAACACCTTTAAATATGTAAAGTTGTTTTTCTCCCAACCGTGAAAAACGCCGTTTGTTAGTCAGCTGTTCAAAATCCACTAACAGGAAATTCGAACGAAACAGAGAATAGGGACATTCAAATCAGGCTCATATTGAGTGAAACGAGTGAAGGAGCAGGCCAAATCTGTTAACTCTCTGACTCTAATATAATGCCAGCTATATTTACATTTTAACATCACAAATTTGCCTTAATCCTTCTTTTTCAAAAGTCGCTGACTCTGGTTTGTTGTTTATCTCCTACTCGTTAGTACAAAAGACACAAAAGCAGAACAAGAACAACAACGCTTAACAAATTCAAATCAATGTTATTTATTTATATCTCAATATCACAAATCACAAAATATACTTCAAACATTGTTATTATTTTTCCTCCTTTGTCTTCACTAAGAGTCTAGACAGACGTCGATGTAAACTGCAATTTGACTGGTTGGCAGATAGATAATTCGAGTTTTTCCTACATGGTTGGTTCATTATTTAGCAAATGACGTAATGCACACTGGCTTGATTTAACACATGATTTAGAAAGGAAGAGTTTTCAAAATATATTTTACTGACGTATGGACGACATACCTTTCTTCACCAGATGCGTTTAGGGGCCGGTAAAGTATCAATGAATTAAAATGTTTATTATGAAAACATAAACAGTCCAACTATAGCCATATGACTGTGGTCTCTGCCAATCAACGAGCTCCTCTAGACCATTTAAAAACGAAGTGCCGGTCAGCGCGTAGAGATCTAGTGAGTGTGTTCGATTAGTAACACCCGACGTACCGTCGGAATGCTGTCCATTATTTCGGCTCAGCCGGGCGGGGAGAAGGAAGAGCCAGCCCAACTCATATCCCGTCCGTTTCACAGCCGATTGTTCTGCGTGCAAAAGGGGTGACGGGAATCGAACTCACCCAGCGGGGAGCGATCATCTGTGAGGAAACCACGGAACCAATGAGCTCTATAATCCTCAACTAAAGAGTATTTTACTCTCAATGTGTGAACTGCTCGAGGGCAGCGCTGTGTATTTTGTTCGATATTAAAATAGACTGTGGTGACGTTGAAGGCGTTTTACTCCACCCCGACAGTCCCACGGGCACTTAACTCATCAAACATATATCAAACTGGCGCTGTATAGATTTAGTAAACGTTAGTCACACAATCAGTCGGCATTAAATATGTGAAGTAAACACTTAACATTGACGCGGCCACTCCACCACCTGGCTCCCGACTGGGGACTAAATCATTTGTGCGTGTCTACTTTCCGAGGCGGAGGAGCACGGGGCTCCGGCTGTCACCCTCTCGTCTCCAACTAGATAATTCGTCTTTGAGTTCAATGAGTGGAGAGTGGACATGAACTGAGACACAGCGAACCTGTGGCGAGCACATTTGGTCGTGAGGAGAACCCCGTTCGGACAGATATTTCAAGCGACAGTCGCAACGGAGATGCGACGATGACTCAGCCTCAGATAAATGAGTTCATTCCTCCCCCGGAGTGCCCTGTTTTTGAGCCCAGCTGGGAGGAATTCGCCGACCCTTTTGCGTACATCAACAAAATACGACCCATCGCAGAGAAAACTGGCATCTGCAAGGTCCGCCCGCCGCCGGTGAGTGTCTCCGGCGTGTCTCGGACATTTAATCGAGCTTGTGTTTTTTGCCTTGTTCGTCCTGTTTTCGTGTCGAAAGTGTCGCCGCCCGCCGCCGCTGTTGGTGGTTTCAGCAGGCAAAGTTGTGTGTTTTGAGACGGGTTTCAACATGGCGGATTGCGGCTGCGAGTTGAATCGTCAGCTCGCCCGAGCCCGGACTGTGTTGCGTTCGCAACGGCCGCGGACAGAAGGAACTCCCCGACACTGCTCGTTCTGGGGGAAATCCGTGTGCGGGACAAGTTTTTTTAACATCCGAACACTCGGGACGTGAACTCCGCGACAACAGTCAGCGTCGGGACAGTCGTTTAAAAAATTTAAAAATTAAAAAAAAAAAAAAACCCACTTCAAACGGCGAAGTTTGCCTCGTATGCAAATACGACAGGCAATTGTTTACATGAGCGCAGAAGCGAGCGCTCCGTGGAGTCGGTGGCCCCGCAACAAGCCCCCGCGTCGGGTCGCTCGGTTGAAAACGTAGAGCGGAACTTTCGCAGCGGGATTTGACGGATTGAGCGAGCGAGCGTCGGCCGGGGCCCGCTCGGAGGCTGCCCGACGCTACTACGTGCTGGGTGACCAACTGTTCATGGAGAGACGAGTGTCCACACACGTCGCCTCTTCCTGGACTTCTGTCGGCGAGCACAAGCTCCTCGGACGCTTCGACTCCGTCAGTTGGCGGAGCGTTTTGAAAGCTCTCGAACACAACATTGGAAAACAACCCTCCCATTGGTTGTCGATTCTCTTATTACATTTTCTTTCTTTCTTTTTTTTTCTTTCTTCTAATCTGAGGATCCTCGCCTGATCACAGGAGCAAGAATTTAGAAAGTGTCCCAGCACACAAAGAAGATTCTAATAATTATGAATGTCCACCCCACCCCCCCATAAAGACAGAAGTTAATCTAACATTGACCTTATTTCTGACACACCATTGGGGGAGAGGGGGGCGATCAAGGGTGTGTCCAAGCCTCCACGCAAATTAGATCAATGTCATATTCTGCCCAACTAAACGATGTGGTCACGACCGACTCATGGCAGACGTCTCTTTGTCTCTAGTTAGAAGACACTGGGGTCCGAGGTGGAAATTGTTTCTTCTTCTTCTTTGATCTGCGTGGCGTCAGCCAACAGGAGGCTCATCTGCTGCAGAAATCCGGAAGAAGCTTGTAAAAGTCTGCTTTGCATGGCTCCCCAGGCCGGGTTAGGTGTGTGAGGGACTGACGTGTTGTCAGAAGACGGTGGGCGAGGGGCTGACCTCAGTGCAACACACTGCTCCTGTAAACAAAAGAAGGCAGAGAGTGGAACCTGCTTGTCCAGGTCGTTCCCGGTGTGTAGCAGTCAAAGAAGGGAAGGCCTAGTTACTGCACTGCCCCATCGGTTCTCAAACGCACCGTCTCTTTACAATACAGATCTTTTTAGAGAAACCTTTTGTCGATATCATCATTTAGAAAGGAATGAGGAGACAAGAGTTGTGGCCCACCAAGGCTTCGGCAAGTCGTTGAGATACACTGAATGACCACAATGACAAGTTTTAAAAAGCAACGCAGTTCCTACAAATCGAAGCAGCAGCTCAACGAACAAGAAATACAAATGCAATAGCTGTTCATCGAGTGTACACTGGTGCGTAAGATAAACACAAAAAGAAGAAGTCCACCGTTTCCCCATGCACTATGCGAGCTCCATTAGCTGCAGTTCTGTGTCATGCACCATCAGATTCTTCTGAATATTTAGACCAACATTTAGCTCTGGGCCAAGCAAACCGATAAACAGTCTCAAATCTGAGCTCTTGAGAGTGGAAAGGCAAGACAGTGTCGGACATCCTGGGGGCTTGCATGGCAAAGGCGCACACTGTGCACACGCAACGTCCTGCGTTTTCAAGACAGGATCGGGCCTGATATCTCCTTTTTCTTTGTTTCCCTTTTTCGCTCATGTAATGCGTTTCAAAAAAAGATGCTGTTTGAGAGAGGAAGAGGACGTTACACCACAACCTGTTTTTTGATGCCAGGGTTTTTACATATTGAAAATGTTTGTTGTACATGCGCAAATGATTCCCACGTATTATTTTTATGGCTGTTGGTGGTAAACTTCTCACCACTCATAATTGTTAGCTTGTGCTGGAGGGGAGGCCAGTCATGGTGAGGCCAAAGTTGTGCGTGTAACTTTTAACTGTTGTGGTCAGACTATTGCTACAAGTATGGTCAGATGATTGTTTTCCTTTCCTGGCCTGACTTCAGTGGGTGTAATCCAGCTATGTCTACAGACGATAAGGTGCTGGTAATTAAGCTTTTGTAGTCCCTCCTCTGGCTTTTAGTTTCAACCCAGGGAGAGAACTGCCCATCCCGACCCAGTCAATCTTGTTTGTAACACATTGTATCTTTCTTTCTACTAATCTCACTGTGACAGCTGGTCATTCGTAAAGACAAAATGAACGGGTTGTTTCTGTACTATTGAAGAAATACTTTAATAATAATACAAATTTGGATTAGATCCAGATCTGTAGTCTTAATTTCTAGGCACAGCTGAATCAAGTCACATGACGGGTACATTACTTCTCATTCCCTTTTCCTTGCAATGTAGTTTCAGAGGGACTTTGGTTCCAAGATGTGAACATGATGTTTTTAGAGCAAAACCAAGGCCTTATTTTAGTTTGATTGGTCTATTTTGCTGTGACATAAGCAAATATCCATGTACTTGATGTGAATTTAAAAGTACTTTACAGTACTTTACAATTGGAAATAATACTGTCTTGAAGAATGTTTAATTTATTGATGTGAATTTATTTATTCATTTATTTATTTATTTATTTATTTTTTGACAAAGCCTAAACACAGACTTGTGAGGTCAGAATCTGAGCAATGAATGAAACAATAACCCTCCTCTTGCTGTGTGAGAGCAGGTGTGGCTGTTCATTTATGACACGCACCACTGTCTCTTCTTCATTACTCAGGGATTTCAGCAATCTTTTTAGAAATAGCTGGATTATTTCAACCGTACATGTTGAGTTTTATTCTTCCTAACATACAACAGCTGTTTAGTCAACAAACTACCAATTGAATCATGTCAGTCTATGACAGTGTATGTTATTATCAGACTGTCTATTAATCTCAGACACAATTTCACCAGTTTTTTTGTTTTTTTTCTGGTAGTAGTAGCGTGGCATCACATTATTGAGTTGTCGCTGTTCTCTAGTCTTGCAGGAAGTTGTGTGGTCTCGTTTCGAGTAGGTTTGCTTTATACAAGTGTGCAAGTGCATGAATATCAGGCATGTTGGTGTTTAGTCTGCCAAGAAGACAGTCCGTCCGTTTACCTTGTTGTAGTAATCTCTTATCACTAAGGCCAGGCAGTAATTTAGTGTTCTTTTTTTGTTGACTCACATTTTGGTGATTCTTTTATTTAATAATAAGCCAATGTCATTCAAATGGTTTGACATTTTAAATTGCAACATTGGATTTTGAAATTGCAGTGTTGCTGATTGCTGTCAATGTAAATTCTTGTAGTTTTGTTAATGCCAAACACACTTAAATGTTACCTTTTATACATGTCACGCAAAAAATCTAAATGTAATGTTGTGTTGATCGGCCATGTTGCCCAACCCAAAACAATTGCTCTCAGCTATTTGAGTGTGTGCGCACACACACTGGCTTCCTGTAGGCTTTCCTTTAATAACAGGCCCTGAGTTGACTTGTAGCACTGCAGTTTACTGGATGATCACATGGGTGTGCAGATTCATACAAAGACTTTAATCCCTGGTTGAGTTAAACCGGGCTAGTTAGAGGATTAGATGGTAAAAAATAAAGAGTCTTTATTTCCTCTAATGTTGGTGTCTTTTTGTTGTCGAACATTTATATCATATTCCCAAATTTATTTTGGGAACACTCTAGTACTCTGAAATGTCACAGGGCCCCAAATGAATATGCAGCTGAATATAGTTTCAATCAAAAACACAATTTATTCCTGCTGTTTACTTAAGAATACAGTACAGACAGTATATCTTGTTACATTAATGACACATTATTCACATGGGGTCTGGTAGTACTAATCCCTAAACAAAATGTATTTTCAGAGTCTTCTGTTTTAGTTTGATCATCAAAGTTTTAATTTTGCTTAATAAAATGTTTGTTTTTATTCTCGCAGGATTGGCAGCCACCATTTGCCTGTGATGTTGAGAGACTGAAGTTCACACCACGGATACAAAGGCTTAATGAATTGGAGGTAGATTCTTATCATGTATACATTTAAGATACTGTATTCATTTTACCCCCTCCATATAGGGAGTTTAAAAATCGAGCTGACGAAACACGGACAAAGTCAATTGAATTTTTATTCTTTTCTTATTCATTTCTTGTTTTTTTCTCACAATTAAATAACCTCTGTTTGATTTTGTGTTTAGGCTCAGACCAGAGTCAAGCTCAACTTCCTGGATCAAATAGCAAAATTCTGGGAGCTTCAAGGATGCACTCTGAAAATTCCTCACGTGGAAAGAAAGATTTTGGATCTTTACCAGCTGAATTCGGTATGTGCAAATTCTGCGCTATATTTCCAAATTTCTCCCACAAACACGGCAACGCTCGTTCACAGACACTGTGGAATCATCATCACAGACATCTCCTCTCTGCTCTAGTTTTTTAACACTTTTCGCATTCCTAACAGACGTCACATGATTCGTCTGCGTCCGTTGGTAACGCCTCGAAAAAATTAACCAGGAGGTCCCAGACTAATACATATTTAACTTTTAGCCTGACTACGCCAGGCAAAAAAAAAAAGACATGTTTGTGGAATAATTTACACCTGTACGACTTGTTTCTACACAGGAATGAGAACCCGCATTCTGAAATATTGAACTCACGGTTTCTCTCTCTCCATAGCTGGTGAAAGAAGAGGGGGGTTTCGATGCGGTCTGCAGAGAGCGGCGCTGGACCAGGATATCCGTCAAGATGGGCTTTGCTCCAGGCAAAGCAATTGGCTCTCATCTGCGAACACACTATGAGAGGATCCTCTTCCCATATAACCTGTTCCGGACTGGATCCAATCTGCCCGTACGTCACGTATGTTTTTTCTTTTCCCAGCAGAGCAGCTGCAGCTCGACTCGTTCACAGCTTGTTGTTCACAGTTGAGCGGATGTTTGCTGGTCGAATTTACAATGGCAGTCCATTGCAGGACAACAGGCTACTGATTTTGTCCACCAGCTCAGTACCCACAGGATTGATATAGTTGACAGTATTATAGTTGGTGAGACACCGGTGTCAAAAGAAAGAGAGCTTTGTTTAGTTGAACCCTCTCTTTAGCTGATGATTGCAATACCTAGGTTACTGTATAACCAGTACAACACATGTGCATCCAACATTTTTTGTCCAATCTGTATTGTTTGTGGTTTTATTGATTTTGATTAAATTCAGGGGGAGATGCAGCTATTTTTGCTTGCTTTAGTTTTAACCAGACTAGTTCAGTGTTAAATAACGTGAGGTTTTGCCTGCCTCTCTCTGCAGAAGGCCACCTTGACCAATGACACTAAAGATAAGGAGTACACCCCTCATGACCTGCCGCAGCGGCAGTCTGTCCAGCCCCAGGAGACCTGCAGTATCGCTCGCCGAGCAAAACGAATGAGATCTGAAGTGAGTCGATCTTTCTTTCTCACTGTGCTCTTGATATTGTCGCACCAGTCATATAACATTCATATCCATACAACTTTAACACACATTCAACACAGGTTAACCACAGAGCAGATAAAAATGTCTTGTGAGGCTGTCGAGTTTACAACAAGATGTTTTTACATTTTGTTTCCACCAGGACTGAAGAACCTGGGACAAGCCACATATTTCCCACATTAGTTCCCTGGTGTAAAGGGAATACACTAGATTCCTCACTTGCGACCCAGTGTTATGTACAGCTCCTGGCTTTATGTTTCTTTCTAAATATGATCTTTACATCTATCTTTGATTCTAACAGAGAGGTTGTGTTAAAACCGAACCTGGGGAAGTTTGTGAGAATCGTCCCAATCTCAGGAGGAGGATGGGAACATGTACTGCCAAACCAGAGCCTGGTAGGAAACAAAGACAGTCATTGCTCTTTGGTTTATAATACAATATCAATGTGTTGGTTGAAATGAGTGACACTTTTAGAGAATCTTAAAGCTTCTATTGAGCCTTCGTCGTTGTGTTTCAGTGAGAATGGCAGTCACAGAGGTGAAAACAGAGCCCATTGATCACAAGGATCCAACAGAATATGAAGAAACTGTATTGAATATAATAAACAAACCTCCCCAGAATAAAGTAAGTTTATTCTATGGTACTAAGATGATGGTTGACGTCGCAAAGAATCCTCATCACAATCTGCTGTGGGTCACACACATGAAAGAATAATGCAGCACCCACCGCTGTTCCGTGTCCTTAGGTGGACCAGTACATGTGCCTGGTGTGTGGCAGTGGGAGTGCTGAGGACCGCCTGCTGTTGTGCGACGGCTGTGACGACAGCTATCACATCTTCTGTCTGATCCCTCCCCTCCACGACGTTCCCAAAGGCGACTGGAGATGCCCCAAGTGCCTGGCTCAGGTGAGCTGCAAACCCTCCTCCCTCCAGGGAGCCACATCCTGACAGAGAAGCTCGTAATTGGGAACAAGAGTATATGCTCCTGTCATATCAACAAATATAGTGGTTTGTTTTGAACTTCATATTCTAACCTTTCTCCCGCAGGAATGTGGCAAACCTCCTGTCGCTTTTGGCTTTGAGCAGGCCAGCAGGAGCTACAACCTGCAAGCTTTTGGAGACATGGCTGATTCCTTCAAGTCTGATTATTTCAATATGCCAGTTCATGTGAGTTCACAACACTCATAAATTGATATTTAAGTGGCTGCCATTTTACACATCATCTCCTCTTACGTCTTTTGTCCTTTCTGTGATGCGGTAATTTCAATAAAAGTAACTGTTTGTTCAACATTTATTAGCATTTTGGTGGTGCAATTGCACAGTTACACACACTGTCCTAATCCTGACATTATTTATTCTAATATATAACCTGAAATATGGCCTCTCTAGCCTGTGGAAGTAAACTTTTTACTGGTATTATTTATTACTGCTGTGTGCACCAAATACTGGTAATATCAACATTCACAAAATATTCCAGTACATGAAAATGTTCTATTTTTAATCACAAAAAACCTTTTCTGAGAATTGGGCAGATTCTAAAGGGAAGTTTTCTCATACTCCCAGTTATTTGGTTTTATGACTTTGGTCTGAAACAAAGGAATGCTTTGATAACACACTTTCAGAGAGAGTCCTGTTTGTCTTATCTGATACTTGAGGGGGGCAGGGAGCCAGACAAAGCAGACCTCATGAAATCAAGGATAGAAAATGTTAGCTACACAAATTCTTGAAAAAATTAATTTAAAAAAGCTGATGTACTTTACATTGATCTAAACAATTCATGAACAAGAGCAGCAGTGATTGTAAAAAAAAAACCCCATTCAAGTTAATCTTGTCAATGTGTGTTTTTTCGTGTGTTTAATCCAGTGCATTCTGTGTATTTTTAGATGGTTCCCACAGAGCTGGTGGAGAAGGAGTTCTGGCGCCTCGTCAGCACCATCGAGGAGGATGTCACTGTAGAGTACGGAGCAGACATCGCCTCCAAGGAGTTTGGGAGTGGTTTCCCTGTGAGGAACAGCCATTTTGAGATCTCTCCTGAGGACGAGGTACAAACAGTCTGTTGTTATGGTGATGATGTTTTATACTTGTGAAAATTAATTTTGATGATAACCTGATAAGATATGTTTATGTTTGTCACTCTCCGATATCTTGTGAAAAATACAGTTAATGATGCCTAAAAAATGCTCACCCTCAATACAAATATTGATTAAAAAGGAAAAATTGGAAATTCTCTCCAAAGGATGTTGGTTTTTTCAAAACATCTTTCAGTGTTTCCTAAAGCAGTGAAGGTTTTCGACTGGACCCTGAGAGACATGGACAACACTGATACTGTGTATTTGATTTCAGACGTGATGAGTTTTCAGTTCACAGGACTGTATTTGAGTGTTGAGACCTGTCTCTGACCCACAGCACTACCTGAGCAGCGGCTGGAACCTGAACAACATGCCGGTGCTCGATGCCTCGGTGCTGACTCACATTACAGCCGACATCTGTGGGATGAAGTTGCCCTGGCTGTATGTGGGAATGTGCTTCTCCTCTTTCTGCTGGCATATTGAGGACCACTGGAGCTACTCCATAAACTATCTGCATTGGTAAGAGCCTTCACCTCACTCTATAATGTGTCAATAATAGTGATTGATCGCTTTGTTACTGAAATATCTTTCAAAATCGGACAACCTGGAAGTAATTTATCCATTTGGTGATGTTCTGAGTATTTTTTCACTCAGCCGAAAATAGTATTACTAAAATTAGAATACATTGTGGTCAGTACTGGTGATATAACCTTTTCCTATTGGAGTTTATTGAAACTGTTTGACCATATGTTTAGGGGGGAGCCAAAGACGTGGTACGGGGCCCCTGGTTATGCTGCAGAGCACCTCGAGTCTGTCATGAAGAAACTGGCCCCTGAGCTGTTCCATTCCCAGCCAGACCTCCTACACCAGCTGGTCACCATCATGAATCCCAATACGCTGATGAACAATGGCGTCCCGGTAACCGGCTCACACCCATACACTCATTCATCGGTCTTTTGCAAATTTCAAATTCAAATATGATTCACATACTTTGCTTTGCAAATGAAGTACTGGTGATGATGCTAATGCATCAGATTAAATCTGAAACAAATATTGAACTTGGAGTTTTTCTGCCCTTTTATTACTCTTTACTAGATCTATCGCACCAACCAGTGTGCAGGCGAGTTTGTCATCACATTTCCCAGAGCTTACCACAGTGGATTCAACCAGGGTTTCAACTTTGCAGAAGCTGTCAACTTCTGTACAATGGACTGGGTAAGAAATTAGTTCATCCATCTGTTTACACAGCACCAGCCATATTTTTTTTTGTCTTTATTCAAATGTAGTGATTTTGCACCATCCTCCAGTAAATGTTTTTTTTTTTGTTTCCAGAGATCAGGGATAACATGCTTACTTAAAATTTACTAGGAGCATTTTTCTTCTTTTAAAAGCTCGGTGTGTAGGATTTAATCACATCTAGCGGTGAAGTTGCAACTGAATGCCCCGAAACCATAGGCATTGTTACACCAATGAAACAATAATTATAAACATTGTGTTCCATTTATGCGGCTTGGTCCTCCTAAATACTATACACTTGACCTTTAACATAAAATATGGAGTTATCAGAAGAGAATAACAATTCTGAAAACACCTGTAGACATACGACACAGATAATAATAAAAAATAAAGATCTGAAAAAGAATTAAGAAATGAATGTGGTGGAAAAATGTCTTCACATGTATGTGTTCAGTAATGATAATGATAATGTTGTTTCTATTGTTATTTTTCTGCTGCGTTAGTGACTTGTCTTTATTTTTTCTGGCAGATGCCAATCGGTCGTAACTGTGTGCAACACTACCGCCAGCTGAGCAGGTACTGTGTCTTCTCGCATGACGAGATGGTTTGTAACATGGCCTGTAAAGCAGACACCATGGACGTGGACCTGGCATCAGCGGTGCAGAAGGAGATGACCATCATGGTCCAAGAAGAAGAAGAACTAAGACGGAAGATTAACAAATTGGTGAGCAGCTTTTGTCAGAAGGACCTGTCTTTTTTCATCAGTAAATATTTGAAATGGAGGCAGCATGACGTTTTTTCTGCATTTAGAGCACACAACACGATTGAAACTGAGACTACAGAGGTGAAATTTAAGGTCTAAATCTCATTAATTCTTCAGTAGGTTATATCCTGTTATCACAAAGGTAAACCTTTTAAATGGTGTCATCAAGGATAAATTAGAGAAAACTTGAAGATATTTAACATTAAAGGTTCAAAGATTTGGATGAATTGACTGCACAGCTGTCACATTTGGCTCATCTGTCTCTTGCCGCTCTAACAACTGTGAATTTGTGTCCCCAGGGCGTGGTGCAGTCAAAGCAGGTGGATTTTGAGGTGCTCCCAGACGAGGAGCGGCAGTGCAGCAAGTGTCGGACCACCTGCTACCTGTCTGGTGTCACATGTGCTTGTAGTCCCGGCAAGATGGTCTGTCTGTACCACACCAGGGACCTCTGCTCGTGTCCTCACGTCAACCTGACAATCCAGTGAGTCTTCTGTATCCACATCAACTGAACACACTCACTCCTTGATTTGACAGATTTCAGCTTTTACTGAGATATGTGAAGTGGTACTTGCATTTTTCCTAAATACTACCATAGAAGCAACTTGTATTTTTCAAGTTTGGCTAAAATAAAATATAAAAAATTACTTACTTTATGTATCACAGCTGCATTATATTTCTGAGCACAATTCACAAATGGATCATCTAACTTCAAGATTATGAGGTTTTTGCCCACATGTTCTTAGTTAAAGGGCACTTTTTTGCATTTTTCGTCAGAAATTTAAAAAAAAGTTTAAAAATGCAGTTCATGGGGCAGTGATTTGGGTACATGTGGTTTTAAAATGTCATTAAGTTTTAACCTCATTAGATGATGGAAATCAATTTGCAACATCCTAATAATGATACATCTTACATATACTTTTCTAAAAATATACCTGCGTAAGTCAAATCAGCTGTGTTATATAAATAACCAAGCTGTTTGGTTTTGCAGTAATAGTTGAAAATGAAAAGTAGCTGGTAAATGTAAAAAATTAAGAAGTACACATAAGCTTCCTGCCTTGTGTACTATTTTATTTAGAAAAAAATGTCTACTACATTTTACTTTCTATTGGGCCTCAGCAAATGACACAATCACCATGGTAAATTCATTTTCCTGCTTTATCATTTCCTGTAGTTACAAGTTTACACTGGATGAGTTGTACCCCATGATGGCATCAGTGACGCTGCGAGCAGAGTCATACAAAGACTGGCTCTCTAATGTTCAGGAGATCCTGGAAAATAAAGGAAACAAGAAAAGAGGTTTGAAGAAAACTTGTATTTTAAACCCAAATCTGCTTTGTCCTTATTTTAATGAGATACACTCATTATATCACTTTATATATATTATTATCCATATTGCATGCCAGCCATGTACAAAGCAGATATTTTGGAGTTTTTTAGAAAAGGAGAAACCTTTTATTACAAAAGTAAAAATAATAACATTGACCTACCGCCTGTGTGTGTGTGTGTTTCCTGAGAAGTAAAAGTAAAATTTTCTGGTCAGGTTTGGAAGAGCTTCACAGTTTGGTGGAGCAGGCAGAAACAAAGGCCTTCCCACAAACCAGCCTGCAGGAGCAGCTCCGCACAGTCACCACAGAGGCTGATAAAGTTGCTGTGATGGCACAACAGCTTCTCAATGGGAAGAGGCAGACGAGGTACTACAAAAATAGATTTGACATGTTTACATGAGAATCAAAATCAGACTGAAACACAAATATCCATTTCATAAGTCAGATATTGCTGATATTAAATCTCTAGCTTGTTGTATTTTTCTAGACATGACGGCTTTACAGTATATTTTGATGAAAGCTGACTCCCATTACACTTATTAACTGTTATTGACTCATTTACTGCTAGTATTTTCCACTAAATGCCAGAAATAGGTGGCAAAATACAGACTTTATTTTGAAGATGCCAACCTCAGTTTAGAGGAAATCCCCAAAAAATAGTGCTGTTACTGTCTGTTAAGCAGTTTCCGTCTGTTTCAGGTATCGTTCTGGAGGAGGAAAATCTCAAAACCAGAATGAATTGACTGTGGAGGAGCTGAGGTCTTTCATCAAACAGTTGGACAACCTGCCATGTACCATCCGACAGGCTCCTTTACTGAAGGTAATTAAGCTTCTATTTGATGAATTTATTGTTTTCCAACATATTTTTCTCCAAATGACAGAATGTTAAATATCATGAAGATTTTAATTGGGGAGGGGGGGTTCGTGATGTATTTGAGTGAAGTTATTTAAGTTTTTTAACATTGTTGTCCAAGTATTTACATGCTGGTACTACATACATGTTCAATATGACTTTCAGGACCTGTTGACCCGGGTGGATGACTTCCAGCAGCGCAGTGAACGTCTCCTTTCAGACGAGTCCCCCAGTCCGCTGGAACTGCAGGACCTGCTGGATGTGAGTCTGGGCCTGGACGTGGAGCTGCCGCAGTTGCCCCTGCTGAGGGAGAGACTGGAGCAGGCTCGCTGGCTGGAGGCCGTGCAGCAGGCCAGCAGCTGGCCGGACAGCCTCTGTCTGGACACCATGAGGAGGCTGATTGACCAGGGCGTAGGTCTGGCCCCGCACGGCTCCGTGGAGAGAGCCATGGCTCGTCTGCAGGAGCTGCTGACGGTATCGGAGCAGTGGGAGGAGAAGGTGCTCAGCCTGATAGAGGCCAGGTGAGGTCACAAAGCCGCACTGGACCTGTTGCATTTGCACCTTCAGTTTCCAAAGTTTTTTTGGTTTTTTTTGAGGGGGTCAATCCTGTAGCTATGTTTTTGAATGAAGAAACAAACAAATGGACTACATGGTAACATAAGGTTTGATTGGATTCTACAGTAGTAGAACTACAAAAATAACAAATGGTTGTTGTTTGAAACCAGCTTAAACTCCAGACAGTGCAGAGTGAAATGTGCCACGTCTGCAGAGCTGGATCATGGTGGATAAAGAGGATCATGGTGTTGTGATAGTGCTTAACCCACTAATGGCTCCACAGGGACTACACATTGTAAAGCAGCAAACACGTCAAATAATCAGATTTTTGGTCTTTATATATAACTGTGTGGGGGGAAAATGTTGTTGAAATCAGATTTTTTTTTGTCATCCATAAATACATTAGTTGAATGAATATTAAAACTCTTGTCACTTCACAGGCCATGTCACAGCTTAGAAACACTTGACGCTGCTCTACAAGAAGTAGAAAACATCCCGGCTTATCTGCCTAACTGTCTTCAGCTGAAGGATGTCGTCACCAAGGCCAAGAAGTGGCTGCACGAAGCTGAAGCTCTCCAGGTAAAATAAATCTAATTTATTCTGGGATTTGGCCACAGATGGTGTGTGGAATTAATCTTGTGTGATCGTGTTCGCAGCTCGGGGGTCGTATTCCTGTGCTGGACAGCCTCTCTGAGCTGGTTCTCATAGCAGAGAGCATCCCAGTGAGGCTTGACCCACTGAGTCGTTTGGAGGCGCTCGTCACTGATGTTCAGGCCTGGAAGGAAAGCGCAGCAAAGACATTCCTACTGAAAAACTCCCCTTTCTCTCTCCTTGAGGTAAACCGACATATTACTTGGCACAAGTCATTTAAAGCCATTTTATATTTTCAGACCAACCGGTAATGTGTGTTTGCTTTCATGTTCTCAGGTGCTTTGCCCAAGATGTGACATAGGGACCGGACACCAGAGGTCAAGATCTAAAAAAGCAAAAGAGGCTCCACAGATAAATAAAAAAGCTGCAGCAAAAATGGAGTCTCTATGTGACGTGGAGAGAGCGCTCTCTGAGAGCAAGGACTCCGCTTCTGCTGTGAGTGGAGCTGTATTTACAGATTTTTCTTTCTCCACAACAAGTATAATTGTTTAATACACCTGTGAAACAAAGTTCTAATCAAAAAGCAAGCAAACTTCTCAGACTGCAAAAAAAAATACTGACAGACTGAGAATTGTTTATAATTTTATTTAATCTATTTAATTTTCTTTCCTCACAGATGACCACTCTCGCTGAGGTCCGCCAGAGGGAGATGGAGATCTTGTTGGCTCTGAGGGCTTCGAATGAATCGAAGCTTCTTCCTGCTGAAAGCTGTGGCACACCCAGTGTTTGTGTTTGCCAAAAGGTCCCCTCAGGTGCCATGGTGCAGTGTGAGCTCTGTCGAGAAGTTTTCCACTGCGGCTGTGTGGACGCAACCGCAGACCTCGAGTACGGCCAAGCCTGGCTTTGCCCTCTTTGTCAGCGGTCGAGAAAACCCCCTCTGGACAAGGTCCTGCCACTGCTGGCTTCACTGCAGAGGATTCGGGTGCGACTTCCAGAAGGAGACGCCCTTCGTTTCCTCATCGAGAGGACAGTGCGGTGGCAGCACAGAGTTCAGCAGGCGTGCACAGAGGGAGTTCTGGAGAAGGTGTCAAAGATGGTCAGTGGAAACACATTTTAAAACGTGTTGAATCACCTGACTGTTGCTCTGCAGATATAAGTCATTATCAGAAGGATTGCTTGCTTCACTAGTGACATGGATGCATTGTTCTGTTTGGTTTTCAGGTGAGAGCTGGATCCAGAACATCTTCACATCTGACTCAGGAAATAAATGGTTCATCTTTTTACACAGAGCACAAGTCTGTCCCACTCCAGGGTCAGTGTTAAAGCCTTTACACAATTTTCCTCCACACATACTTTACAGTTATTCTTTTTATTTCACCCTCTGAACTTATTTATCATGTTGGTCACAGGGCTTGGTCCTGAGCTGGATGAGCTGATGGTGGAGGGATTCCTGCTGCAGGTCACCCTACCTGAGACCGAGCAGCTGTACAGATACCTGCTGTACAAACTGGCCCCCCTGCCCTCACTTTGCAGCCCCAGTGGGAACCACACAGACCAGGACCCGCAGTCTCCGAGAGGGAGCCCCCATCACAACAAGGTAATGATGATCACAGCTTAGATTTTTGCTCGGGGAGCACATTCACAATCACATGTGATATTAAGTCACTATTTTTAAATATATTTATTGTAATGATTATGTCTCCATGCAGAAAGTAGCCCCCAGTCTCAAAAAGGATGCCGTGAATTGTCAGAGCAAAAGGACCAAGCGGCGTAAGGAAAGCTCTGACTCTCAGCACAGTGAGAAGGCCAAGAAGTGCCGTAAGAAGAAGTCCAAGAAAAGCAAAGAGAGGAGTGAAGAGACCAAGAGGACAAGTTCTCCGACACACACCGCGTCTGCTCCATCAGACTCGGAGGAGGATTACTCACTGTGTGCTGCACCATGGTGCAGAGAGCCAGAGGGTGACGAGGTTCGTTTGATATCACATACACTGCACATAACATCACCTGACCTGAGTGTGAACTGACGAATCGAACAGCACCTAAAAACAACATTTTTCCGCCTTTCAGGTAAACTGGGTCCAGTGTGACGGCAGCTGCAACCAGTGGTTCCATCAGGTCTGTGTTGGTCTGTCTGCTGAGCGAGCAGAGAGGGAGGACTATGTTTGCATAAGCTGCACACAGCCGAACTACAAAAGAGGAGAATGAAGACCAAAATGTGACTTTGAAGGATCAGCAGTTTTGTTGCCGCAGCACTTAAGTGCACACCTGAACTCTGTGTGCCCTGTGCCCCCCCACCTACCCCGACCCTCTGGCTTGCCCTTAGTGAACTTGGTGCTATTTACTTTTTTTCCGGAGTTACGAAAGACTTCTGTCGCTGTTTTGATCACGTGGCTGGTTTTTCAGCTAATCAACTAATCCTTTCTGAAACTTTCCAAGACTTGATGCAAATAAACAAAATGGCAAAATGTTTCAAGAACCAACAGCGCAGGGATATTTTTCAACCAAAAGAAGAAAAGAAAAAAGTCAATTTGACATCAGATTTTAAAAAGAAATTCTCTCTTCTTTTTTTTTTACATGCATCTGAACAATGTGAAACTTATCTTTCTCTTGTAGAGTAAATATTATTTATCTAAGCAATAACTGAACTGATCAATTGAAGTTCAGTTTTCAACTGAGCTATATTTGTGCTTAGACATTCTTTGATAGGATGCCTTGTTGAAGCTAAAATTCACTTTATGAATCCTATGATCTTACACAGTTCAGTTAAAATTTGTGAACAAATCGAATCAGAAACAAGAGAGCCAATGACTGTACGTCTGACTTGTTGATCTAAAGTGTGCAAAAAATTTGCACCTGAAGATTTTCCCTTTAAGAAATAATTGACTTTGATATTTAGTCAGATTTCCTTTTCCCGCTGTCTGCGGAGGAATAACCCGAGCCCTGGATCTGTAGTTCCTGGTGCTGGTGGAGACTTGATGCTGTTCACAAAGTAAGAATGAACTGTCCGACATCAAAGGAATGTACATTTTGTTTTTAGGGTGGATTTTCCCTTTATATGGTTTAGGATGAAAATATCGTGTTGGATTTAGATTTAACACCGACTGTGTGATTTATTTGCCACGGGTATATGACCTTTTTCTGCTCCTTTGCGTAAATAATATAATTCATATGTTGCAGTTTGCATTATAAAATAAAAAAATGTTTGTTCCCATATGCCTGGACCTGTCCATCTTGCTGAAAATCATACAAGTAAAACGTATCTACTGCTGTCTGAAAACATTTGGCAAGGCTGATTTTAAAGTTCCTAGAAAAAAGAATGTCAAACAGCTGGTATCGGTGCTGTTTTGATCACAAATGGCTGCTGAGATGCTTCTTTAGAACTCTTCAATGTAGCTGCTCATTACATCTTCATTTCAGTCTTTGCTGCAAGTTGAAGCAACTGTGACCTGAAGTTAACCTGCTGGGAACCGACGCATTCAAAGACATTGAAACCCAATAGCGACAGGATGTGATCTGAAGTGGCTCACCTCATCTCTTCAAAGCTGCTGATTATGATTAGTGTTAACTTCAAATGAATTTATACAGCTTGAGTCTGTACCTGTTGCATATGTATTTTTGATCTGTAAAAAGAAGAACTCATTTACTTAAACTGATTTAAGCACAACAACAGGAACCAATCCTGTATGTGTAGAGATGTCACTTTTGGCTGATTGTTCAGTTCACAAAAACACAAAAAGGTGAACTCAAACAATTCATATACTGTTGGGAAAAACAGTTGGGTACATAAATACTGGGGGGAAAAACTGTTCCTTATTCATAATTCATTGTATCACACGAACATGCAGTGGGTAATTAATAGCTAAAACTAAAAAAAATGTTGTGACTGATAAATTATGATTCATAAACATATTAACTATATCTCTATTAGCCCGTACAGTACACAGGTTGTAGTGGTGTCCTGTTGTTTGCAGTAGTCTGCAGTACAAATGTCACTTCACATGTAAAGTAGTCAAGACGTTAACAATGTTTAAATAGTCTGTCACAACCATGGACGTTACCTCCAAATTAATCCATATTTCTGCCACTTTGTTCTCAGTGAAACTTCCTTTTTGTTCACACACTATGCAAATACGAAAAAAGTGTAATTTCACATCCTGAGCAGCCTGACCACCTGCTGCTTCTGTCAAGTTATCGTTTTCATTTTAGAATATATTTTATATATTTAAGGATACATTTTTGTATTTACCAATACTTGTAAATTATTAAGGAAATTAAAAGTTATGTTACTTCAAATAAAAAGGTGATGTGCTGTGGACAACTGTACCTGACAGTCCACACTCAGGGGAAAGTACCCTGGACCCTGAGGGGGCGTGGCCTGTCGTTCAACGTCTCGCCATTTTCCTCCTGTTGTTGTTAGCTTGCTAGCTAAACAGGCTACCTGTTTCTAGCATCACTCGCGGTCCAAAGAAATAATTAAAATAAAGATATTCGACTCACAGCTGAGTAGCTGTTGACGATCCACCGCCGCCCTGTCCCCGTCGTCATGGAGGAGGAGTATTACAGCGGCGGAGGAGACTGGGAAGGCACGGACGGTCACACGGTGAGAGCTCCACTTGTTGCTGTAGGTGGAAGCAGCGTTAGCTTAGCTGCGGCTGCGACCGCCGCCGGCTCGTTGTGACAATTGAACATCAAACACCCGCGAAGCCCAAACACAGAGGTGGTGAGCGGGGGCAGATGTGTCCCCGCCGCTGTAATGTAATGGTGTAACGAGAGTGTGAACCCGCAGCGGCTCCGTGGGAGCTGCAGGCTAACTGACGACACGCTGCTCATGTCCACTTGGCTGCAGCCGCCAACGAACCTCGAGCGTCACGTTGGCTGCGTGACCTAAATTTAAATCGGACTTCAGGTAGAGATTGGACGTCTGCAGCAAAATCAGCAGCACGTCAGTTGTGTTCACTACACGTGCACCCACCGGTTTGTCGAATAGTTTGTAGTGACCGATCAGATCCAGGAGTTGTCTCTGTGGACGTGTAGTGACAGAATCCATCCGCAGCGTGTTTGATCACTTTTATTCAATAATGTCAAACATTCATTTGATGATGCTCAGTCAGTCATGCCACTGGAGCTTGAAACATATCATACATCTGACAACCATATGGAAACAGTGTCCATGGTGTTAGTATGTGACTCACCAGTCCTCCTGGCACACCTCTGTGTGTCACACCAAGAGAGAGGACAGAATTTGACAGCAGCGTAAAACAAACGTGTCTTTCAGGAGGAGGGTTACGTCGAAGGGGAAAATGACGGAAAAACCCAGGAAGATTGTCTGCAGAAGTTTTCCAGCAGGGACTACATCATGGAGCCTGCGGTCTTCAACACCCTCAAAACGTAAGCGCCCGTCTCCCATACGAACACGATGTAAACTGTCTGTCATTCTGCCATGATGAGATCGGCACAACGAAATGATCAAACACTGGTGTTTTGGTCACTAACAGAGGAATCATTAAGATCTACTGAAAATTGGATGATAACCATCCTTAAACATAAGCCATGTTTTCCCCCCCACAGGTATTTCCAAGCTGGTGGTTCTCCAGAACACGTCATCCAACTTCTCTCAGAAAACTACTCTGCTGTGGCGCAGACTGTGAACCTGCTGGCAGAGTGGCTCATTCAGATGGGTAGGTAACCGCCGGCCACGTTTGTGATCATGCTGTTGAGGTAAGTGTGTCATCATTGCTATTTGATTGATATTAATCTGTAAGTTCTGTATTTTCACTGCAGGTGTGGAGCCTGCTCAGGTCCAAGAGCGAGTAGAAAACCACCTCAAGAGTCTCCTCATAAAGCACTTTGACCCTCAGAAGGCAGATTCCATTTTCACTGTTGAGGGAGAGGTGAGATTTGTGAACGCTAGTGGGGGTTTTGTGTTTTTTTTTAACAATAACAGTTCCCTCATATTATGTGCATCGTGTGCTAAAGACTTTGTCACCAAGGTTACATTCAACTGGAGTTGTTATGAGCCATATTTGGCACGAGATGTGCGGAAGATGTGCACGCATGAAACTAATCCAGTCTGCTGTGTGTGTCAGACTCCTGCCTGGCTCGAGCAGATGATTGCACACACTACGTGGAGAGATCTCTTTTATAAGCTGGCAGAGGCTCACCCCGACTGTCTGATGCTCAACTTCACTGTCAAGGTAACTTACTCTAAAACAACTTCACAGATATTATTGCTTCATGATTTTCTTCATTGCCTCTTAGTATAAGAGCATTTAATTTAAAGACATAACTTGGGCATTATTTTTAACATTCAAACAAATGATGATAGATGACCATATGATAAAATAATTAACAGTTGCAGGCAAAAGACAGGTAGAAATGAAAAATGTATTCTGTCAAGGTTTTTTGTATCTCAGCATTTTACTATAGTATAGGTATTATTGATTTGTGTGTGTGTGTGTGTCTGTGTGTGTGTGTGTGTGTGTGTGTGTGTGTGTGTGCCTGTGTGTGTGTGTGTGTGTGTGCGCATGTGTAGCTCATTTCAGACGCTGGTTACCAGGGTGAGATCACCAGTGTGTCTACAGCGTGTCAGCAGCTGGAGGTTTTCTCCAGAGTGCTGAGGACGTCGTTGGCCACGCTATTGGACGGAGGAGAGGAGAACCTGGAGAAGAACCTGCCAGAGTTTGCTGTGAGGCTTCCTTCCACTTCCTCTCTGTAAAGCATGGTTCTATGAAAGAAGAACGTCATCAACCATGTTAAGCAATCACATTATTTAATTAGAGTGCAGAGGATTTTGGTTAGTTATTATCAAGTCTGGTTGGATATTTCCAAGTATCCCATCCTTTAGTACATTGCAGTTATTGGAATATTTGACATCTATAAACTCTGAGTGTAGCATTTAGATGATGCAGAATTTTGACAACTGCCCAGATGACACAAGGAATGTGGCGTCATCTTGGGGTCTTGATTTTGCTGTTTCTGCGTTTGCTGATCTCTGCTGAGTT
Source organism: Scophthalmus maximus (assembly GCF_022379125.1). Taxonomy (NCBI): domain Eukaryota; kingdom Metazoa; phylum Chordata; class Actinopteri; order Pleuronectiformes; family Scophthalmidae; genus Scophthalmus; species Scophthalmus maximus. The sequence continues at coordinate 15,476,090 of NC_061520.1, forward strand.
GTTCCCGCCTCTCCCCTGTAGAAGATGGTGTGTCATGGCGAGCACACCTACCTCTTCGCCCAGGCGATGATGTCCATCCTGGCCCAGGAGGAACAGGGCGGTTCAGCTGTTCGAAGGATCGGCCAGGAGGTGCAGAAGTCCGCACATGAGAGGTACAGTTCTCTCACTTTCAGTTGGACCTGAGCTCTTCTCTTTGGTTTCACAGAGCAGCATTGATCATATTTGACTGCAAAAAAACATCACAGGGGCTGAATCAAGTTATTTAGATGATTTTGCTGGATAAAACCAGGTTTCGCATAAATCTGCCTTTTGCAACAAGGCCCAGGAAACTGCCTCAACCATTAAAAACCACAAACACTGATCACGCATGTGAGAGAGCCACCTGTACATACTTTTGTTTTTGGTGACATTAAGAAGTACCAAATTTCACTGTTGACAACAATTCTGTGGTTGTGATTCTTATCTCAGAGGTCATGATGCCAGTCAGATTACCCTCGCGCTCGGTACAGCGGCAGCCTACCCTCGAGCCTGCCAGGCGCTGGGTGCCATGTTGTCTAAAGGAGCCCTGAATCCCGCGGACATCACCGTTCTGTTCAAGATGTTCAGCAGCATGGACCCTCCTCCCGTGGAGCTGGTGAGGAAACAGCGTCTTTCAGCCCGTGTCCACTGAATAACCTGTTAAAGTGCCGAAGGCTGAAACATTCCTCTTTCTCGTCTTTAGATCAGAGTGCCCGCCTTTCTGGACCTGTTCATGCAGTCGCTGTTCAAGCCTGGATCAAAGATCAACCAAGACCATAAACACAAATACATCCACATCCTGGCCTACGCTGCCAGTGTGGTGGAGACGTGGAAGAAGGTACAGAGAACAGGGTTTGAAATCAGCTGATATAACGATTTAGAGAAAGTTACATACATGCAAGAATGTTCTGCCAGACGAGTAGTCGTCTACTTTTGATCAATAGAAAAATAGTTTTTTACGCTCTGTGGTTCCACACCTGCTTCTTCAACTCTCTTTAACACGTGACACCCGTTCAATCCCAGAATAAGCGAGTCAACATCAATAAAGATGAGCTCAAGTCGACTTCGAAGGCCATCGAGACCGTGCACAACCTGTGCTGCAACGAGAACAAAGGAGCTACAGAGCTGGTGGCTGAACTCGGCACTTTGTACCAGTGCATCCGGTGAGTGGACGAGCAAGATTTCTCTGCCATAGCTCCTGCACCACCCACATCTCCTGATTATTGCAAAGGAAAGAACGTGTTTCATTTGAAGAAAAACAGATTACTACTTATGATAATGTTTTAGGAGATGGGGAAAAAATGACCTAATGTGCATTAAGTTAAATCAAACATTTGTTAAATGTAGTTAAGGTGTATTAATGGATTTTATTTAACTTGTTGGTGATAACAGAAAAGGAAGAATATAATTATTAGAACAGAAATTATGGGAAATGTGTTGACAAACACATAATCATTTTCCAAAAATGTTATGAAAATTGTTATGAAAACTATCACATCATATGAAATTTATCACAACATTTCTCAGGTTGAATGAACATATGGCTTTGAATCATCTGCACACTGAAGGGAACAGAGAAAACTGTCCAACAATCGCACAGAAAATGTTTTTTCTCAGCTCACGTTAAGTGAAAAGAAAACCAAAACATCTTATTAAATGTTTACCTGCAGTTTTTAAGATCAGTGTACATCAGTATTTACGTTGGATTCCACAGAAGCAACACAACTTGCAACGCTTCCACTTGCTCCTTAATAGATTTTTTAATGTGTATGTGACATTGGCAATTGAAATTGATCTGGAAGAAAACATATAAATAACCTGTAATTTGATAACAGGATTTTCCTTGACTTGACTGACCACCCTGACTCAATGTGTGTGTTTGTGTTCGTGTGTTCAGCTTTCCAGTCGTTGCCATGGGAGTTTTAAAGTGGGTGGACTGGACGGTGTCTGAGCCGCGGTACTTTCAGCTCCAGACCGACCACACTCCAGTACATTTAGCTCTGCTGGACGAGGTCGGAGGTCACTACACAGATGACAATTTTCCCGCCTTTAAGACATGAGGTGAATGTTAACACAAACGCCTCCTCTCTGCACAGATCTGCACGTGTCACCAGCTGCTGCACCCACAGGTCCTCCAGCTGCTCATCAAGCTGTTTGAGACGGAGCACTCGCAGCTGGACGTCATGGAGCAGGTGTGTGCGTTTTGTGGATGATAAAATACAATAACTTCTCGTTTCACTTTTCAACACGAGTCTGACAGCATGTTGGTTTTATCCCCCTCCCCCAGCTGGAGCTGAAGAAGACTCTGCTGGACCGAATGGTTCATCTGCTGAGTCGTGGCTATGTCCTGCCAGTGGTTGGTTACATTCGAAAGTGTCTGGAGAAACTCAACACAGATATTTCCCTCATCAGATACTTTGTCACCGAGGTAACAGCCGGTTCTGATCTTTGCAGATCCTGTAAGTCTCGAACTATGATTTATACATGAGGCCCCTCTGGCCTAAAAGTCGAAACATGTCAGGTAGCACTAGGCGAGTCAGTAAAGTAAAAAGGTGCCTGAAAATGGTAAATGATTGAATATGCAGTATGAAGTCATTGAGTTACTGATATTGCCACTGTGTCAACAGTGAAGCATTAGCATGAGCTGTGATAAAATTATTTGATAATTTTTTTAGGGTAAATCTTATGAACAATTGTCAGTTAGTGTTCACACATCAGTATTTGTCAAATTAACGTACTTGAAAACCGTCCTGTTTTAATGCCGTGTTCACAGATATTACTAACATGCACACGACTACTTCTACTACTAACATGTTTCAACTCGTGTTTTTCTCCACCAGGTGCTGGATGTGATCGCGCCTCCCTACACATCAGACTTCGTTCAGCTCTTCCTGCCCATCCTGGAGAACGACAGCATCGCAGGGACAATCCGCACCGAGGGAGAACATGATCCTGTGGCAGAGTTCATCGGTGAGTGAAGCGCCGGCAGTTTGAGCCGGAGCAGTCGTTCTATTTGGCCCAACAATATTAGAGCTTTGCATGTTGCACATGAGTAGGGAGTGTTTTTTATCACACACGAACGAACGAACGAACATGTGACTGTGAAACCGGAAGTTAAAATAATGCGTATGTGGAGCTAATGTGTGGAGTTTTGCCCTTTTTTTTTCCTCCAGCTCATTGCAAGTCAAATTTCATCATGATTAACTGATGTGGAAACGGACACTGAAAACATTCTCGGTGGAGATTGCACCAAGACAAGTTACAAGGACAGAAGAGCTGTGATCTTGACAACAAACTGAACGTTCTGCTTGATGCTGAAGCACGTCGCTCGGAGACGAGACAGACTTTTCACTTTGACCAAGTGAATGAGGATTATTTCGTATTGAGACAACGAAAAAGGCAAATGTCTCTGAGTTGATGGACTGAAAGAGAAGTACGGTAACACGGCAGAGAAGCTTCTTCTCTGAACATGCAGCTAAATGTTTTTCTTTTTCAACATTGTATTTTCTAGATTTTATGTTTGTTTGAGCGATTTTAAAATAAAAACCGGAATGTGTAGATTTTTACTGTGCATTTAAATTTTATGCAATCATGATTAAAAAATGATTCTCCATAAGATTACGTAAATTCCATTCAGTCTTGTGTTTATATTGGAGCCACCTCGCAGTCAGGTGTGATCAACAAATACACATCATTGTACAGGTGAGGACCCTCGAGTCGCCCGTCTCAAGTGCAGATACTGTTGAGAATAAGATCTACTTTATCTGACATTGGTGAATATTTATGGTCTGTAACCAAGTGACAACCCACCGTGACATCACCCATCGGGTTGTGAAGCCCTGTTGAAGCCCCTGAGTTTAGTATTTTATCATCTTTGAGCATCCTGCTGTATTGACGAAGACTTGAAAGGGGAGATGGAGGCCATGAACTCTTCAGGAAAATGTTTACTTGCTTAACAAATCAAACAGACGTCTTCCTGCAGCCAGCGGAGTCGCCCTCTGATGGTGATTCAAGAGCATACAGGTTTCAGATACTTGCGCATTGGCGTCACTTTCTGGGCTCAGTGATGACGTCCATTATCATATACAGTCTTATGTAACATCAGAGTACAGGTTTTCTGCAAAAAATGGATACATGTGGTAAATGCAGGTGGCCCAAGAACTTTGTATTATCATGTCAAGACGGAGTAACTGACACTCAAAGGTCATATTTTGTGTGGAGCATTCCTTTTTAGTGTTTATTGGCATAGTTTGAAACAACTTATCAGCTCATTTAAAAATTTCTGATGTGTAGATTGTTCAGCGTGAAAAAAATTACATAAATCTTTATTTGAAATCAAAAAGGCACTCTTTCAAATCCTGCATCGGGTTGTGGTGCAATCTGGTAAGTACAGTAACACCAGGCGCTGACAACATTCAGTGTCGGAGCAGTGCAGCACAAACACCAGTTGTTCTTTGGCTGAGTCCGTTTGCATTCAAGTAAAAACTGAAAACCTGCTGTGTTCATGTCCTTTAGATAATGTAAACTGAATTTATTGATTTTAATAATGGCTGATGAGCACAGATATGAGTTGTAGCTCCTCCCTAAATTTAAAGTTTCAAAACTGTTATAAAAGCCTTCACACCTCGTCTGCGATTAAAAACTAATTGATATTGATTCGAGCAGGTCTCCTGCCACTGAAATCTGACACCCTAATTACAAGTGTAGAAATCCTAATTTCCCTTTTCAAGCTTTCATATATAAAGTGTTCCCCTCTGCCTGAGACAGGAAGACCTTATGAGCTTGTGCAGTGACGACCTCTGACACTGGGCGCCGGTCTCCTCTAGAGGTCGTCCTTCGGGACTATTGGGTCTCCGTACATACAGTCTTCCTCCACCGCCAGGTTGTACGAGCTACCGCTTCCTCCCTTGTAGGCACTGGTCACGATCCTGAGCCAGCCACTCTCGCCCTGAAGAGAGGGGAGAAATTCATCAGCGACTAATAATCCTGATGATTAACAAACTGTTGTAAACATTTTCCAAAGAAAAAAAATCTGCTTTTCCTTTTACAAATTGCTAAAAATCAACAATAAAATTCACTGACATAGGAGCCAGTTGAGGTTATTTCAGAGAAGTTTCCTCTGTGATCTTGTAGTTAACTGACGACTTATAACAGGGCGTGTTTGATTATGTTGGCAGGAAGACGCCAATGTCAGTCAAATCTAGTTTGGCAATGTTGATAAGAATAAATCACACCTTTGGATGTTTTCTTTAACTAAACGGCTTTTCAGGGGCTTTAAGTGACACTTATCTCACAGAGACACAAATCTGTTGAATTTTTTTTAGAAACAACAGATCTAAAACCAGTCCATATGTTCTGTTTTGATGAGGACTTACCCACGGATCTCCCCAGGAGTTGCGCACAATCCAGTATTCAACGTCGTCCTCCACTCCCCATCCTGCCACCGACACAATGTGGTTGATGTAAGCCTCTTCATGGTATTCAGAGTAGAGACCTCCAGTGTACGCGTCCAGCTTCTCTGTGGCCATGATCCCACAGCTGGAGAAAACAAAAACTACGGTTTATATCTTCTCTGGGAGAAAGTGAAACAACGACTGAAATCATCTGCACTGCAATGAAGATGTGGATACACAATAATGTAATATTCCACAGCAGTTATACATCAGTGTGCTGTGCCATGGAGCTTTATGAAGTATTTTAAACTGCAAGACATGAGCCCCAGACAGCCACAAAAACAAAACAGCAGATGATCCTTTGCTGTCACAGTGGTGATAGACCTAGTTTAGAGGGATGTAATCAGGTCAGAGAGCCAGTCAAAGTCTGAATCATTATAAAAGTACAATAAAGCCCAAAGTATCAACAGGCACCACTTCACTACCTGACTAACATAATTGTGAAGCTTCATGGAAAAAAATTCCGAATGGTTTTCAAGCTCTGCTCTGGAAACAGAATGATTATAAATGGACATACTGATTATTATGTCCCACTGCTGGGAGGATTAAGAAAAAATAGTGGTAAGAGGTAAACCTCATCAGGTGTTAAAAAAAAATTCTGAAACACACGTATCACGTTGCATACATCTGTCTGTTTGTGTACGGGACAGATGTGTCTCATTCAGCATAATTCTTTTCATTCCTTATTTATTTGCGCTTCTTCGTGGAGCTCCATTGTTGTGAAAGACTTTTTGTCCTTATGGAACAAACTTCTTGATGACCCTGCTGCCCAAATTGTGTCTAATCAAAATGAAAAATGAAAAATAATTTATCTTCTCAGACGTATAACAGGTAACTGTGTGTTTGTGTACGTCTGTATGTGGGACACTGTGGTTTTGTGTCTATAAGTGGATGTGGGTTTCTCGCAGTTGGAGCAGGTGTGTGCATCTTAATGTGGAGCACGTTGCGTGTCATAAAATGTGCAATATAATTATAACCGGCTTTGCAATCATAAAAGCAGAGTGATTGGACTGTTGCACTGCTCTAAGAGAAATAGCAAGAAGGAAACCTGATGGGTCCTTTAGCGTAGATCTCAGCCATCATCTTCTCCCTCCCACTGACAGCTCCGAAGTCTCCCACTCTCCACAGGGTGAAGTTCTTCACAATGTTGCACACTCCGAAGGTGGTGCAGGTTCCACACTGGTTGAATGGCTTGCAATCTTTAGAGGGACACAGATCATGTTCACAGCTCAGTCTCAGTCTGTCTAAGTGATCCATTACCTTGAGCCTGAGGGACACTCACTCTGGTCTTTAGCCTGGTAGTTATTGCAGGTCTCGTGTGGGATCCCGTGCTTGTTAGCGTACTCCCAGACCCCGGTGTGATCCCCTCCGTGGCAAGTGCCAGCATTGCCGCAGTCGATCACGTGCTGCACAGAGAGGTAGGCAGACGGCCACGCTCCCTTCCGTTGAATGTTGATGCGATCTGGCAAAGAGAGCGACCGCAGAACTTTCAGTTAAGTTCCTTTCTGTGCAAAGAGGAAGTGGAACTATTATACCTGTTTTAAAATATGTCTGAGAAATCATGTGAGGAACCAGCTGATCCACACCAAGTCCCCAGAAGAAAAGTTGCCGCGAGTCATACCTGCCATGGCACTGGTGCTGCCATGGGCCCAGCAGGAGCCACAGTACTGGGGGATGTGCTGGTTGCGGGTCGTGCTGGCGTAGTTCACGCCATCGATGTTCCTCCAGTCCCACGACTTGGGCAATTCAGAGATGTTCAGGTACTCATGGGGACGAGGAGCGGTCCTGTGAACAGCCAGGTCATTAGATCAATACTTTCACGTCGTCATTGATCGAGAAAACAAAATCATGGGTTTTAAAATGTGATCATTTAGCTGTATTTCCCCCAGGGGATAACAAAGTATTTTCTGATTCTGTTTCTCAGAATAAAGAGACAGGAAAAGAATTAAGTCTTTGTTGTGCAGACAAAACAACATTTTGCAGTGTATCTCTGACTCCAGAGCTGCAGGATCTAAATCTGTCACTATTACTATTATTATTATTATTATTATTATTATCATTATTAACAACAACATAATGGCATCTATAATTGTCAGTATTATTTTTGTAATTATAAGTATCAGTCTGGCAGAGATTAAAGCAGCGGTTATACAACTGTCCTCTCTCTCTCTTCTCTCCTCTCAACCTCCTTCTGCCCACCTCTCCTCTCTCCCCCATTTTTCTCCTCAGCCCAACCGGTCGAGACACTGATGTTCCGCACACAACTGAGTCCGGTTCTGTCAGAGATTTCTTCCAGTTAAAATGGAGTTGTTTCTCTCTCCACAGTCGCCAAGTGCTTTGCTCATTGTGAGATTTGTTTGTTGGGTTTTCTCTGAAATACTGTAATAATAATCCTCACTATGTAAAGTGCCTTGAGACAATGTATGTTGTGATTTGGCGCCATACAAATAAAGTTGAATTGAAGTTTATTTTTGCACAATTTTCTGCCATTTCCAAGCGTACATGATGCTCTAGGCTCTCGATGCCTAGATCTCATTTCATTCAGACAAATCAGACTTGAAAATATGATTTCATTTTTCATTCATAACTTGTGAAACAGTGCCCACATATTCTCAGACTCCGCCCGTTCAAATATGGTTCAAATTAAGATTTCCATCTTCTCTCTGTCGTGTGTCATCGCACACTGTACACGGCAGCATTACGGGGGATTAGAAGCAGGATTTAGACGCTAATGATGAGAGATTGAATATAAATAAACAAATACATGTGCATAGTGTGTGAGTATGTGTTATTTTTAATTATTCTGTCCAGGCTCCAGCTCTGCCCGTCGGTGTGGGACAGTGTTTTATAACGTCAACTGAAGGAACATGTCCTCGGCTGCCAGCTTCCTCAACATGTGATCGACCGAATCCCTCGTGATGTGTCGAAAGTGCTCTCGGAGAATATCTGGACATATCTCTAACCAGGTCTTTATTCATTCTACCGTGGGGGAGAAAAAGTCAAACCTGCCAATGGCAGAGTTCAGCGGCAGGAGATTCTTCCATGAAGGAACTTTTCTTCACAGTTTGGAATAAACATCAACTTCCATGTTTGACACTTCATCGAACCTGCCAGGTTTCACCCCCGTGATTCTTATTGTGAAAAGCACAAAGAGCCCAAAGAGCCCGGCTCACTCACCTCAGGCCGAAGTCGCGTCCCCTCGGTGCGCGCACGTAGCACGGCTGCTGGCGGCGGAACGACGCTCCTGCCGCGGACACAGCGGACAGAGCCGCCGCCGACAGCAGCACCGCGACGGCGGCGGCTCGGCGGGCCGTCGGTGACGGCGAGCAGCGGCCGGTGAGCTCCATGGAGAGAGGCGTCGAGCCGGTGGGGAGAGGAACTGGAGAGTGTCGCTGCGAGTGCGGAGAGTTCAGTCACGTGACCACGGCAGCACTTCTTACGCAAACATGCACGTTTTTTGGTCTGTTTTTCCGACGAGGAAGTGGGAGGTCGTGGCTCATCGACCCCATCTTTTTTTTTCCTTCTTTTTATTGAACAAAGATCATATACAGAATACTTTATTGACCCTTAAAAAACATTCAAGGCACTTAAGGATACATTAAAAACGTGTCAAGAAATAACAATTAAATAATGATAAAATTAAATTGAATTAAAAATAACATAAATAATTATGAAAAGTAGATTCTCTGAGCGCGCAAGGGTTCACAGAGGTCAGTCTTCAAATATTTTCAAAGAGCCATAAGCTCTGAGGAGCGATTTGGCCTCTTTCCTTTTCATGAGCTTTAAGGGACATATCAAGGTCCCTTTTAAAAACAGAGAAAGTGGATTCATATTCATCCATTTGGATTTGTGGATAAAGAATTTTGCTTGTAGAATCAGATTGTTAAATATAGAGTCAGTCATTGACCTGATCACGTGAGAAAATCACTTTGGCTTTTAGGCATTTTCTTGTATGTAGGATTTTTTATTTTTTAATCTCACATCATGAACTTGGGGAAATGTGAACCCATCTTTAAGTTCAGTTGCATTCACATTCTAACTGTTGCCACATCACTGCTGTGAGATCTGCTCCAGGTGAAATACTTCCCATGATTGTTAGGTTTCTGTGTTGAACCTCAGATTTACTATCTCTGTAGATACTGTAGACCTGGTGGTTTTTTGGGGCGTTTAATGTGAACTGGCTGTTTGCCAGTGAACAACTTCACTTCAGTTATTTAAGCTGCACAAACCAAAGACAAAGAATAAAGTGTATAATTTGTAAAGAATGGTTTTGGCAAAGGTAAAAACATCCATGGTGCTGATGTCATGTGAATGACCGACAAATAAAGTTCATTTTTAGGTAAGTGTGAAAATCTTTATCTTGGCAACAAAAATAGACATAACATCTTGACCCAATTATTTGATTTGTTTAAATTGGGGCATTTCACACAAAACTCAGAGGTCCGATGGCACTGCCTTTATTGAGGGACAAACCGAATGTCACAAAGGTGGAAAACACTCGCACTGGAACCTATCGAACAAAGTTAACATCTTGAACGTGCGTTTTTTGCTGACAACACATGAAGTAAATGCTCATTATTACTAATCCGGCACAACTGTGAAAGTGTTAAAAACTGTAGTATGCACTCAGTCCTCCATTTTGGTCAAGAGATTACTCAGTCCAACTATTAACAGGATGATTACAAAGTGCAAAATGATAATATCCAGCGCTATGTATCCTGAAACAGAATTTTTCCCAATGTCTGAGACAACATGTATGGCAGAATCCTCACTTTGCATATAGGATCAGATACAGCAATGTCTGATGATGAGGTGGATATTTGAATACGAACATGTTTCAAGTGGTAAAACCATTGACTGTAAAATGTGAACGACAGAATTACTACTGAAAAATAAAGATTGGCCAGTTATTCAAATCTGAATGAATTTGTCATAACTATAAACCACCTGTTTGTTCAGATTTCTTAAGAATCAACATCAACCTAAAGAACGACTGTAGGGAAGAAAAAAGAGAAGCGATGGAGGGGATGAGCGCAGAAAGTGCCAGATCATGAAAACAAATGACTGGCTGTGTTTTATCATCTGATTTACTTATGATTATATTTCATGCAGCCAAATTTAGTAACATTTAATCAAACACAGAAATTTGAATCACAGTTTCATTGATTCAACAGTTAGGGTGTGTGGTGGCAGCAGAGCAGTCAAGAGTCAGGCCTGAACTCTTCCGTGCGATCTACACCAGTCTTCGTCTTTTGCAGTCGCGCCCCATCTGGCCATCAGACATGTTGGTGGCTGCGCCCAGAGGAGACACTTGGTTCAGCATGGAGTCATCTGACGCCTGACCGAACAGGGCCATGAGCAGAGCGACGCCAAATCCCGTGGCGCGCTCCCCCTGCATAGACAAAATAAAAACAGATCTGGTAACAATATCCAGTGTCGTTATGGTAAAGCTACCCTGTAATTAACCCTTATCGCCAGCTAATGTCACTGAAACCTAATGCCTTGTTTATTTTAAAATCCTAATGATCCTGAAAAAAGTCCACAATGAAAAGACAGTCAACGGATGATACACTGCATGGTTGTAGTAGAGTAAAAGTAATTATTATCTATTTTCTGAGCTCAATCACATGACTGCATCAGATTTTTTCTTCCTAAATTTTTGAAATGAAGTGATGGTGCAACCCTGGCACAGGTTGTAAATGGTTGTTGGAATTCCAGAAGGTATAGTGAGCAGGTTTAGATGCAGATCTCTTGGTTTGCTAATATGGCAACAATTATAAGTGTAAACGCAGCTAAACTCCTGAAAGATAGGTTACAGTTTTTCCTGTTTAGTTTCCCTGTTTAACTTGTAATCCCTTCTACTGTACTGAAAACACTAAATTAACTCCATATGCTACTTTCTAACTCTCCCACAATGATGATTTAAAGATTTATAGATGCAAAAAGCTAAACTCATGCAAAACATCGCAACTCTGTGATAATACAAAAGTTATGATTCATAAAAGTCTGTTGCCAACTTCCTGAAACATTCTGCTGACTCTTCTTTCTATCTGTGGTAATAGTTAAAACAGGAACATTTACCACAGCTGCAGCTGTTTACAGCCATTGGAAAATCCATAAGCAGATAATTAAAATTAATTATTATATTTAATTTATTATTAAATGTATCTACATTACTCGAACAAACAGTGGCTGTAGGTTTTATGTCAAAGGTTATATAAAAGTTTAATGTGAACCAGTAGAGGTCTATGTGCACATGTCTTTGTCAACTACTAGTCAAGCCAACACCAGGCAGCAGTCAACATATACACCAGCCTAAAAAAACTGCCACTTCAAAGTTATGATCATCACCGGACTTGCGCCAGGACAAAAATCAGAGCACTGACTTCACTACAAACTGTCGGTCGGCACAACCAAACCTCAAGTACTCACAGTGTGAACAGGAGAGGCGATGTCCACATGGACCCAGATACCAGGCCAATCAAAGCCCAAGTGGGAACCAATAAAGAGGCCAGCGCAGGAGCTCTGGGCGTTCTCCCGATCCTGTCACAACAAGAAAAGGATGACAAACCCCATCAACTCCTCCAACATAATTATCACATCAATGGCCAAAAATATATTCTACTTGAAATACTTAGTTGACAACTGATAACGCTAAGTTCTGGCCCTGAGGCAGAGAGAAGTTTGTTTGCGAACCAGGAGTTGTTTATTGTTTTGTTTTTGACAAAAAAGACAATTTAGACTTATTTTCCGAAGACAATATGCACCAACAGAAGCCAAGAATTACATGACTAAAGTTCTCATTAATGTAATAATAAACCAAGCATTTTGTATAGTTACTTTCAATGTCAGATTTCTGTGCTTTTTCTATCTTTTTCCTGTCTCTTTATTTTGATGGATTTGTAATTTGTCACTTACTGCCACAGAGTTCTTCATGTCCGCCATTGCAGAGGTGAACTCACTGAAGTGCAGCTCGGGGCAATAAACCAGAGGGTGAGCGAGATCTCCGCTGCTGCGGCCTGCACGCACACACGCAACCTCCCACTGCTCACTGTTGGTCATCACAGCTGCATGGTGCTTTCCAGTGGACACCCCCTGTACCACAACAACAAAGAGAAAGGTTTGTTGTCTCTTCGGGTGCAGTGTTGCTGACAGTTAAGTTTATAATCTATTTATTTATGGTAGACGTTCTTCCTCCAGTACAGTCACTGAGACTTTAACTCACCTGTGCCCCCGTCAGGGTCGCCATATCCAGAATTATATCAGCTGACAGGTCTTTGCTGGCATACACCACCCCATCAGCCAGCACCAGCCTGCCCTCTGCATCAGTGTTGTTGATCTCCACCGTCCTTGACAATGAAACAATACAATGATGAGAACATTTTACAAAATTCCTGTTAATTTGGCTTGAAAAAACTGTTCAACACACCATGAAAGGACAGACAAAACAAAGCACACACAAGTCAGGGTATGGACACTTTCAACATCACATGAATCTCAAAGGAGACAATACAATATATCAAGTCTCACTTTCCAGAGTAGAGAGTGTGGATATCATCAGGTCGCGTGGCCGCAGGTCCAACTGAATTCTCAGCGAGGCAGAAAACTGCATGGAGGTTATCCTTAAAGCCCTGTAGCAAACCGAGAAGAGATTAGAAAGAAATTTAAAGATGGCGATTCACAGAGGTAATGAAATGAGAGCTGTGGAATAATCCAAAATGTCACCTCACCTGTTTAATAGTAGCTTTAAAAGCTCCCAAAATAGCAGCAGCTCCGCCACAGTCTCTCTTCATTCCTGGCATTGTGGTCTAGAAAAAATAAACCATATTTTAAATGTAATGAAACATTTAATTAATTACTTTCATCTCATGTTGTCTCAATGCCGAAGAAAAGCTTCACCGGCTGGTTTGTAAACCGTGTACAGTACCTACAGAATAAGTGTTGAACTTTCTATTCTATCTACTTAAAGCTTAATCTAACGAAACAGAGGTGTCAGAGCATGCACGTTATAGGATCACCAAGATCACAGCTATCTGTTACAACACACTACCATCAAGATAAATTAAGTTTACATTTGATAAAAATGAGTGCTAGTAGCCAATGATTTAGTGACTAAATACACTGGGCAGTCAGGTGTAATGTAAGACAGGAGGCAGGGTGTTGAGTTGAACAAAGACATGCTGAACCCTGGCAACAAAGATTCCCCCATTGACATGGACAAGAGTCTGAGTGTGCGGGAATTGGAGCGTTACCAACTAGATTTAGTCATTGCCACACACAGAACAGACTCTTCCATCAAGCTCAGGACATGAGACACTGATGTGGGGATACTAAAAAACCTCAGGCTGAGCCCTGATGTGTTGGAGTTCTCCTTGGGGATTGAGCGGGTCCCTCCTATGTAACAAAATTGCTAAGAGGAAGGCTCTGACTGAACCCGACCAACATCATATCTCTGGGTAAGATCTCTGAGGAAGTCAAGGGGCTCCTTGGCAGCAACGTGCCAGGTGTGGATGAGATTCTTCCTGAGATGCTGAAGAGTCTAAATTAGGAAATCAGTCACAAAGACTTCTCACATATCTACAGTTGAAATCAGATCTGACCTTGGATAATTTAATATACTTATCCTGCAAACAGGATGAAAACAGCCCCGAGACAATGACATTCATGTTCAAACTGTTTAACTAAATGACTGTGGGGAATCTTTCATGGTTTACAACAGTTCAACACTTTAGTACCTTTCCTTTGATGCTGAGTCCACCAGTGTCATACACAATGCCCTTGCCCACCCATGCAATAGTCTGGGTCGCACCATCTGGTGTGTGGCTCAGGACTGCTAATGCAGGAGGATGCTCTGCTGCCTTTCCAACTCCATAGATACCTGACAGGGTGAAGAGAAAGGAAACAATGATGAATAATCCTATCAACCAATGATCAAGCTGAAAATTTGTTGTCTCTAAGATGGAGGCCAGATATGCAGCCCTCTATAAAGATCATAACACAAGATGTCTAGGCAGTGAAAAACAATTACATTTAGTTTGGATTACAGAATGGATGGAAATGTATTATATTTTTTATGATCAGCATATTTGTGAATTATTATTTTCTGAAAAAAATGACCCTTAGAAACCAAATGGGATCTGAAACTGGACAACTGAAGAGCAAAACAACCCTAGAAAACATTAACAAAAAATGCTGTATACTATGAAGCCCATTGCCACCACTGAGTCAATATAATGACAGCCTGCTCAAAATGTATCCAAAACTAGTGACTTAATAATAAGTGACTTATCATTTCTCATTATTTTGAGAAAGTTTATTATTGTAATGACTAACAAAGTGGTGGAAATAGACTTCCATGATATACAGTAAATTGGTTGAAGGGTCATAATCGAAGCTAATCACAGGAATGAAGAGACATCTACACACACGGTACCTCCAAACCCTCTTTGTTTCAATTCCTCTCCACGAATGATCACTGGAGTGATTCCAAGTTCAGATCCAACAGCCTTGATCTCCTGAAACAAAAAAATTATATATGTAACAGGGATTTGCAGCAAAATGATTACAACTATGTTGCTGTAGTAATGTCAACAAACTTCCACTCACATCTAAGAAGTGGTCTGTATTCATCTCATTGCATGGCATGTCCACAATGCGAGCTGCCAGCCGCACTCCATCAGCAGCATTGGAGAGACACTGAACATAAGAAACTCCTTTAGATATGGCAGGATGTTTGGGTATATAGGATGTCAAATGCTTCGTAAATTTAATAGAAAAGGTTTTTAAAAAGTCAGGACATTACCTCAAGTTCTGCGACATTCAGAGGACTGCTCTCTTGCCCGACGATCACAAACTCCACAGTGACATGCTTTTTCTCAGCCCTGCGTGAGGACGAGGAGCGGCGAGAGAAGATGGGGAAGGCCCTAGCGATGGCACAGGAAGAGGGGAACACATCTGAACGCTCACACACCATCTGGAGGGAAAAGAAACACTCGGTCATAAAGTTCTCCTTCCAAACAGACGACCTGTCGTGCAGCTGAAAGTGCTCTCTGACCTCTCAGAGGGAGGTGAGAAAGGGAAAGAAAACTCCCCCACGGGGATCAATAAACGATTTCATGAAAGGCCAGAACAAATAAAATTAAGAGTGAAGATACTGACCACAATGCAGCGGGTGTTCCCTCCGGGCAGGCAGGAACGGACCAGACGGGACAAAAAGTGGGCCGAAGACGGGCTATTGTGCCTGCTGACCCGTGAAGGAAGGGCAGCCACCGCAGCCTGGTTGAGGTACAGGGGGCAGCTGTCCGTGGGGTTTGGGTTTAAAGCACTGAGAGCCGCCTGCCAGATCTGGGAAAGCAAACGTTGTCAGTCTGTTATAGAGACACTACATACCGTCTATCACTTATACTCACTATCTGGAGTCTGGATATGTGATCGGTCTGTATGACTGTTGTTAACGATCTCTTATCAAGGAGAAGACAATTGGCCTCCAGCTACTTCACGGCCTGTCACACTGGGCTGAGTCTATGATAGAGACCATCACATGTTAGATTTAATATGGTATTCCTGCCATTTAGGATAGGGGGGAAAAGTTGGCAAATACTATAAATTTAGCAGATCAAGCGTGTGTGTGTGTGTGTGTGTTGTGTGTTGTGTGTTGTGTGTGTGTGTGTGTGTGTGTGTGTGTGTGTCAGACCAACCCCAGATCGAAATCCATCAAAATGTACATGGAATCAATCACAATGAGTTTCACAAATCACAGGTCATCCAGACTGCGTCACGACGACCTGCTTGAGTGAAGCCAAGTCGTTTTACCACCGAGGAAAGAGCAAGAGCACGGCCAGCAGCAGAGTAGTAATCATGTTGGGCAATCATTGTCCGAGGATAATGAGGAGCTCTTGATGACTTGACCCCACAGACTCGGTGTCAAGTCTCTTTATAGACTCCACTGTTGCACAACCACCTCTGAGGACTTTGTGCGACAGACTGATCGCTGCTCAATGATACAACGAGGAATCAGTGTTTCTAACCACCAGACGTGTCCCTGGTCACCGGAAGCCCCGTGTACTGGCTCCATGAGCTCAAAGACTTCCTATTACTTCAACAATCACACAAGGGTTCGGGTAGAAGGACTTTAACCTCAACAGTCCAACAGTTTTAAACTGCTCAATGTTCCAGGACTGAGATGTAACAAAACAATGTCGTTACAATATTGCCACTTAAAGCTGAGAAACGAACCAGTGTCAAACAAGTGGCTTTGTTTAACGCCGTTTTCGTTGTATTTCCCCGTCGACCAGTCGTAACCAGAACGTTAACCACGGTCGTTAAGTGCTCGAGTCACAGCTGGTTTGCTAGTTACAGCTCGTCGCGCTGCTACTTTGAAATGAGCTACTCGTGTGCGGCGCAGTTAGCGTTACATTCATTCAGCTAGCCTAGCTGCGTTAGCTTCCACGAGCTGTCACTCAACTATCGTCGTTTTACCTCTTTGCTAACGACCGGCTGCAGTTTCCCGCTGACTTGGCTCCAGCTGACCTGCTGCAGGTTGGCCTGCTGTCCGACAACCAGGACCGGGCGACTCTGGGGCTCGGAGTCGCCGGCAGAAGCCTTAAACTCCAGCAGCACGTTCGCCATGTCGGTGACCCGCTAAAGAGAGACGTCTGTCTGACGGCGGCGGCGGAGTGGAGAAGAGGACGTTTGTTCACTTGTGTAGGCCGGACCGGCGACGGCAGCCGGGAGAGGACCAAACGGCGCTTCTTCGCTTAATTTATAGTGGCTGTAAACAGTGCAAAATCTCTAGCGACATCTACCGGCGACCAGCGAGAGCTACTTCAGACTGGAGAGGACAGCTGCACAATATAATTATTAAAATTCTTCTTCTTCTTTTACTGTTTTGAGGCGGTTGGCAAACAACGAAATGGCGCATTACCGCCACCAACTGGTAAGTAGTGTGGATCAGTATCACTAAAAACAAATCTAAACTAAACTAAACAAAACAAACAAAAAATAAATCTTCCAAAGATACAATCTCTATAGTATCAAAAGCACTTTTATATGAGGAGTCGTTTACTGAAAACCGTTAAACTGTCCTGTTGCACATCAGTAAAGTTGTTTTTTTGCGACAAAGCCATCCCAAGTAGTTTCCTAGTCTACATGCCTTGTATGCTGTTTTTTGTTTTATTTTTGCAATCACTCTTTTCCAATAACAGTAGAGATAACATAATAGTAAGTATCCAATGATATCAATATCATTTCAATGCTAAATTCAGCTTTTAATAATTCACTCATGTTGGTTAAAACCACTACATATTGTATGCATTGTCAGATTCCTGTCTATTGACACCACAATGGATTCTCTTGTGTGAGCCACAAAATTGTTCAGACTGCAGCACGATTTGCAAAAGCAAACTTCAGTCTGTCTTGTTAACTGCTCAAACTGGACACGTTTGAGCTCCGTGTTGTCATGTATGAAAATCATTGCTGGAACATTTTTGAAGTGAATTTGCCAATACACTCACACAGACAGCACAGCCTTCTGTGTGATAAAATGTCAGTTGGCTTGATGCATTGAGGCTTGAGATCAGTGATGTGTACAAACTCTGAGCTAAAAACTGATTTACTGCACAGGGGATTGGTCAGAATTAATTTTTCCTCTGTGACAATACTTGAGCTTTCTAGCTTGCCAAAGAGGCATTGGGGCCAGAGCCCCACCACAGTGAGCCAAGCCTCTGATGATAATAGGGCTAAATTAAGTAGTGGTGCACTAGGGCTGACTATTAGAGACACAAGGTCTAACGAGAGGCAATTTGTTTGCTTTGACTTTACATGAAGAAAAAAACCTTAAACCTTCACATTGGAGCAAGTTTATTTATTGTCTCTCATATGAATGCCATCCACATAAACCACATAGAGTATTCAGTTTGTTGTACTCTGAAATCTCAAAGATGTTCGGGAAGACGATTGATTTGTTCACATGAAAGGCTGAAACAGAAATTCCTCAAACAACAATATTCAAAACATTTAACTACAAAACAAGCATTTACTTGTACTACTTTACTCCAAATGAAAGACAGAAGGAGACACTCACAGGATAGTGCTTTACTGTTAAATGAAAGTTTAATTTGTAAAATGCACTTTCAAATTTGATAGAATATTTGCATATTTTCAAAGGAGGATTCCTGACTGTACAATGTAAACTTTTATGTCAGAGTGCAAATGTAAAAAAAGGTAAACACTTAATGCACACTTTCAATTTATAAAACCTTGATCGTTACAGACGGAGGCAGTGACATCTTTGTACCAGCACAGGTGTATTGTGCCAAGAAGAATTCAGCAAGTGAAAACAATAATTAATAAAAAATAAAAAAATTGAATTCTGTGAGCTCTGACAATTTCTCTCATTTCATTTGTAAAATGATGGCTGGACAATGATCTTCTAGTCAGTTTTGATGAAGGAAGTGTTGCTACAGGAGATTTCCTCCACCCACCAAAAAAAACATTTTTGAAAACAGTGATTTCAGTTAGTGGCATGTAACTTGAACAGTTCCTTAAAATCCATTTAATTGTACAGATAAAAAACGTGAAACATTGAGCTGAAATTATTGATTAGTCGATAAACAACGATTTCATAGCAGGCAAATCCTTAAAGTAGCAAAGCATTCATTAGTTCTCATTCCTCAAAAACAAGAGATTAACTGTTTTTCATGGTGTTTTATCAGTAAAAAATAAATATCTCTGGGTTTCGAGGGCTGATCATAACAGCCTGAAGATGATAGCTGGGGCTCTTTGAATGTATTTGCTCTTTAATTCAATTCATTCATTCAAAACATAATTCAATAAAAAATTACATTTATTCTGAGGAGATGTGGTGAAATGTTAGATTTACTTAAGATACACAACTTTCGTGATCAAAGCCTGAAAGATTATATTCTGTTTGCTTTAGTCTCTGGCTTATTAAAAACTTCTGTCCCGCTTTATACATGTTATGCAACATCCAGCTCCAGATGTGCTTCTTATTGCACCTACTGTACAGTACACACTGACCTGAGGTTCATTCTCAATTATTTGGGATTTTCAAGATTATACAAGTAAAAGATTAACTTCATTTTAAAAACTACATATATATATAAACTTAACTCAGAAAAACTACATCAGTAAAACAATATGATGCTTGTGACTGTTATTTTTTCTCAACTGAAATGTAAAACATAATAATATCAGACTAATACGGTTCTTTATATCAATGTAGTGTCTGCTACACTCTGGACAGGATAAGAAAATAGATTCTTAATAATTGCATAAAGGGTTTATAGCACCTGTTAGATTAGATATTTTGATAATGAATTATCAAAGTATATTAAGAAGCAATGTGTAATTATGCAAAAGAGCACTTGCCACCCACACACACACACACACACACACACACACACACACACACACACACACACACACACACACACACACACACACACACACACACACACACACACACACACACACACACACACACACACACACACACACACACACATGCAGACACACATGCACGCACACACACACACACACCCCCCTCTGGATGAAATTGGAGATTTCAGCCTTGGTGAGCCTAAAATTAGCTAAGAAATTGAGCCAATACTGACAGTATCTGTGGTTCAGGTAGGCTTGTGTAGTATGATTATGTAAAACTCCCATTAATTTCTAATGGTTAGTGCTTCTAAAATCAACTCAAATAACAGAAAAGACCATCTAAAGGTTCTGCTAATAATATTAATCATGTGTAAGACTACATTCTAGAGAAGTCATCTAAGCTACTGGTGCATGAGCACATAGTGTGTGTGCAGCTGCATGTGACACACAAGTATTACTGTCTTGATATGTGAGAAAAGAAGCTCTGCCTGACCACACATGTATGTGCGTGGTTACACATGGAAACTTTGGGCTTCACAAAGATGACATTTCACTCTTTCACACACGCATGCAGGCCAGTAATGGTTTTTAACTTAGGCGTGACAAAGGTTTCCACTGGACCCACATGTGGCAGCAATCCCACAGTTCTTCAGGATGGGGTTGAAGTGGGAGGCTGTACCACCGCCGGCCTCACTGGGAGGGAAAGGCTTCATGGTGGAGAGGATCAGGGCCAGACAGTCGGCCACATTTTTGTTCGGTGCACAGGCCAGAGCTGGTGTGTGGCCTGCAGGGGGTCAACAGGAAAAGTAAATATCAGTGACAATGTTTGGCATGGAAAAGAGGTCAGCGTGGTACTGTAGCAAAGGATTATAATTATTTCTGCTTACCTTCCTCATCTACAGCCATGACTGCTGCTCCTCTGCTCAGTAACACCTGTACTACAGTTGCCAGGCCTTTCCTTGCTGCAATGTGAAGTGGCCTACACGAGAAAGACACACATGAAGCCATATTAAAGAATTCACTCGCAGGGTGAATTCACTATTGCTGGGGTCAATGGTACCCGATATTATACACATGGAAACTTTCTTCTTAAACTGTGAAACATATTGAAAGGATGTTTATATCAGGGTGCTTTCCATCATGAGTGAAAAATATTCACCAGCATCATCACAATGAATTTAATTTCTACACAACATTTGACACAGAATTGTGAGAAGAATCTGTGGCACCTTTGTTTAACCGCCTGTAGCTCCAGTGACAATGACATCAACAAAATTTTTTTTTCCAGGTTATAGCTCAATGGAGCCTTTCCTGTGAGCCTGCACTGTCAAACCTCAACTCCAGTAGTCTAAATTGTCTGATGGATTACATTTCAATATTTTCATGCCCTACACTTTTAACTTATGTGATCCATCCACACCCTGTATGTGTAATACGACTCTTAATACTAAGCCTCAGAATCCATACTGGTTGATTGTGTAATGCATAAATTCGAATCTAATAGCTTCCATAATTTGATCAGTGGTTTTCTTAACTGACAGAATTCGACAACAGTGGCGAGTGCATCAAGACAACTCACATTTGAAGAGCGCTGTTTGTTGCATTGATGAGGGAGGAGTCGCTGATCTCTCCAAGGATCAGCAGGGCACACATCTCATGACCCTGCAGAATAAAACATGCAGAAAAAAAAATCAACATTGTACAAACTACTTTTGAATGTACTAAGTTGTCAAAATGTAATGAAAACTTTATTTTTAAGTTCACTGTGAATTACACATTGTGGAATGTTAAAGCAGCACATTATGACATCCCTACTGTTATGAGCCTTTTCAGGTTTAACTAGGTAATTTGAAATTAAAAGAATTAAAAATTTAGTATAATAAGCCCTTTGTTTAATAATTGAACTATTCATTTGATTTGATATCTTACTGACTTTAAAGCACTTGTAAAGTGATATATAAAGTTTTATAATGACATTTTGAAAACCAAGATTGATTATTGATTATTATATTTTGACAGTTTATCATAAAATATGCAAAAGTTATTGTGCCCCTGCATGTATTCAGGTAATGCATGTGTATGTGTGTGTGACCTTGCTGCAGGCTAGGTGAAGGGCTGTGTTATTATTGACATCCACCAGGGTCAGGTCTGGCTTCGCTTTGTGCAGCAAAAATTCTGAAAATGAAGAAAATAAGACAGATCTTTCACAACAAACACAAAGTCTTTATGTTTGAATCATCTACATGTCTCTTTTTTATGTGGAACACTGCAACAGGGAAAATTATGTTTATTGTGCATCAAAGAAAAAAAAATTGTGAAGACTGTGAGGGTCACAACCACGTTAACAACAGTAAGTGCAAAAAGAAGTTGCAAGTGTCCCTGCAAGTATGAATAAACACGTGAGAAAGCGAAATGAAAATGTTCAGACATGATGACAACACAATCCCAAACAAATAAAAAGACAGGGATAGAGGAGTGACAGTGAGGACCTCTTGCAGGAATGTTGTGTTTTTTATCCTCTTCTTGAGCTGTAAGTAGTCTTGATGGGTTTTCATGTAAATAATAATTTGCACACTTCAACAGACTGACATCAGGGATTTTGGTTACATACCAACAGCCATGGTCTGTCCACAGTCAGCAGCAACCATCAGAGCAGAGCACCCACAGTGGTCCACAGCGTCCACCTCTCCTGCCTGGGCCAGGACAACCTGGAGCCCAGCAACGTTTCCTGAATAGGCAGCTGCATGCAGCGGGGTCCTACAGTTACACAACGCACATACATACACAAATCACTGGGAGAACAGACAGATTCACTAGGAAAATATATACTGTTCAACTGGCAGCTTTCTGCAAGTAATTGGAAAACTGACACAAAATAAAAGTATCTTTTTTTTAACCATATAAAAGTGTATCCCACATGGATGAATTTATAAATCTAACAAAAATCTTTTTTTCTTCATTAGCAGAAGCTTGCATAGGTAGTATATTGAACTGGAAGGTATTAATGATTTAAGTACTGGTTTATACTGCCTTTAAATTTATGAAACTTGTACATTTAAATATTAGAAAACTATAGCAAGTTTAAAAGGTATTCGACATTAGTTATACATAAATTTGAGGTTTCAATCAAACATAACTATATATATGTATATATATATATATATATATATATATATATATATAAATATAAAACTTTGTAATACCCAACACAAAGGTTTTTAACATATCATGAAAGTACTGTGGATATTATGGACAATAGAGCAGAACCCACCTTCCTTTGGCATCACTAACATTAACAGTTTGAGGTCCAACTGTCTTCACTAGAAGTTCAGCAGCAACACCATGTCCATTAACTCTACAGAGGAAGATATTACTTTTTAAAAACCACACTATATCTATTGTTCGAATGTCTACTAAACAAATCTATGATGAGCATTTACATTTATTATGATACTCACAGAGCACAGTGCAATGGTGTGAACAGATTTCTTTCCTGGTTGCTAAAAAGTTTGTTTTCAAGTAAAATGAGTAAACATCCTTCACGCCCTGTAGAAACGGGAAACAAAGCGGCAAATGACATTAAATTCTTTGTAAAATTATGGTAATAGAGTATCTCGCCATGCAAGTGTTAAACAAGATAGCCAAGTGATAAAACTGAGAAATGATTTAGAGGCTATAATAATGCTGTGGATGAAAAATAAAGCTGGAGACTCTGCTGGTGCTGCTCTTATTGTCATGTTGTAAATGTATTCATGTTCATATTTAGTCTTTTAAACTGAGCAAATATCTTTTAGTTCAAAGTTAATTGGACATGAATTCTTTCCCTGATGTCCCACCGTGGTAGGCAGCCCAGTGGGTGGGCGTGTAGCCTCTGTGGTCTAGCATGGAGTCCAGAGGGTCAGCTTTCAAAGCAGCCTTAAGCAAACTGCGGAGCAGCTCCGTGTGACCACAGGAGGCTGCGAGGTGCAGCGGGGTCCTTCCCTGAGAGTCTCGACAAAGAGCAGAAGCCCCATGTTCCAACAGAGCAGAGACACAGTCCTCACTGTCCAACATGGCCTGAAGACGGACAACACAACATATGATGTGAGAGGAAAGACAACATCTGGAACATCGCAGATGCTGTAAAAATATGCATTTCCCTCTGCATAGGTATAAATTGTAGATAAAAAAAGTGATAGGACACAGAGAAAATACACGTACAGCTCTATGTAGTGCAGTGAAGCCCTTTATGTCTGCAGCATCAGCGTTCGCTCCTTTCTCCAGCAGGATGTGGACACAGTCAGTGTGACGTCCCAAAGTCGCCAGCATGAGAGCCGACCTGCACACAGACCAAAACAACACAAAGGGTTCATATGTAAAATTCATATCAGGTTTGTAGATCAGCATTTAATGCAAAGGTAGCAAAAAATGGGTTTAATATTTTTTAAGTTAATGTTTAAAATGTTTAGTACTGTAAGTAACATTATAAAACAATATCAGGTTATTACAGATTTTTTTTGGTACTTTGTTTAATACCTTTGAAAATAATTTATGATACAACCTTTAAGTCAATTAGTTCCTTTATATGCTACTGTCTAATTAGTATCCATTTAATACCTACCATTTAACAAGCTGCATGTTAAAGCAAAGAATGTCTAATGATCAATAACAAAAAAAATCATAGCATTAAATAATAAGTGACTCACAGTCCCTGTGTATCCAGACTGTCAATGATGTCGCTACTTTGTTCCCTGTTGACCAGTAAAAGCAGACAGTCCATTTGGCCTCCAGCAGCTGCACATGGGAAAAGAGTACAAGGATAATACACGTGAATACCCAATATATATCAGCAGTGAAGCTCAGATATGTTTGCATATAAAATAAAGTTACAATATAATTTTCTAAATTTTCTAATGATCTTTTACATAAAATCACACGCATACATGCTCACCTGCAGCATGGAGAGCGGTCCTCTTTTGCTTGTGCTCCTTCAGTTTGTAAGAGGCTTGATGCTTCAGCAGCACCTCCACACATGGGGCGAAACCCCTCTGAGCAGCCAGGTGCAGGGCAGTGCGGCCTTCAATGTCCCGCACATCCAGACTCACCAGTGTCTCACACAGCAAACGCAGCGCTTCGCGGTGACCATAGTACGCCTGCAGTAGCAGAATGTATGTAAATAGTAGTCAAAGAGTCAAAGGTATTCATATGTGGTCTTCACTCAAAAGAGTTGACACGTATGGTGTGAACAGCGTGGCTACTCTACATTATGGTGTGAACAGAGTGGCTACTCACAGCTAAGTGCAAAGGACTGACGGGGATATTACTTTCAACCTCTTCTAGACAGTTGAAAGAAATCTCCAGGAGCTGCAAGAGGGTCAGAGGAAAACTGTGTTTAGTGTGCGATTGATTCATTTAAATGAATGCATCTAAATCAAAGATAGGACTGACCAGTTCCAGGTGCTGTTTGTTCCCATAAGCTGCTGCATAGTGGACGGCACTGTAACCCTTACTGTTCTTCAGAGTTGGGTTTGCTCCGTTGTCAAGCAAGAAGTCTAAACACCTGAACACACAGAGTCAAAGGTCGATTAGGAATCCTGTCTGGTTTTTATTCTTCTTCCAAAAGTAATTTTGCAAAAATTATCGTGTTCATGATGCGCTTGACAAACATTTACCTTACTTGAAACTTCCCACTTACTCCCAAAGTTCCCATTAATTGAAACATGCCTTTTCTGTGTCATTAGTATTTGCTTTTAAATATCCCAAAAAAAAATGCTGAAGCAAAGTGACATAAAAAAGTCTAATAACATAGAAAGATTAGTCTGATTTCACTATTTTACGTCAGATAGAAGCATTCTATGCATGTTTTTTTCCCCTTAATTACACAACATGAGATGTAAACTGAGGTAATGCGCTTTTAAGTAGCCATACACTGAAAAGACAGATATATCAGACTTTATGACTGATGGAAAGTATCTACTTCCTGTATAAGACAACAATGTGTAACTTACAGAGAGGCCTCTTGTTGCTTCTCCCCGCTGTAGTCAGGCTCAGAATTTGTGTTCCCACTGTTGGAAAAAGGACACTTGCTTGAATGAGGTCAGTCATTATCAACAACGTAATGTCCACGTAATGCTGTCCTTGATATATCGGAGTCATCAATTAATAAATATCGAAGTGTGTGTGCGGTCTCACCCACAGAAGGTGTGTGAAGCAGCAGTGTAGTGCAGAGGGCTGCAGCCCATCAGATCCAGCTCATTGACATCTGCACCGGCTCTCACCAGGGAGATTGTGCATTGGCTGTTTCCACTGGCTGCAGCATAGTGCAAAGGAGATCTACGAGGAACAAGAGTGGATAGCTGTGATTTCAGGTATCGATGAATTAAATTCTTAGCTCAAGCTATTTAGTGCAGTTTACCTTCCCAAACTATCCTTTATGTCCAGTTCAGCACCAGTATTTAAGATCAAGTTTAGACAGTCAATATTTCTGTAACACAAAATTAAATACAAATAAATAAAAAGTTAGATATAGATTTGAAAGTAATTGATTAACATTCATAAAATGTATTCTTAAAACTAATTGAGAGTTACGTGTTTGTGTGTGTGTGTGTTCACTCACCCTCCAGAGGCAGCTGCATGCAGACAGGTCCTACCTTGGTCATCCGAGATGTTAATATCAAACCCAACTGACGACGATTGACACGGCGCCATGTTGAAAAACTGACCTAAACATTACACGATGACACTTTAGTGGAAACATTGTGAGTTGTTGTCAGTGCTTAAAATGCAACAAGGAAGCAAATGAATTCGAAATTGGCTCTTGATGACTCAGAACAGATTCTCACCATTACACAGCAGCTTTCGACAACAGTCTGGAAATCCGTAGAGCGCCGCCAAATGGAGCGGCAGCATCCCATGAATCCCTTGTCTTCAGAGATTATGAGAAAGATTAATTACTTCAGCATCAGATAAATTAGAACGCCATTTTCTGCATAATATTGGAAAATAAGTGCAAAATCAAACTTTCCCCCCCCGATTCTTTTCAAAGTTAGTTAGTTGTGTTAACAAGCACAATATTATAGAATCACTTGAAATAACTAAATCTGTATGTATGTGTATAGCTGCTTTCAGAAATGCACTATTTTCCTTGAGGGGCTGTATGTGAGAAAACAAATGCCATTTGAACGTATTGCAGTGTAAGACTGTCATCAAAATAATCTCCTACCTGGCCTTGTCTGCACCATTTGTCAGCAGAGTGCTGATCAACAACTCCTGACCGTATCTGGCAGCAATATGAAGAGGAGTGTTTCCGTATATGTCAGCACAGTCGATCTCTCCACCTGTGCACAGACGCAGAGGGAAACATGGTGTTAATAAACATGGTGTTAATATTATTATAATAATAAGTGTTTCAGATGAGGACATGCTCTAATACTTTGAGTTGGAGAGCGTTGTGAGAATGCAGTTCATTCATAATTTGTCCTGTACTACAACAGGATGCTGTGAAAATATTATTTTGCAGCCTATGTTACCATTTTGGATCAGAATCTGGGAGCCTGTAAAGCGTCCATTCATAGCAGCCATGTGCAGAGGACTCTTTCCTTCTTTATTCTGTTTAACAGAGAAAATAAAAACATGTTTTATGAAGAAGAAAAAGGGCATAAATCAACATTATCTCTAAAGCGCAGATTTAATCCTCTGGACCAATAAATATAAATAAGTAACAATTGTTTTAAACCCTCTTCTATTCTTTTCACTTCAGTAAAAACAAGCTCTCTACCTGCATGTTGACATCAGCCCCGTTGTTGATCAGCAGCTCAAGAGACAGCACCCCGCTTGACGAGGCAGCGGCCAGATGAAGCGGTGTGTTGCCGTGGCAGTTGGGCTGATTGATATTGGCACCAGCGTTCACCAGCTCGGTGGCCACGGTGTCCTGTCCTGTGTGACAGGCCATGTGGAGCGCCGTGTTCCCAAAAGTGTTGGGTTCGTCAGTCTGGGAGGCAGAGGAGGAAAATGTTTGATGAAACATGATTTGTCAACATCAAAGCTTTGTTTGGCCGCACAAGAAACACTGCTGGTTCTGCTGATTAAAACCCGGAGACGTCTTAAATTAAAAAAAGACTTCTGACAATTTAACTTTAACTTCAGAGACAAGTACATAATATATCTCAAATTGTTGTCTTCAGTTGTGAAAGTAGAGATGCATTATGTAACCAGATGACCCTGTAAGCAAAAAGCAGATTACACACTACAGACGATACAGCAGCATAAAAAGTGACATAGAAAAAGAACAGCATGAAACCAAACATTACTGAAGCCTAATCTAGTGTCAAAGCATTTAAAAATACAAATTGCAGTGTTTGGGAGAGTAACTGAGCCAGATGTTGTCTTTAAAGAAAAGACAAATCCAAAAAATACTATCTGCAGCAGTATCAGGCACATTAAAAGCTGTAAGCCTGTACAGCATTTAAAATAAATAGCAGCTTTGATAATATAATAAAATGGGGAAAATAATTTCCAATAGTTTTGCAACTAAGCCACTTTACCTCCACCCCCAGCCTCAACAGATATTTGACGACGTCTAAATGTCCACTGGCGGCCGCTGCATGGAGCGGAGTGTAATCACGCTTGTCCTTGCACGTCACATCGGCGCTGTGGGACACCAGCAGCTTCATGACCTCCACATGTCCTGAAAGAAGAGCCTTACATTTACTACAAGCATCTGCCATGATCGCACATAACAACACACCCCCTTCACTTGCTTGCCTGTAGCCTGGAAAAATGTGACCCGTACATTTTAGGGATGTTAAGGGGAGTGAAACCACTTACCTTGGTGAGCAGCCCAGTGGATTGCCTGCCTTTCTTTCTTATCTTTGGAAGACACACTGGCACCTTTGCTCAGGAGCAAGGTCACCATCTACAAAAACACAATAACTAGGTCAACCAGTGTATCTATCAACCCATCTCATCCAACTCTAAAGTCTAATGGAGAGCGGCACCTTTTTTCTTGGCGAAAGTTTAGCAAACACACATTTATTCAAACAAGACTCTAGTTATATTTTGGTCTCAGAGAAATAAATATTGTGTTAAACCAAGAAAATGCTCCACAGTCATTATTCACTTCTTAAAGAAGATCTACTGTCAAGCCTTGTGTTGACGTGAAATTATTACTATCAACGATAAAGGGAGAAATGATTACAGATGACACTACTACAACGTTACTACACACTACTATCAACTTTACAGTTTACCTCTGCATGGCCGTTGTGCACTGCATGATGCAGTGGTGTCCTCCCTGACAGATCACAAACATCCAGACTGCTAACATGTGGTATAAGAGCCTCAGCACAACCTGCAGCCCAGTTTGCAGCTGCCATGTGTAAAGGCGTGTGCCAGAATTTGTCTCGCGTGTTGACCTCTGCTCTGTGCTTTAGTAGCAGCTCCACAGCCCTCTGAGAGAAAAAGGCAACATTAAGTGAACATATCAATTAAACATTAAATATCTGATGGTCTTAGAAATGACTCTATATGCAAATTCTCCTTTTTGTGTTTTTGAAAAAAAGGGACATACTTCATTTCTTGAGGCAGCTGCTCGATGAAGAGGAGTCAGCAAACCCTGGTCCTTCACGTTGACATTTGCATCTGGAACATAGAGCAAAAGCAAAGTTAGGCTAGTTAGAAATGGTTTTGGGTTAGAAATGACTTATTGCATTCCTTAATAGAAGACTTGTGATAGTGATATGCTTCTTAGTAAAATAAATCATTTTCTACCTGAAGTAATGAGAAGGTCCATAATGTGGACATCACCCAAATAAGAAGCAGCATGAAGTGGTGTGCTTTGTTCTTGGTCCTGAAAGGAAAAAAGGACATATTCTTCCATTTTACAGGATTGTCCTGTGCGACAATATTATTTAGGTAAATTCTGATTCAAAATGTTAAAGCAGTTAATGTGCAATTACAACTTTTTTAGATGCTCATTCTGAACGTTCACATGAAACATTTCTACTAATTCAGAAAACTTTCTTAGCAACAACTGTTAACTAAACACAAACATACGTGAATTTACATTTAAAGGGAGGCTGTGTGCAGACGGCAGAATTACACATGTAAACCGATTGCACAAAACATAATGCATGAAAATTTGGTATGACAACTTTGATAAACATTATGACTGCTGAGTTAATGTGGGATAATATTACCAGTGAATTGACATCTTCTTTGTGGTTCAATAAAAACGTCACCTCTTCTGTGTTTCGGCTGAATATAGCTTGGACCATTGGAGACTGAAAGAGGGATTTGACATGCAAAACAGATAATGAACAATACAAAATACATCAAATTATATTAAAACTGGGTTGATGTCTTTATGGCTCATTAGATAGGAGAAGCAGTGCAGCATAGCAGCAGGACTAAAACACAATTTCAGGTGAACAGCTTTCATCAGCAAACTTTTTATAACCTCCTGGGATCATGAATATGTACAGAATCCGACCGAGATGTCAATACGTCGTGAGTAAATAACAATCTCTTCTGATGATTCAATTGACTTGAGCAAATGGTTTTAAAACGATGGATGCAATCTGTTTTTGATGAGGAAATCACCTGAAAGCAGGATTAGTGAAATGTCTTTTTGCTTAGGATGAGAATATCAACACATGTCCTCTACATTTAGCAATAATCACACGTAGCTATTTAGTAGAGGAATAGGTTTGGTGGAGGCTGTTGGTTTTTTCTTTGGAAGGTTTTGGGGATCATCTAACAGGGGGAACAATAATCCTACGGATGATAGGATCTGGATGCATTACTAACTTCAAACATCTAGTTCTGCAACAACCGACCGTGCAAATGTAGAACAAACATGATCCAATGTTGCGTGGCAGGAACCGTTTGACATTAACAACAAGCCGTGTAAGAAACTTTGCTCGCCATGTCGCCCCCGTGACTAGCCAGCTGTGCGAGAAGTCCTGCGAGTCGTCTCACGGTAACTTGGACAGCGACGAAACGCTTCGTTTACTACCTGGTCCTTGATGTTTCTTAGCTCCATGGCCCGGTCACTCTGGAAGATCCTTCATTGAGACTAAACGTGTTTGACTGGCGACATGTCCCTCTGCAGCGCTCAGCGGCTAGTTAGCCTAGCTTCAGCTTAGCTAGCTGAGATCAGTGACGTTTACTCCACAGCTGCCGGAATCTCGCGAGACGAGGCAGGTGAACGTGATTTGGAGGAGTCAGTCATATTGTGTGAGCTCATATGGGTTTACTTTGTTTCGATTTTTAATCATGTGTTTGCCCATTTTATAAATAGAAAAAAATGAAAAAATAGCCTTGTGATAGTTCAATTTCAAAAAAGGATAATTATCGTAATGTTGAATATAAATAAATGAATGAATGATTACATGTATTAATTTGCGGTACATTTACTAAAAATATTGTGTTCATGTACAAACTTGAGATACCCAAAGTTTCCATTTAATGCGGTTCCACTCAACAACAATTCACAGGGAGATATTGTAGTGTTTAACAGTTACTACTTTCAAGATTAAGCTGTTCAACCAGCTATATATATATATATATATATATATATATATATATATATATATATATATATATATATATATATATATATATACTGTATATCCATAATGGTCAGATATATGTAGTGGATTAAATTATACAAGATTTCCCTCTGAAATGTGGTAGAGTAGAAGGATAAAGCAGTAGCAAATGGAAATACTCGAATACTCCAAGAACTTTGGAATAGTACAGTACAGAAAGTACAGTACTTGAGATAATGTCCTTATACCTTTCATTATTTTTATAACCACGGTGTATAAGAGTATATTAGAGTTAGCTCCATGTCGACTACAACAGAAACAGCAACTTACACATGAATGCGTCAATTTTAAAATATTAAATACTGTATCATTATATAAAGCCCACAGAGTCATTTTCTGTATTGAATGTTTTTACTTTTGTTTCTTTAAATACATTTTGCCGATAGTAGTTTTGTATTTTTCACAGGTTGTAACCTTTTTATATGGTCTAAACCATTATAAGTCTATTCGTCCCGAGTTTAGCCTGACCGTTTGTGCGCCTGACAGTTTAAGCCCAGGACAAATTATCCCAACTATTGACCAATCATAACGGTCCTGGACCCTGGCACATGCGCAGTGGGTCTTGCGCTCATTCAGTCGCTCGGACTCAGGTACGACTTTGCCAGGATCGAGCGGTAACGTGCTGCTCAGCTCGGCTCACGTTCGCATACGCGGTTTCAGTTTAAAAGTAGATTTAACAGTGAAAACACAGTGTGTTTGCCGACTCTCCCACAACGTAAACCAAGGTAAGGCTGTTCTCGTACTTTGGACTGTGAGGCCAGCGCTAACAGACACAGCCGGGTAGCTAACATGTCATGGGAACTCGTTAGCTCCACAGTAGCAGCGCTCGGACAGTGTTGGTGTTTGGTTGTTTATTATTTTAAGGTGATGGGGTCAAGGCTGTTTCATACAGGTACGTGCCACGTGTCTGTTGGCTGTAATATTTGTTTATAGCTAGTTGGTTCATCTGTAGCCATCGCGCAGCTTGCAAGGGGAGAGGTCAAGTGGTGTTTCCTATTTCTAATTCTGATTAGATCCTGGCTGCTATTCACCACGTCTCGGGGGGTCACACTGTTGTCAGATTGTATTCAGACAACACACCGGTTGTACCGTAACCGAGGTCAAGTGACAAAGCTGCGAAGCAAATCCTCGTCCTGAAATGTGATCACAGACACAACAGTCTAACTCAACTTCAGTTTACATTGTCAAGTTTTCCAGATTTGCACAAGCCTTTCCTGTTGCGTGTTAGACCTTGAGAGATGATGTCAGCCTGCAGGTAGGAAAGTCAAACATCAGACTAGTTGGTGTGTTAATATGTTTCCATGTTGAGAGAGTCTCAGCATCACAGGGCAGAATGAGGGGAGATAATATCACAGAGAGTCCAAACGTAAGCAACACGATTCATCGTTTTAATCATTTTAAAAGAACATCTGTGAAACAGTCTTTGGTTGGATTTTCATTGTTATTTACAACAGTGAAGTGAATATCTTAAAAATGTCATAAAAATGTTTTATTTGCAGCCCTACTCGCAGTATTTAGGTCTGCTTTTCTTACTTCAAGCAGCTTGCAAGCAAGTGATACTGTGTTGGAAAGTCCCACTCTGCAAGAATAGTATAGTTTTATTAACTAGATCATCTCTTGTGGCTGTTGTCCCTTATTTAAGGAAGATGAGTTTAAGGTGTTAATTAAGTAAATTTACTTCCTGCCTATGACGAGAAATTTATTCAGTATAATGTGATGCAAGATACATCAGGTATGTTGCAAAATGTAATGTAACTTATGCCAAATTGTGTAATACGCATTTATTTGGAACCACCTTAAATCTACCAATATGTGAATTGTTTACTTTGCAAGTGTAAACAAAGGAACTGACATAATTATACACTATTGACACCTATTGTCAGTTACAATAGGAAAGAAAAGTTACTGTTTCATTTTTTTCCCCTATGGTAATATCTTTCGTGACGCAAACAAAAATACATATTTGCTTTCAATTGTGCATAATTTGAGTCTTATATTTTGGTTAGACTGTTGAAGCCGATCGGCAAGCACAAGCTTGGAAACACGGAAAGCTCATGAACGCAGGTAGACATTAATTAATCAGTAATGCTGCATGTGAGTTGTGGAACATGTTCTATATGGACCAATTTTTTCCTTGAACATTGGGTTCACTGGTATGATGTCATCTGGCAACTCATTGTTTAACCTTCACGGCAGCTGATTGGGTTTGATTCTGATGATTTGTTGTTGCATGAAGATATTAGGAGCGACTAGAAATTGCAGGTGAGATTAACAAGAGGATTAAAAACCACACTTAACATTTTTTTAATTTGTCATTTTGTTAGTTTGTCATTATTGTATTGAGATTCTTTATTTTCCCATGGAGTGTAAGAGTGTGCATGGGCCATAATATGACGGCTGTGACATTAGTGATCATAGTCAGTTTGGGAGTTGTCACAGATGTACAGTAGTGTTGTAAAATCTGTTCTGTGCAGATAACGCCCATATGGTGTTTGCGAAGGCCAAAGCTTTTTGGGAGAAGTTTAGTTGGATGACTAATGTTTTTAGTAGGTTTACTGCTTTCAAATTTAGATCTACAACCTTGACCAGTCAAACTTTACAGAGTTTGGTTACATCAAAAATAAATTAGAAAAGGCAACTTCTGAAGGAATTGTGCTATGAATGGTGATTGCTGAAGATAAACTGGATTGCTTACTGAAAAGAAGCTGAAGGAGTAGGACAAGTGCGAAATGGGTAGTTAATGTGTAATAACTAGAATGATCTAGAAAATGTTGAATATTAAGTATAAGAATTATGTTAGTTTGAAAAATGTGGAAGGAGAGGAGGGCATCATAGTGGCACTGTTGCCAGAACATGACGGATGAATATGACCAAGTTACCTTCTTTGCTACAGCAACACTTTGTCAGTCTGAACCTGTTTTATCACCACACACACTTGGTGCCCATGGAATTTGATAAGATTTATGCTGACACATTAAAACGCAGTTACACAATCCAGGAATGGACTCTGGGTCACATTAAGGATACAGTTTCAAATATGTCAGTATAAATAAAGCCAAAGAATTTGTTGTGTGTTGACACATTTGCTTTGTCGCAAAAGAGCACAGCTTCTGTTGGTTGATCAAAAGCAGAACACACTTTACAGATGACTGCGATGAAAAGACAGAAACATTGTGCACATCTACGGCATCAGCCAGGTGCAACAACAAAGGCAGCAAGCTGAAAATACTGAAATAATAAGAAAATGTAAATAACGTCAAATAGCTGATGAGTATCCAATAGAGCCCTCGGAGAAAAAGAACAAGAGAGTTCTTCGATAGTCTCCTTAGAAAAGGCCAGTCTCCAAAGTAGTAAACCCCATGTCCTGTGGAAAGGTTGATTCATTTTGACACTATGTTCCTGTGGCCTTTTAAAATAAGTCTCATCTTTTGCTGGAAACGTATCTATTTCCCAGTTATTACTTTTACTCAAATACAATTTTTTTTACATTAATTGTTGCTATTGAGGAACGTGTCAAAGAACCGGTCACACTGATGATTGGTTGTAAATCTCAGCATTTGTTCAGCCGCAGTAAGTGGCATTCCAATGGAAACCTTGACTGCTGGGAACGCTGCTTTGTCTGCTGCCTCTGCCCCACTTGTGGGTCATGTGACACCAGTCATGTGCTTTCTGACGAGCCACTCTCTAAATCAGAGAACACTAGTCTACTTTGTAAAAACCAGCTGTTTTGCTGGACTAAGGTTTTGTCAGTTATGCACCAGAGTTTCCGAGCAGAGTGTTCAAGGAATGATGGATGTGGTGGAAGTGAAACCCCGGCACAAGTGCTCAACCCTATTTCTCAATAATGAAGTCCGCATTTACTTGCTGTTGATGTTGCCAAGTCATTTCTAAGACATGATTTAAAAAAAATGTTTTTCAATAAAGGGGGAACGGAGAACAAAATGTTGCACAGTCTCACATTAAAGTTGCTCATTCTTGGTGTGAGAAAAACTCAAGTTATTTTTTTTGGCAGCAATAGTTGTTAATTCTTGAGATCAAAGCGTCACTGACGTAGCATGATAATTACTGTTCACCCCTCAACAGTCATGTGTTTCTGACTCATCCCTGTTGTCTTTTTGCAGGGGGGCTGATATCCATCCCTCATATTCCCAGGGATCTCTCAGCCTGCCCTGATGAAGGCCGAGCAAGAAGGAGACATCGTCGAAGGTAACTGCTTAAGATAACAGAAACATGATCATCGCCTCATAAACACACCTGCTGTTTTCATTAAAACCGCTGGGAATTTGGTTAAGGCTGCAGAATACGTTCAGCCACAGTCTGCATGCTTGAAACAATATTTTACGTACAGCACCAGAGTTTAGCTTTTGGAAACTCATAGGCCAACAAAATATTTACAAAAAGCGAGATCTACTTGATTTATTCCTGATGCTAGATTATTGTATCTATGGATAAATAATTTTTGGTTGTGTTATTTAAAAGTCTGAATGCTGTTAATTCTTATAGTTATGACCTTTATTGCTGCTTGTGTAAATGCTGTTTAGTTTGTTAAAGGGAAAAGGGCAGGCAGGTTTTTTTTTTTGCCTGGGCACAAGTTTATCATGTGGGCGGTCTTTACTTCTTTCTCTTGGCCGGTCACTTTTAGAAACACGGTGTCAGAATGTCATTGTGACATCTAATGAGAGAAAAGAAAAAGCATGATAAAGGCTGAGTCATATTGAAAGCAGAGATACTGTTAGTGAGCGGTGAACCTTGGGACCAGCAGTGAGTTGGAGATGAAGGGAGACAAGAATGAAAACTCTGAACTCAGTGAGTTGTACACCACCTCTACAGGTTTACTTAAATTACGTATATGTAGGAACCATAATTGCATATTTGTCATGAATGTTAAACAATAATTACATGTCTTTAGAATTTCATGTGTGATTTTTGTTTATGTTCACTGTTGTAATCTTTCCCTTCAATGCTCTCAGTCATTGGATCTGAGTAAAGTGATCCTAATTACATGTTATTGTTAAACAACTGAATACATGTAATTTAAAGTCTTTTGTCATGTAACATTTTTTAAATTGAGGTTTAAGTGATTTTAGCTTATCGGTGCAGATGTTTTCACAGCATATGGCTCTTTAAACTGGCACAAAAAGTGTACGCAAGGGATTTTGGAGAAAGATTGTTTGTTGTTGTTGATGATTGGACCGAACTGGTCGGGGCTCGAACCCGCAGCCTCGAGTATGGGAGACGCTAACCACTAGGCCAAAACCCCTGAGTTCTAGCATCTGTCGCTAGCACGTCTCCTAGGGTGTCGGGGAGTGATGTCTGGAAAACTGCACAGTGCACACAGTGTTGTGTGGTGTGTACCGCTCCATTTTTTCAATTTACAGAGCCCGACTGTGCTGGAAAAAACTATTTTTTTAATAGGTGCACACAAGGAACCGACAGCTAGCGGACCATCAGGAAATATACGCTGAATCCCACAAAAAGTGTATTGGATTAAAATCGCTATAATGGATAAGGCAATGGTAACAGTCTTTTAATATTATCAAAGCAACAGAGGTGCTGGTCCAACAGTG
This sequence comes from Scophthalmus maximus, assembly GCF_022379125.1. Classification (NCBI taxonomy): domain Eukaryota; kingdom Metazoa; phylum Chordata; class Actinopteri; order Pleuronectiformes; family Scophthalmidae; genus Scophthalmus; species Scophthalmus maximus. The sequence goes on from NC_061520.1 coordinate 15,513,116, forward strand.
GGGGTAGGTGGTACGAGAGGTGACGAGGAGCAGACAGGCTACCGTCCGGATCCTTGGCCCAGGGAAACACAAGTTACCGAGAGCAAAGTACAAGGCAAAGACATTCTTGTCACATTTCTTGACATTTCTTAAGAACCTTCACAAACTACCGCTAGTTAGTTGTGTGATTAGAGTTGTGTGATTAGAGGACTGGAGACTTTGTACCGTCGGAAATGGATTCATGATTGTGCTCAGCTTCTGCTCCAGGTGTGCAAAGCGCGACCACACCTACACACTCACACACTCATTTATACTTAGACTCATACACACCCATTCATAAATTAAATGTTAAGTTAGGAGACACCAGGAGTCGCACTCACTTACTGCCCCTTTAATAAACACACTTGGACCCCAGAACAGTCTACACATACTCATGCATACTTACATAAGGAATTGCTATGCTTTCTAATGTTGTTTAGGCAACTGTAAATGTCTGGGTCTTTAAAAGCTGATTTATGTTTTTTGTAAAAAACATTGTAGCCGTGTGATCAAGCCTCATCTGAAAAATCTGTAATGGCACCTCAGTTACAGAGGGGGGTTTGGTAGACTTAAAGCAAGGAAGAAGGAAGCGGATGGAAGGATGTTTTTTTTTTTGTGTTCGTTTATCATGAACTAAGCCTTCCCCTCTGTTCCTTTTTATTCTGTGGTTTTGTTAGAGGACTCCCCTTCGGATAATGGAGTCCAGACGAGCCAGTACAACTCCATCTCGCCTCCGGCCTCACCCGTGGCCGACGAAGAACCCTTCTCCACATACTTTGAAGACAAGGTGCCGATTCCAGAGAGTGAAAACCAGGTACAGACGACAACTGTTAGATGTTTTATAAGTGAACCAATAATCTGTTAGATTTAATTGGATCTATTATATATTTCAATATTTCAAAGTTTTCAGATTACAACATTGGTAAGAAAAAAAATTATTTGCTGTCTTTCATTCCAGATATTCAGTTTCCGTAAACTCTGGGCCTTCACTGGACCAGGGTTTTTAATGAGCATTGCTTACTTGGATCCAGGGAACATCGAGTCTGACCTGCAGTCTGGAGCTAAAGCTGGCTTTAAGGTGATTAATAAAAATATGACTGTTGCCGTGGCTCATTAGTTTACATTGCTGCTCACTGACGATTCCACTGATTAGCCGTCTATTCTGGTTATTGTGCTGTTGTTTTTTACTCTGAACAAGGGCATTATTGCCACCACCATAATTTTCAGTGCTCCACACTATCATAATGCTTGAAATGAAGACTTTACATGTTTCATTTTAATTTGGCATTCTGCCCAAATAAAACTCATGATTAAAAGGTGGAATCTCTTTGTGTTGATCGGTGTGTCTGTCTTTCCCTCTCAGCTCCTATGGGTGCTCCTGTTAGCCACCATCATTGGGCTGCTGTTGCAGCGGTTAGCCGCTCGCCTCGGGGTCGTAACAGGGATGCATCTGGCTGAAGTCTGCAACCGCCAGTATCCAACAGTGAGCATGTCTATTATTACACGTTTACCTTCTTCCCTCTACATTAACCTTTGCTTATATAAGGTCGAATTACTAGAACTGTGAACTAGAGGTACCCTGAGCTGGAGTATGAGAAGCTCTTTTCTAAAGACTTTATTCCAGTCTGTTAACTGATATCATTTACTAAACTCTGATTATATGAATCTTTGATAATTTTCTTTTTCAGGTTCCTCGGATCATCCTATGGCTGATGGTTGAACTGGCAATTATTGGCTCAGACATGCAGGAGGTCATTGGCTGTGCCATAGCACTCAACCTCCTCTCTGTGGGCAGGTAACATCTTTATATTATTACAGTTTTTTTTCCCCCAAATTATTAAAAATTACTGACCAAAAATAACTGTTTCTGTTTTCTCCTCCAGGATCCCACTGTGGGCAGGAGTCCTCATTACTATCACAGACACATTTGTGTTCCTCTTCCTAGACAAATATGGTATGTGATTCTGTCCTATAGACAAACAACCACCAGCTTCAAGTCGGTGCTTGAAAAACTGTGCTTCTCAGTGTTGATACAGTCTGTGTCTCTTTGTAGGCCTGAGGAAACTCGAAGCTTTCTTTGGCTTTCTCATCACTGTAATGGCAATAAGCTTTGGTTACGAGGTATGGTGGCTCCCTTAAGTTTCAAATATGATTTATACATTTTTGTCATATCTCGCACAAGAGTCATTCATAGCATCCTGACATGCTTAACTTGTTGCCTGTCTTCAGTATGTGCTGGTAAAGCCAGACCAAGGGGAGCTGCTGAAGGGGATGTTTTTACCGTACTGTGCCGGGTGTGGACCTGTGCAGCTGGAGCAGGCCGTGGGAATCGTGGGCGCCGTCATCATGCCCCATAACATCTACCTGCACTCTGCGCTGGTCAAGGTTAGAAACATATGTGTCGTCACAAGACTTAATCCTGAAGGAATCAACAATTGGATTTTTCTAACTAGACATGAATGTCATTTAGAAAAAAATATAAATGTAATTGTAGATTTGTGTTTTGAGTGTTTTTCTTTTTATTCCCTCATGTACCAGTCTCGGGAAATTGACCGCAGAAATAAGAAGGAAGTAAAAGAAGCCAACAAGTACTACTTCATCGAATCTACTATCGCTCTGTTCATCTCTTTTCTCATCAACGTCTTTGTGGTGGCTGTCTTTGCTCAGGCCTTCTACGCTAAGACCAATATACAAGTGGTGGGTGTACCCTGAAGCGCGTATTTAATACATTGATGTAATTGTTTTGGGCTCACACAGTGCAGTACAGTTGTTGATTTCTGTTTGCAGAATGAGCAATGCAACGCAACCGGGAGTCCTCACACTGATCTCTTCCCTCTGAACAACGACACACTGGAGGTGGACATCTACAAAGGGGTATGTCAGGGCATTGTTACTAATACATTACATCCTCAACAGGATTTGAAGATTCGAGAAAACACAATTCTGACTGGCTCGATGCTGTGCATTATTAGTTGATTCCGGAACAGGTCTGATATTGTCACCACCCTCTACGTGTTAGTATTAAAATTTAAAAAACAATGAAATGTAAACAGGACAGAACTATTTTGACAATTTCTATTCTAGGTCTCCGCACCTCCAATCAGGTGTTTTCACTTATTCTGGTGCAGTAAGTCATATCAAGACTGGGCAGACCGCTGCTGTCACTTACTGTTAGTTCAATAGGCTGCATATCTGTATCACAAAGTCCATACAACACACCAGTTCCAAGCATTTGAATATGTGCTATGTTCACACTGGGGAAGTGACAGACTTAAATATACTATTTTTTTTTGTGATAGATATATGATAGATGGATAATGAATGAATCCTCTGTTGGTCTGTTTGTTCAGGGAGTGGTCCTGGGCTGCGTCTTTGGCCCAGCAGCTCTGTACATCTGGGCCGTCGGGATCCTGGCAGCTGGGCAGAGTTCCACAATGACAGGCACTTACTCCGGGCAGTTTGTCATGGAGGTGAGAATGCCTTTTTCTTTTATGGTCAAGCAAAAAAACCTAAAAACAAAGATATATCTGAAAATGTGTACACTCATCCTTGTGTTTCTCTGTTTGCTTAGGGTTTCCTGAACCTACGATGGTCGCGTTTTGCGCGGGTGCTGCTGACCCGCTCCATCGCCATCGTGCCTACTCTGCTGGTGGCCATTTTTCAGGATGTCCAGCATCTGACAGGCATGAATGACTTTCTCAACGTGCTTCAGAGCATGCAGGTAAGATCCAGTCTTGTGGAAAACTCTAAAGATCATTTCTGTAAAAAACTCTCAAACATTACTCTGCTCTTAGACAATCAACAGCCCAGCTCTTTGATTATGTAGCACACTGTAGGGACAATAAAAGAAGGATACATTCCTTACAGTGTGGTACATAATCCTGTAAAATATTCAGTATGGCTTTTTTTCTTTCTCCAACAGCTTCCATTTGCTTTGATCCCAATCCTAACCTTCACCAGTCTGACATCCATAATGAACGACTTTGCAAATGGATGGTGAGTGAAATTTCTACATATGAAATCATGAATTTCTTCACTCTATAGTAATTTCTTAATAATTGTTTTTGTCATGCCTCCGAAGAACATACTGTTTTTGTTAGTTGTATTCCTTGAACTGTTGTTCATTGACAAAAAAATGTCATCCTGATACAGTAAATTCTCACTCTAGGGAGAAAACAGATTGTTCAGGATCCTGTTCATTTTAGAAAAAAAAAAAATATTTCTCAAAGTCTGATTGACTGCTGGCCTGTTTTGTTCAGGGTATGGAAGATTTCCGGGAGTGTCGTCATCCTGGTGGTTTGTGCAATCAACATGTACTTTGTGGTGGTTTATGTGACGTCGCTGAACAGTGTGCTGCTCTACGTCCTCGCTTCCCTCCTCTCCATAGCCTATCTGTGCTTTGTAGTCTACCTGGTAAGTTATACTGCAGCTGTACATTCACTGTGGCATTTTGTGACCTTTTTAATGCAAACAATGATTCTCTGACAAAATATTTCACAATGAAGCCATTTTATTAAATTTGCTGCCGGCTCAGTCTATCTATCTTTTAACCAAGAACCAAAATGCAGCAAAAATATTTAAATACCATGTAGGAATTGAACTCTTCAAGATTCTGTTTTAATAGCTGTATACAAAATTGAATTTCTGATCGTGGAAATAGACTCAGAGTACGGTGACAAGTGTGAGCACAAGCAAAACATACTTAATAAGAATTCAGTGATCCAACATTAAAAGTGTAAAGGCAGTTAAAGCAGCATGATCAACGCACAGAACTGGTCTGAGTTTTAAGCAATGAACTGAAGGAATTAAGAAATTTAATTCTAAAAAGCTATAGAGGCGACAAAAAAATTTATTGCGGCAACAATTGATTGGGTTTCTGTAATTAAAGCATGACATATTACTAGTATGCATGATTTTGATATTTATAAACTTTCAGTTTGAAAACTGCTTCTGTGTTGAAATGTTTCAGTTTGTGTTTCACAATTCTTTGAGTGAAAGAAAAAAAAAACCCACGTGTAAAATTGAACCCTGTTGTGTCGTGACCCCTCTCTCCTTTGTGGTTGTCTGCAGGCATGGCACTGTCTGATTGCCTTGGGGGTTTCCTGCCTGGACTTTAGCAGCAGGGTAAGAAAGCGACCTGCTGTGTTGATAGAGGAGCAGTCAGAGTACGACTCGTAGAGCTGGACAGGACAGTAACCACCAGCATTCCTCTGTCCTCTCGGAGACTCTTTACACAGCCAGGACTTCTCGAGATCACATAGGATCTTGAACGCACATTTTTCTCCCTAATGTCACATGTTTATTTTGTATTGGGCGGGGTATCAAAAGTTGGTTGCCTTTTAGGAAACCAGACAAACATTAATACCACACCAGCAAAGTATATTCAATGACAGTAATTGATGCTTGAGATGACCTCAAAGGAAAAATATGTACATATTTGACAAATCAATAATTGCTACAATCCTCAAAGGCAACAACTGCATCTACCTTTGCATTTCAAGTGTTCATACAACATACAGTGTAACTCCATTGTTTTAACCGTCAGTATCTTGAAATAACAATTTTCCGACTTTTTATAAAATGTCATCTAGACTTGTAGAAATATCAGCTCAGCTTTTGTTACCACTGTAATTGAGAGGACACATTCTCAGCAGTCTGTGTTGTTTTTCACATACTTTGGTAGTCGTGAGTACGGTGACAAAGAATGTCAAATAAAAGTTTAGGTTTTACACAGAGGTTCCAGTGATTTTAGACCCCAGCTAACAAGAAAACCTTCTGGTGAACTCCAATACTGGCCACCTTGTTTGGGACTGTACTGCTGCTAATTAATTAAACAACCTTGATGCTTTTTGCTGCCTGTGAGAGGACAAGAGCAGCACAGGCAATATAAGCACACGACAATCCAGTGTTTGTTAAGGATTAAACAACATCAGAATTATACAATTACAACAATAATATCTAAACTGTCAGTATTAATAAAAAATATTGTTTTACTGTTACAACGCAACATCAGCAAGTCTTATGAAGCCACTTTTTTTCTCCACACTTATTTTTAGCTCTATTTCTTTTAAATAGAAAAGAGAGGTCTAGCTATCATGAAGTAATATTTTCCAGATTAATTCTTCATGACATTAACTAATATTAGCTGCATTAAGTACTTTGCTCTCCCTGAGCCCCAGAGTCCTGGTTTGGAGGAGGAGCTGCTGCTATCTGCTGTGATTTCGACTTCCTCTACATCCTCGACTATGTGATCTCAATTGTCTCTCTGCCTCTCTGTAGCAGTCTAAGTCACCGGATTTTTGCATGTAGTAATTCAGAAACACTTCATATTTTGAAGAAAACATAATCATTAGACAGTACATGAAGTTTTTGTTAAGTGCATCATATGTACTAATTATATCCAGCCCTAATTTTATGGAGAGAAAACTTTTGATCACACCTGTTTCCTGACCCGAACTAAACTGCACCATTCAAACAAGTGAACCGTTTCATCACCGCAGCCTCATCCATAGAGCCTCTTTAAGTGCCTAAATAATCAGTCAGTCATCATATCAGTGAATTAAAATTCATTATAGCAGAATCTGATCATCATCAAATCATTTTAAACATTTCACAGGAGACCTTTCATTCCTTCTTGCCTGGCAGAGCTTAGGTGTGGGGAAATACTTCTGGTTTGTTTTGTGATTCCAGGTCAGCATCATTTTTCTTTGGAGAGCCTCAGGAGAAAATATAGTCATGGATAATACATTCCTATAATATATATATGGTCAGAATTCCTGAAGTAAAATCACTGCAACATATTTGTACTGCTCTGTAGAGACAAGCAAAAGAACCACTTTTATGTTTGCCTAAAAATAATGTTTTAGTCACAGTTGTTGTAAGTATCGTGACAAGTTCAGAGAAAGCCAAGATTCTTTATGTAGCCTATAATCACAAGTTTGGCCATGAGGGCTTTACAGTCTGTACAGCACATCACAATTTAGACCCTCAAAAGTAGTCATTTTGTGAATGAAAGTCCAAAAATACTACAGCGCAGAATAAAATTCATTCTGATCAGATTCTTTCAAACACAATTTATTGTCGATTTATTGTAATCCTGGTGCACCTTTTCTGTAAATTAAGCTGTAGTGTATCCAGTGTTCTCCACTGATTTATTTTCAGATCTCCTGGTGTTTTTACTACAGTGGTGTTTATTTGTTTTTTCACATCAGGCCAAGGTACAAAATCTGCTCTCTCTCCACAACACAAGTCTGCTAGACAGCAGAACTGTGGGTCAAAATAAATGTTAAACCATGACTTGTTTTTCACAGTAGGGATATTTGAAAAAAAACAAAAACAGTGCGAAAGATGTATATTAAAAAATGCTTAAGAAAATGTGGCTATTTCTAATCATATTTTGATATCAGCTGTCAAACACCAAGTTCCACCATTTCCTCCCTCATACTCAGTAGCTTACAGTTGAGACTAAAGTCAACACATGTTCTGTAGAACCAGGAAGTGATCAATGCTTGGTGAAAAGAAAAGTGTTACAGCCCTTATTTTCACATTCTATAACTTTAAAATGAGATTATGTACTACAGCACCTAATTTTGCAGTATCCAAGTAAGTTTTATATATATATATATATATATATATATGAATCATTAAGAGCATTAAAGTTGAACTGGGGAGTATACAGTACATACAGTGACAGGACAAATGAAAAGGTTTAAGTTAGTACAGTTACAGTTGATGAATCCCATCTAACTGGGTAGACTGGGAGCGATTTGTGTTGACATCGTAAAGATCTCAGATTCTTTCAGAGGTTATTCTTTTGTTCAATGTTCACTACCGTGTTGGATCAGGTCACTGGTTCAGAGTTTTCATGGTGTTCATAGATGCGGTGGAAATGTACTTTTGATATTATCCATGAAACATTTCTGACACAACAGCACAGAAAACATATAAATTGTTACAGGTAAAACTTGTAGTACACATTACTACATTGCGTAATTTTATGCTCTTTGGGATTGAAGGAATAAGTGTCTGTTCTTTGCTAAGAACACCATGTGTCCAAAATAAATGGGAAACGATGGATATATGGACATTTGTTGGCGTCTTCTGTCCGAATGTCAAAAGAAAAACTTGTGATTTGTATGTGTTTTAAGTTTTATAAATATTGAAAAAACACAAACGATTCCTTATTTGTGTCAACTTGACAAGATGTGCAGTAAATATATGACTAGACCTGATAACTTGCCTTACTGTACAACCTTTTAACTACTGTACAGAGTAGCTTAAAGTCAGTTTAATATTCACATTACTGTTGAATTGACCTGTGAGAACAATAGAAAATGTAAAAGATGTGTTGGGTTTTAGGAGTTTCCCACAAGCTGCTTAAAAGATGAAACTATATGAATATATTCTCTTTCTTTTTAGATTAAGGGGTCAAAGAGCAACATTTCTGATATACACCTTTATTTAATCACTGTAGATGGTAGACCACAGCACTGTATGTGGTACAAAATGCTCTTTTCCAGGATTTTCCAGGAATAAATGAGGAAAGTAGCACTTTGACCCAAGGTGAGCACCTTTAATTAATCTGTAATCATAAACCATCGAATTTAATGTGTGAAATGATTGGACTCTTCTTACATCTGATCAAAACACGATATTGATTGCTTTCCTCTTATATTTAAATCACAGTACAGATGACCACTAACATTATGACATCATGGGTATCTACAGTCTCTGAAAAAAAAATGAACAAAGATCTAGAGTTGGTTTTAAATGAGCTTTGTTATAATAAACTGTATACGCGTCTACTTGGCAGGTAACCGTGTGAGGTTTTGCACTGTTTCTAAGTGTTTAACTATTTTCATGAATTTCCATGTTGAATCCTTCATTTAAAGTCAATAATCGGTTGTAAATTCCTTTCATAATTCAGGTTCCTCCCAGGAATTGGCAAATAATGATATAACTAGCTGAAAACAACAATCTCCTCGCTGATGACGATTGATTCTCTTCTTTTCTCTCACTCTTTCAGGGGCAACTGGGACTGTCCCGTCACACGGACATTTACTTACTGAACGACATGGACACGGACTCTGTGGTGGAGAGATAGGATGCAGCCTTGTGAGTGGATGTCGAACTGCGTCGACTGAAGGACACTGAGAGATTACATGAGCATGGTACTACTGGAGCTCTGTCAGTATACTTGTTGTGCGCCCACAGATGTCCAAAGTGGTTCACTTCCGTAATGGGTGTTTTCCATCGCAGATGTCTCAGCAGCCACTACTTAAACACATGCTGCAGGCCTATTGATGAGTAATATTTATGCAAATATTGATTAAATAGCTCTGCTCCAAAATGACACTTGTCTGAAGAAAACGTGACTGACTGGTAACCCATAAAAACGTTTTTGATAAAACAGTTTTGCCTGAATGTTCAAGATAATGGCTTCTCCAAATGACGGAACCACAACAGGTTAATAAGCCAATAGCTTGAGTAAGAGAAATGTCAGTCAGACACTTCTGTGATGGAATGATCACTTTCCAGTCAGAAAGCACGCAACATTAATTGACTGTTCCAAAACGTGGATTTGTCACAGTTATAAGTCCAGACACATAACCAGTTGTTGTCTAAAGATGCTGTGGACCTCCAGTATTCGACAAAGACATTTCACACAGTAAAGGTGCCTGTGTTTCATTCATTCTGGTTTACCAGACATGACATTATAACCTCACATCCCCAAAGAATGAAAACAAGTAGGTCCAAGTCGATCTCTGCTGTGATGTGAATGCTGGAAGATTTTTTACACATGAAAAGAAAAAGTCAAACACCAAAGCTGCAGCATGTTTAACAGTTTGCATGCTTTTGGTGGGACCAAGCGTCCGTCCTTAAATTCTAATTTATATTCAAATTAAATCTTTAATTCATCTTTGTTAATATTAGACTATTAAATTAATTTGATTAATATAATGAATATGAACATAACACTTCGAAACTATATAAGGTATTTATACGTGATAAGTCACACTTTTCCATGTTTTCATAATTGGAGTAGAGTGATAGTTTTTTCTCTGTGTATTACAGTAAAGCAAAAAATATTTTTGGATACGTTTTATTCAAATACTCATCTTGGAGATGTACACCTTTGAATTTTTAAAAGTCTTTTTATGAATTTTCAGAGATGCCAGAATATTCTGACGTGATATGTTCTCCCACAGTGTTGCTGGCAGATATATCTATACCCTGATTTGAATTTTCTTTCTTAATTTTCCTTCACATTTGCACTTATGTCAGTTTGTTTTAAGATTTGTTTATTTATGTGTAGTTTATCATTTTATTAAGGGCTCATTGGACTTTTCACTTGAGCAGGTTGGGCATTAAAAGCAGCTAGCTCTTTGTTTTATTTTGTGGGTGGGGGGGGCAGTTTTTATTGCTGAAGCCAAAAATGTGTGCAGAATTGTGGTGTATGTATGTGTATTCTGTTACATAAAATACAACATTTTAATTTCTCAAAATTCTGCATATGGCGGAAAAAGTTGGCATTGTGGTGCAAACAGGTGAGGAACAAAAAGTCAAAACTGTACATAGCTGACACTAGACAAGAAGACAAAATTATGTAAAATAATAACACCAAGCAAGAGCAGGATCCATCATAAAAACCTCACAGCTATCATGGATAGGGCTGTTTTATAAAACAAAACCATTTTCCTTGGACTTCACGTGTGTCCTCTAATGACTGTCCAGACGTCCACTGTGCCTCCTGTGTTCACCACTGTGCCTCATGTATCACATCTTCAGCACACCTTTCTGTCCATTGTAAAATGCACTGCTGAAATCCAACGTCGCTACAAATTAATATTCAGACTTTTTGTCACCAAAATGATATATGATGAAAAATAAAACCAAAAAGATAATGTCACTCAAACAAATGTAATGACAAAAGAAATGGACCATGGTGTAAGTGAGAGCATAAACGCTGACATTTTAAGCTATATGAAAGCATATTTTTAAAATTGTGGGGGACCATTGATGGGATCACAGCAGAGAAGCAATGTTCAGCAAATGGTTTTGGGTGGACTCTTACAATAATCAATGAACATATCTCCCTGCAAGACACACCACAAGTACAAGTGTACATCATTTGACATTCTGACTGTATTGTAAAGTTGCTTCCAATATAAACAATAAAAACATGTGAGTTTCAGTTTTTCCATATTTTTAGCATTGTAAAAAATTGTCAGAGACCATTTTCTCATTATATGTCCAGACATTACGCTAGTACTGTACTGTATTGTAAATTATATTGAATGTTATTTCTGATATGGTTAAATTGTACAATATGATACAGTATTGAGCTTATGAAAGGTGTTTTTCTGATTTACTTGTTTTTTTTACTTGTTTGATTTTTTTTCTCTTGTTGAATAAAAACGTTTTAAAAAAACAACCTATAATTATCATGCCTTGAAAGTGTATTTTCCAAATTATCATTAATTCATCTTTTAGAGAGAAAGACAAGAAATAAATGTTTGGTCATCTTAGAGAAACTCATGATTCAACTCATGGCCGGGAACATTTGTTGCATGTCATGTTCCTCTGTCTCCCCCCATTAAATATTCTTGAAAATGAAAAAACATATCATACTAAAGGTATCAGTTATCAAAATTGTTGCCAGTCAACAATTGAGTACAGAACTTAATTATTTCTGGGGGTTGGTTGGGGCCCAATATTTGGCCCAGGACCCCTCAGGAAGTTAAATCTGGATCAATGTATTATAGAATATTATATTTATTATAAACTCTATGTTAATATTAATCTTATATTCATATTATAGTATTATTATAAATTCTCATAATACATCCATGAGTAGTAGCTCGATCATCTCAGAAGTGAAGGAGTTACCTCGCTAATCGCATGTCCTGCTCCGCAGTACAGGCCTCCGGTCGCGCGGGGGCGCCACCTCGAGCTCGACAACATCCTGTCCAGCGCAAACCCCGTTGCCTACGTCACCACATTTCACCGAACGCGATGGAACGTTGTGGAACATTTTGAAGGAGGTGTCGAGGAACCCCGCCAGAGACAGGTAAGATGAATGACAAGTTCACCTGCTGCAGAACGCGGCGTCCTGCGGGTTCAACGTGGTCGGACCACGGAGGCGGACAGGAAGGAGTGAGACGTGGATCACAGTGGTTCCCGGCTGAACTGTGCCGGTTGACGTTGCCAGATTGTTTGATGCTGAAATCTGTGTTCAGGTGCAAAATGAGGGACGCGGCTCTCCTGCTCGCATCGTGCGTGGTGCTGGGTCTCGTCCTGGGCCCCGGACAAGCAGCCAGACAGGGACACGACATCAGATGTGGAGGTGTGTGTGTCTGTGTGTGTGTGTGTGTGTGTGTGTGCGTGCGTGCGTGCGTGCGTGTTTGTGTGTGTGTGTGTGCGTGCGCGCGTGTGCGCGCCCCCGCCTCAAGCCTCAAGCCTCTGATCAGTGCACACAGAAGAGTCCTAACCCCGGTGTGTCCTCCTCCCCCTCTCAGCCTGCAGGGCTCTGGTAGATGAGATGGAGTGGGCCATCTCCCAGATAGATCCGAAGAAAATGATCCAGACCGGATCCTTTCGGATCAACCCGGACGGCAGCCAGTCCATCAGGGAGGTGAGGGCGCAGCTGCACAACCCACTCTCTGTAGACTGCACCATTGAGCTGCTGTTGCACACAGTGGTTTGTTTCTTCATGACCTTTGTGGCCTCCAGGTTCCCCTGGCTCGCTCGGAGGGAAACCTCCTGGAGCTGATGGAGAGCGTGTGCGAGAGGATGGAGGACTACGGCGAGCACACCGATTCTTCGACCAACAGGAAATCCTACGTTAGGATCAAGTCTCGGAGCGGCGAGCCCATGGACCTCTCAGAGGCCACGCTGGATTCAAGAGTCACATCCAGTTTGAAATTTGCGGTGAGTTCAGTTTCCGGTTCAAGAAATTACAAATAATTTAGTGACAGTCACAGTTTCCTGCATTAGACAATTATCACTGGGCTGAGATGGTCTTGAATTGTACAGTATTCATGTGGAACCTTCCCCCCTACAGTTTGTGACATTGTTTACTTTACTTACTGTGAGTCGGACAGATTCTAACCATTCATTTTGACTAATTTCTCCAGTGTGAAACAATTGCTGAGCAGAATGAAGATGAAATCATTGAATTCTTCTCTCATGACACGGACAATGTTAAAGACAAACTCTGCAGCAAGAGAACAGGTAGGTTGTCGCCCTGTTACACACTTTGTTTCAGTGGATCTGGGGCACTGGCTGTATTCTAATGAGCTGTTGTCCCGTCCCCTTGTGCTCTGCAGACCTCTGTGATCACGCTCTGAAAATACCCCATGACGAACTTTGATGTCACCTCGCCATGACTGCCGTCTATCTCCTCAGCTGAAGTGGAGAAACCGAGTGCTGTAACGTTCTCAGTTGTCACTCATCACTGGTTCGCGTCATGGCAGTGCTGCAAGATGTATACAAATTCTCAAAAATTAGAACAATCACCTTGAAACAGAAAGTGTTATTCTTGTAACCATGAAGAATTTAAGGACCATTTTTTTACCTACGGACTTTCATGTCTCTTGTTTATTTAACTTAAGTTATTACAACTACACTTTCTGTTTAGGCTCTTCTCATATCTTCACCAGATAAAACTGAAACTGTGAAACCACAAAAATGAAGTGGACTTCAAGGAAGATACAGTTCTTTTTACAGGATTGTTTGTGTCTATACAGTAAGAAATCTACTTTAAGTCAAGTTTCATATTGGGGTTGAAATTTGGTCATGTGGTTCCCAAGCCCATTTTCATGCACACTGAGGAAAGTCTCTCCCAAAGTTATACAGAGGTATTTTGCAGACACTATTCACTGACAACCAACTTGTCTTTTGATGTCCAATTATGCTTTCAGTTTTGGGTCCTGCAGAGAATTTTTAATTTTAAACAAAATGTATCTAACAGTCCCTGATCACGAGAATAACACTTCAAAACACCCACAGGGACAATGAAACATAAACCATTGGATCTGATTGGGTTTCAAAGTTATTAAGTACTAATTTGTAAAAGACCTGAAATGTTGCAGAGTATGGGTTGATAGTTAAAAGTAATTATTTTCTGGAAACAGATCTGTTTTCCTCCCATAATGCCCCTTCAATACCAAAAAAAACAGAAATTGAAATAGCATAAGTTGTTTATCACTTCAGGGGCAGGCTATTGGCTTATTTTCTTTAAACACTAATAAAACCAACTGCAATCCAACTGCACTATAATATATGATTGTTTCTCTTTACTTCCTAGCATAGTTTTCTTCAATCTAAAACTAAACTTTAATGTAATTCTATTAGTCTTCTATCCATAATCTGTAATAAGTCCTGAGTAAAGAATCATTCTTAGCTGGAAAATCCTCATGCTGCTCTGTTGATGTGGAAAGTCCAGGACGTATATTTGGTATCATTAATTTTCCACTGTGTGAAAAAAAAAATGAACTTATTGTGTTCTGAACATTATCTTGAAATCTTTGTTTTTTAATATATAAATTTTGTACGTTTTCTGCATCTGTTGTGTCTTTAATCAACCAAAATATGTTTGTACAACATCAAAATGATCAATCATCAATCATCTAATTTCTGAGCTACAAGTCATAGTAACTTTAAACCATAAATCCCTTCAATCATTACTTGGTGTCATTTAATATCACATACAGTATATTCTGATGTTTGCACGCAACATACCTCTCCCACCAGGATTGTTAATGTTTAGTTAACACTAAAGGTTATAATTGTGTGTTTTGGGTTAAACCTATTTTTCTATAATTGTGACTTAGATGAAAATCAGATCACATTTTATGAATAGTTCATGCATAAATTCAGTTCATTCCAAAGGGTTCACATGCGTGTTATTGCCACTGTATGGCCTGCAATGGGCTTATATATTTTGCTGCGAAATTTCAAGACCCAAGAACGTACTTTCACGCTCAAAAGGTTCCTGACCTCTGTTGCTCTATATATTGGATTCAATGCTCTTGTTGCCTATACATAACATCCAAATTATTACAAAAAAATGAGAAACAAATAACTTTAAACAAAAAGCAGTTTCCCAAGAATTTTTAGTTTTTAATTCACAACTTTTTGAACAAATTTCATGGAGAGGAGGGGACACTCATTCACTAGCCAATACAACTTTATTGCATTTGTATTCAGAAAAATTAGACCCAAATATTGAGAAATTGAATCTAATTGTAAAACTAAGAAGTGACATCCAGTTTACAAAAGGTATTGTCGCATGGATTTTGAAGTGGTTTAAAATTTTAAACTAAATTAAATTTTAAATTTTAAAAAGTTTTAGATTAGATTTTCTTACTGTCAAATTCCTACATTTCTATGACAATGACTGCATCACCAACCAGGCAGAAAATTTAATAAAAACCATTGAATTACATTGAAAAAATGCTTTTCTCTAAAGTACAAAGCTGTTAGATGCCTAATTGAACACATAAGGCCAGTTTTCTTGTTTCTTGAGTCATGTCACCGACTCACTTTGCGTCCCTACACCTGTACAGTCTCAACCTGCGACCCTACGCCTTATTTAATGTTGCTCCATTTCCGTTACTTCCATGTCCTTAGCTGTTATATTCACCACCTCAGCGGTGCAGTCCTCACTCAGGCACAATTCTATTTTGTCCCCCTTGTCTTGCTCATCTCCCTCTTCTTCAGCTGCAGTCCCATCATTTACTTCACTACAGCAGCTTTGCTCTTTTTCAGCTGTGGGTAAATCCTCGCCACTCTTTGTTTTTCTATCTGTCACGGCTTCGGGTGGTGTTTCCACGACCTCATCATCTTCTGCAACAATAACAGTGTCTCCAGAGCTGCAGCTGCTGTTGCTGCCGCAGGATAGTGTGTCTTCTTCAGCATGTGATCTTGGCCCTTCATGACATGGATGTTGCTCTACATCCTCAACACTTCCTGTTGTAAACTCGTAACGCCCTGCCTTATTGAAGACTAATATCTCTGAGTTCATGTTTAATATCACATTTGGGCAACCCAAATCTTCCCTGATGCTCTCTGGATCCCACTGCTCGCTCACTTCCTCTTCCTCATTCTCAGAGTCGGGTGCTGTATGTTTCCTAATGCGATTTACCGCATCCCACAGGGACTTGGGATATTGGATCTCTTTGTGGGGTACGTCAAAGAAAAAGCCTTCACCTCCTACATGAGGAAGAGTGGAAGGGCTAGGAGAACAATTTGGGGCTGATTCATTGATAGAGGGAGAGGAAAGTTGAGGGGATTCTTCATAAGAGTCCAATTGAAGAGGAGGTGGGACAGTTTCTGCGACGCCAACATCAGTAGTGAAGGGATTTAGAGCTAAGCAACAGACATAATCCATTTCTGGTAGAGACGCATGCTCTGTGTTTGACTCGTGTGATGCATGTGGTGGAGAAGGAAGGGCTGGTGATGAGAGCTCATCCAAAGGTGACGGAGACACATTGCAGTCTGAGTGATAAGGTGAGGGAGAGGTAGAGTCAGACGGTTCAGTCCCAGGTTCAACGTCCTGCACAATTTCAATTCCTACTTGAGAGTCTGTAGCATTTTCTTGGGTCATCGATTGTTCCTCGTCAGTATCTGTCCGTGACGGCTCTTCAGTTGTATAATTATTCCTTTCACAAGAAACATTCTCCTCTAGGCCACGATAAAATTGTTTCTGCAAAATTGTTATTTCTTCTTGAGTTCGACTGTCAGTTGCATTTTTATTGAATATTTCACATGAATGAACTGAAAGGCCTGTATCTTCACTGGCTTCTTTTTGTGATTTCTCTTCTGTCATATAATCTTTTCCATTCAAAGCCTCCTCTTCTTGGCCATTATCGAACTGATGCTGCAAAAGTTTGACTTCTACTTGAGTTTGACCTGCTGTCATGTTTTCTTTCGATGTTGTCATTTCCAAAAGGTCTGCTGGATCCTCATTGGCTTTTTGTTGTACCTGCTCTTCAGTCATGTGACTTTCTTTTATACAAGCAATGTCTTCTGCTGGGACACATTGAAACTGTTGCTTAAAAATGTTGACATCAATAGCATTTTCTTTGGATATTTCTAGAGTCTGTTCCAAAAGGTTGGTAGGATCCCTGTCGCCTTCTTGTGCTTGTTGCTCTTCAGTGATGTTGCTGTCTTCTACACAAGCAGCATTGTCTGGTTGTTCACATTCAAGTTGCGGCTGTGACACTACTCCTTGGTCCTCAAAAGTGTCACTGATCTCATTGTTTACTACATGTGATGTTTCACTCTCCTCATGCTGATCTTCAATGCATGGCATCGCTTCTGCCATTTGATCTATTAAATCAAGAGGAGAAGGGCTGGGGGTATTACATTCATGGAGAGTGGAGCTTGAGGAGGATTTGGTCAATCCAGGGGGGAGAGGAAATGTTTGCTGTAATGGTGTGTCAGTAAGGGATGAGGTCTCGGAACAAGGAGCAAGGATTTCAGCTGTATCAAATACAGCCAAATGAGGATCAAGACCTTCCACTGTGGCTAACTGTGAGGCCAATGAGAGAGAAGTCACAGAGTATGAAAGCAAAGAAGAATCAGAGAGGTCTTTGCATGGACTAAAACACTGAATGGGATGTTGTGTTTCATTTTCAGGCTGGTTTTCTTCTGGACTTTGCTCAGTTGTACTCTCTTCACAAGTTACAGTGTCCTCAGCCATTTTGGTTTCCTGTGACGTATTGTTGTGTCTGTCGAGTTGGAGGTCAGTGTCCTTCTCTTCACACGTATTAGACAGTTGCTCCTGAGGTGCTGCAAGATGCTCATCTTCATTTTGCACCTGATCCTCAGCATCATCACTCTCTTGTAAATGCACATCATCCTCACTTTGACCAATTTCTAAGTGATTCTGGGACCTTTCCTTCTCCGTTGTGTCCTCTGAGAGTTGTTCAGTTGCATCACAAAGTGTCATTGGAGAAGGTTCAACCTCTGCATCCCATTTCTCAACACACGTGTCAAAGATTGATGTATCATCTTTAGGATGTTGCTCAGTGACACATTCATGTTGAGGGATACCTAGGATTCTTTCAGCGCGCCCTTCCGACGTTTCCCTATCGGAAATGGAAGATGAAGGCATGCACGGGACAGAGATATCACAACCTCTTCCAGGTGCTGTTTTCTCCCCAAAATCTTGTTCAGTTTCAGGACTGTCATTTATCTGAAAGGGGTTTGTTTCTGTATTTTGAGTCACATCCTGATTCAGCTGACTGTTTAATTCAGAAGAGGTGCTTGACTGGATATCAAGTGGACTGTCTTCAGTGTGTCTTGTGGAGCCTAAATGGTGAACATGATCTTTCTTTGGTGATGGAATCAGTTCCATTTTGACAACAACACATGTTGTGTCAATGACCAGTAGACCCTCACTGTCCTCAGATTGTGCGTCTTTCTTGATGTCTAGTCTTCTTACTTCAACGTTGATTGGATGAATTGTAGCACACTCTTCTTCGTTGTGTGGACCAACTGATTCTACTTCCTCACTTTTGACTTTCAAAAATGTTGATGCACTTTCAGTGTCAGCCCTGCTTGTGAAACTTGGCTCCCTCCACAAAGGATATTTGACTGACTGCGGCTGTAAAACCTGTCTCCCAAATGGAGAATTTGCATCGTTTAAATTTGTTTTTTCTGGGGACACAACTCCCGTGTCTGTCTTTTTTGATAGACCATCTCCAAGCATCTCACTTTCTGAGCCGGTTGGTGTCTTCTTCTGTTTGGCATTGACTTTCTTTGCATCAGAAGTGTTTGCCTGCTCTGTGAGTGTTGGCGCTCTGAAGTCTACTTCATCTGCAAGCTTTTGTGTGTGACCGTTGTCACCATTGTCCATTGAACCTTTAGAAACCTCTTCAAATTCTATGCTTTGAATGTTTGCTTGGGAAGTGAAAAGTGGCAAGGATGGGGTTTCTGTGTCAGCTATTCGGGACACCAGGCAGAATATGGTCATTCCACCTGTCTTTTTATTTAATCTGAACTTTCTTCCTTCAATGATCTTCGAGGACGTTTGCTCATTAATCTTTGTATTCTGAACTGCTTGTATCAATTGTGTCTGTTGGAGAGACAACATGCTCTCCTGTTGAATGTGTGTTTTCTGGACTCTGATAGGACTGCCTCCCTGTAAGGCATCTGGTCCTGGTGCTCTGTGCTTGGATCCTTCCAGCTCTGCACAGCTTGTATTCCCATCTGGTTTTGTGATGTACTCTTTCTCTACCTCCCTCTTACCCTGCAAATCTACCGCAGCGATCTGCTGTCTGAGTGTGGGCTGTGACCAGTAAGTTGGTCTCTTTCCTTCCTGCTCACATCTCATGTCACAATGTTGCATTACAGGTGTGCTTTTATGTGGGCTGTTATAGGGAGGAGGAGCAATATAGCCAGGAGGTTGGCTGAACAACCTCCTTTGGTAGCCTGCCTTTTCTTTAATGTCCAACATGTGGCTTGTGTCAGGGGCAGGAGCTTGTATTGGATAATGAGTCATTGTTTGCTGTCTGCCCCCTCTATCCCACACTCCTGATTCTCTGATACTGGCAGATTTTCTGACTTGTTGCAGTCCTGCCGCCTGAGGTTCTGTCCCACTCCTGCTGTCCCTCTCTGGGGCCCTGCTGCTCTCCAACGGGCCATGAGATGTGCCTCTCAACTCTGCCTCTCTTTGTCTCCTTCTCGGAAGTGAGTGGCTGTACCGAGCTGCCCAAGCCTCTAGCTCCCGGTAGCTGCTCTCGCTCCTCTTAGTGGCCATTTCCCTGCTGGAGCGAACAGGATTAGAGGGCTCCCACCTCCTCTGCCATCCCTCCCTCAGAAATCCTCTCTCGTATTCCCTCGCTGCTTGTTGAGCTGCTGTCCACTCCCTGCCTCTGACTTCATGTTGCTGATACTCTCTCAGGTCCTGGTGCTGCTGAGCATGGCGATCCAGAATAAAAGGAAAGTGGGAAGAAGTTGGGGCAGATAGCTCTGGGTCCGTCCAGGTGGTGTAGTCCTGTAGAGCCCCTCCTGTTCTCGATCCTGGTACTGTCCAGTAACTAGACTCCCTGCCTTGAGCCTGCTGCTCTCCATAGTAAAACGGAAAATGGGTTGTCTGATGTCTGTCATGATAGCTGTGGGTAAAATGGTGGGGAAATATGGGCATTTATTCAAATGGGTCAAATTTGTAATTTCAGCTCACTTTAATGAAATGCTGTTGAAGAAAATCTTTCCATGACAAGTGGTTGCTTTTATGACCTGACCTTGTGCTTCTGTATATTTAACAAGTGAACATCTACTTACTTATCGAAAAAATCAACAGTTCAGATAATAATAACAGCAACGTGGAATAGTAAAGATTAATCAAAGGTTAGTGCATCACCAAGTACATAGGCAGCTTAACATTCTGTTGGGCAACTATTCAATTATCAAATATGTGTGTATCAGTTTTCATAGCTCCAGACTCACTTATGTGCACAATTTCTCCCAGGAACTGTACCAAATTTGGCATGTAGAGGAAATTGTCCCTGATGCTCAGGCCAGAACTCCATCATTTGGTGTGAAACAAAGATCTGAAAACATGTTTAATGATTTAAAGATTATTTTATATTTAAATGAAAAGATCTAAAAACAAATGTAAATAATGAATCATATTGTATATCAACATTTAATGTGACATGGAATTACTAGATAAAGACAGTTTTAATAAAAAAAGTAACACAAATTAGATTAATAGATATTAAATGCATAAATAAAGTCATAGATGCACACATACCTTTTATCTACTATTTTCAGATTATTGTCCTTAGTGCTCATGTGGGGACATGAGGTCTAATGAAGTCCAACCTGACAAAGGTTTAAAAGGATCATGGTTTTTATCCCCCACCCACCTCTCTCACACACACACACACACACACACACACACACACACACACACAAAGTTACAAAGCCCATCCTCCTTTCATTGAGCCAACACGCCCAGTTAAAATATCACAGAGGAATTTTTTCATCAGGTTTTTATAAATTCCATCTCAAAAATTCCACCCTTACCCCCTGAAGTGGAGGGTAATGGTAATCAGAATTTTGTTAAAACATGCATAAACTAACATGGGCAGTCAAAATCTAACAAGCAGTGGGGAAAAAAAACTGTTTGTTATATGTTGTTGCCAGTTTGCCAGTTGAGTTTTGTGACAATTTAAAAAAAATAATTTTGTCAGATAGAAAGAAGTTGATTGGGATTCCATGTATCTTTTTTTGTCAGATTGATAAAGATAAAATGATATTACACACCTAAGTCACATACCTGCACCAACTACTTTTGATCAAAAATTAAATAACAGATAAAACTACAAAACACTTCAAGTGTACAATTAATATTTAAAGTCAAAACTAAAGTTCCTTGGATGTTGTCTCATCAATCAAAAGGGAACTCTGGTCAACTTCAATGCCATTGTTCTGCACTGTGCATGACACGCGTGGGAGATGCCGGGTGTGATGGCAGAGCAGACTCTGCCTGGAGATAGGGATCTGTTGTTTTGTCGGCTGAATTGTAGCAGAGGGAGAGACGGGCAGCGAACGATTTGTCTCCCTTTCTTTGAAACTCCCCAGCGTAACAAACAGGCTTTTCTTTTCTGAACAGAAAGTCAGTACATCAGCAGAGAGCAGGAGAGAGGGGATGAAGTTCGTACAGACAGCAGGCTGCAGGGACGACAATGTGTTGATGTTGACAGAATAGTTGGAAGGGATGTGATGAACTTTGTTTTCGGCTTTATGCATCTCAATACAAAAATAGCATTTTTCTAAAATATTAATGACCCCAAAACATATGTCAAGTGTATATTATTATATTAAATGAAGATTTTCTTTTCAATGACAAGGATCGAATAAATTAAAATTGGAAAAATTTAAGGAAACCCATCAAGAATGGTGTCTTCTGTGAACCTGCGTGTTGACAACAATGAATATCTAGACAAGTGATAACATGAAAGACTGAAAATCTCTAGTCAGGTGATCATTCTTAGACTGCAGCCTGTATCTGCAGGAGAGAAGCTGCAACTGTACATTGAAAAATAACTTGACAAATCTGTAGTGTTCGTAATATGCAGCACTGAACTGAGTCGCATCATTTTCTAGAGAAGTGTTGTTGAACATTTTGTTATTTTGGCATTGCCCAGCCAAAATCAAAAACATCAAAAAAAATCATCAGAAAACTAATAATTACAATGGACACATTTGATTTTTTCAAAACATATATTGAGGAACATTTCCTTGGATATTACAGATTTGGGAAGTAACTCTTTCTATTTTTCGTAATACCCAAATAAATATGTATATATATGTATATAAACAATCAAATTGTCAGTTCAGTAAAAATGTACTGTGAAACCAATACTGTGGTTGACCTGCTCTTTCTGGCAGCTTCATTTTGCAGAATGTCTTTGCTATATTTAAAAAAATATATATCCAAGAAAACAGAGCCATAACATGATTCACTTCAGTAACTGATCTGAGTCCCAGGCCAGTCGATGCCTGTCCCTGCTTTCACAGATCTGTTCTTAGTGATGCCCTGTAGATATTAATGTTTTGTCTCTCATCACGGTGCAAAAGCTCCACATTGAATCTGTTCGGCAGACGCTCCTTGAAGAAAACCGGAGTCTCGTGCTCTTTGCGCATCTTGGACGAGAGATAAACCACGGCTCCGTTCTTGCACAGGTGAGCAAGAGTCTCCACCAGCAGCGGGTACGTCTCGGGGAGGTAAATTATATCCGCGCACAACACCAGGTCCCAGTCAGACGGAAAGTTCATGTGGTCCTCACCCCAGGACAGAGGGAGGACGGTGGGAGGAGGAGAGGGCCAACCACTGGACGGCATGTTGGCCGAGACGTTGGCCTGAAGCTGCGGCAGGGCCAGAGGAAGGTCAGTGAGGGTCACGGCTGCACCTGGAAGGACATGGACATTTAATTCCAACTCGGGATCACAGGAGAGTAAAGGCATTTTATACACACACTGCAAAAAAATACCAAGGCCACGTGTATTCAGGTACTGTACACTTGTAACATGTTGGCACATGACTGACGGTGATGAACTACATGACCGTCTGAAGGAGGAACCCGAGTCATCACTGGGACACATGGTCATGAAGGTATGGTTTTCACACGTGAGTGAAGGTTCAGGAGGATCTGACACTGTCCCTTTGAATCATGAACATTACCGAGGCGTGCTGCCAAAATGCCGACCACTCCGGTCCCTGCTCCCAGCTCCAAGATGCGCTTCCCCCTCAGCTCCACACACTGCTCCTCGAAGTAACGACACATCTGTAACGCCTGTCTCACACACACACACACACACACACACACTTAGTGGTATGTAGATATATATTTGATTGTATTTTATTTTGTAGCGAGTGACTCCTCACAGCTTCCCAGACCGGGGCCGCCACGCCGAGGTTGGCGCCGAACACCTGTCTTATCTTCAGCTCCTGACCGACCAGCGTGTACAGGTTGTCTTGGGAAAATGTTTCCGCGAACAGACAGTGGTCCGCGGGAAACGGGTCGTCTTCGTCCCCGACACAAGTCATGGTTGGTCGTCGGTGGTGAATCGCATCGTGTCGTTTGTCGTGTTCCCAGTGTGAAGCTCGCTGGGTTCACATCGGCGGCTCGTCTTCCAGGTCAGCTGACGCGTGAGCCGACTGGCGTCCCGGTCACACAGTTAGCTATACAGTTGTTATCAATTGGCTTGGTTCTGCTTTTTGGTTTCAGCCTGCACTTAGTGCCGAGCACAGACTTAGAGAAAGAGAGTTATGAATATTATCATTTCACTTCACTCAATATGTTTTGCAACTATAGAGCTCTTATTTTGAAATGTAATACAACCGCACTTAGTTTCCGGGTCAGACAGCCAGTCCTGAAGAGTGTTACTCTGACGTCATCACAAGTGTTTTACTATAGTCTTAAACGTCATTCATATGGAGTAGAGATATATAATGCTCTGATTATACTAAATATTGCTGGTGTTGTTTTTTTTAGTTTTTGTTATACATCAGTCTCTGCTCTCATTTAAATAATGGGTGATCTCATGTTGATTCACTCAGGGAATTTTTTTTTCATTTGTTTTCTAATTGTTTTCGTTAAACCAATGGTCAACTAACCAATTACATTTCAATTTAAATACAGGAAACAGGATGTTCACGTTAGAAATAACAACCATCATGTTTGACATATTTGCTTGAAAAACAACTTCGTGAAAAATAGTGATGTTTCTCAGAATACTAAGAAGTGACTTGGAGCTGATACACTCCATCTTTTAACAGCAAAATCACATATTTTCAGTCAGATGGGTAAGCTAATTGCTTCTCTGTATTAATGGTGAAATTCAAAAGACAAAAAACACAATGTTTCAGGTTTATTAAAAAAAAAAAAAAAAAAAAAAGGGAAAAAAAGCTTCTGTCTCTTTCGTTTGGAAAAACAAAACTTCAGTAGAGTACCACGAGGATATTAACATTTTTTCACACAACTTCACATCAATGACAAAGATGATTTAACAGGGGTATAAACCGTAGCATACAGATGTCAAATAAAGCTCTTTAGCATTTCATCTTATCAGTCTTCATAAAACACACGTTTCCAAGAAAGCCAAACAAATGTAATGTGAGAAAAATATAAACAACCTCATCATGCTGTCTTCATGTGTCGGCTAGTGTTGGACCACAGAACAGTTTGCTCAGTGAAGTGGACAATAACTGTTGGCTTCAGACTTCACATACACTTTACTCAATATACAGTCATTGTGCCTGGAACCGAACACCTCTTAACCTCAGGATTATTTCAAGCTATTAAAAATAAATAAGTCAATATTTCTTTTCATTATACAGATGCCAGTAGTAATACATCCCTAACACCCCTCCCCTCCCCCCAGGCCTCAATATGTGCAAACTGCAAGTTTTAAAAAGGTAGCACTTAATGCAAGGACCATGAAAAACAAAACAAAAAAAGTATAAAGTGTTTACAATGAGCACTTGATGCCAAGTACAGCAGGGTTGATCTTAAGATTGAAGATACTCGTGGCTGCATAGACCTTCCTCAGGCCGACAGTGGAGTAACAAGGACCTCAGTACTCCGTATAATTATAATTATAATTAAAGGGATTTAAAAAATAAAAATGGTGGTCATTAAACCAAAAGGAATATTTTTTGGTTCTGAATGACTATTCTTATCATATCTGGTGCTGCCTTAACACAAAGGTTACGTAAAATGCAGAGATGAAAATGATTTTCCTTAAAATAAGATCTACTGCATGTTTCTCTTTCACATACATTCATTCTTTTCATACACCCCTCACAGAAACAACATGTTTTCAATGATATTGAACAGAAATGATGCATCCTCTTCACGCAAGATCACAATTCATGCTTTCAGTTTAAGCAGAGAACACTGCCTTAAAACTCAACATTGACAGTCCATTTTTTTGCAGCACAAACTTGATGTTTTTGTTTTTCTGAAGAAGAGATACATCAATGTGGTTGGGTTTGACAAATCTTGGTCAGAGAGCATTGGAGCGAGCCACTTGATACAATGGCCATGGCTCAAACAAAATGTTGATTGTTTCATTCATGAAAATGGACCACAAAAAATATTTCCACTTAACCATAAGTGCATCTGCAAAAAGACGTGAAATTCCTCTTGTCGCGTCTCGGTGGGTTTGGAAGGCAGTCAAGCTTTGTTTGGAGTAAAACCAAGTCCACACAGATGCACGACATACACCCACACAGAAGACAAACACCAGAGGAATGCATGACTAAAACTTTGTTCCAAAAAGAATTATAATTAGAACAATGACTATGATGAAGAGGATCAAAATGACCAGCATCTTTCTGTTTTTCTTCTGATACTGCTCCGCCTGCAAGGAAAATGAAAAAAAAGTCAACTATGAAGTATTTCAGTTGTATTTAGTTTCATGTGAGGATTACGAGCAGCAGTTTATGTATTTAACAACAACGGTTTGTAGACATGGTCACTGATAGGATATAATAATAGTAATCTCTTTAGCCTGCTGAAAGTTGCCCCTCTGTGGTCGTAAGCAATTATTAGCACAAACCCTCTGAATGCTTTTGATTTTGTCTTTATATACCACATTACATTTTTTTTTACCATTCCAATGTTTGGTATCCCTTTCTTCAGCACATTGCCTATATGACCAGACAATTAATTTCTCACTTTCACATAATACAGAATATCAACATATTGGACCCAAAAACACACATCCCGATGGTGTGATTGTAGACTCAATTTAATATATTCATTCCTTAACACGAACCTGCACCGTACATTGTAATGAAAATCACCTAAAAATAAAATAAAAAAGAGAGGGTAAAGTAACAGATAAAGCACACATGTACAGTAGGCATGAGCATTTTTTGTTTACCTTTTGTAACTGTTTCAATCCATCGTCTGTTTTAACACAAGCCTGCTCCACATTGAAGTCAATCCGGTCAAGAACGGTGCCCTGGAAGAGAAACAGGAGGATGTTATTAGTGGAGGATATTTTTCATTAATCTTTCTGAGTAAAAAAGTAGTAAAAGTATCAAGTAATAAAGTAATAAAAGTATTAGTTGTATCGTGTAATACTAAAACACATTTGTGACTTGAAGGCAGTTAATAAAAAGTGTTTAGCCCTTCACAGCTACTTAAAAAACATGAATTCTCACTTGTAAGAAAAAACAAATGAAATGAAATATGTTAATATGTTGAATGATTTACATTTCAGAAGTCATCTGAACATCTCGCTGACTACATATCTGAGAGGACCGAAAAATAATTTCTCTGGTTTCTTTTATTTTGGTGAATGGACCATTATCTAATTCAGTGTCATAATCTCATTGTAGCTTTAAATACCTGTTCAACCACCATTCCAGCTAAGTCCCGGAAAATCTCATTCAGATCGGAGATGGACTGCACTATTTGTCGGATCTCCTTCTCTCGTTCTTCAACCATGACTGTGTTCTGCTCCACCAGCATCAGCTGGTCATCTGTGAATCCCTGAAATAGAAGAAAGGAATGAATGAGGATACAATGAATATTCCCAATTTAACACCACATGTAGTCACAACCTGAATATTAGAAAAAAACAACAACCATTCAGTCAGTTTTATTCCCTGAGACATTCACTGTGTCTTTTAGTAGTATAATCATGTTTGTACTGAAGATTAGAACATGTTATATTTCTGTTTCTACTGTACAGTGTACACAGAAAAAATGAAAAATGCCACATAAGCAACTCACCTTGTCGTACAGGGCTAAATCTTCATCCTCCTCCATTAAGGGTCCCGAGTCAAAAAAGTGCTTCGATCTCTCCTCACGATTCTTCATACCTGGCAGACAAAGCAATTACACAAGAGTTATAATATTAGATATGAACCCCCTGACAATACTCCAAACACAAGAGTAGAGACAGCAAGGAATGAGGATTTAGTGAAGACCAAGTCCCTCAGAGTGAGTCCTTACGTTTTAGGTAGCTGGACTGTGTGTGCCTAAAGTTAGTGGAAAGGTCCTGCAGACTCTGTGCCAGAGACGACACCACGTTTCTCAATAGTCTCTCCTCCTGCTCGGTGCAGTGGCCACAGCGAGTCTGCAAACCCGTCACAGCTCGCTGGCACCGGTGAAACATCTGCGGTGGACACAACATTAGTTGTAAAAATGTAAAATATTTTGTTTAAACTCAAGTAGTATTCTCAAAATACTACTTGAGTTAGTGTTTCTAATTTTTAAAATGATGTTCACTTTTTAAATCTAAATATTGTGCGGCATCTCAATTACTAAACTGAAAAAAGGGAATTTACCTGTGTGATCTCCTGGGTTGTGATTTCTATTGCATGCTCTTCTTCACTACTGTCGTCCAGTGTGGGACGATTCATATGCTTGTCGTGAAGTAAGGCCAGTTCCTTCATCTTCTGCCGAACCCGTGTGATTTCATATTGGATCTGAAAGGCAAATACCTTATTATGTTCACAAACTACTGGAGACTGAAGACTTCTACTTGCCAAGTGTATTTATTTATTCATTGCATGTTTATTTACAAAAATATTATAATAGTTCACAATATACACTGGTGTATCTACATATATATGTTCCCATTTCAATTTTACCTCATCAATTCCCTCTACCCATTTGGGGGGCAGTTTCTTGGTGACTCCGATGGCAGCTTCAGGGTCCAGACTAATTCCGGACACCAAGGCCATTCGATCATCAGCCAACTTAAAAACACAAACAAATCACCTAATTAAAACGTTTTATAATACCACAAAGCAACACAATGACAGTGGTGTACCATTGCATGAGTCTAAATTCTACCAGGAAGGGAAACAGCAGTACCTCATCAAGCTCCTAATGTGATTGGCAGAGAGCAGAGTGGTCCCATCCAATACAGAGCAAGGAAAGGGAGAGAAAGAGAGAAGGAACAGAAAGTGAGCCCTGGAAAATCAGCAGTAAATACCCCAAAAGTGTGTTTGCATCCACTCCAACCAACAACTTAATTACTTTGAGGTGAAAATTATTGAAATGTCAGACACATCAATGGCCAAGTTAACAAAGAGCTAAAGCAGTTTTTATAAATGTGAAATGATGATGTACACACAGAGCTAAAGTATAAAAATAAAAAAATAGCATCCATCCAATAAGGGTACCACCGCATGAGCAGAGGGAGTCCAACTGTCTAAAGCCTAATTTCCTCGATGACTGCTGTTGTTCTGAAGGAAAAATAAAGGGGACTAACTGAGTAATATACAAGTAATGTCTGTTTTTTTACAGACAGTTTATTAATGGTCTGTCTGAAAGAACACAACTGCTGCACTCTCAGGTATGAATCAACCTTCACAAAATGTTTCCAACTCTGGAAGACCACTGTCTTACTGGGAGGCTACTTGCTGATATACTTGATGGTCCTGAGGTAAACCCAGCACATCACTCTAGTACACACACTACCATACACAGCATTAACAGAGAGTGTGCGTCAAGAACCACAACAATCTAAAGGTTTGGTGGGGCTGATTCGTCTGTTTCATTTGAAAGATCGGTCACAAGGAACAGCAAACAAAACATTCATTGTTAGGAGAAGAACTTCTCACCCTGCTCAGCAGCTGAAATTCAGTGGCATATTTTGGGAAATGCAAACCCCTTGCATCACCACCATCATATTCATGTCTCTGTGTGTACGGGGCTGGCAAGAATGAATCTAAAAATTTCGAGTACAGTGACACATTGTTGACTGACCTTGATACCTGATTATTTCTAATATAAACCTAAATGTTTTCCCAAAACCTGATGAGGAGCCTTTAAGTTTCTCTTAATGGCTCCATTAGAGATACGCCAAACACAAATATCATCAGTATTTGCAGATGACTTGCGTTTTTTTTCAGGATTAAAAACATATTCTGTCTATTTCCATTTTTGTTGCCTTGACAGCCGTCAAACTTTTATGTAATTACAAATGCTAACCAGCTGCATTCTAGTGTAGGGTTGGGCGAGACGTCTCTAGATATGTCTGTGGATAAACTGGCCAGGGTTACCTGGAGTGTTGGAAATTGGCGGATGAGCCACACCTCAATCAAAGACTCTTCTCCTTCAGCTAACATCATCATTACTACCCGTTTATCAAATAAATAGTAAGATGTCATGTAAAAAGCATGTTAAAGGGGCAGTATGAGATGCTGAAGCAAAACAAAAATTTCACCAGAATTTAATTCTCCAAAACAGGGCTCCCCTGTCAAGAAAACTGATTTTCAAGAACATGTAACAAATGGCCACAATATATAATTAGTAATACAATTGCATATATTATGATATAGTGGTTTATATATTTTTTTCATCAACTAATATTAAGATAAGATAAAATAAAAGAATCCTTTATTGGGGGAAAATGAGGGTATTACTGCAGATCAGAGACAGAATAAGAACAGAATAAGAATAGAATAAATAGAATAACAATAATATTTATGGGAAAAAATAAAATAGAACTATTCTAGTGGAACGATCTCAGCCACAATCTCGACTGGGTCAAAACACGATGGAGAACACAAAATACTTTTGCTTATTAGAAGTGAGGAGAATGATGTGATCATAAAAACATGCTTTAACTTACCCAAAACCCCACACACACACAAAAAGTTACACTGTATATTATACATCTGTACTTCTTACTCATATATAAGTGGTGCAGACTTTAATTGAACTAGTTTGACCTCCACTGTTTACATGAAGCCACTGAAGATATAAAAACATGGCTGCACCCCCTCCCTCCTCCTCCTCCATCACCTCCCTCAGTCCTGGGGTGAAAGGACGCGGCACACTAACACAACGTCGAGCAGAATAGCTAGCAGCTAGTGGCACACACCTGTACCTAGCTAACAGCTCTCACTGACTGGCTACATGCAAACACACAGTAAAATGTCAAAACGATGCAGACCACTCACCGCAGCATTGCTACGTGTACTCAGACGCGGCTCGTATGTACTCACTTGCTCAGCCAATATTTGCCGGTTTTGGATTGCATTGTTCCGCATTAACAAGAAGGCATCGGTCAGACGCCGAGTGGCCATGACTGCCTCGCCTGATATCTAAGTTAACTGTGGACAAGGGATCGGGGGATGGTTTATTCGATTTATGTCCACAGCCGCCGAGCCGCTGCTAACGCACCGCTAGCTTTAGCTTCGCCTGCGATGAATGCTAAGGAAAACTCGCAATACAAGCGTCTATAGCGGACGGCAGACAACCTTAAGCATATTCATCTGCTACGCATCTCTGTGACTTGAGTTAACAGGAAGAAACATGGCCGCGAGTGTCTTTCTAAGTCTGAATTTGGCGTCAGATTGGAAAAATGCTGCTCCGTTTTAGAAAGCTCCGGAAGAAGCCAAGCGTAAACACCTGCGTCAACCACTTCTTCTTCTACTATTTAATTTCGGCTGTCATCTGTAACCGAGGCGCATTACCGCTACCTAGTGCCAGAGATGACCGTGGAGGCAGTGTGGATGGATTGATAGATAGATAGATGGATGGATTGCTGGATAGATAGATAGATAGATAGATAGATAAATGGATGGATGGATGGATAGATAGATAGATAGATAGATAGATAGATAGATAGATAGATAGATAGATAGATAGATAGATAGATAGATAGATGGATGGATGGACGGACGGACGGGGACGGACGGACAGACGGATGGATAGATGGATGGATGGATGGATAGATAGATAGATAGATAGATAGATAGATAGATAGATAGATAGACAGACAGACAGACAGACAGATAGATAGATAGATAGATAGATATATGGACAGACAGATATATAGATAGATTGATCCACTTTTCAAACTTAATGAACTTAGTTTTATTTTATGTCCCACTCTCAGCCTGTTTTACTTTTGTCAGACACATGTCGTGGTGAAAAGCCAATTGTCACTTGTAAACGGGGAAAATTTATTGAAAAACATCACAGTTTATTTCACTTATTGAATATTTATACCCAGGATACACTGCTGAGCTGTTCTGTTTCTTCGGATCCAATCCATCTATTCACTCACTCGCACGGCGCATTTCATCCATTCAGATCTGCTCATTCACTCTGCTGGAGCTGGAGACCAGACAAAGCCCGAGGCCTCATTCTGTTTTCCAGGCTCAAAGCCTCAGTATTTAGAAAAATGCGTTGTATCAGAGTGCGTGTGCGCAATGTGTGGGTGCGTGCGCGCAAAAAGTGCGAGGCAGTGCCACTAACTGTGATTACGGCCGGGAGCTCCTCCTCCTCCGACCGTTCTTAATCCCTTATATCCGCTAATGCCGCGGCTCGCAAGTACCCACAAGCACCAGCTGCCGTCAGCCGACGTGTGACAGCTCCGTGCGGCGGAGCTCCGTGTGTGGGACCGTCTGTGTTGACGACCAGCGGACGTCCGAGGAGAGAGAGTGAGCGACCAGGTAAGGAGTCATGGCAGGTGACCGAACACCTGAGCAGCTCTTTTCAAAGTCT
Organism: Scophthalmus maximus; assembly: GCF_022379125.1. Classification (NCBI taxonomy): domain Eukaryota; kingdom Metazoa; phylum Chordata; class Actinopteri; order Pleuronectiformes; family Scophthalmidae; genus Scophthalmus; species Scophthalmus maximus. Next base: position 15,545,137 of record NC_061520.1, read on the forward strand.
GCCAGCCTGTCCGGTCTCCTGTTAGAATCCTGTTTGATGGATGCCCCCCTTTTCATCTCAATGGATGATTTCTGAATTGCTTTGCAGACTCTTGAGTGGTGCAGCACGGTGCTGATCAAGCTGATGGGATATTACATATTGTAGTGGCTTTTCGGAGCTGAGGGAGCAGAGAATAGAGCTGGTTAGGTTTACAGTAAATGTTTCTCCAGACTGGTATTAACTACTTTAGCTGTTTTGCATTTAATAGTTCATAAGAGTCTGAAGCTCTGCAGCAATGTTGGTAAATTGTGGCCAGTTCATCATGTTGATCAGTTTTGTAGCACACCTTTGACCCAATCCCCATGTTTGAATAGCTGCTGACAACTATCTGCATGATAACATTTGCTATATGCGCAGCAGGTCATTGTGTAATTCTCTGTTGGATTCCTTAGTTATCAGAGAAGCTCCATGAAACCAAACAAGTGTCCATTAACAGGGGAGTGTCTGGCGTCACTGGTGTGCATAGTTCAAGGAATGGAGGCGAACCAGTTCGTATGAGTCACTGCCAAAACAGGATGGCCTAAGACGATTACATGGAATATACTGATTCCTTCTTTTCACCTACTTTTCGCAGGGGGACTGGTGCCTGAGCCTGGGATGTTTTCATCCCCGTCGCCTCTGTGACTGTCATGTCATTTCATCTTCTCTTTGCTCACACAGCTGATCGACATGGCCTCCCCTGACGATACAGAGGGCTCCCTGACTCCTGTGGATTTTATTCAGCTGCAGCATTATATGGAATGTAAGTTTAACCTTTGCACTTTACATTACTTCCTCAGTTAATTGATAGATATTACTGGCATGTTAATACAGCATGTGACACATTAAGTGAGCAGCTGAAGGGGAGCTTTATTGAAGCTTGGACTATCTGTAGTTGCTATGGAGGAGGACAAGAAAAAAGACAATCTCTCTCTCTCTCAAAATATTTATTAATGTGATTATATATGCAGTAGTCTAGCCTGGCATCAAATGCTTATTAGTAGTCTGGCAGAGCAAATGAAATGAGCTCCCAGAATTTGTCTGGGTACCAGGCTTGTCAAGACTGAATAAGTGTACTTAAAAATAATGTATGCATCACAGAATGTTAATACATACATTATACTAACTATTAGTAGTATTGTGATACTACAGTTTTGAGGTACTTTACCTGAGGGCTTTCATTTTGTTACTTGATACTTCTACTCCAAAACATTCCTGCGTGAATTATTGTTGTTCTTACTCCACTACATGTATTTGAGAGTAAGCTACTATTTACTTGCTGATTTTTCATTTCATATGTAAAATATATAATCAGCTTATAAAATTGTTGCAGATTAAACAACCCAACTATATATGATCTATTTAAAATTAGCATCCAGCTGCAACAGTGAAATGCAAGGTGAGTGTTTTTTTTTTACATTTTTACATGCTACTTTGACTTAAGTAAAAGATCTGAATATTTCTTTTAACACTAGTAGAGGGAGAAAAACAAAGAAAAGAAGAGAGTTAAGGGTGAGTGTATTTAAAATCAAAGTCCAAGAAGAAGAAGAAAAATTCCCGTGCCTAAATCAGTCAGAATATTGTTTTTTTTCTATGCTGTTTTTGTTCCTCTGTTCATTTGAAACACTTGTGCAAACTTAGCTGAGAGTCTTTTCCTCTCTGAGAAGATCCGTATTACACAAACAGCTCTATTGCCACTTAGTGCTGGACATTGTCATTAAAAAATCAACGACTGAGGAAGTTCTTCTTATTGATGCACCATTACAAACAAAAAACACTGGTCTCTGGAGCGTGATTCTCCATCAGCACAGAAACACAAACAACAGCTTACATGCAAGTGCAGTGCTCTTGAGCCCAGGGTTTGAGCTAGTGCCGAATTTAGTAGACCTGCTGACAGGAAACAGAAAGTGGCACGGTGCTAAAAATATGTTGCAGAGGCTTTGAAAGAAATGAAATTGGTCTGTAGGCTTTTAGTGTTGGGGGAGGGGGGGTATTTTTACAGTTAATAATGGAAGAATGGATAATAACACCTGCTCATCTCTGGCCTCGCACTGCTGTGTGTTACGTCCAACAGCCAGGCCTAAACCCAGATTTAATATAGGAAACACAACGTACGTCCATGTCCACAATTAGTGATGATCTGACATGTTTCCTGTTGCAGGAGCCATGTAATCATCATGTGGGAGTTAATGGCAAATAGACTAAGAACTGAATTACTCACTGAGCTTCTCTGTTCTCTCTTCCATGTGGGGTTTTTCAGAGCAGACAGATGGCACAGATTCGTATGAGTAGAAGTGTTGACGGGAGTGAATTTCATGTCAACTGTTCTCTTTGCAGACAGCAGTTTGAGGGTGAAAGACGTGATTAAGGAGTTTCACCCCGGGGGTCGGCTGGCCCGGCACACCTTTGGAGAGGTCAGTCACCGTCACAGTAGACACAGATCTGTTCTCAACAATCAAACATGTGGCTACACTTTATTTTAAAAGTGCATGTTCTTGTTTATGTTTCGTCTTCTACACTTAGGAAGTTTCCTGAAGAAAACAATTTGAGCTAATTATTGGGAAAATGTGAATTTTCCATGCATAGTGTACCTTTAAACCTCAAGTAAATATTATTTCATTATTCGTTTAGGTTAAGGAAACTTTACTCCACATTTATCTTTGTCTGCTTGACTGCAGACAGATATCATTACATTTGCACCCTCAATTATGCTATTATTTAAAATAATAATGGCACAATGCATGCCATTAATTGCATGGCAATATTTCAAAATTTTATATGTCTTATAATTAATCTTAGAAAATATCCAGAAAACACATTCCTTGTAAAATGGAGCATTACCATAAATGTCACACTAGCACATTGTTGCTTTGTCAATGTGACAACTGCTTTGATTTCTCTCATCAGTGCATTGACGCAGTGGGTTTCAACCTCTTTCTCAAGACGTACCTGGAGGTGGATGTCTTTCCGGCAGATTTCTGCGAACACCTTTTTCGCTATTTCCAACACGTAGAGCAGGATGGTAGTACCAAGAGCCCACTGCCCCAAGGAGGTAAATCACTCTGTGCGTCTGAGCAAGTGTTCAGAGGAAAAGCCTTGAGCTCTACAGTGATGCTCAGCTCAGATAGTGGTTGGTAAAGCAGCTCAGAGCTTAAAAAAAAGAAATGCTACAAACTGTGTTTCCTGGTGGACCCTTTGTCCAACGCCCACTTGTTTGTTAGTCTGTTTCTTTCCTCTTGTAGTGCTGCGTCACTGGAATGAGGTCGCAGGCGTAGCTCAGGAGATTAGTGCACCTGTTCCAAAATCTATGATAAACTGTTTGCTTTTCTGTTGCTGTGACAAAATTAAGATGTTTTAGATTTTTGTAATGTAATAAATTTGGTCAAAAGCTTCTGCACATTTCTTTGATTTCAGGAGGCGTCTTTCTGCGTGATGTGTCCTGTTACTTTTCAGTGCTGGAGGAAGGACAGCCACGAGAGAAGCTTGAATGTTGGTTTTTATCTTCCTTATCTACCGCACTTATCATGTTTATTGTGGTGTCTTGTATACGACTGAGTAATTAAGATTGAAGAAACGACAGTTGGATCACTGATTGTCTTCACTGTGTTTCTAGTTACTTTCAAACTTTACGACAAAGACTGCAACGGTCTCCTGGACAGCTCAGTAAGTCAGTGTACAACACATAGCATGATTGTCTTGTCTTATAGTATTTTTGCTCACTAATTCAAGATGATTAGGCCACACCAAAGTCCACCGTGGAGGTAAAGTCTGTCGTCTCTCCATCAGGAAGTGGATCGTATAATCACCCAGATGATGCGAGCTGCTGATTACCTGGGCTGGGACGTGACTGAGCTCAGACCAGTATGAGTCTTTTTCTTTTTTTATTCATCCAATGAGAAAACCTGTGTGATTTTTAATTCCAGCACAAAAGGATTTCCCTCAGAAGCAGATGTGTTTGTGCCTGTACAGGTGCTGAAAGACATGATGACAGCGATCGATGTGGACGACAGTGGTACCGTCACCCTGGAAGAATGGGTGAAGGGAGGCATGAACAATGTGCCTTTACTAGTTCTGCTTGGACTGAAGGTGAAAAACATTTTACAGTTTCATTAAGTCTTGTCTTGTTATTTTTTTTCCGTATGCAGCACCTCAAGTTCATGTAATTTTTTTAAGTGTTTTGGTTTTTTTTACAATTTTTTTTTAATGTCCTTTTTTGTCCCCCTCACCCACAGATGACAGAGAGGGATGGGCAGCATATCTGGAGGATGAAGCACTATAACAAGCCGACTTACTGTGGTGTGTGTCAGAACATGCTGCTCGGACTCGGAAAGCAGGGACTCTGCTGCACCTGTAAGAGAAGCCACTAGGCGGCAGACTCGCACCTCATACATATTTAAAAAATGTTTGTTGCCTGTAATTTCGCAGGGTCACCATATTTTTCTAGAAATAGGAAAACATTGTGGAATCTATAGTTCAAGAAGAGAAAACTTTTTCATGAACACTTTTGTCCGATTTTCTTCCCACAGGTTGCAAGTACACTGTCCACAATCAGTGTGCCAACAAGAATCCTGAATCCTGTGGTCGTACCTTTGTCAAATCTAAAATGGAGATCAGTGTAAGAAAGCGCAACAATACCTTCTCATAACCACTTCCTTCTATTGCTCTGAGCTTTTGAATTTTAAGTTAAATTATACTGACCATGATTTTAGGAGAATATGTTCATATATTCAATTCTCTTTTTCCTGACAAAATCCAAAAGGCAGTGACAGTAAACACATTAACCACAGGAAGCATTAGGAGGCATTAGTTAGTAATAAGTGCAACCCATCAGTGTTTTTTTAATTTAAGTGCGGATTACAGCTGGCACAGTCTGCTCCGTACATCTGTTTAAATGTCCTGATTTTGCACAAATGTAGACAGTGATCTTTTTTTTCTCCCTCTGCTGCATCACAGCCACATCTCACTGATTTCACTGATCTTTAATGCATCAAAACAGTGAGCTGCCCGAAATGTGTCAGTTGCTTTGGCACCTTTGAGGTGCCAGTGTGCTTTCAGGAAATTTGATTTGGTGATGCATGTCTGAGAAGTCGATGGTTGTCCAAAAAGTCATGAATCAGCAGCCTCAACAGCTGCTCTGGAGGACGGTGTGGTCTGTGCTGATTCCTTTAAAAAAATCCATAATGATGCAATTTTTCCTGCAGTCATTCAGGGCTGGATTGTTTTGCTAGCACCACAGTGGCAAACATGAACATTGTTCTGCTGAATTGTATTTGCATCTTAAGACCTGTCCAGACATTGCACAGAAACGTGAAACCAATGCTCGGTATTGCAGTCACTTCTGCTGTATGGGTGTAAACATGTTGAAAATAATAATACTTGAAAAGTAAAGTAATACTTGAAAAAAAAAAAAAGGTTGCAGTAGTGGGACATCACCCTTGCTTCTGCTCCTCTGTGTCTCAGGTAGCATCCCACGACTGGATCAAAGCTGACTGCAAATCTAGCAAGTGTCAGATCTGCCACAAGAAGATCAAAACTTTAGCGGGGAGACGTTGTGTGTGGTGCCAGGAGATGGTGAGGATTGTGTGTTTGTGTATCATAATGCATGAATTAGAGAGGAACATGTGTTTGTCATGCTCACCTCGTCTTCTTTTTAAGCGTCATGTTGAGTGTCTCCTCTCTGGCCTATCGTCCTGCGAATGTGGGCCACTCAGAGATCATATACTGCCTCCTTGGGCCATATACGCCGTCTCCAAGGTGAAATGAGCCTGTTAACCAACAAATAAATAAATAAGTAAATCAAAACCATAATTTGGCTTTGGCAAATGTATATTTTTGGGATCATTGTGAGTTAATTTCCTGTTTGTTGGTTAATTATCCTCCGTTTCATTCAGGAGGAGGACACCAGCCTGTTAAACGTTACCCCTGATGGACACATTCTGCAGGTCTGCCTTCATCAAATCTTCTTACAGACTCTCATTTCTTTTCCAACTGTTCACCCTTGTGTTTCCCTTTCAAGTTGTCTGCTCAATCTACCATCTGCACATCACTGCTACTTGGCGGATCTCTAATTTTTGTGATTCGTCATGTTATTTTTCATGTTTAAAAAGACTATGCTAATGTCTTTATAGTCTGTTCAGTTTACTTCAGTCATGGACGAATGCAACAGTGATGGTTTTGTCTGCATCTGCACAGATAAACCCTCTGATCCAATGCTTCAGTTTGAAGTGTATATTTTTAGTATCAGGTGGTAATTGGTTGTGTGCTACTTGACAGAGAAAGGCAGCGGTCGTCAGCGTAAATTTGTGTTTGTATTTTATGTATTGCAGCATGTGATGGTGAGTCCACACACTGATACATAGCTACTCCGGATGAGTTAAACGATCTAGTCGGCTTATGCTGTTGCCCATTTTTCTTCAGATTGTTCCACTTCCAGACACCCATCCACTGTTGGTGTTTGTGAACCCAAAGAGTGGAGGAAAGCAGGGTGAAAGGTGAGCAGCTCAAAGCCCTGACACAGGTGGTAGAAATAATCAGTAAGGCAATAGAACATCAGTACAACTATAATTATTTATACAATATGTTATCAATACACAGGCTTCATGTGCAGTATTTCCACAAAATCTGTCGATAAACGTTTTGCTCTCTGTCCGAAATGTTTACTTTCTTACTTTCACAGAGATTATGATGTGTTGACGATTTACTTGTGTTTGGTTACCATACAGCCATTGGCATTAGTGTATTATTAATAATTCCCTTGATTTCCACCCCTTGTGTAAAAAAATGAAGACTAATCTAATAAGACTAATCTCCTCTTTGTTTGTTTCTTTTTTTCTTTCTGTCTGTGTGTTTTCTGCAGAGTGCTCAGGAAGTTTCAGTACCTGCTGAACCCACGTCAAGTGTACAACCTGTCCAACGGAGGTCCTGCACCAGGGTACACAACACTTACACTTCATTGGGACTTGCAGGTTGTCTGTTTGTCTCTCCTTCACATTCATTTTTGAAAATTTGTCTTTTAGACTGCACTTCTTCCGCAACCTGCGTGACTACAGGATCCTGGTGTGTGGAGGAGATGGCACAGTGGGCTGGCTCCTGGATGCTATAGGTGCTGCAGGTCCTTCTGGGTTTCGTGCAGCACATTGGTGATGACAGATAACCATCTCTGAGCTAAACCATGTACCTGTGATTTCAGACAAAGCTGATCTGCAGGTGCATCCTCCGATAGCTGTCCTGCCTCTGGGTACTGGGAACGACCTGGCTCGCTGTCTGCGCTGGGGAGGAGGTAGAGCCATAAACACATTACCTTGAAACCAATCGCTCAGGCATTGGCACTGACATAGGCGCCATAGGCTACACACTCATCCTGCTGCCTTTGTTACTCCACTTAAAGGCTACGATGGGTCGGACTTGAGAGAGATCCTGAGGGAGATCGAAGCCAGCAAGATGGTTCCCATGGACCGCTGGAGCGTCCAGGTGATACCAGACGACCCTCGAGAGGCAGGAGACCCTGTTCCATACGAGATCATCAACAACTACTTCTCTATTGGAGTGGTGAGTCACTACCTCGGCAGGGAGGAATAACAGTGCACATACCTCACATGATTATTGATGGATTCCTTTAGTCCTAGCTGAAAACGTGCTGTTAAATTCTTTCTTACATAAACATGAATTGTAAAACATTGCTCAAAATATGATCTCATATGATTGTATTTGTGTCCATGTGAGCAGGATGCCTCTATTGCTCATCGCTTCCACTCCATGAGAGAGAAACACCCCCATAGGTTCAATAGCAGGTGAGGCCTCACATTACCTGTATGAGTGTTTTCATGTGAAAAGCAGAGATTAGTTTTTCTTTAAACAAAAACAAATCTGTAATGGTGAAGTTCTGTTCTCTCCTGTTTTTAAGAATGAAGAACAAACTTTGGTATTTTGAGTTTGCCACGTCCGAGACCATCTCTGCCTCTTGCAAGAGGCTGAAGGACTGTCTCACGATTGAGGTGAAAACTTCTCCCTACAGTCATGCTGTTGTTTCACCAGAGCTAATAATATGCCACTCACATAACTGCTGACACTACTAAAACAACCTGTTCTCGTGCTCCGCCAGTGCTGTGGGAAATACCTGGACCTGAGCAGCATGTCTCTTGAGGGCATAGCTGTCCTCAACATTCCCAGCATGCACGGAGGCTCCAATCTCTGGGGCGAGTCCAAGAAGCCTGATGGTGTGCCAGAGGTGGAGCCCAATGAGGTTATCACTGACCCTGAACTTCTTAAGGAAATCTCACAGGGTGAGGCTTGGACGGTTGGGCCGTCAGTACTCTCACATTATTAATGGGGTCCAAATATCAAAACAACAATTCCTACTTGTCCCGCTTAATTTGATGTAGATGCCATCAACCCTGTCTTTCCCTCTCTTCTTCTGTGATTCGTCACTCTGCAGATATGAGCGATAGGCGTTTGGAGGTGGTGGGACTGGAGGGAGCTATCGAGATGGGACAAATCTACACTGGACTGAAGAGTGCTGGGCGCAGACTGGCACAGACCTCTCAGATCACCATCAGGTTGTGTAGCTACTTTTACCTACAGATGGATGACAAGGTGTCCCTGTTGTTGTATCCTTCTCCCTGCGGTCTGGTGTTTGGACACAATGTTCCCATATAAATTTGTACAATATGATCTAATGCCACTGTCCCTCCTCCCTGTGTGCAGGACAATCAAAGCTCTGCCCATGCAGATTGACGGGGAGCCATGGATGCAACCTCCTTGTACTGTAAGTGTAGTAAAGGCTCAGACATTGTGATTCAGATTTATTAAAGTAATTTCACTGTGCTACATTTTGAGGTCAATATTTCAACTTAATCATACTTTTTTTTTCTACAGCACATATTTCAATGTTTTAATGCACTATATCATATACATGATATACAGTCTTTGCATTTGCAAAAAATTATTATTTGCCGACTATTTTATTCCATTCTTATTTACCTGTACTCATTCTGGGGGGGTTGCTGTAATTCCCTGACTTTCCCCCTATTTTTTTTTATATCAGCAATGTTATTTTCGTCAGTGCAACATACCACTGTCTTATAATGACCTGTCTTTCATTTACTGTAGATCCACATCACTCACAAGAACCAAGCCAACATGCTCATGGCTGCACCAACCAAACCATCCTCCTTCTTTCACCTCAAGTAGAGAAACGGTTCCACTGTATCCTCCGGTCTGCAGAGGCTCCACTCACATTAACCTGAAAAGGATGCAGGATAGCTTTGGGTTTTTATTATAGGTTAAGTTTTACGGTGTGTGTCTTTTGCACTTGATCCCTGATATACAGTAATTCTCAACTAGTTAGACAGCTTGCACTTGCGCAGCGACCACACTGACAGACCAACACTACTCAGTCGGATCACTGCCATTGTGTGCCAACTCAATTGTAAGTTTGTCTCATGTAATTTTCTGTTCGTTAATAAAACAGCATAGTGTATCTACACTATATGATATATTTACTTATTTTATGTTGCATTAGCGCTTTCTGTGGTTAATCAAGTTTACAGTTGAGTCTAACCTGTGCTTCCTGATGCAGCTCGTGACGAAGTGACTTTTTTCAGGGCTTCATTTGCTCAAAGCAGCTGCTCTTGTTCAACAACTCAATTCTCCCTGATTTGTTCAGATGTCTTTCACTGTCAGTGTTGATCCAACTGAAACAAAATATATGTATGTATTTATTCATTTGTTTGTTTTTCCACTGTTACCTTAATAGGTGTTGATGAAAGGACGTGAGAAACGTTTGTTGAATGTGACTGAATGTGGTTTCATAAATATTTGTTTTACAGTTGTAACTGAGTTGTATAAAAAAAACATGATTCTGTTATATTGAATAGAAGGTGTACTGGACATGGTTAATATTAACTTCCTCAGTGTTGTTGTCCTGTAACTTTACTGACAAGTTATGTCTTTACATCATCTTTGTACAAAAATATTCTCCCAATTGATTTGTCCTCAAAACATTCACAAATCGTATATAATATCTAATACATAAATCTAATCAAATATTGATTAAATGGACTGAATCATGCTCAATGTGTTGGACGTTACACAAAACAAAATAATTTTCTAAGTCACTGTGTTGTGTCAGTGTTGGATTTTCAGTATGCTTGTCTACATGTTACATGTTTGTGTCAAATTGTGCAGCTTTAATTTGCAATGTATTGACAATAACTCATTTTCAGTGCTCAATCATACAGAATGGTCTGGAGTGGAAAAGACTTGTACTTGTATGGCAACAGTACTTATTGTGAGGATACACTAACACAGTTTACATCAAAAGGACAAATGGAAGCATGCGCAAAGGTTTATAAAATCAGACAAATAGAAGAAAATGATGTATGCATTTTGGATAAAAAACATTTACCGTATGAGTAATGTATGTTTATGTTATTCTTTGTCAGGTCCCCACAATGCTTTTATTTTGTAGTGGCTTGTATATTCATGTAAAGCATTATTTTATGTTGTACTACTTTGCCTGCAGCCCACTTATTGAAATTAGAGGCAAAAGCTCAACGCATAATTTATATAAGCAGACTAAAGCATGAGAGCAAACAGTGAGAAAGGCTTTGGACCAAAGTGGGAGGGAAAGCCAGAGCACTTATCCCAAGGCAGTGAAGAAAAGTGTGTGTGTGTGTGTTTGAGAGAGACAGAGAAGCCTTGTACTGGACATGATTAATATTAACTTCCTCCGTGTTGTTGTCCTGTAACTTTACTGACAAGTGATGTCTTTGATTCATCTTTGTACAAAATATTCTCCCAATTAATTAGTCCTCCTTAAAAACATTCACAAATCTAATCTAATATCTAACACAAATCTAATAAAATATTGAATAAATATAACAAATAATGCTCAATGTACTGAATCATGCTAATATATATATATATATATATATATATATATATATATATATATATATATATATATATATATATATATATATATGTGTGTCCTTGAATGTAGCTGGAGTAGAAGTAATATGTAAATACTCAAAGTACGAGTATCTGAAAATTGTATTGAAAAACAGTATTTGAGTAAAGGTTTTTGGAACCTTTCCACCACTGCTCAACAACATGGCACCTCTGTAACCACATCAACTGATAGAGAATTTAAAACAATCTTACATTAGTTGACATTTTGACAACAGTTCTATGACTCATTCACTGCCAAAACACCACAATACTGACTTTTCATTAACGCAGAAATTGTCACAAAAAAGAGAAAAACTAATGTTTAAATCATTCCCCGGAGGTTAACATTTTACAGTAAACGTACAAACCATTCTTGTGTGACAGTGAATAAAAAGACAGAAAGATTACTGTATGTCCAGTCTAGTCTGTTATTTTCTGTTCATACACAAATATACGCACATACGCAGCATTGTGCTCAAACCCCTGTGGTTCTCTCTTGGAACTCCTGGACCGTCTGGCAAGTGTCATTAGCTGCTTCACAGAATATCACAACTGCTCCTCCTGAGGGGTGGTCCTTCTCACTTTCTTCATGCTTAAAAAAGAAATGACATCAAAGATCCCCTGAGAAGGTTCAAGTATCGTTGAGTGTTGTTATTTTCTGGTTGTTGAGGAGAAGTTATGACATGGGGGTATTAAGTGATGCTTAAATTGATGCTGACAAACAGACGCCTGCAGCTGCGGACACACATAGTGCAAATTACCATGACAGTATGAAATGGTCTGTAAAATGACTGTAATTGCCGTAAAGTATGTAGGAGGTCAGAATAAAGATAATTGTTCTGACTGAGGATCGATTGTGTTTGACTGAAATAACAGTCTATCTGAACTGAATGGATTCTCTCTAATGATAATCATCTGTTGCAACAAGTTCATTCATCACCATTCAAAAAGTGATACTTTGTCTCATCAATTATTCATTATGCTATCATTTTTATATTCATACTTTTATTGAGTCAATTTTATAAATGTATAAAACAATCACACCTCGTTGTCTGTTTAGTCCTTGTTTTGGAGCTCTCAGTGAAATCACATGATGCAGATGTTTAAATTTCAATGTTTGATTTGAATAATGATTCCATTTTTTTTTCTTCAGATGACTAGAAATGAATGACAGAGTTAATGAAGGGAACCTACTGTCTTGTCAATAGCTGTTTCCGGGGTCAAGAATGTGCTACAACTCAACTTTTAAGACAACATGGTTGGCCGCAAAAGTGCTTGGAAAAAGTTGTCTGCAATTCCATGGCTGATGGGCAAACTCTCCTCTTCAGATGAAGCTCATGTGAAATGAGAGAAAGCCCCAGAACCAATGAACACCAATGACCTCGGGATAAGGGTGTTGAGTCATTATTAGGTGTGAGTGGGAAACCAACGTGTTCAGCGTTAAACAACTCACATAAACAAATAATCATATGATTAAAAACAGGCAAAAATGAACGTTGAATAATTCAACTAGGGTTTTTATTTAATTTTTTAAAAGTCTGCTCCCTTTTCCAATGTTAATGAAGGTCATTTTTTTCCGCATGTATAAAATGATACAGACGGGTATTTACAGTTTAGATGCTGATAGTACATGCGTGTGCTCATGACACCAGAGCAGAGGGGCTTTCTAGCCCCACGTATGACAACAATGGTCCTGTTTCATGAAGGAACCCCACAGGTGTTTCCTGGCCTGTGCTGAGATAAGACGCCTCCCCGTTGTCAACGCGCCATCGACTCTCGGTTTCCAGTCAGAACAACGTCTGCGCCTCCAAAACCGAGGTTATTTTTAGCGCTTTTCATCCAGTTATAGACCCACGTGAGCGCCGCTGTCGTTGTCGGGTTATATTTAGCACGCACTATCCCCCCGCTCTTGCGTCAATGGAATCCCGAGCGTGCGTCACACGGAAGGACGTAAGCCGTGAGCGCCGCGCCGATTGGCCAGCGTTCCGGAAAGTTCCACCGCCCCGTTTACCATCTATGGGCATGGGCCCGCCTTTTTGTCGACGCAGCCAAAATAAAACAAGAGTGTGTGAAGTCGTCGGCGTTGGTCCGACCCAGTGTGTGTGCGCCAGTGTGTTTGAATGAGTGTGTGCCCTGACAGCAGCTGGCAGAGGTGACATTCATTGGTTTCACTGGTTTGGAATTAATGACAAGCTTCGAGGTCCGGATATTTACATGAATCAGGTGAGTGACAGTGAACTGGTCGTTTTATTTTATTACTGTATATGAGTAACTTTGTGTTTCTTTCAACTATTACTACAGTTTGGTGGGACGGCATGTTCAAAGATTGTCATATCTGTAGTAGTCTAAGCTTTACACTTAGTAGAAAGTTCATTGGGTACACTTTGCTAAAACTAATGCAGACTAGTACATTCTTACAAGCAAATCTTACCAACAATACCAACAAACCACAGTCTCCAAACTGACCATGATGTTGAATCAACACCAATGACTGAGCCCCAGTATTAGCTCGGTGTACCTAATAAAACTGTCAATTTGGTGTAATTTAATTATAATGCAAAATAGACATTCTCTGTTACACCACAGTTTTATATTGAGTTTATTTTGTTCTTATTGAGGAAAGGTCCCAGGGTGTAACTGAATGATTGACCCCTGCTGGTAATAATACTGCTGCTGCAACTGTACCACGAGTACTTTGCTGAAAAACTACAAAAGCGGTGTAGAGCAAGTAAAGTAAATTGTTCAGAGCTCAGTCTTTATGTTTGAATCAAGCTTTAATGGTAAGATAAGGAAACTTACAGTTTTGTTTTAGGTTTTAGGTTTTGTTAAGAGCTTTCGAGGAATGGTCAGGTGTTCTCGTGAGACGCGCAGTACATTTTGTACTGAGAAAAAAATATCGTTAGGAAGTTACCACTTGTGGATACATGTCCTTTCACCCAACCATGCTCACACACACACACGCACACACGTACACACGCAAACAGGCTTTGCCACCCTTCACATCTCAGCTGGCATACAGCCCACCCTGAAATACAATCTGCAACACTCCCTGGTATAGTCCCTGTGACAGAGGGTTGCCCCCCAACTGAAGGAGGATTCAGAACATTAACAGACAGTAACACAATATCTGGTTATATCGGATTGCTCTGCTGGACCACCCTCTGCATTTTCTAAAGAGGACACATAGGCCCTGAAGCCAGAGAAATGGCATGTTGTGGAAATGAGACTGTGTGCGTTCAAGGTGCCAATGTAGGCTACTGTTTGGATGCATGTAGAGGGAGGATTATAAAATTATAATATTAATTTATTAAGCCACATCTCATTTAATACAGATGTTTAAACAGTAAATTCCTCTTCAGCTCCAGTTATCCTCAGTGCTTCAAATCAATTGGTTCTATTTTCTAAGTTTTATTTCTTGCAATTTTTTTTTACAATGCATTTAAATACATAATACACATAATCATTGAGACATTTACAGTTGCTTTAATAACATATTTAGTATATATAAAGGTAAGCCATTTTTATCTTACATGAGGTTTATTTTCATCCATAGTAATTGTGTCTGTCCTCTCTCCTAGCGATGCCCTGTGTACAAGCCCAGTATGCATCCCTGCCCCATGACACCTACTTCAGCTCTGAGTTCTTGAATCCTGACCTCAGTGCCAAACTGGTGATGGACATCAGTGGCCAAAAGGACCAGCTGTCTACATCTTCGTTGCCCAGCATCAACACCTTGGTGGGAAATGGCTATGTGGGGGAGTTTGATGCTTATTCCTGCAGGATTACCACCTCTCCTCCCGCCTCTACAGTGCCATTCAATCATGCCATGGTAGCTGAAAGCTCCAGCCCTCAGATGCAGAACCAGGCCTTCAAGCTGGATGATCTCCAGGTGTACGGCTGTTACCCAGGCTCCTTTGCATTCAGCTGCCTCGATGAAACACTGTCGTCATGCGGTTCAGACTACTATGGCAGCCCAGTTTATGCCGCTGCTTCTCCTCCAACACCAGGCTTTCAGACCCAGTCTGCACCCGCCTGGGATTCCCCTTTTTGCTCCTACCCCTCAGCACCCCCCTCATCTGTGGCTGATAAGGCCGCCATGGCTCAGCAGCTCTCCTTTTTCACCTTTAGCCCCACATCGGAACAGCACTCTCCCCTGGGGCAGCATCAGGATGTTCAGTCAGGCCAGGACGACCCCTTCTTCTTGTCTCACCAGCAGCACGTCTCTCCACTTCATTGTCCCCCCATGTCCCTGGATCATGTACCTGTGGAAAGCCCCAGGATAATGGAGGGGGCCATGTCGTCCCCTAAGACCCACAACCCAGGATCCAGTGAGGGCCACTGTGCAGTGTGTGGGGACAATGCATCCTGTCAGCACTATGGAGTCCGCACCTGTGAGGGATGCAAAGGTTTCTTCAAGGTAAACAGATGCATTTTGCAAGTTTATCCTACAGTACAACAAAGCGTATAGGTTTCATATAATAATAATAATTGAGGTTCATTATTATTCTGTGTAGAATAAATAGCCAAACAGTGGCTGATATTACCTTATCACGGGACATAATGGTATTAAAGTGTATGTTGTTCAGAAAGTAAGTATATGTTTAAGGAAACTTAGAAACAGTGACACCCTTACAAAATTACATAAATTAATCTCAATTCAGATTCAGGGTATCTTTATTCAAAGATTTTGCTTATGTTATGTGTCTATGTAAAAAAATAGATTAATATGGGCAGACATTTATATTGAACATTTACCTGTAATGCACCATATTTTATTGGCTGATACCAATTAACATTTTTATCCTGCTGATTTTTTTGTTAAGTCAGACAATGAACTGGATAAAAAATAAATAATCATAATTGCTTATTCAACATAAGATAGTGCGCAGATTTATTGATGCATCTCTATAATTTATTATATTATATGTGCGCAGCATTATTAAATGATATAACAATGTAATTTTATTCCCTGTTCCACAGAGAACTGTGCAGAAAAATGCAAAGTACGTGTGCCTTGCTAATAAAGACTGTCCGGTGGACAAGAGGAGGAGGAACCGCTGCCAGTTCTGCCGTTTCCAGAAATGTCTCGTAGTGGGAATGGTCAAAGAAGGTAATGCAAAGTCAGACTCTCTCAAAGCTTTCAGTGACTGATTTATGATGATCATTTATCTTGTGAGACCAGTGCTAGAAATGGCACATCATGTAACTGGAGCCTTTCATGACCAACTGCAGAAAATGGGAAACTGAAACTGACACAGCAGTTGTTTTTTAAAGAGTGGGGTGCAGCGACAGCAATGTGAGAGTCACAAACGTGTGCTGATAGTGTTCCTCTCCTCTTTTATCTTTCTCTTAGTTGTGCGCACGGACAGCCTTAAAGGTCGCCGGGGTCGCCTTCCCTCAAAACCCAAGACTGTGGCCGAAGCTTCGTCCACAACCCCCAGTGTCAACATCATATCCTCTCTTGTCAGGGCACATTTGGACTCAAACCCAACCACTGGAAAGCTGGATTACTCCAAGGTAAAAACTCAACACATGCGGCCTGTCCAGAGCTCCTTTGTACTGGTCAGACTGGCTACATGATGTAGAATGAAAATAAATACAGCAAACACTTCAGTTCAGTGAAAGAGACCCTTTGTTTCCTCTCCCTCCTCAGTACCAGGAGACAGTGGAAAACCTGAAAGAAAAGGAAGACGCTGGTGACATCCAGCAGTTTTATGACCTGCTGACCGGTGCCTTGGATGTGATCAGACAATGGGCTGAAACCATCCCTGGATTCACAGACTTCTGCACAGAGGACCAGGAGCTGCTGCTTGAATCTGCCTTTGTTGAGCTCTTCATCCTCCGACTCGCATACAGGTAGGCTTTCTTTAAAACGTGTTAACTATTGTTTCACTACACCGCCAATGCTTTGATTGTTCTAATGGCTTGAATCTGCACAGGTCAAATCCAGAGAAGGACAAGTTAATCTTCTGCAACGGCGTGGTCCTCCACCGACTGCAGTGTGTTCGCAGTTTCGGTGACTGGATCGACTCGATCATGGATTTCTCCCAGAGCCTTCACCGCATGAACTTAGACATCTCCTTTTTTTCCTGCCTTGCGGCGCTTGTTATCATCACTGGTGAGGGCCTTTCGTTTTTTGGTGAATTTTACTGCATTTGTATTTCGTATCTATATTCAGGACTGTGTTTCTGATACAAACATCTTTTGTACCCAGATCGTCATGGCCTCAAGGAGCCCAAACGGGTTGAGGACTTTCAGAATCATCTCATCACTAGTTTAAGGGAACATGTGAGTGGAAACGGATCAGAACCAACCAGGACCCAGCCCAACTATCTTTCTCGTCTTCTGGGCAAACTCCCCGAACTGAGAACTCTGTGCACACAAGGCCTGCAGCGCATCTTTTACCTGAAACTGGAGGACTTGGTCCCACCTCCACCAATTGTGGAGAAAATCTTCCTGGATACACTGCCATTCTGAAAAAAACATGTTTGATATGTAAAAATGCTCGGCACACAGATGGAGGAACGCATTTAATGAGAGGTTTCATCGCTGAACTCAACTGGTGAACCTGCCTCTCTCACGCTGACCTGTGTGTTGTCAGATGTCTGACATTATTCAAGAGACCCTTATTTTTCTAACATTCATTTTAAAAACTGAATATGGTACCTGTGTGAGTGCTACATAAACATTTATTTCAGTTCCATGAAACTGTCATAGACAGAACTGAAACAATATGAACAGTTCAGGAGTATGGACAGTACAGTTCACATATATTTTGTGTCCATTTGTAAATTGACTTTATTGCCGTGCTATATGTGTGAATGTTGCTATGCAGCTTAAAAAGACATGGGTATTTGGGTAGATGCAATGCAGTGATACGTACTCAGAAACACACTAATTTTTAAAAAAACATTGTTTTTGAAATTACTTTTTGACCCCACTAAGAATCTGAGGATGTAGATTATTTAGCTGAAAGGGGTAGACAGAATCACAAGTCCTGTTTGTAAAAAAAAAGAACTGCGGAGTCGTACTTCATTTACCAATTTACAAATTTCTTTGTATCACAAAGGATAGTTTTAGTCATACTCGTGCTCCTGTGGAAGGTCTCGGACCAAAGTTTACTCTTATTTTGATACTCTCAGTTACGAACCTTATTGCCTTAAGCTAAACACAATGTTACGCCATAACTCTTGTGCTGCCATTTTGCAAGACCTTGTAAATGCTGATGCTGGCAGAGCTCCTGTTGAACAGCGTATCCCTGTAATAACATACTTCTCCAGCTTTTGAGAACAAAAATCGACTTGTCTATTGAAAACGCAAAGTGCCTTTTATAACGCCTCAGTCCATGAAGCACATTAAATGGACACAAAGTGATTTTTCATTCCAGATATCACAGTACAATCCCCCATTTGTTGCAGACATGGAAAAAAATGTGTCACCATCAGAATTCATATTGAACTCCTCATTGATGAATATGATTTCAAGTCTGTGCCAGCTTTAAATTCATGTGAATATCAAAACATAGTTTGACAAAGGGCATACAATACTTGAACGCACACTGCTAAACTCAAAGGGCAACAAGTGGAGAAATGTGGTTTAGGATCTACATTCATAAAATCCTGTTCACATGTTTCCTGAGGCAGTGAAAGTTGGAACTACAGCAGAGCAGTCCATTGAGATTAAAGTATGTCAGAGCACATTTCAGGATATATTTTGAAAAAACCCACAATGCTTGAAGCATATTCAGACATCTTATGTTTGACCTTAACTAGTCTGTGGCTGTAACATGCTGACTTAATCGTTTATGAACATCACCTCTGTGAAAAGATTCTCTTACTGTCTTCCACTTTCTTCTGAATTTTTTTTTTTTTACATGTTGATTTTTTTTTTTTTAAATCTCAAAATGAACTAAAGAAATACAGAATCTTAAGAAATCACAGTGAAATGTGACGAGATGATGAGCAGGTATTCACAATGTTGACAATGTTCAGACAGTGAGAAAGATACTTCCCTCTCCTTCTGTATGAGTTTAGTTTGGAACATGTGTGTGGAAAAAAATAATGCTGCCAGGGCTTTTGTATAATGGTGCAAAAGTATTCAGAGACAGAGAATATTTGATAATAAATGTTTTTAAAAATATACCACTGGCTGCCTTCATTTGAATGTGAGGAAATAGAGTGTTGTATTTCCTTTGTCAGATCATGGTCTTTAATTTGTCTCTCTTATATTGTGGCGCTGCTCTGCTGCTCGAGAGCTCAGTTGTTTGGTCGTCAAAGACGAAGGTTTCATTCATTCTTCTAATATATCTTTTGGTTTTGTATGGTTTCTGCTCTGAAAGAAGAATTTTCAGTTCCTCCATATGTTTGAGTTTCATTTCTTTGTCACGTATTCTCAGTTTTCATTCTTGATTTGTCATTTTTACTGTTTGAAATGAACACGAAATGATATGCGACAAAATATGAAATATATTTCCAAATTTCATAGGATGTATAGTTTGTATTTTATCCTTTGGAGCATTAAGCTTTAAAATTGTAATACCATATATTTTTACCATTGTCAGCAAATCTTCCGAGGTGACTTAAAGCTTCAATCTTCTCCCTTCATAGTTTTTGACTTGCCAAACGCACTAAAGCCCGTTCCCTCCTATTGAAGTTGTGAAGCTGATAAAATCTCTGGACACTGTTGCACACTGCGGTTTTTAGCAAAAGCCACTCAACAGAAGTGAATTGTTTTTCAGCTGCTGATTTGATGAAACAGTGAGTATTTACAGCAGCAGGACACTGTACGTGTCATCAACACAGAATTAATGTTGTGGAATTTAGTACAGACATTCACGTTTCCCCCACGATGAATTTTAATAACTGGACCACCATCACCAGGTCAACCCCCCCCCCCCAAACCACACAAATTTCACCAGTCAGATATTCTTTGCGTTATCTGCTAGTCAACGTTACAACACGAACACGCTCAACGAAGCACCAGGAGAAGATATAGAAGCTTGATGGTTTGGCTACATTGGCAAAACTTGTTAGCAGGATCTATTCATTGTTGGTTTTCATATCAGAAAAAAAAAATCCCTGCTCCTTTAAGAAGAGTGAAAAAATTGTCAGCTGATACACAGCAGACAACAAAGCATATCTTTATTTAACACAAGCCCCACTGTGCTGCAGCTTGTTGCATATTGATGTGATGAAAAGTGACCAAAAGTAGTCCTTCGTCTCCTCCACACTGTGTCTGCGTTGTTTTGTCACACATGGCACTAATGTTGGCATCATCCCCGACCAGAGGAAGCCAACACCGTCCCACTCTCAGCCACAGCAGACTGCAGCACTGACTGCATTCAGCCGCTCGACACCCGATCCCACTGTACACCACATAGCGGTCATCTGGATTTTGGTGTTGGCAGACAGAGTGGAAAAAGGGGACAAGGGGAGAAAAGAGGAGGAGGCAATATGAAAGCTAGCCTGAACTGAGGTGTTCATTATGGTACAAAATGGTGAGCATGCTGCCAAAGTCAGATGTAATGGGAACAGCAGACAAGTTTCATAAGGTGGATTTAGATGAATGCAACCGTTCAGAAAGTTCCTTTGGTTGTTGCCAAAACATTTAGACACAGAGTTATCTACAGGGTGAATCAAATCTGATTTTCAGTGGGACTTTTCATTCTTTATAGTCACATATCTACAGCATGTCAGACACGTTGGTCTGACCTGTTGTGGCCTGTTCATGTTGCCTAAACTCAAAATACATATCCCGTAAAAAATGTAGAAAAACCAAGATAAAAGATAAAAGATTTACAGCAAATTATGTTTTTAATACCTCCACACAAAGCACGATTTGTTGTTGAAAGATTTGATGAGTATGTAAATAACATGTGGTGTAAACAGTCACCAGATTGCAACCTAACTTGACACTTAGGGAAGATTTTGAACCAACATATTTGACCAGCTCAGAATCCCTTGGAAGTGCATCCGCATTGGACAATTTTGCGCCTTAAGGTGTTTATGTCTAATTCCAACCTTCTGTGCCAGAGCAGAGAGTGGAGAGTTTATCCGTTGGAATGTACCATGTCTGACTTCCATGCTTGAGTTCATGTCCTATAACTTTAATTCACATTTTGTCTTCTTCCTGTAACCATGATATCTCCTTAACCTCAAGTATTTTCGTTGCCTGACCCTAACTTAAAGACAATTTAAGGTTCATTGCAACAATCCTTTCCTCATGTTAACTATATTTGTATATGGCTGATAATGTCAAAATTTCAAATGGTGAAAGCATTGGCATTGCATGAAAAAAAAAACATGAAAAAAACATTGTCATTGAACATGCAATCCAGAAATCCATGTTAACAGAGTTTTCAAATATTAATATTGTCGTCTGCTCTCCACCACTATCGTCCAAACACACAATACCTGAATATCTGTCAGAGGAATGTTGTTCATGCATAGAGCTGCTGAGACTTGTAAAATCTAAGCCAGTGGATCTAAGTGGATTGAAATGGTTCTGGAGGCTTGTGTCATCGTCTAGTACCTGACGACATTTTGTTCTTTCTTTGATTTGTCACTTCTGTGTATCTCATGTTAGAACTCGCTGTGCTTCTTGACACCAACTTTTCCAAAAGTGGAAATTGACCATCCGGAGCTGCCATCGGCCCCTCAACTTCTGACCAGTGCCCCAACATGCAAGACTCAGCATTCAGGAACAAAGTGTTGTCTTACACCATGTGCACTTGAGACATCGTGTTCTGACCAGAACTTGTCTCACTTGTCAAGGTGATTTGTTGCACAAAATGCTGAGCTACATGTTTTACACTTTGCTTCTGCAGCCTCTCCTTAATAGATCTACAGGAAATGCTTGAAACATGTAACATTAGAGTGGATTACATCAAAACATTTTCTTTAAACTCTATAGCCTACATTTGAACAAATAGGCTATTGTTCTTAAGAACAACTTAAAGGTTTATTGTACTTTATGTGTGTATTTTATGTTACATGAAGCTTCTTGAGGTTTAATTCATTGGAAAGTTACAGTTACTAAAGGGTTTTCATAAATTCAACAGATCATCAAGTAGATAAAATGACCAATTACAACATTAAATTGCTATTTTTATTATTTATTTTAGAGCAGCCATGCCAACAGCTTTCTGAGGCTGTTCCTAGCAAAAGGCTAATGTTAGAAAGCTAACATGCAGATGTTCAGCACTTAACATGTTTATAACAGTCACCATCTCAGCCTAAAGTGTCAGGATTATTCTTGAGAATTAGCCATAGACTTTATATAAAAATGGACGTAGTCACCAAACCCGGAAAGTGAAGCCAATGCAGAAGTGCCTAAAACCTGTATTCTCTTGAATGACCAGAAGATGGCGACTCCACTGGTTGTAAAAAGAAGTCTGTTCCAATAGAAGTCTATGAGAAAATTATTCTACTCCGCACTTAAATTTTAACATCAGCATAATTTTAATTCAGCAATTAACTTGTGAAAAATTGCATACTGTTACAAAGATGTGTGTATGTGTGTGTGTGTGTGTGTGTGTGTGTGTGTGAGAGAGAGTAGCTGATTTCTGGAGAAGATATTGCTCCAGCGGGAGGAAAGCTAATAGGTTTGTTTGTGAGGATACAGCACCTGTTGCTTATTGATGATAGACTGAGCTGAAAACAACTTCATGAACCTGTTCAATGCGATCTGTGAACTTGTGTTTCTTTCATCTTTCTTCAAAACCCTCTGTACGTGGTCAATGCATTCACACCTTCATGCAGGTGCTCAATACTCTTCTGCTGATATTCATTTTCATTTATTTCCGTGAGCATCTCGGCACAGTGCAGGATGATAAAGACAAGAAATGAATGTGTCTAAAAACAGTTAAAGGTAAAAAATTATGAACATTAAGTCTCATGATCATCCCAAACACACGGTTATTTGCACATGCACAGTATATTTGTGCAACAGCACTAATACGTGTGTGGGTGTGTTGTTGAGTGTGGAAAACCCTCTGAGTGTATTTATAGCAGGCCATTGTTGAGCCCATAGAAACCTCTGTAATTGGATATGGTCTCATTCACTAAGAGGGAGTCTGGTGATAAATGAGCTGGCAGACGTCATTGCTCAAGCCATCCCTGTGATAACTGTGCGCCCCACATCACCGTCTTGAGCCGTTAGTCCATGCAGGATTACATTTATAAGTGAAAGGTGAGCCTCATCTCCCTGGATATTATTTTATATTTTGCATTTGATCAAGTGATATCATATTTCAGATATAAAAGTGATTATTATTTTAACAGAGAGGATAAAATAAAGACTTGAGAAAGCACCACAAAAGTTCATTGTTCAGTATTTTGCCTAAAGTAGTTTGAATAAAAACTTAGTATTTTGTTTGTTTTGTACACACAAAAAAACTGTAAGTCTCTCTTTTATTACATTTTTAGCCACAATTCTCTATTTCTTAAAATGGTACAAGGCTCAAATATTAGTTTGTCATGTTTGATAAATTCTTGCCTGTGCATTGCAAAACTGAGCATCACTTCTGCAAATAGAGAACAAAATGTTTAACAAAAAAAGTGTTTAGAGCAAAACAGGGAGAAGAGGAAGGACGGGAAGCGATTGATGACTTTTTTTTATATATCACCAACCATAAACTAGAGACATTTCTATAAATCTGCATCTTTAAAAAATGATTACTGTAATAACATGCATGAGAATCATAGTAAGCAATACAAAATGATATCCTGTGTGTGCATGTGTGTGTGCGTGTGTGTGTGTGTGTGTGTGTGTGTGTGTGTGTAACTATGTTGGAAACTTGTCTCTGCTCAGCCGGAGAATATGAGAATGCTACAATTATAAAACAAGATTGACAGGATGGATAGTGTTGCACTAGCAGATGATAGTTCTTGGCTGTATGCCTGGAAGTTATTCACAGCAACACACACACACACACACACACACACACAGAAGGATCAAGTGCAAAAGAGACCGCGACATAGGAGCTGGTGGACAGGGTGTGGTGTGCGTGTGTGTGTGTGTGTGTGTGTGTGTGTGTGTGTTTGTGGAGGGAGGGGTTCAAGGTCAGAGCAAGCACATAGCGCAAACCAACAAACACACTGGCACAGAATGGTGGCAAAAGATACACCACACAAAAATAACTGCAACAATTCACTATCTGACTTCTAAAAATGGATGTTGATGAAGACTAACTAGTAGCTGTGTTTTATATTTATATCAGATTTACAACTATTATGAAAAGTAACCTTTTGTGAACAGTTTTCAACACCTTGCACTGAGAGCTTCGGAAGTGTTGAAGCATCACACATGTCCTTCGACACATGAGGAGCTGTTATAAATAGGAACTAACATACAGACTCTGTCTTCACACAGTCCAAAGAAAGAGTCTGAAGTTTAGTTTTAGTTTTTCTTCGGTGATAGCACCCAGCATGATGATAGAATCAGCTGATGCCTATGCATTAAGACTGGAAACAGGTGGAAACAGCTGGCTCTGTCTAATATAAAAAAAAACTACAGCACCAGCATATTTTACAATTTAAGAGTGTATGTTTTGTTTGTTTGTCTGTTCACAATCATAATGTAAAAATGACAAATTGAGGGTTTTATGTGTGACTTCCAGGACTCTCCCTGCCCAGATTTCTCAAAATGATCATGTCAATTAGGCAAAATGTAAATTGACCTCAGATTACACCACATCAGTACAGGTCAGACTTACAAGGTCAGCAAACAGAAGAGTTGTTAACAAGATAACGTATTAAATCAAGTCAAGTCTGAAGTATTTATGCAGCACATTGAAAACAACAGGAGTTGAGTCAAAGTACATGACAATAATGTCAAAGGAAAAACAAGTAAAGAAAGATAGAATCAAAAATGATGCAAGAGAAATAGGCAGTAAAAGGGTAAAAGCCACAGAAGATAAGATAAAAGAAAATAAGACAGTGACAGAATCATAAGACAGAAACAGGCTTAATAAAAAAGAAAGGTCATAAAGGCTTTAAATTGGATTCAAGATTATTGATGGTGGGACGAGATCCAATGACAGGAGACAATTCCAGAGCCTGAAGGCAGCAGCAGAAAAAGCCTGTTCCCCTTCGGTGTTAAGACGGGAAAGGGGGGCTGAAAGGACTTGTTGTGAGGATGACCCTGGCAACAGAGAGGGGCAACAACGAAACGGTGTCCTCTTGGATAAGAGTTGACCTGACAAAGACATGACTCCAAGTATGGGAGGGATAAAGACTCCCCATCCCATACACAGAGTTATATAACCAGTCTGAGGCAGAGGGAGCTGGCACCCCTCTAAGATCACGAGGGGGTGGCTGTGAACTCAGCTGTCTGGGGTTGACCCTGAGGGCAGAAACTGCTGCTCCTCCTAAGTGGATGGATGGCATGGAAGGCACTCTGCCACCCACAGGACTCCGCTGCCTTAATGTTAGTCTATTTTTTTCCATTCTGAATGCCAACACTGAATGCCCAGAAGGGCGCGCACACATACACACAACACACACACACACACACACACACACACACACACTCACACACACACACACACACACACACACACACACTCACACACACACACACACACACACACACACACACACACACACACACAACACACACACACACACACACACACACACACACTCACACACACACACACACACACACACACACACACACACACACACACACACACACACACACATTGAAGAAACAGGACTAAACACAGTGGGATCACAATGGTCAAATGATGATTTTACCAATTGGGCCAAATTGGTTTGAACCCTCAATGGTTTTGATCAAAAGCCATCAGGTTCTCTGAAAATGTCAATCTTTTGGTTGATCTGTCACAGTAGTCCAGACTCTGTATGTATTGCCATGAAATTTTGTATAGACACAGATAGTTCATAGTTTCCAGATTACTTAACTTCTATAGACTTTGGTCATCAACTGAGTTTTCATCTAGTACTGCCATTAAGTTCATATTTGTGATTGAAATATTTTAAAATAATAATTAAGCATTAGATGAACTAATTGTTAAACACATTCATGCTCCCTTAGGGGGGAACTCACTCACTTTTCATCAAGTGTAGTTGTGAAGTCAAATTTATAATTTGTCCAATTCTTTGTTTCTTACCCAAATACCTGCAGAGGTAATGGTTTTACCATCAGCTTCAGGTGAACTTAATATTTAGTGCTACTACACAGCATATGCATATACATATATATATATAAACATATATCTTCAGCTAGTTTTGGTTCACCCTAATTGCTCTCAGCAAGCAAGCTGCTCAGACAGACAGACAGACAGTCAGACAGACAGACAGTCAGACAGTCAGACAGACAGACAGACAGTCAGACAGACAGACAGATAAGCAGGCAGCTATAGTGACTCACTGATGAAGACAGGAGAGCAGTTAGCAGCTGAAGATGCAGATGCCTCACAAACTAGTCGAGAACAAAACAGAGCAAAACGAAGAGTGAATATTCTTCAGGTGGACAAACACTCATTACCGTACATTTCCAAAATGAGTGCTGATGTTGCTTTTTATGCACACAATGTGTAAATTAACATGTTCACCACATCATAAGGTGACAATGTTGTGATTACAATTTGTTGCACTGCCTCCAAGTGGCAAGAAAACTGATCACTACAGGTTCAACATCATAATACAATACTGTTGTAAACAGCAGGTACGTCTTTCTGAGGAAAATTGGTGTCACACAAAAATATTTGGGTGAGCAGTGGTTATTATTGATTACTGAATTTTAGGTCAAATTAGTCATCAATAAAATCAAGCAAAATATCTGGGTCTTTTTTTCAGGGACTTTTGGAGTTTTAATGGACCTAAGTGAGTTTATATGTATTTTTACTGTCAGGTTCCAGTATTTAACACTTAAAAATTGCGAACCATCAAGAAAAAAACAACCAAACAAAAAAACAAAAAATTCACATACAAACAAAAACAGCATTTACCAAAGGGTTTGAGGATTAAATAAAATGTAGATAATTATAACAACACACTTAAAAAATATCCAAGGATCCATTGTTAAACAGACTTTGTTTTTAGTGTCTGAAGGTTTTAAGGCTGATTTTGAGTAATCTCACAATATTAACAGTTAAACCAAAAGCTGAAGTAATACTAGGTTCATATGGTTTCTTATTACCGAGAGGTCGTGACTTTTATTTTGAAGGCAGCATTGTTAAACGGGAAGTTTTATTTTGGCAGCGTTTAGGGGCTTGACGTGTTGACGCAGGTAAACTCGTTTCCTTTTTTCCACAGTCGAGGTAGGGACGTCATCATAAAAAACTGATCCCGTCCGGTTCGGTCAGTGGGATATTCACGTCATCAAGGTCTCAGTGTCTGCAGTTTCTGCTGGGAATCATCCATCAGTTTCAATGTAAGAAAATGTAGTTTTTTTTGTACTAATCACACAGTGAGGAGACAAAGTCCTCATGACCGCTGCCTCACAAGCAGGAAAAAAACTATTTCGCTCGAAAGTGAAAGTGACGCAAACGAGTTAAAATGGGACTCTTCCTCACCACAATACAGAAAAGAACCTGTTGTGATTCATGGTTAGAGACTAAAACTGAAGGTTTTTAAGGTGTTTTTATGCTATTTTCACAATATATTAGGAAAAAAAACTAGGTAAATGAACAAGAATATAACACACCCTTGAATATAGAAAAAAAAGGGAAGAAGGAAACAAGAAAAGAAATGAGGCCAGAAGGAGTCGATGAGCCACAGGAGACATGTCCATATGGACCAGTTCACTGGAGACAGGAAGCTGCTTGCCAAGCAGATCTCTGGGGGCAGAGATGATCAATGCTTTGATTTGATGGGTTCATTCAAGAATAAAAACAATAGCTGTGATTTGAAACAATATAAACGTGTAGTTTTGGACATAGTTAAATTTGTTTGGTTTATTTAGTTTTTCCCCTCCAGTCTTTGTAACCAGTGTAAGACCCTGGGATCACTGCGACACATGGTGACATACTGTACCTGGGCAGAGCCGTGTGGGGAGAAGTATTTTGCTTAAATGAGATTGTACTATAGATACTAGAGTACTTAACAGGGTTCCCATGGTTCCTTCAAATCCTGGAAAGTTTGTGAACTTGAGGAAAAGGGTTGAGGTTTTGAAAAAGTTTTAATAGACAAAACATAGACACGGACAGTGATTGAATTTATATATTTGTGCCAAAATAAAATATATAATTTTTTTTTCTGAATATTAAACCTTTGTACAGCACTAAACCATTTACCTAACAAACTATGACAGTTGCTGTCTGTTTATTTCAAGTAACTTTAACATTGTGCTTGCAGGACATTGTATCTGCACAATCCCTTCAGGACACATTCACAACTGAAACCTATTCCTTGGTGATGTGGCTCACCAGAATCATCACCTCACATCCTTTGCAAGATGCAGAGACAATTGAAAAATCTTTATAGGCAACAAAGGTTCCTTGTTATACTAAACGGGTTTCAGTTCTCTCTTTTTTTTCAAGAGCTACTTCCTTATGTTCAACAGTAACGAATATTTTCCATTAGCTCAACAGGGAAGAAGAGACGTATCACTGTGGCTGGTAAAACGTCATCTGCAGAACGGATTTCACAGTCACAAATTTGTTGGAGACCGTGCTCAGAAAGTGGATTAAAGTCGGGATCTAAATGGTGTCTGATTCCTTGACAATAACAGGAAGCCGGTGTAAGATGGAGGAGGATCGACAAGGGAAATGTTGCTTTTGTGAGGAATGACTATGCGTCCTGAATTCTAGCAACGGAGCATACGACGAGCCTAGCAAGGGTAAGTAGATCAGTACTGATGTTCACGATGCAGTGTGATCAAAGTGGGAATTTAAAATTGTATAAATCCGCTAGTTGGATATGTTTTGGTTATGTTAGCATACAGTCAGAAAATGTAGCATTCTTCAGGTGCGTACTATAGATGAAAAAATACATACAAACTCACATTTTCATTTGAGCGGAGATTTGTCTGCACATGCTCTATTTCCCCTTGTAAGCAGAAACATCATACTTTTGCATATACTGGTTTGTCGTTTGTTCCAATCCTCACATATAGTTGGATAAATAGCAATATAAACTACAGGCTCCTGCACAGATCTGTTTCAAAGATGTGGTAAACCACCCGCATTTTTATTTCTATCATTATCTGATCTTTATTTAATCATTTAATATTTAATATATAACAGAGACCTAAGAACAAGAGTCACAGTCAGCAGCACGATTACACAATTCAAGGAACTAAGAAACAAGGAACAAAAAGAAGAGAGATTCCTGATGCATGATCTGCCCCTTTTAATGTATGTCAGGGATAGTGTTTGTGCAGCTGGGTTGTACATTACAGTTGAACATAAACAGAGTGAATGAGTTGAGAACCATAAAATGCAGGTGCCTCCATAGAGTCACCTTTACAATTAAACAAGGGATTTTTGAGGCGACGTGTCAGTGAGATCGACATTTGTGCATTTGCAAGTTAAAATTAAAATATCATGTCTTTTAGGACTGTCCTGAACATGAGCCTGTCAGCAATGTCATTATGAGCCTTTAGCTTAAAGCATTCCTATCGCTTGGTGGTGTTTCTGATTTGTCACCATTGTCTTTATCCTTTTTACTTTACAGCCCATTGTAGTCTCTGCAGATCCCTGAGCTGGTAAGATGGAGGAAGCATACAGTGAACTGTACCAGCAGTTTCTTCGCCTGAGGTCACTTTGTCTGAGACAAGCTGCTTTGTTGAACCAACTCACAACAGCCCTGCAGAAACAGCAAGGTCCATATAAAAGATAATTCTAAGGCTCACATACGTGTCTGTTATGAAACGCACCTGAGACTTTCTTCCTGCAGGTGCCACTGTTCCCAATGGAGAACTGACTGACATGATGTCCATCTCCGTCCAGTGTTCCCAGGAAATCCCTGTGTATTTCCATGAAAACCCTCAACCGTTAACAGCTGCAGCAAACAACCCCACAAATGTAGGGACTTTGTCTGATCTCCTTGCTGGAGATATGTCCAAGCTCTGCATGGATTTTCCACTGCGTAGAAAG
This sequence comes from Scophthalmus maximus, assembly GCF_022379125.1. Taxonomy (NCBI): domain Eukaryota; kingdom Metazoa; phylum Chordata; class Actinopteri; order Pleuronectiformes; family Scophthalmidae; genus Scophthalmus; species Scophthalmus maximus. The sequence goes on from NC_061520.1 coordinate 15,575,171, forward strand.
GAGGAGTGGAAGTTGGAGCAGAAGGTGGCACCTCTGTCAAGCCTGGAGTCCTCCAGGTGGCAAGGAGCCTCTTCCAACGAATCAAAAAATCCAGTGCAAGCAGATCGTCCCGGCAGAGACGGGACTCTGCACACAGCTAGGGTAGGTGTCTTCAGCAGACCAACATCCAGCATGTGGCCATAGGTTCTCCAGTTCTTCCTCACAAACTCTTTTTTTAATATTCTATATCAGATGCCTGTGTCAGACAGTCCCTCCCGGGGCGTTGACACCCTGAAACAGTCTGGGGGCTTGCTGATGTCAGACGTGGCACTGCAGTCTCACATTTGCGACTTCTGCCAGGCCGTTTTCCCTGGAGACACAACCACCAAAGGAGAGTTCCTACGACATCTCCACACTCACATCAGCTAGACAGAGCAGATCATGCTTATTCATTCCTTTTTCTTGTATGAGTTGTGTTTGCATTAAATGCTGTGGTAAAGCAGGTAAAACTCAATTCATTTGTGAAATGAGAGGAGGAAATACACTTCGTATGGACATATTCAATTTTATAAGGCTTAGTACGACCAAATTAGAAAATATTCTCATTATATTTATAGTACTAAAATCTATAGCCATGGTTTTATTTGTCAAGATTTCAGGTATCCCTCTCTGAGATTTAAACCATCATAATTTAAAATGTTGTGCTCACAGCATTGAAATATTACACACACTAAAAATTCCCACATCCCTTTGCAGAATAAGTGATTATTTGTTTAATCTAGAGACTCTACAGGCCTCCCTCTGTACAATTATAATAGAGACAATTTCTTCCTTAGAAAGTAATATTATACCCAAATTCAGTTTAACTGTTGAAGTCATATAATTTAGTCTTGGTTCCTCTCAGATCAACCACAAGATATTTTCTTAGATCTTATAATCCATCCTTCATTTAAAGTCATTAATACTTCATCTAAAATGATTGTGATCCCACCGGCCCAGATATTTTCATATAGCATATGACTTTACACCAGAAATACCTTTACCATAATGCCCAGACAACAACAAGAAGAGATTATTTAAGATTACATGTTTGAAGAACATACTATCAAATTTAACAAATTTTGGATGTGCAAAAGTTTTGCAGATACTAAACAGTGAGCAATGCTCATTGCACTCAGAAGGATATTCTACAAAACATTCAAATTGTCATATTTTGTTTGCCAGTTTATTGCTTTTAAGTCATTTGCATTAGACCACTCAGCTGTCTGCTGCTCAGCTCCGTGGTTTGGAAGAAAGAAGCTGGGCTAAGAATAGACTCAGACACTTAACTCCCTCATAAATGGTACTGACAGCTGATTGATGATGGCCCCTCCCTTTATCTGTTGCCACATGTTGCTCTCATAAACACATTAAAGAAACAATTCAAATGTAATTTGCTATTGTTTCATCAAAGAGCTCACTGCAATCTTTTTAAACATAACTACATCATCACCACAAATATCTTTCCACGTCTTTTATTTTACAGAAGTTTAGCAGGTGTAATGTTTACTAATTTAGTTTAGCGTGTTTTCATTTTGCTGATTAGAAGTAAATGCAAAGTACAGCCGAAGCTGATGGGATTCTCTTTAGCACTGCAAGTACTGTATTTGGTCACAAATAATGTCCTGGGGATCATGATTGCGGCTTAATTCATGACAATCCATATAGTAGTTGTCAACATATTTCAATAAAAAACAACAACAAAAGAAATGATAATCCTCATTGCGGCACTAGAGGAAAAATTAAGAACCAAACCCAGCTGGATAAATAGTCTGGGAACCATGAATGTCTGAACTAATTTCACGGCTATCCATTAAATCAGTGTTATCAATATTTCATTCTGGACAGAGGTCTATTGCTGGGACCACGGCACATAACAGCCATGCTTAAATTGAATCTTTCATATAAAATAATGATTCTGTGTTACAGAGTAGCTACATGAAAACCATTTGTAGCTTTGAAATCCTAAAGCTGAATTCCTGAGGGTTATCTTCATGTTTATGGTGCGTGTGTGTGTGTGTGTGTGTGTGTGTGTGTGTGTGTGTGTGTGTGTGTGTGTGTGTGTGTGAGAGTGTGAGAGAATGAGCCCTAATGGCATCACTGGTACAGGTGAGTCATGCTTGATGCAGAGCATCAGTGTAACAAACCAGACGTCAGCAGAGGTGTTGCTGACTGTAACTGAAAAAAATATATTCTTTGTGGAAAACAGTACAAGACACTTTAGCTTTAAACAATAAAATAACATTTATTAGGATGTAACAAAATAAATAATCTGTTTTGCAACATAATAAACTGAGGTTGCTAATGCTCAGGAGACGGGCAGGTGTAACTGATTCACACAAGCTACCTCACTGACATACTGTGATTAAGGTTCCAAAAAACGTAATGTTTTCATTAATTATCAACATGAGTCTTGTTGTTATATGAACACATTTCAACAATTCCGAGGGGGCCAGTAGGTTGAAATAAATTACAGATGCTGCTGATGTATCAAAAGTCAAGCACCATATGGTTTCTTTCTGTAAACCTCTGCGTGTGTGTTTTTGTTTTTCTCAAGCTTACAAAGGGAGATTATTCATTTTAAATTACTGCAAGCCTCAAAGGTCAAAAGAATTTTTTGAAAAAGTAAAACTAACGTAAGTCTCACCTTGTTAATATCTTAGACTAAATAAATCATCCCAAAATAACACCGCTACAGCCCACGAGTGTCCGCTACACCTAAAAAAAGAATTGCATCAATAATCTACCTTAATCACCACATTTGAATATTTTAAAAATGCAGTGAAACAGTTTTAAATTAATTCTTTTATAAATCTTGCAATGAAGTTCTGAATGCAGTTTAATCAAAAGGCTCTATACAGAGTCCGAGAACATCCTCCCTGCTGAAATGCTCTTGAGCAAGACACTGAACCCTGCGAGTTTGTAAACCTTGTAAACCTGACTTCACCATATAAAGTGGGGGAAAAGAATTCAACTTTTGCCTGGAAATTAATAAAATGTGGGTATTCTTTTTAAATCTCATTGAGTTTAGAAAATATATTCAGAGTACATTTTTAACAGAATTGAAAATAGTGAAATGCCTCAAACTAAAGCCTGAAGCATCTTCTCATGCAAACAATTTCAGCCATTTGTGGTCAAATATTGTTCAACAAGGATGTGAGGGGGAAGACTGGTAGCTTCATATATCAAACATCTCAGTATATATCAGTGCAGATTGGATGGGTGATAAGATAATGCAGTAAATGATCAAATTTTCCATGATCTGGGCAATCTTGGTCAATTCATGTTATCCTTCTCTGTAAAATTACTGAAAAATACCATTCATGTTTGAATCAGTCTGACTACAATATTGATGTCTGTTTGTTTCCTGAGGGTGATGGGCTGCAGGGATTGTTGTCGTGTTATGATATTACTTGCTGAGACTGCAACCATGTAACTCCAGTTTTACCCAAGTTAAGAGTCCATTTACAGAGTTGCAGTGCCCCCTGCTGTGGTGAGCCCATTTCATCTGAAGAAAGGTGTCTTTTACAGCACTGCTCACAACAGACTGATTCATTTAACAAAAAAGATCAGTTTCAGATCTTTTTACTATCAGCTAAAATCTGCAGGACATGTAGTCATGGAATTAAAAAAATCAAACAAAAAAAGGTGTCTTTACTGAATATAAAGTCAAAACATTTTTAACTTGATCCATAACTTTTTGAAGTCACTGCATGTGTATAATATCAGTCACTGGTAAATTCTGACATTAACTGTTTAGGCTTGTGATGTTTATGCTTGTGATGTCAGTGAAGTACACGTGGAATAACCTGCTCAGTTACAGCCTGTACAGCGGAGTCTCAGTGTGGAGTTCAGTGGCAGGCCTGAGCACAAAAAGTTCCCAGATGACCTCCGAGCGTTCTCATTTCCCCCGGTGATTGGTGTTGTCTTTGGTGATGCAAGGGCTACTGCTCCTACACGCTGTAAATGAGCTCCGCTTCTCCACTTTACTGTCATGGTCTGTGGAGAGATGTGAAGTTCAAGATGAGCTCAGGAGCTGCTTGAAGAACAAGTACTAGATACAGAAGCACTGAAAAGATTTTTTTTTAAAGCACTTAATTACATACTTCATAGCAGTCACAGTCATCAAGATGAAACCAGGATCATTGAATAATAGTTTAAATAAGTAATAAACAAGTAAGGATTCAGTGTGGTAAATATGAGCAGACCAAGCTGCTGGATAACATTATGGCTCCAGTATTGCAGAGTTAAAGATTTTTAAAAAGTCAAAAAATCAAGGGAACAAGATGAGGAAATAAGTCAAACATACAAAACTTGACTTTCACTCTATAGTCTTGAAGCGCAGTCATTACCAATGAGGAGCTATGAATAGACACATCCTGTTAATGACGCTGTGTACGTGTGTCACTTCTGCAGGCAACACTTTTCTACAGTATCTTAAAAATATATTCCTTTATTTGTCCTACAATGGGGAAATTTGGGGAAATAGTAATAAATAGTATTAAATAGTAATATCTTAATAGCACTTAGTGTTTCTCTTTGGTTAATGAGTCAAACAATATACATTTTTTGAATGTATTCATTTGCTGATTTAGAAAATCCCAGTATCCATGTGTTTTAATGGAAAGCCCTAATTTAATAACAATAAATCAGAGTAATATATGAACAATATTATTTGTAATACCACAACAATTTAATAGCACATATTTAGTAACAAATAATTATAAAAATACAAGCGCTTTGATTTCCTGGATGAAGAATTCTGTATTCGTGATTTGAATGTTAACATGACGTGTGAGAAAGGATCTGCTGAGCAGATAAACCAACAACGGAAGACGCACTATGGTGGAAAAGGGTGACGTTGACAGGAAGTGAGAGAAAGTCTGATTAATGAGGGAGAGAGAAGTGTAGGAAACTTGGACGAGAGAGTGAGAGAGAGATAGAAAATACACAAGATGGCATGGGGGAGATCGACGTCAGAGATGTAACATATGTCATTTTCTTTGTTATTTCCGCAGTCCTCTTGGTAGAGGGAGAAGATGTATAAAAAAGACTGTGCCATTTCCCTGCCCACAGGTTTTATTTTTGTACACTGTCGCTTGGTGAGTCAATGCAACGCCCCTCCAATTACCTCCCACTCCTTCGCCCCCACGCCCCATCCATCCCGCCCTCCAGCCCACGCACCTAACGCACTCTGACGTCAGTTGCTGCTGAGAAGGGGGGGGGGGGGTCGCCTGATTCAGCCGCCCACAGAGTACTTCCTCCCCCCACCTCCCCCGCCCCCTCATGTCTTTGCTGGCTTCCATCTCTTTGAGAACGGCTAACTTGCTCTTCACTTGCTTTTTTCTTTCTTGTGAGAAGCTGTGATGCATCAGACAAATGCTACAGTAACAGGGTATTAAAGAAGTGCTATAACAGTGTAACACCCCCCCCCCCCCCCCCCCACCACCACCACCCTCGCTCTCTACCCTCCTTCTCTAACTCTTTTCCTCTCTACATATCGCTCTCCACCTCCTTCTGTTTCCCCTTCTTACTTCTAGCCCTTCTAATTTACAGTGTGGTGGAGTTCAGCTGTGCATGGTGGGAGGCGTCACCTCAGAGAGAATGTGACTCATTAGAGTTCAAGCTGTAGGGCTATAAAATATTCATTGTTAGGAGAGGTCAGGGAGTCTCTGTCATTTAAAACATGTTTCCCTCCATTTCCAACTTAAAGAAATAATTTTACGTTTTGGGGAATTCTGTGATCTCTTGCCGAGAGTTGGAAGAAAACCAGTCTCATGTCTACATGGTAAATATGAAGCTACCACTCACAACCAGTTAGCTTAGCTTAGCATAAAGACCGGAAGCAGGAGGTAACAGCCTGGCTCACTAAGTAACTTGTCTTCTCATCTGTTCAGGCTTTACAAACACCAAAGTGAAAACCTGCTCTCAGCCAAGGAATAATCACAAAACCCCTAGTAAATAATTGTCATTTTGATACTTTTCTGTTTGGCATAATTAAACAAACAAGATCTAAATTAACATTAAGTGAACTTTTGAGGTGCTGGATTATGTTACTTTTGGACAGGCCAGGTTAGCTTCCAGTCCTCATGCTAAGTTAAGTTAATAGCCGACCGGTTTATATCCTATGTTTTGAGTGTGGTTTCTATTTTCTCATCTAAACTCTCAGAAAGCGATACCTGTATGGTGCTTCCAAAAATCACAAACAATTCCTTCAACTCAAAGAAAGATAAGCAAAAACACGGCAAAATAGACTTTTCTTCTATGTCCATTATTAAGCACATAAGATGGTTATGTCATTGTTTGAAAAGTCACCTGTGGAACGAGGTCCTTCTGACCCTAGGCTGATCTTGCCGGCCCGATCATGAGACACCATCCGAGCCAATCGCAGCCCTTCGTCCATTAGTGTTTGCTGTATGAGATGGCGACTCCAGTTGGCAGGGTTGGAGGCGTCGGTGTGGGGACGGGGGGAAGGAGACTGGTTGCACTGTGAGCCGATGTCTAACAGGACAGACAGAGTTGGGTGTAAATGCTGTCTTCCAACACAATTCTTCTAGATACAGGAGGAATGTCTGGGGTAAAGATCAGAGTAAAAAAAAACATTTTCTTTTATGGCAGACTAAATATCTGAGGTCTCTACCATGTGATACACTGTCGAGGCTTTCTGCAGATAAGCTGTCATCGTCCGCCCTCTGGGTCAAGGCCTCTGACCCCTCCACTCCGAGAAGTGATGACACGCTCTCAGGATCGATTACCTAAAACACATCGCTGTCAATGCAGTGCCGATGAACCACTTTTGACAGCTGACAAGTGACCTGGACTTTGGCAACGTTTACACAAAGTACCACATGTTATAAATCACATCTGAGCGTTTTTCTGTGGTTTAACTTGACCGGTGGCAGTGTTGCCCTGCAGGCTCACCTCGTGTCTCGCCCTCTTCTGTGACACCACGCTGTTCTCATCTGCATTTGTCCTGTAGGAGGAAAACAATCAAGCCCTTTGAATGTGAAAGCTCATTTTTCACCTTGGGAACAAGTTCTTCTTCCATTGATGTAGAAAGACCCTGAGATCTGAATGAGATGTTCAGACTAGGATAGTATAAGTGTGAAGTGTTTTAGCACAAAACACTTCACACTTATTCAACTTGTGTATTTAAGCATAGTTTTGACCATAATTCAGCAACATAACTATATACTTCATCGACATCAATTATTCATATGCAAATATACTATATATATGCATATATATATATATAGCATGTTGGATAAAGCTGCATGTAGTATTTGGATGGAAAGTGGTAAACAAGCACAACTGTTCAAGTTTCCCTTTGTCTTACATAAATTCAATAACTATAAAAATATAACAATCTCTGGAATAAAGTACCTAATAAATAATACCTATAGGAAAAGAAAATCTTAAATCAGATATGCTGTAATAATGACAAATATAATAATCAAAAAAGACAAATATTTTAACAGGGATCTGGTTTGTGCTCTATTGTTATGGAAATTTTGGTTTGTTTGTACTTTGGCAATTACTTTCATGAAGAAATTGTGTGAAATTGCTTTTGTGAACATTACACAAAGACACAGGGTTTGTGTATTCCCGTGTGGAAGTCAGCTCATTGAACAAACACTAGAGATGTCGGAGATTATTCCCACTGTGACCTGAACCAGGTTCATTCGGAAAATGAAGACGCTGGTGGGAAGATGACTCATGTAAACCACCTGGTACTTGTACAATATATGATAAAAATTGTGTTTTTTCACCTCTGAAATAATTTCATTCCAGTTTTTCCCATGTGGATTACATTATTTTCTCCCATGAACACATTATAAGGATCCAAACTTTGCTTTTGTCTACAATGATGGATCATTAGAGCCATTTTCCAGATTCTCTCACAACATTTCTTAACAACTGGTGTGAGGTGAGCTGATCATGGGTTGCTGGTAATCTGGTGTCTCCTCTCTGCTCCGCAGGCAGCACTCTTACCTTGTTTGCTTTAGAGTGGAGGTGTAGGCACATTTTCTCGCCACCTGCCGAGCCAAAGAAAAGAGCTCAACCCGTCTCAGCAAAAGGGCATTGTCGCGCATACAGAACTGGGCTGCAGCTTCATTGATGATCAACTGAGGAGGAAAAGCAGTGAGTGAAGGAGGGAGGGCACAGAAAAAAAGACATGCAGACAAAATTTGCATCTTTATTTTAAAGGCGTTGTCTGATTAACGTGAATGAAGTTGACTTTTGTTTACCAGGTCCTTGTACTTGTGACACATGATGTGATACAATCAAACACATCTCAGCTCATGTCTTTCATGCTCTTTACCTCATGATGTGTGAGCTGCTTGCCTTCTCTCCTCTTTGAGTCAAAGCGTCCATAAATGAGACTGTACTTTCGGATCTCCTCCTCCTTGTTCACATCCTGGGACCCCATTTTAAAGATGTGCCCCACAGTCTTGGCCATCTTCTTGTTCATCCTCAGCAGAGTCTTCACCTCCGCAGGATCTGACATCGGCAGGGTCCTGAGGAGCCTGTCCACGCTGGCCACCACCGCCCTGGCCGTCTCCCCGTCCAGCTGTCCTCCAGGCCAGGCAGACAGGGCTGCCGGGGCAATAGAAGCAGAAGGACTTGGAGATGTGGAGGGACCAGGGGGACACATTGACAGCAGAGGTGGGCTGGGCGGCTCCTCCTCCATTCCAGATGCGCTGCAGTTCCCGTCTGGCTCCGGGCTGAGCCAGTGAGGGTCCATGGGTGACAGTTTTTCCCTGTAGTGCATGTCTGGTGGCTGTGGAGAGGCCTGGGAGCAGGGGCTTCTTGGACTCCCACCGTGCATTGGAGTAAGACACGCCCGATCCTCCCTTTCACACGGTGACCCCGGCTGCCCATTGCTCACAGACTTCCTGGGCCCGCCTGATGATCCACTTGTGCCCGTTCCGTCCACTTTGAACAGAGGGATGCCCCCGTGCGGAACACTGGAGACGGGCTGGTTGAAAAGGGCAGGGTTGGCTGCCCAGTCACGGAGGGCCTTTTGCAGCCTACGCACATGCAGTGGCTTGGTGGCCATGCCAACTAGTGCCATGATCTCCAGAAACTCCTCCTCCGCTGCCTCGCAGAGCTGCTGCACGTCGTCACCGCCCTGCTGAATGAAGGTTTCATAATAGGCGAGCAGGTTGGCCCTTTGCAGCACCCGATAGAGCTGCAGCTCCCCAAGTGTGCGTGGCAGAGACATGGCACGCGGCTCTGCAAAGTTCAGGCAGGAGAAAGGAGAGACGTGAACCTGCCAAAGTCATTGGTTTTGATAAAGACGTTGCCATCTGGACTACACCTATTGAACCGGATTTAAAATGTCTTCTTGCTTTTATGGAGCATTTATAACAATAGATTTTTAAAAAAACAAACAAACAAAACATACTTTGGAGCAGAATAGCGTCCTACCATCTATTTTCCCCTTTGAGCCCTCTTATGCCTAGAGTTATACATCACACACATGAACCAGTCCTACCTTTTCCAGGCCAGGCAGATGTGCAGAGAGGAGACCGGCGTGATTCGTCTCTCCAACCACCGATGTCACAGGTCGATACTGAGGAAACATACAGAGATTGGAAACTACTGACACTCGATCAATCATCAACACACTTGGATGCGTCCTCCCAGTTCACGTGAAAGCAATCGACACGGATCCGGTGTCCCGGAGCCCCGGCAGGTCAGCAGAGAACCGCCGTCATCGTGCCCGTCGGCTCTTACCTATCGCCGCGAGCTTGCGCGCCTCACGTCGCCGTAGTAAATCCCCTTCGCGTGTCGTACTTCGTCTGAAATCACTGGCAGAAATCCTCCTCCGGCGCACCGTATTGGTCGCTGGCTGCCTTTTCGCTGTCTGTGTGGGCTGGAGAATGACGGGGGCGGACTGCAGCACGCCATCTGACCGAAAAAGAGCCTTCCTCTCCCGGCAGAGAGGCGGCTTTCAAAGTGGAGGTGTGGGTGGCGGCGGCGGGGGCCTGACGTGCCCCCCCCCCCCCCCCCCCCCCCCGCGCCTTCGAGAGGGTTCTGTCACACGGACGCTTTCGGGGGATTCCCAGAGCTGCGCCGTCTCAAAGACCCCCGAACTGGCAGCGAGCCCGCAGACACATGGCCCATTCACTGAACTCCAGATGTGACAGATGTGGATTTTTACTGCTTGGGTTTCCTTTCTGTTGTTATGTGGCAGGTGGGTTGGCCCAGTCCTAGTTCATTCGGAGAATTCAGGTGAAACTCCAGTACTTTGTCGGTGCTGGTGTCGTTCTTCCTCTTCCTCTTTCCTCACAAATCACCTTATGAAATAACAAAATCAACGAATCAACAACTGGACCTATTTACAAACTGCTCACTGCTGTTTCTATGTACTTATTACTGCCCTGCTACAATCCCCACATCACCTTGAATTTATACATGTCCTACATTATATTCACGCAAGTACATTTATGGTTTTTTTAACCATCTTTCTATAGATGCCTGAGATGCCATATCCCTCAGAGTGACTGCACGCATGGAATTTATTGTGCACCTACTCTTCACATGCAGTATTAAGTTTCCTGTGTCACAAATGTGAGAGAACACAATAAAAGCCACCTGTTCACCCGCTGTTGAACGTGGACTAGCCTAAACGTATTGAAAATAAGGCCAAAAATCTGTGGACATGTGGTCAATACATCTACTCTATATGAGCGTTAACATAGAGCTTACTAAAGAAGCTTATTTGGGTGTGGGCATCTTAGCCTCCGCTGCTTTGAGTTTGACAATCCATGTATAAATATATCTCTTGCCACCCAACCTTATGGATGTGCAGCACCAAATAGCTGGGACATGTAGTTCAAATGATGTGGACTGGAGTGGAAGAGGTTTACCATAAAGTACTAACAAGAGATGGAAAACGGCCGCAACCACATGACTATAAAGAGACAGAGCAACTACATAGAGGCAAATCAACTAAAATGCAAAAAACTATAAACAAGAGCCTGACCGATATAGATTTATAGGGGGGTTAAAACCAATATATCATGTATATTGAAAAAAATATTACCAATAATTTCTAAAATGTTGTCATCAAACTATTTTACAGTTTAACCATAATTAACATATAAAGAAAAAGAAAAAACGAATTCAATCAAATATATAACTCGTGTTAAGAAAATACACTTTTATTTTACTTTAAATATAAACATGAATGCACAGGCTCCATTTTCTTTAAATAAAGTGGTCAGGCTCTGCTATAAACTCTTTTGACCACAAAGAGACACCAAACAACTATAAAGAGGCGGAAAACAAACAAAAAAAGCATCCAGAGAGACACATCATGACCAAAAAGATGGGGAAATGGCTACAAAGAGACAGTCTGGGTGTCTTTCTACTGTATAGGAGGTTACATGTCTGTGCTCAGGAGACCAATGTCTCATTATTTGACCGTGTAATAGGTAATTGACGTGTTTCGGTACCTGGAAGTTAGAATTTAAAATGTAGGGGTAAGGTTTACTGGCTTTGTCCAAGTCAATCTCCACACGTCTACACTTCTACGTGCGCTGTTAGTTATCAAGCCAACAGGGGGCAGTAGTGGCCCTCTGTTGTTGTGTGACGGTCAGAAATGATCGAAGAAGAAGAAGAAGCGGCGGAAAGAGCAGGAAGAGATACAAGTAGGAAAAGGAGCAGCAGCAGCAGAAGAAGACGACGAAGAAGAAGAAGTGGCTAAAAAAAACAACACGGACACTTGGCTGTCTGTTAACAAACCAGGTTACACAGTTGTCTGAGAGGTATATATGACATCTGGTTTGTCTGAATGCAGAATGGAAATGAGTGTTCCTACTTACTGGACTCCGCCTGGTGTACTACACACGTCTTACGAGACAGTCGTCAAGATGAGCCAGTCCGGCTTGTTGTTGTTCCCTTGGCGCTGCTAGCAGCTAGCTGCTCGGCTGGCTGACGCCAAGTCAAAGGCGCTGGCACTCAGCTGCCACCTCGCTGGCGACGCGTTGAGTAGAAGTACTGTCAGGTTCCGCCGCCGGATTCAAGCTAAATTTAGCCCCTCGCAGCGGCCGCCTGTCGCCCAGCTGGCCAGCTCCTCTCGTGCTAACAGTCGGGCTGCCTGCTAACGTTAGCCGCCTGCACAAACACGCTGCTGTCGTCGGAGTTGAATTAACTTGGAGGTTCGTCAGACAGGCGTCACCGGGCTGAGATTCGTCGTCTTCTGCGTTTCATCACGTCCGCAACGATCGTTGCCACAGCGGTGTGTGTTTTCCTGTGGGAACACCGTGCTGCTCCTTGGCTACGCGAATTAGCAAACAACAAAGCAGTGTAATTGAATATAAACTTGCGATTGTCTGAACATCTTACGCAACTTGATCGCGGCTGTAAAGGCGGCGCGGGTCCGGGGGTTTAGATAGACGTTAATATACGTTGATCATTAATGGGTGACATCACTCATTCGTCCTTAGGTTGTTCCTTTATGTAGGAACAACTCTCCTATAACTTAAAAGCATGTTTCATGTGTAGAGGAGCCGGCGTGTTACACAGTCGTGACGGACTATATAATATGGATATATTTAAACTTTTCCCAGAGCCCAGTGTTCAAATGTCTTGATCTGATTATCTATGATTAGAATTGTTGATTCAAATCTTCCGTCAGTCAGCTGGAAAAAAAATGACTAGATATTTTGACTTCATCGCTCTTGTGCAGCTTCATATTGGGATGCTGATCGACACAATGACTTGCGTGTCTGTCTGCATATTGATACAGTATGGTATTGATTGAGTGCTGCCATATACAACTTCCCTGCTCATCAATTTCATAGCATTTTCCACTGTGGCCTAATGCAACCAGATATATAAAAAGAATGGTGTAAAAAGGTTCTTACTTTTCCATCAAATTTGTGTTTCCTTTTAGTTTTATGTAACGTGTGAAATGGTGAACTGTTTTATAAATGACTGCCTCATTCTGTTGTTTCCAGGAAGCAGTCTGATGCATGATGTGAGCTGTGTGGCATTTAAAAGCCTTTTGAGATCTGGAAGTGGCTGCTGATATGGTGGACCCAAGACTGACTCACAGAAGCCCCCAGTCTCAATTTTTTATGAGAGTCTGGGGAAATGTTGCCACAAATTATGGATCTAGGATATCATCTTCCCTGAGTTTCCAGTTTCACAGCTCTGCAATCAAACAGCAGTAAAGGACATGGATAAGGAAGCAGCTGAGAAGGAGATGGATGGCGTTACAGACACTGACGAGGAGATCCCTGAGGGTGACTCCACCTTAGTGACCAAATCTAGTCAGTGTGAGGACAGGGAGACTGATGATGACTGCGAGCAGGGGGACAAAACATGTCTCAAATCTCAGGACACCACACACCCGGTCACTCCACAAGACCTCGGATCTGGTGATGCAGAGTATTATGGATCTACAGAGGCCAACGAGGACACTGGGCAGGTGTCGGATGGGTTCGAGCATGACAGCGCTGTAGATCACGAGAGCTCAAAGGGTTTAAATCAAGAAGAGGACGAGACTGCGGAGGAGCAGCACATGAATGGAGAGTCTGGTTGGAGGAGCCTGGGAAGTGGACGGAGGTGCAAACTGAAGAGCAGTGGTTCATTTTCAGAGCAGAGCAGTCCAAGTTCTTTTGCGTCCTTTCAAAGAAGCAATGTTATGTCCAGCGGTGGCCGGCACAAGCAGACTCGCAGACGTAACCACCACCACCATCAGCAGAACCGGGGCCGCAGGCGGACAGGCAACCAGTTCATCTTAGCTTTTAAGGAAATGCTGTCAGAGTCTCTCAGCTTCTGGTGCATCTCCTGCGTCCACATGATGATTGAGATTATTGTCACATTAACTCACAATTGCGGCGTCGGTGTGGAGACTGGAGGAGTGAAAATGTACAACTTTGGGCAGCAGCTTCTTGTTAAGATCACAGATATACACGCGATGAAAGCAGATGCTTGTCGGATTCTGAAGTGGACTAAATGCACAGTAGTAGAAGTTGTGGATAAAATTGTTCGGTCAGTGAAGTGGGTAAAGACAGCTGCCTCATCTTGTTTCAGACTTTTCAGCGCTTTGGTTCTTCTTGGATCCCAGTGGGCAAAGGGGGTGGTAGTCCGACTCGGTGGAGAGCGGGGAAAACGTTACTGGATAGCTTTTCAAGAGTCAAGGGTTTGGAAGCGGGTTGTATCCCTGCTGGAGAGAGTGCAAAGGCGGTTCCGGAGAGATGGCCACGTGCCACCATCCACGCCTGAGTCACCTGGCAGAGCAGGGAGGGGCCAGTCGGGCCAGGAGCTGGAGCGACTCCTGGCCTTGGCCGAGATACCGGAGAACGAGCTCGACCCCTTTACAGTGCTCGGTGTGGAGGTGCACGCCTCTGAGGCCGAGCTGAAGAAAGCCTACAGACAGCTGGCTGTTCAGGTGTGTGTCAAGTCACTGTGGTTGAGTGAAAAGTTCTCTATTCAAAATGTGAAATAGTGACTAATAAACTGCATTTGAAACTGAAATTTTCTCCTTTACTCATGCAACCTTTTCCTCTGTCGTTTCTCTTTCAGGTCCATCCAGACAAAAATAAACACCCACGAGCTGGAGAGGCGTTCAAAGTACTGAGGGCTGCCTGGGATATTGTCAGTAACCCAGAGACACGACGGGAGTATGAGTTGTGAGTACGCAGGAAAAGGGGTCATCGTAGGACAAATGTTAAATTAAAACTTAAAACATATCGATTCAAAAACTTTGACTGTGTAGTGGTTGATTTGCTTTTCATCAGATTGTAACAGTTTAACTGACAAAATAATCTTGAAAATTTCAGCAGTTGTGTAGCTGTGATATCCATAGAATAGTTTACATCCTCCATTTGTTAACTACTGGAGAGTGAAAGAGCCTTTCAGTCGACACTGACCTTGTATTTTATTATTATTCCTTTACTGTCAAGGAAAGAAAAGGGATTGTTTCGTAAAATCATGCTGGTAAATAGAAATGCCATAGGCCTGTATTGTAGCACAGCACCAACCAGTCTGTTTCATTCCTACTCAGGAAACGCATGGCGGCAACTGAGCTCTCAAAGTCCATGAATGAGTTTCTCACTAAACTGCAGGATGACCTGAAGGAAGCCATGAACACCATGATGTGCACCAAGTGTGAGGGCAAACACAAGTACGTCGCTGCACAGTCTGTGTCATCACATATCTGCCACAGCAGCGTCTGAATCATTTCCCCAGTCTAAACTTTGTGTATTACACACAGCTGAATCGTGTCCAGTCTGTCTTCCTTTGTGACCTGTGTGTGTGTGTGTGTGTGTGTGTGTGTGTGTGTGTGTGTGTGTGTGTGTGTGTGTGTGTGTGTGTGTGTGTGTGTGTGTGTGTGTGTGTGTGTGTGTGTGTGTGTGTGTGTGTGTGTGTGTGTGTGTGTGTGTGGTGTGTGTGCATGCATGCAGGCGGTTCGAGATGGATCGTGAACCTGCTGAGGCCCGGTTCTGTGCCGAATGCAACCGTTGCCATAGTGCTGAGGAGGGGGACCTTTGGGCAGAGTCAAGCATGCTGGGCCTACGTATAACATACTTTGCCTTTATGGATGGCAAGGTCTATGATATAACAGGTGAACCAACATCAGGACTTTATATGGAGACGATGTTTCCTGCGCACCAGTTAACACACAGTATCACTTTCTGTAGTTTGCATGAGCTCATGCATTATCAGTATCCGTCCCTCTTCATGCCTTCACAAGTTAAAGCGTTTCTCTGGTTGAACGTTTTCTCTCTGTAACCTGGTGGGATGCTGTCATGTTTCAGAGTGGGCTGGTTGTCAGAGAATTGGTATTTCTCCGGACACCCACCGTGTGCCCTATCACATCTCCTTCGGTTCAAAGAACAACAGCAACCCCACACGACATAGGTATGTCCCCTCAAGTGAAACAGGTGCTTAACATGTGATGTATACAGGCCGTCAGGGACCCCAGGACTGCTCCTGTTGTCAGTCTTCTTCTTCTTCTTCCCTTTCTTTTTCTTCTTCATATTGAGGCTGTTGTTGTGGAACCTAAACACAATCATCTTCTTCATCTGTGGCTACATTTTCCCTCATAATCTGATTTGGAGAATACTTTATTCTTTATTCTTACTTTATAAGGCGAACGGGACTTTTTGGCAAAAACAATCTATAATATTTACATGATTGAAAACAAATTGGGACAAAAGCCCAACAACATTCTTTTGAAAAAGGACTTTTCTTAAAAAAAATCTAATATGTAACTGTATGAACTTTATTCTCCCCTCATTTGTCATCTTTTTTAAATTCTGCTCTCAAACAAATTTGAACTGGCATCCTGTTGTGTGGTAGATAAACCTTTGATGTTAGTTTTTTCAGTCAAGATATAATTTATGTTCAGAGATTATCATCTCAAACTCAATGCTTTTACCACTGATCGATAATTAATTGTGATTACATGCCTGTTGTGTCATGACATCTACAAAAGAAGAAAAAAAGCATCTATTAATTTATGCGAAAGATCTTTGAACTTTTCATCTTTCCCCTTCAGGACGAACTCGGAGCACGCCACAGGTCCGACCAATCCCGCCGATTTGCAGGACTTCTTCAACCGCATCTTCAAAGGAGGACCTCCAACTGACATGGCTGCCAATGGGGGCTTCTTCCCCTCAGGTCCACCTCCTCATCACCCACCTGGTGCTGGGGTGCCGCCGCCGTTCTCCCCTCCCCCTGGCCCGACAGGTTTCAACATGCCGGGGGGCCCCCGGCCGGAGTCCAGCGAGACTTTGGCTGAGAGCGGCAAACCCCCCAGGCGGAGGAAGAAGGTTCGAAAACCCTTCCAGAGGTGAAGCCTGTTCCCTTCTCATGGTATCAACAAAGCAACACAGGGACACAATAAATAATGGCCATGTTTGTCTAATGCCTGCCTGTTGGCATGCCAAGATCTGGACTGGAGAGGATGAATGTGGGTACGGCTGCGCTCAGATCAGCCAGGGGATGAAGAGACCGGCTCACAAAGAGGAGTGTGTGGACCGAACACAAGTGTTGAAGGAGGGCTGAAGAGGAGGCAGCGACGGTGCTTTACCTCTCATTTTACCTTATTTTTCTGTTGGTCTTTAAGACGACTGTAGCCTTGGCATTGAAATCCTTATCAGGATGCTGTAATGAAACATTTTCCTTTAAAAATCTCCTGCCAAATCCTGCAATGCATGATTTATTCACCTGCATTTTAACACTTCAGTTCTCTCAGTTTTGTTAATGTTCATGTTTTGTACACGGTTGGTTGAAGACATTGACTTTAGACCTTTGGGGAGAGGGTTGCAGTCAGTTGGACTGTGGATCACAATAATCGACATGAAGAAGATAAAGATCTGAGCCACATCACTCTGTTACTCACGATAGTGGGATATGGATATACTTCTTGATCTGCATATCACCCAGCATATTTCAAAAATGACTCCAAACCAGCCAAAAGTGTGTTACAGGTGATCTGACCTGAGAGTCGCCAGGGTTTAGTTAAATCAGGGCTCGGTGTGGTTCTCTGGTACTTGGCACATGTATGGAATGACAAAAACACCTTTAGTATGCATGGCTCGATGGAAGTCACATGCAGTCAAAAAAAGTGTTCATACGTATTTTCCCCCAAGTTTTCTGTATCATTATTATTATTATTATTATTATTTCAAACAGGAACATTTCCTGACTGATTTGTCAGATCATTTAAGATGACTGATCTTTCGGTGTTGTTGTTTGCTGAAATGATAAATTTGTGCTCAGCAGAGGTGCAATCTCCATGGTTGAATGTTTCTAAAACAATCCTGTTATTGCTTTTTGAACATTTTGCCATTCACTGATTCGGAATGAATTCTGTTAGGTTCGTTTTAATATTACCAGAGAATCACATCCCCCGCGAGAGACCACTCACTATAACAGTAGGTTTGTTCTTTAGGGTCAAGAGTGTGTGAACATGAACATTTCTTTTCAGAAGCTGCCAGGACATGATGGAGTGGAAATGATAAAAGGGCTTTGTTTGTTTTGAGACGTACAGATTTAAACAAGATGAACCTGCCTGATGTTTATCGTCTCAGAACCAGATTAGCATTATAATGACAGTTCAGGTCCAACAGCGGCAGTGAATTCAGTTGTGTTCAAAAACTTGATACGTGACACCTTGACATTTTGAAATGTTGATATTCTGTTCTAGGTGTATACTGCCCCCTGGTGATCCACTGTGTAACCACCGACAGTACATCAAAAAATATAAAGTTACCAGCTGTCCGAGTCTTAAATGTATTGGTTATTCACAATCAGACGTTCTAATCTACAGACATAATGCCAAGTGACCTTTATGTAAACATTGATCTCTTTCCTCGTGATCAGTATGAGCTACACAGTAAACAGGCAGCAGTTGAAAAAATGTTGAATCTGCAGAGATTTATAAAGTTGTTCAAGCTGAGATAACATTCAAGTTCTTTCAAAATTTCACACAATTTTCATCCAGTTCCTTCAAGTGCCATTTTTTTATTTTTTTATTATTATGATTAAGTCAGGATAGACATAATGGACCTAGAAGATGAGACAGTGCCATTCTGTGACAGCTTCAACGTTTTGGGGGCACATTAAGCCCAGACGTCAGTGATCTGTCATGGTCCCAGTCAGTAATAAAATAATCAACCATAGAAAAAAATAATTCTAACCCCTGAGAGATGAGGCGCCTCAGTGGTTCCTGGCAGCTTGTAATGAAAAATGTTAACATCCGACTTGTAAGTGTTGCGGTGATGTGTTTAAACACAGCTTTCAAAATGTCAAGGTCACAGACTCACAGTTAATCTAACCTAATCTAAATAACCACCTTCCTTCTAATCTCCCCCAGTGTTACTGCATGTAACAACATGAACGGGCCACAAAACCAACAATCGTTTGACATCTTGGGGGGAAAAAAAAATACACTTTTATCTTCATCACAGGTTAATTAAAGAGCTGATATTGTTTACACCTGATTTGTGAAGATCGTGAGACTATAGTGATATATAAAAGGCTATTTTTTATATTGACAGTTGATGATAAGAAATACCATGTTCAATGTGTTTTTTTTCTTCTTCTTCTTTTTGTGTTAATTTTCACACCCGCCCCTGTAACAACATCACAGGGTTTTGAACAGTCATCAGTGATTAAGCCGAACCAGACTCCTCCAGCTGCAGCTGAGTAGGAGGTGTAGCTCGCTAAGGTAGACATTTTGTTTTGGTAGAAAATTCATTTCAATAGAGTGAATTTTTTGGGGGGGAGACCGCATTTGAGTTGTACGACCATTGCACTCCGCTGATTTACCACTCAAATAACTGAACTATTTGAATGGATATTGGGTTTGTGTGGTCGCCTTAAAAGATGAACCTTTGTTGCAAACATTGTGAGAGTTCATTGAAACAGGACGTTAAATTTATTATGTGTCACCTTTTTTCCCCCCTCTTGTATATTTGGCCAGTTTCCCAGACATGGATTGGGTGATTCTTAATAAAAGTTTTGTCTCAGATTGAGAGTAAATATAGTCCTGGATTAATGCCAAGAGTCCTGGATTAAATTTGTGTGGAAAAACTATTTAAAAAACAACAACAAAGGAAGATCAGGGACGAGGTGAGAACTAAAAATTAGATTTTCAAAAATGACTTTGATAATAATTCCAACACAAATTTGGTCCAGATTTGGGCCTCGAGTTTGTCCCCACATAAAAAAACCAAATGTTTAATTAGATCACTGTCAAATATCTACATCGGTCCATGTCCAGGAAACTGGGTCCTTGTTTCCACACGTCCACCTTGACTTGAGAATGTACAGTGGTCTATGTGAATGGTAGCAGTTTGAAGTTCAAGAAGTCAAAGGAAGAGCCAACACTCAGTTTTTTTCTCTCTTTTTTATTTTCAAGTTTTTATCAGAATATGCAGAAGTATTGCAAAAAATATCTGACAATCATCAGGGTTTTTAGAAGGGAATTATGTGGTGAGTTCCCTGGCTGGCAAACGGTTTTAAAATATCGCTTTTGGGTTTCGTTTCCCCGCTTTCTCTGGTTTACAAAATAAAGATGATTTCCAATATGCACAGGGTTTGTTCTGTCCTCAAGTTACTTAACATCACATATTTAAGTTGGAAAACATTTAAACATGTACAGTGACTGTCAAAGTGAGGTTACACGTGTACATAAACCTCAGAGCCGCCCGTCGGCCTGCAGACGTCCCGTCCTTCAAAGTGGCCTCATATTTCATATTACAGTAAACTCACAGAAAGTGAAGAAGAAAAAGCTCTGTGTCACCGCTTTACCTCATATGGCTTTTCCATTCTCTGACCTTATGACTACTGGTGCTACGGCCGTGGAGAGAGGGCAGGGCACGTGTATTCCTCTACTCCTTACAAGGCTTGGTTTCTGAGAGGTGCAGATTCCTGCACAATGCTTGATTTGAGTCGCTTGACTAATTATAGCCTTTTACAGATTAGGGTGAAAAAAATGCAATATCACTTTTCACAAGTGCAATTTAAACTCCTTTAAATCCAAGAAAATCAAGCAGACCAGTGAGACGCAGTCTTGTGATGCCACATTACCTTTCCTCTGGCAGTGAAGTGTGCCTCAGTTTCATCGCAACCCTGACAACTTCTCGTTGTGCGACAAAGCTTAGATGTTTAATAAAAGCTTGCCAGGTCTGAGCTTTACAGAATTCACAAAGAATGTTCAGTTTGTAGTAGCAGCTTGGAGGAAGTAACCAGAGTGATCACCACCATCCTGTGACTGATTGATAACTTGTCACTCATGGGAGTGAAACGGACTGATGAACTAGATTGTCCAAAGGTTTTGCTCTCTGTTGTCTAAACCCGACGTGTTACACCAGTCGGGATTAGACGTGAATCAGTGGTTCCCAAACCATCTGTCTGTCAGTTTCCTGTTAGGACATTGAAAAATACCTTTGACACCAACTTCACGAAGTGTAGATTCTGTGATTTTTATCAAATGACAATATTGAAACATGAAATACATTTTTCCTCCCCGCATAGCTATGAGAATGAAATGAAAAGAAAAACATAGATAAAAACAAAAACAAAGATATGCTGAACATTTCACCCTTATTTTTCTAGTTTTTTTTTACTGTTCCCATATGAATTGGATTCATTCAGGCTTTTCTTCTACTAAACCGTCCTCCCCCCTCTGATTGAGTAAAAATTAAACAATATTTGCAAATATCATTTGGCCCGGACCTGAAGTTTACCTTGTAAAATATACACTTGCATATATATATATTTATATATTTATCTGGTTAAAAACAATAGTATTGATTATAATTAAAATATTTCATCCTTCACAGATAACTTTTTCTCTACCATAGATTTTTTTTTTGTATATGATCATATATGCAGCAGTAACTGCTTCAGCGTATGATGATTACATCCACTGTTATTCCAACTACAACTTGCCTTTCAGAGCTCCGACGATGCTGCGGAGCTGCGAACAGTCTCGATAAGCCACTAGGCCCCCGTGGTTAGCCCAGCGGTCAGCTCCTCTACACTCAGTGTACGGCTGGTGATAGGTCAGTTCTGTCGGAGAGCCGGACTGCAGACTCTTCGTCAGGTCCACCACTCCCCCTCCGAGGGCTCGGAGCAGGGCGTGTGGAGCACAGGAGTCCCACTTGAAGGTGCTGCCCTCCGAGAGGACGTAGACGTCAGCAAGGCCCTGAATGACACACAGGATCTTGTAGCCGGCTCCAGAGGCGTACATGAGCTTCTCGGGGCCGCACAGTGAGGTCAGGGATTCCTTTACCACCTGCTTCTCATTGGAGCTCAGCACGACCGAGAGAACTCCGTCCTTTTCAGATCCACCTTTGGGCCGGGACAGTGAGCAGATGTTTAGGTTGCCGCAGGACACGCCCCAGAAGTGCTTCCCCCTCCAGCTGTGAACGCAAGCAAGGAATGTTTTACTTCAGAGGGGAGAGAGAGAGGGGAGAGCAAAGGACCCATTGCAGACTCCTTCAGTGGAACAACAACATGAACCTAACAGGAGGACTGTACGAGTCACTGAGCTCCCACTTGAAAAACCTTTCTGCCAACAATCCACCAACATCAACTTCTTCATGTAGTCGTTCACCATGGTCAGGAGTTTCATCAGGCAGTTTAATGTTTCTCTGACATGTAGGGTACCTGGTCACTAGATATTTTTATCATATTTTTCCGATACAAAGACCGAGAAGGTGAACATTACGTACAGTACGGGTAAACAGAAGATGTAGATATAAACAGAAAACACATCTTCCTGTTTTCCTATCTTTGCAGTCATATGGGGGTTTTGCAAGAAGTCATGCAGTTTTATCTGAAACTTTTCCTGGCGTCCCAGACCCTCTAGCTTAATTTTCAGATCCTCAGTTAGTTGCTTAGAGGAGCCTGTGGTTTCTGAGTCTTACCAAAAGATTTGAAGAGTCACAGCAAATTCTTCCACTTGTGAAATATTCTTAACCAGCCCTCAACAAGTCAATTCAGGCAAATTTCAAGACTTAACTAGCAGAAG
Organism: Scophthalmus maximus; assembly: GCF_022379125.1. Classification (NCBI taxonomy): domain Eukaryota; kingdom Metazoa; phylum Chordata; class Actinopteri; order Pleuronectiformes; family Scophthalmidae; genus Scophthalmus; species Scophthalmus maximus. The sequence goes on from NC_061520.1 coordinate 15,597,699, forward strand.
GCCGGTCAAACTTTTGTGAACAGTTTTTTTTTAACCTACCCTCCATCTACGGGATCTTTGTAGTTGAACGGCTGATTGATGACGCCCATGACGGGCTCGCCTGTGCTCCGGCGGTAGACCCCGATCAGAACCAAAGCACAGTGCAGACCTGAGGGAGACAGGTGACCCTCCTGCAGCACCTCCTCCCGGCCCTCGATGTACTGACTGGTGGCATCTTCATTCAAAAACAAGATAGACCATCATTTCTCACTTACTTTTGAAACAAGACGTTCAGCTCTGCAGCAAAGAAAGAAAGTGCAGACCCATTCACCTATGGGGTCAATCCAGATACCGAGCTCAGAGGGGCTGAGCGGCACCGTCAGACCGTCAGTGCTGGCATCAGTGGTTGCAGTATTTTGGTGGATGGCTCGAGCCAGTAGAGACGGCGCTGTGCGGTCACCGTCCAGCACCCTGGCGAGCAGTGCCGCGGTCTCCTCCTCTGTTCCGCACACTGTGACAGTCACGCTCTCTCCTGTGGACACACACAGTCAGTGAGGCTTCATTTGATTTCTTGACCACAGCCTCATCCACTATACGATCACTATTGTTAACCTCCATACTACGAGACCAATAATTAAAAATTTGATTTGATCAAACACAAAACTTTATTCAGGCATGTGTACCAGGTGACCACAATATCAAGAAGAACTAAAGCACTTGGTTTGTTGACATTTATAAGCAAAACATTCTCTGGTTCCAGCTTCTCAAACGCCAGGAATCAATACAATTATTAGAAAGACTTTGGTTTTTGGACTCTTGGTTAAAAACATTTTGACAATTTCGACAATGTTATATTGTGCTTGAGAAAATGATCAAACTGAGCAGACTTCAATCTTACATTCCTAACAACTTTCAAAATAAAAATTGAAGTTGATGAACTGCTCAAACCAGCAAATCTGGATTTTCCCTTCTGCAGAAAACTGTTGCAGAGTGAAAGGGATTCAGCGTAACACTTATAATATCCCCATGCATGACACAAACCGACCCCGAACACATGCTTCACACGAGCGGTGGTTTGTTATGTGTATGTTATGTGTAATATTACATAATTACCAAGCCCATTCTCAAACTTGTTGGACTCCTCTCCATGAATGAAGCCAGCCATTTCAGGGAACTGCACGACAAAAGAGACACGACACGGTTAAAATGCCACAAAAACACACATGCTCACTTTTACAGTGCACACCTACGCGATGACCTCTCCCACCTGAGCGCCGACATCATGTCGGATCATCTCCTGGATCACCACGTCGGCGAGCGTCTTGAAGTCCTGGACGAACTTCTTGTTCTTGTCATCTCCTGTCTTCTCTTGCACGAGGAGCTGAAACAGGGGAGCCTCCTGCCTGCAGACCCGAGCCACGTTAGCGGCTTTCTCAGCCACCCGCAGCAGCAGCCTCAGCAGATCAGCCATGCCTGGCGAGGAAGGGGAAGACGGTTAGGATTTAGTCAACATGGAGATGGAAACTGTGAGAGTGGGCGAGAGAGAAAAAAGAGGCAGGTCTTATCACACACGGAGTTAATTATAGCCTCCAAATGAAAACAGGGCATTTCCGAAAAAGAGTGTGAGGGAGGGAGGGATGTGGTTTCAGCTCTTTGCATGTGAACCACACACTATCTCTGCTGAGATGCAACATGAATTCTGCAGCTCGCGGCTCTTTGTTTCCATTAAACACTGCAGTGACCCCAATTTTTCAAACTATAATAATACGTTTGTAAGACTTCATCACAAAACCGTGGCTCACTTGTGGACTTAATGCGTTAGACAAAACAACATGAAGCACAACAAACACACTGTCCGATGCTGAGGGATACTTCAGTGCCTTCTCTGGGGATGGAAAGACATCTCTGTGTGCAGTCTATTGGGGCGACAGGCCTTCATGAAGCGCACATCATATCCACGGAGTTGTTTTGACTCGCTGCTGTCGTCAGTCCGCCTCCAGTCAGCTGTGCGTCTGTCCACGAGCTGCGTCAGTGGACAGGGTTCGCATATGTTTCGCGTCGCATTAACCAGGATACACAGAGGAGTTTAAAACGTCGGAGGGGACCAGCGCACAGCGCGGTGACCTGGCCGCCAAAGCTCACCTCACACTGCTTACCTCCCTCTCGTCCGTGCCTCTCTCTCGTAGCTGTGTCTTTCACCGGATCCTCTAACGTCGCCGCACCGCGGAGGGTTCCGTGCGACCGGACTCTGACAGGGTGTGTGTTTCCAGTTGCACAGTGAGCTCAGAGATCTTCGTGAACACCGGGGGTCCGTGTGCTCTGGTTTCTGCACGTCACGTCATGTCACGTCACTGCCCGTTCCTGCCGCGGGGGGGCGGGGCGGGGCCGGGGGGGGGGCGGGGCTCCGCTCACACGTAGGCAGACGGGTATGGACAGCGAGCAGCACGGCGTGTTCGTGCGCAACAGGAAGCGCAGCGGCGGGGCGTCCCCGTGGCGCTTAAAAAAAAAAGGAGAACACGGCCTCAACTGTATAGTTTTTGTTTACATTACGTACAAAGTCAACGCAAACTGAGGGGCCAGTCCGCTCGAGTTGAAATATTACGAACTCGGGCGAAAGATTCGCGTGACGTTAGGTCGCAAAAGCCAATCATCGTGGAGATTTCGCGTGACGTCATGACGTCCGCGTCCGAAAGAGAACTCGCGTTTAGCATTCGGCCTGAACTAGACATTGGGTCTGAGAAGTAAAAAACAACAACAAAATAAAAAACCTCACAGGAAATTGATTTAATTAAACAGAAACTAGAAAAAAAGTTGTACTATATAAATAAATATATATAAGGTTCATATAAATAAACAATGCAAGTGAACCTGAAGATATCAAATTGCTTTGTAGTCCGGCCCCTGATGTCACTTGTCGGGTAGCCGCCCCATCTCAAACATGGTTCATTGGTTTCCATGTGACACTTTAATTACATATTTTGAAAGCATATTGAGAATTACATCCTCTGTTTCAATATTCCCTTATGATTTCAAAGTCCTCTTCCATTCTTTCAAACTCATGGCAAAAGTTGAGCTAAGAACAGAAACAGGAAATGACTGTCGCAGGGGACTTGGGTTCTCCCAATCCAATCACAAACAAGAAGTGTCGTTCTTCCCTTTCTGTAAACTGAAATGTTGCGTTTTTCTAAATATATATATATATATATATGTTTTGTGAAGTGTCGTGTTTTGTGAAATGTTGTTTCCCCAATTGTTGTATTTTCAGAAATGCATTTTTTTCTAAAATGTTGACGTGTTTTGACCCAAAGGGCCACGGTATTAGAGTGGAGCTACAGCTCAGCAAAACCACCCACAGAACTGTACGAACTGACCACAAACACACCGATAAGTGCTACTTGCAATTATAGAGCAATATAACAGAACCCAAATGTCCACTGCAGTAAATAACGTCATTTTCACTTGTTCAGTATGGCCTTGCAAAAATGTTTCTAATTGTTTTACAGCCAAATGGGGCAAACATCGACAATTGTCACTTACAGTTCTTTGTAGTTTTCAGTGCCTTGGTGAAATCTTACTCTTTTTAGAAAATTGCACACCATAAGGCTTCAGCCACTTATTGCATTGCAGTATTCTGGACATTACTGGAACAAATCCAGAATCCGCTCCAGTTTGCAGGACTCATAACATTCACAGTTCGTCACATGAACAGACTGAGGGAGGGAGGGCGAAATGGAGAAACTTGATCTTAGTCAAGTGACACATTTTAAGAGCAACTGGTTTTTGGTCAGATCTCTGACCACTAACATCCATTAGTCGTACATTACATAGAGCAAAGTAGATGTAAGTGGAGGTGGTTGATCAATACATTTTAGTGTCCACAGTGAAGTGGGTGAGGCAGTCCCAGCTAGATAAGCAATTTCTTGCACTGAGGATCCTTACATGACAGAGGAGTTTCTTCAGATGACGGTAAGAACGACTCTGTGTTTATTTTCATTCATTTGTACTAGTCATAGTTTATAGATATTATAATGGGTTACTAATACATATGTTAAAATGCATTTCATGTACAATAACAAACTGAAATGTAATCATCTTCATGTGGGAGTAAAATATATGATTGTGTTTTGGAAACCGATTTCAACTGTTTGCTGCAGGCTTCAAAGGAGAGTATGTCCGAACTGGAGAGTAGCATGGCCAGCATTATCCGAGTTTTCCACAAATACTCAGGCCACAAGTGCAAGCTGAGAAAAGCGGAGCTTAAAGCACTCATCAACAATGAGATGAGTCATTTCATAATGGTACGTTATGGAGCTGTTATAACAATTGGCATGTTTTTACAGTATAATGCTTGACAAGAAGCATGTGCCTTTTCCATGTCTACTTTGAGATCACAGTGTGCCACTATCAAGATACTTGGATATATTGACAACACTGTACTGCTATTTGTCCATCTGTCAGTAATGGTAATCTACTGTCAGTGTTGTGTGAAAGGTCATGCTCTCCAATGCTTAGATTTGAAATCCGGCACAGACATTCAATGTCTTTAGATGATTTTTTTCAACTTAACACTTTGATTAGCACCAGGCTTAGATACTTATTGAATTCATAGTAAACCAGCATGTAGACGTGTAAATAAAATGTTTTTATACTGACCGCTTATGTGAGATGTAGCAGACAGGATAAACTAACAACATTCCTCTATCAACAAACATCAGATCTTTCATTAAATCCATTAATCCTGTTTTCTGGTGTGTAATGTATGTAATGTCAACCTTATAATGTCATTAGCATTGCTATAGATTTTGGTATTTTGGTCTCCTTAAATTTACTTTCATTCAATTTTTCTGCTGAACAGAAAATCCACGAGAATGAAACTCTGGATGAGCTCTTTGCGGACCTCGACCAGAATGGAGACCTGGAGATCGACTTTAAAGAGTTCATCACCCTCATCTCCATGGTCACCTCGGCATGCCATGAACTCTTCATCCCAAAACATCAGAATAATTAGTCCGCATGTAAAATGATAAGGCATTAAACAAAGTGAGGAACACAGAAACTGTGTCTGAATTCTTGAAGTGGGACTGAATGATTAGTACACATCAAGATGTGTAGATGTTGACCAACTTGGAGTGCAGATTGGTACACTTTTGTTCTTGTATTATAAAAAAGGTAGGTTGTATGAAGTAAAATGTAGAAGTGACGACAACACATGAAGAATCATGCATTTGCTGCAACAAGGACACGCTGTGATTTAAATGAAGCATTTCTGACCAAACAATCTCGCCCAGGGCCAACGGCAACTTCTGGTGAGAGAAGTAGCAGGAGCAGCATTTTTAGTGCCGCACAGCTTCCTTCTCTTTTGATTGGTGTAGGCTGGCATGTGCGGAACTGTTCTGATCGTGAACAAACAGCTCCCCCTTGTGGTGAATCTACAGTCTGCGTAATGTGACAGTGTGAGCTTGTGAGTTACACACCAGTTCTGAGAGGTCATTTACATTGAGAAACAACAAAGTTCCCTTTTCTCCCTCTGTTCTCTGCGTGTAAACCTCTCTCAGCTAAATGCAGCATATCACAGACACTTGCATGAGGTATATTCTATCTGTCTATTCTAAAAGTCCATGACTACACCACACATTCACCGTCTCAGATTGTTTTCCATAAAATCCAAGATTTTCTTCCAGGCATCTTCCTGGGCGGCTGCATGGGGTGCGAGTTGACCTCCCCACTCACAGAACACTGCAGGAACAAAAAAAACCCCATCAGAATTACAGTTATTATTACTTTTCATGACAACTCACAGCTCACACACTGCGAAGACAACAAGCTCTGGCAGAATGAAAAATGCAGCTATGGAACAGGCCTCACATTTCTCTGGTTTGACTCTCCATAGTGAAACTCTTGAATTTGGTGTGTAAGGCGGTTCAATCAAGTGACCAGCACCAGGGTAGGACAGACGAGTGAGCAGGTGAGATTTATCTGCGGCCCTCAGGGTTTCCTCCACCTAAAGACAAATGAATCAGTGGAATATAAACAACAAATCTACCCAATTCATTCTGGAAAAAAAAGAGAAAAAAAGAGAGACAATCTACCAGGTTTGCATTCTCCGTGCTTGCAGCGTTCAGGTCATCTCTTCCCTCTATGTACATTAATGGGCAGGTGAGGTTCTCGATCTGCAAAAACACAATAACTCTGGAGAAATGTTTGCAAAATTCATATGAAACATATTGCATAGATATTTTAAAAGCATGAATGACAATGTATGTTGGTGATGGCAGGTGGCAGAGCGGCTGTTAAGTCTTTCACATCACCTTCGCTATGCTTCCAGGGTAAAGATTTGCAGGCAAGGAGACTTCTTTGAACGTGACAACGCCTTGATCATCATAAGTCCAATATTTCTGGTCACTTAAAGGACAGTTAACAGAAGTTTCACATTTTGAGTTGCAAATTTCTCTCATGTCCATGTTATTTACCAGAAAAGAAATGTCCTGGTATAAACGCAAGTAAATTAACAATGAACTATTGACGTATAAGCCTAATACCAGTAATTTAGGCTATCTCATAGATGTATGATACTTGACTGTACTAGTTATTGGTACAATTTACTTATCAAAGTGTTGAGCCCTGCCGTCTTCGTCTAAGAGCTTGAGGGTACTTCCTACTGGTCCATTGATACAAATCAAACAGGATGGCTGGAGAGGAGAATACGAAAATTAACTTTATACTGCTAAACAACTGGTAAATTAATTTTTGTATCTTTTCATGTACATGAAGCCCTTTACTGATCATTCTGTGAATTGAGGAAAGAATGACAGATACTGGACTTTCTGACGTACTTTGACACCACTCTGAGTGGCCATTCGAAGAGTCAGGTAGACTCCAAACGACAGACCGATGATCCCAACTCTGTCGGCACAGACCTGATGATGATCTTGCAGCAGGTGGAAAGCTGACTGCACAAACAGAACAATTGGATAATTAAAAGCACTTTGATTAGATGATGCAGAGAGAAAATAACACATCATAAGGCAAGATAAAAGCCTGCATCTTATTCTACCTTGAAATATGAATCACCAACATTGAGGGAGGTGTGTGGGCCAGGTAAGTCTTTGTGCCCTATGTAGGCAAGGGACAAGCTGGCATAGCCTCTGGATGCAAACAGGGCAGAGCGGTACTCTACCAGTCCTCCACCCATTCCCCACAGGTCCAACATGCCTGGAAATGGACCGGGACCTGCAAGCCATCAGTACAGTAGACGCTGTTCAGTGGACACATTTATCTTCATTTATCTTCTACATGGCTTTACACATTATGCTTTAAATCATGTGCTCACCAGGGGGTAAGAATAATGTTCCAACGACTTTGTTTTGACGAATCTCTATTCTCCTTACTCCTGGTGCCATGTACCAGCGCTCAGTAGTTACAGCAGCCAGCTCAGAGCTCTGTCCCTCACTGGGTGACACATGCCCATCCAGTAAGGAAACATGCACTACATAAGGAGTTTCAACGTTTTTTTTCCTCAATCTGTGGAAAGAGACACACTTGGACATTAAACTCTCATCAACCCCAAACCATTCATAGGCGTGATGACAAGCACTTGAGTTTGATGGTGAGCCTGTAACACTCAAGAACAATTTTGTGTGAACACGACATAGACAACAAACCATTACTTTTGATTTGAGAAACATAATATATTTGAATTAATCCAAATTGATGTGTGATACTATCATCAGGTGTATGTAAACTTAACAATGACCTACAGACAGTCGGGTTTGATGCCACTGATGATTCTCAATGATCTTGTTTTTATTTATCTTGCCTCAAACCTTCTCTTGCTCCAGCAGCCGGCTGCAGTCCCCAGAAGAGTCCCATTGGCTCACAGCCTAAATATGAACCCCCAACTGAATGATCCCTGGTCACTGTTGGAGGGAGAGACAGACACACAGGGGAGATCATCACCAAGAGTCACAATCAGCAATGAATACAAGTGTAGTTCACTGATATCTGGTGTAATGGTCAAAATCATCATCATCATCATCATCATCATCATCATCAGTTATCAAACTGACGTCTGATATATTAGTATGATAACATGTTATGTGTTTTGGAGGTAAATAAAAACAAAATCCAACAGTGAATAAACATACTGAACTGTAAAACTCACAGTTGAAAGTTCCATTTGCATTCGTGTTATAATGGGCGAATGCCTCCCACAGGTCACCATCTTCATTGTGCATTCGTGCACACACTGTCACTGGACTGCGTGGGGGCAGGAACTGCCCTTTAATGCTGGTCTGTTCATCTATGAGGGCACGAACAGGAGCAGCTGTCAACAGAGGGGCTGGTCTGTAGCTGCTCGACCATCGAACTGCCCCTACAAGTATAAGAGACATAACATTCAAGTATTCAAAAAGAGAAACTGAGTGAGTGAGTAGATAGTGTCAAATGTCAAATAATTGTGGTAAAAGGCTGATCAAGATTCATACAGACATTTGACGTTTGACAGGTATTTATTGCGCTGATTAGGTAATTTTTAATGCTGCTAAGATGCATCTGTGAATTTTTTGACCAAGGTAGTTTCATCCCAAGGGTTACAAAAAGTGAGAATATATACTGTAACTCCACCAAAGCAATAACAGAATCTGTGGAGAATTTATATTAGTGATTATATTATACCCAAAACAAATGCTTAACATCTCAGGTGATCACGTACTGTACATCCCAACCAGACCTTCATGTTAAGCAGAAGCAGGTTCACCCAGGGTTAGAGTGAAATTTGCTGCTTATCTGAGGGACAAGTTCTCCGAATACCTGATCTGAAAAAGCACAACGGAGAACTCTTACCCAATGCACAATGCAACTTTGCCAGGTTCCTGTGTGACCTCAAGCATGGTGTTATCTTCTCTCCCATGAGCTGCCATATTGATGTCACACTCATGTGTCGTCTCAGCATTGTGGTGTTTCTGTTGACCCTAAAAAGATAAACGAATTTAGAACACACATGAAAACGCAAAAGACTTCCACGTCTATCTAGTCAAATAAGGTGGTCCTGCCCCGGTTAAACATGTAACCTTTCAACTTATCCAACCAGGAACCAAGGCTGCACTATCATGCTTAGCCCTGCTCCTCTGTTACCTTGGATCTTTGCCCTCATTAACCGCCCAGTCCAGTATTGCGTAAGAACATCGTCAGGAGATGCTGCTTTGTGACTGGCTCAATCCTGAAAAGCCGTTGCACCTGTCAGACATAAATTGTTAATGCGAGTTAAAACTAAATCTATTTCTACAATGATTTTCTGGATTCGTAACCAAAACTACACACATTATATTCTGCTTTGACCTTGTCGGTGGTTCCTATTATATGAAGGGTTGAGCTGTTTCAGAATGTTTTTAGTATCTAAGTATCTCATCTCATTGTAATTTTTACATCATATTTTGAAAACTGTCCATGTGTTTCATCTAAAATCTTAAGCTACCATGTAAACAAATTCATCAAATAAATGTAGCAGAGTATAAAGTGCATTATTTCACTCTGAAATGAGGTGGAAATTAAGTACTATGAAATGGAAGTCATCATACAAACATCCAAGTATCTCAAAACTGTACTTAGGAACAGTATTTGAACAGTAGTAAATGTACTTAGTTTTCACAACAGCGGTTATTGTAAAAATATACAGTACTTGGGTAACATATTCCCAACATTGGATGGGGCTCGAAAACCACATCAGCTCTTCGTACCATGTCACATAGTTTGTACAGATTTGTCGGCAAACAAATAAATGGTGAGACTTTGTCTACTCCTTCCAAAAAGTTTTCTTCTGGATGCAAAGCTCATGACCGGGGAGGGAACTGAATTACTTTCACCTCAAAGTCATGCTCATGAACCCAGTTTGAGACAACTTTTGCTTTGCAAAGTGTTGGATCATGCGACCATAAGAAGATGGTAAATTGTGCCCATAGAGGAATGCACATGGTCAGTAACAATACTCTGGTAGACTGTGGCATTAAAACAGTGATTGGTTGGTAGTGATGGGCCAAAAGAGTACCTAAAAATAAAATAAAAACCTCCCCCCGCACCATCACACCACCAGCAGCCTGCTGTCCATGGACTCATGCTGTTGATGACACATTCTGAGCCTATACCATCTGTATCACCTTCTGCTCCGGAGTGTTCACTTTCCTCTGACAGCAGCAGATATTAAAAGTCATACCTCCACATTAAAGGCCAATAATCAAAATGCTTGAATCAGAATATGAATGGGATTTTCACTTCCGGAACCTTACTGTTGAGTGGGCACTTCCTTCAAAACGGAAGCTCACGAACTAATGGGAGACGTCGTGGTGGTTTGGAACTTGGGTCGCGAAAAAAAGTAAACAGTTCCCTGTTGAAGACCGTCATGAAGTGAGGTCAAGGAATTTTGTGAGAGAAAAGAGAACCGATGTACGAAGAAAATCCAACTGTGCCCACTAGTTTTCTTTTTTTCTTTCTTTTTTGAAACCAACTTTATTTACAGCAGAAGACACGTACACGGAAGAACTGTGCTGCAAGTAGATCCTGTCCATAACGGGATCACACCTAGAGAGAAAACATTTTTCTTAGTCTATAGAGGAAAATTTAGTCATCGGTTACTCACGAGGTAACAGCAAAAAAAGATATTACTGAAAATAAAAACAGGAGTAAAAATGCAACGTGAACCCGTTAGAAAATCATTCCACGAATGGGGGATTGAAGAGAACAACGTTTAGAGATGTATTTAGCTTACTTCAATATGCTTTGTGTTCAACATGACTTGTGACTTGACAGACGTGGCCATAGATTGTATATAAAAATAGACGCAGTAGTCACCGTGTCCGGAAAATTAAGCTGAATTCCTGTATTCTCTGAAATGACCAGCAGATGGCGACTCGGTTCCGCCCAAAATGCATTGATTTATAAAGTCGTCAGTATACAAGTCTTCTTCAATACAACATATTCTTTTCCGATTGATAGAACATTAATGCATACAATATATATGACGGCACCCCTGTGACGTCATTCATTATACTCACAACAGTTGCATAACTTACCTTACAAGCTCCAAGTTAGTTTCACCAGCCACCTGCCATGCCTGGAAATTATGCTTTCTTATTTTCCCCCCAATAGCTTCTATTACAGAATAAGGTAGAATAATAAGAGCCTCAATGGGATAAATAAAGCCGGCCCATCCCTACTAGTTTCTAAAATAAATGAAAAAAAAGCAGAAATATTGAATAATATCACAGATGATTAAGATAGATGGCTTGAATGATTCATTAGTTCTTTGCCTGTTGGCAATTATCTTTTTGTAGAAAGAGTAATCTAGTTGTTTGAGCACTTAATAATATATTGTACACCAGTGGTGCAAGTAATATTATGAAACAATATGATTCAGTTTGTTCTGAATGTATGACTGTATAAGTAAAGTCTAGTGAAAATGTTGTTAAATTCTTTATTTTATTTGGAGATTCATGAACTGAGAAAGTTCACTTAATCCACAACTTCTTTCACTATCATTGTTTGAATTTGATTTCATGTCCTCATTGACTTGAGTCCAAAATTGTGTTTTATAAAAAGCGATTTGAAACTACGGCTACAACGATCTGGAAGATAAATGGGAAAGGACTTCAGAATAAATGTTATATTTGAATTGAAAAACAGAAAAAAAAATTTGGGGGAAAACAACGATACTGTAGCTATTATGTAATAATATTATTATTATGTAATACATCACTAGACATTTTCTCCCTCGGTCGTCGGCGGAGAGTTGATTTAGTGGAGATACATATCCGAGGTACTTTACATTGAAACGACCGCTGTTAGCTGTAAAGTTTTCCTTCCGGGTTCATCGCCGCGACTTCCGTGTTGTGAACAAGGTCCAGCTAGTTGATTAGAAAAGGCCCTGGATCGACCACGGCGTTGTTTTGGAGACAGTGGGACAACGAGAGGATCCCCTCTCCTCACATCCACCTGAACTCTCTGTGCTCCAGGACTCAGGTGTGTATCCTCCGTCTGTGTGCTGCTCTGTGCCCCCGAAAGAAGAGAGTCGCGCTAACAAGCTGCGACCTGTTGGTTATCGCCCGCGTAGTTAGTCCCGCTAGTTGAATATTGATAACACCCTCGTGTTCATTAGGATGTTGTGGTCATGAGAAATGTGTTTGTGTAGTGAAATGACCGGGATGACCGGTGCTGACTCAGTGAGCCCGGGCGGTGCTAGCTTTAGCCCGCCGCCGCTGGTGGTGTGTGTGTGCACCGGGAGCGAGCTGCGTGCCCCGTTGGTCGGCTCCCGCTGTTCGACTGGGTCAAATGAAAAGAAGCGTATTTCTTGACAATGACGTTATGACGCTCACTGTAACTGAGGTGGCACCAGGACATCAGTTGTGGTTTTTCATTTCATCACAAGTAACTATGTCTACAGTCACATGGGTTGAGATGATACTCCCCCCTCTTAACACTAAAACGGTTCTGAGGTAATGAATCAGCCAGGTTAGTGTGTCAAGTGATAATAACTTATTATAAATATACTGATGTTGGCATAGAAATTACTGTGCAAATGTTTAAGGTATTACATGTCAATGTAAATTGACAATGCTTTTTAATAGCAATGATAATACAATGAATTGCCTGCCCTCTTCACACGTGTACATTAAAGAGTAGAACCAGACCGATATGGATTTTTCGGGGCAGATACTGATATTAGGGAGTTGATATAAGATTCCCATGTATGTATGTTTCTAAGATGTCGTTATCAAACCTTTATGACAAAGACAATTTAATTGAGGCCTGATATTTTTGTTTTACCATAAACTTTATCATAATAAACAATTTAAAATGACAAATACAACCAAACAAATAGAACTTGAATTAAGAAAAAATCATTTATTTGACCCAAAATGTAAACATAATTGCACATTTAAAGGCTCATATCATCTGTCCGATAATATCGATATGTCTGTGAAAGGCTTACTTTGGCCGATATTATAGGCCAACCGATATCAGTCAGGCTCTATTGAATAGGGGGAAAAATCAAATCCATATTTGCTGCGACCACCCTTTACCATTAAATGAGGTCCAGTTCTCCAAGGTGCACCTGCACACAGTTCTTCCGCTGTACTTTATGTTTTGGGTTGTTATCCTGCTGCACATTGCATTTGGGATGAACCTGAAACCTTTTGTATTTGAACTTTGGATATTAGCTCAGCACTGTAGGTATTAAGACATTTCAAGTCAGAAGTGCTAAGCAAGGCTTGAGGTTCTTTAGAAAGCGTGTCTCATTACAAAGTTAGTTCCCCAGAATGTACTGACAAGTGGTTTTCTCCAATAAAATGTCCCACAGACTTTGGTCACCATACACCAAAAACATGTTCAAGAGAAGACTGATTGAAATATTGTTACTGCATTCAACTCACAAATGTTGAACATCAGCCTCAAAAATCCATTATGATAGTGAAGCTCCATCATTGCTTTCCATAACCTGAAAGTTTATCTTTAAAGCTGTGTTCAAAGCTTAAATTTAACATTTAACATAAAGGTGGATAGTTTTTCTCCACTGATTAATAGCTGATGACTCTGTGGTCATGAAGGACTGTTTGTGTTGTTTAAACTAATCACAGGTTCTTTTCACATCCCAAGAACCAGATCACAAGCAAACAGCAAAGTGCCAAGTACATTTTACGTGTATTATGGAGCTCATTGTGAGCTCTAACCTTGAATTTCTTGCTGTTTCTAAAAGCAACTTCAGACTCATCCTGTGCCTGAATTTTGTTATCTTATTTAGCCTTTAGGTTTTTCTCGTTTGTCTATTAAGATTGGCAGACAGATGTTTACATGGTACTTCGCAGCAAAGTTGTTGGCCTTCTTAGTTAAATAGTTATGAAATGTTCCATTTCTGTGTAATAAAGCAGTTCGGATAAAATTCAAAACCTATGACTGATGGCTTTCATTAAATATAACTTTTGTATTTCAGATTTTGAGATCACACACAGGCCACACCAGATGGGCTGGGTGGTAACACCTAAGGCCAGCTGTTAACACCCCCTGGGCCTGTCCGTGTAGCGCAATGGCCAGTCACTTCCGTAGCTACATCTGGGACCCGGTCCTCATTGTGAGTCAGATTGTGTTGATGCAGTGCATCTACTACAGCTTCCTGGGCCTGTGGTTGGCTGGAGTCGACAGTCTGGTGCCAACTAGTCGGTCACTGGATCAGATCTTCAACTACGAAGTAAGTCATAAGATATTCTATTTGTGGGACCTCTTTTGTCGACACATTTGTACACTCCTGGGACTACTAAAATATATGCTCTTCTTTACCAGCTCCTTGGCTTTGCATCCATGCAAGGGAGGCTCTCAATGATGGCGTTCATCTTGAACTCTCTCACCTGGTAAGTCAATTCCTCAGTCTTTTTATATGTGCAGCCAAGAGCAGGGAAATGTCTTACTAAAATGTTGTGGTTCAAACATCTAATGATTTTAAAGGGCACTAAGGATTTTTGGAAACAAAAACTTATTTACCTACAAAGATGATTATCATTATTCAGGAAAGCACCTTTGTATTCGCAAGAATCTTACCTGCAACATAAACGAGCATGACTGATAACAAAAGCTTTGGTCTCACTGTTCCCGCAGCGCCCTTGGTCTGTGGTTCTTCATCCGTCGAGGGAAACAGTGCTTGGACTTCACAGTCACTGTGCATTTCTTCCACATGATCTGCTGCTGGATCTACAATGCTCACCTTCCGGCCGCCCTGTCCTGGTGGCTCGTCAACGTGGCCTGCATGGCCTTGATGGCTGTAATTGGGGAGTACTTGTGCATGCGAACGGAACTCCGGGCCATTCCAGTCAATAGCGGACCTAAGTCTAACCTGTGAATTCTTGTCGACACCACTCTGTCAAATCTGTGGATGTTTAACCCTCTATAGGAACTCGCTCATCGGAGGATTGTCCACCGTTGGTGAAAGAAATGGAACACGAACCTCCATCAGCGTATATGTGTTTGATTGTCATCATGCATCTCCTCTTCAACTGATACACCAGATGAACTGATCTATTTATTCGATGTCTTTTAAATGTATGTCGGACAGTGTTAACTCGAGCATATTACGATACGTTTTATAATGCTCACGAAAACAGTCGTCAGTTCACACCGTTCTCTAAAACTTCCCCTTGATAGATGGTTTCTTTGGCAATTATCTTTTTCTTTTCAAAATTAAGTACATTATCATGAGCCTCCCATTCCCTCATTTAAAACTTCTTATTCTTTTTTAAGATTTACAGTTTTCTTTCTTGTTTACACCAATTGAAAATAACAAATTGAGACTCAACGGGGAGGCCAACAACTGTCCAAACCAGACATGTTTCCTCTTTCTGTGCATCATGTTGTGTTGCTGGGTGGCAAACACACTTGACCATTTTGTTACAGGATATTTTGGTTTAACTATTTAAATGTCTGTTACACCTCACAGCAATTTGGAGACGCCAGTGTGCAAAGGTATCAAGGTGTATCTCTCTGGGTTTTTTAAAATACAGTAGCTGGGTGTGAAAGTCAGAAGCTGGGGAACAAGCTTCAGTGTTTGATAAGATGAACTAAAGTTTTTCGATGCAGTAATCAATCATTGTTTAAACCCACACATGAGAGAGTTGTCTGCTTTATAATCTCATTCATCTCACATCTTACTGTGCTCGTCACAGGCCTTCAGTACAGAGTTTTGCGCAGCTAGTCTGGTTTGTTTCCCCTTTTTATGTCATGGTGTGATAAAAAAACTTTCACTGTTTGTGGGAACATGACGTGAAAATTCCTGAAATGTGCATCACCCAGGATTTCTGGAACAATGTCAGCGTTATCATTTAGCCACAGCTTTGAAAACTCTGTCTAAATCAACTGCTTATTATTACAGCACCTGTGACAGTCTTTTCGCTGTGTGAGGTGATAGTGTGGTTGATGCAGTCTCTTGATTTAAAGTGAGGTTTCTAAAGAGTAGTACAAGTACAATGTTATGGTACCGGAGGTGACACTTAAAGGAATAATTGGCATTTTTGTAAATGCAGAGTTGGTTTTATTATTTTTTATTTTTGTGTCTGTACAGTAAATATGAAGCTTGATAGTTTAGTGTAGTTCAATCACTGGAAGCGGGGAAACGGTTGTTAATGGGTAAGCAAACCAGCACCTGTCCAGATCACTGTGAAACATGTTATAATCTCTGCAGGGAGGTTATGGTTTCATTGCTGTTTGTTTGTCTTTCTTCTTACTCAAAAACGAATGAATTTTTTTGTGGATTCGGATAAACGGGCAGATCCAGATATTTTTTTTTTACTGTTTACAACGGCGTTACAGGGCGTTAATCTTGGCAGAGGTATACGCTCTCCAAGCACCTTTCTAGTTTCTCGTTGGTTTAATGCATAAAAAAGTCAGTGGTGGCACAACTTATTGTTTGGACACAGTTTTTTGTTAATCAATGTGGTTTAAAAGGTGCTGGTATATGGATTGTGCTACTTTGCACGGAGCCAAGTTATCCTTCACTCCCTGTTTCCCCCCAGAATCTATCTTTGTGTTTTCTGTACAGACATGACAGTGGTGAAGTCAAATGTGGGCAAGAAAGGAAACAGGCGTGTATCTCAAAACGTCAACTATTCCTTCTAGAGTCATTCAAACGCACGGCTACTCTTTGTCATTATTGGATTATATCTAGCAATGACTGCGCTAGTTTTCACATGCAATGCCACCATTTTATTCTCTATAATGATTCTTCATCATTTTAGTTTTTATAATGCATTTAAATACAAAGAACTTGTGAACTGGACCTATTCGTGTACATATGTTCTCTGACTTGTTTCTAGCGCAGAAGCATCACAGAAGTTTTTTTTTTTTTCTCTCTCAAGATTTAAATAGTGTTTGCACCAGCATTAAGACATTTGGGTACAATATATGTACTTCTGTGGACATGCTGTTGAGTAATTGATTGATTGAGGAAAAAAGTGAATATGCCAGTCAGGAAAGCGCAGGTGAAAAAAAGAATTGGCCATGATGCTTCAGACATCAAAGTTAGATCTTCTAATGAGGGGCACAGCACGAGCGTGTCTGTGCTTCTGCTAAGGCTTTCCACCCTGGGCCCTGACCCCTCATTTTCTCCCACCACTGCCGCTGCTGGAAGTGTCCAGGTGGAAAGGGGCAGATGGGAGAGCACTAACGAGTGGAAAGCTGCTGGGCGATCCTCATTACCACACTTTGCTGCAGGGAGGACTGAAAACTGAAACGCAGTCGTAAAATGAGTTGTAGAGGACTTACTGCATCGATTAAATGCTCCACTGTTTTACCACTTTGTGCTTGTAGATCTTTGCACACCTTCTTTTTTTTTGCTGAAGATCACACACACACACACACACACACAAACACACTATTTTAAACATGGTGCTTTATTATTACAAAGATCACTTTTTCCATATATTGCTTTATACAGTCTTGTAAATAGTGTGCTTTTCTATCCGTTAACAGAATAACATCACATGGATACTGACTTGATTTTACATTCAGGAGTTCTTTCCATGTGTAAACTGATTTTAGGGTTAATTTTTATGGTACAATGCTCATGATAACACAGTCATTTTCATGCTTTCTTCAACAGCATATAAAGAGATTCCTCTTTTAACAAGTGACCGTACATATTGCTCATGCTCGGAGGAACAACTGGTTTTGTACTCTCACCACCAGATACACAATGGATGACATAATGCTACCACATATGAAACATGGGATAAATAAAAAACAATTAGAACATACATGCTAATGTAATGGTCGTGGGGTTGGGTGGCTAATGAATCTGCATAAGAGAGGATGCTGAAACACTCAGGAGCTAGCATATCTTCATGCACAGATCAATACCACTACACTGTCCAAGTAAAGAACTGCCACAAACATTGTCATGCATTTGTGATCAAATTATATGATGGAAAATATCCTGGACCACAGAAATGATTTATATTTTGATGATGCCTATTAAGACCATCACAAAATAAATGTGCAAGTTTTGGAAAAAAAAAACCTCAATACTAATTTCATACCGACGATCACGACTAATGATATATCCAGAGTTTATTTGATAGAGGAGTCAAATCAGTGGGAAATATGCCAATTATATTTCTACAAACCTCTCATCACCAATAAGCTTATTTCTTTTGATGAGATTCACTGCACTTTTTGTTCGGTTTGCTGCTTTTCAGTTTGGGGTTTGTTTGAAAATCAAAGCTCAAGCTTCTCTAAATCAAACCAATTAAAATCATGAAACAGATAAATGAAGCAGCACAGTATGGAATCCATATTGATAGCGTAATTATGCAATGCATTAATTGGTATATCCTAAATTTGTAGTATTGATACCAAAGCAACTGTATGGATGTTTTTGAAAAACAACAAAAACACTGACAGCTGTTATCTTGCTGCTGCATTTAACTTGACTTCATTAGAGATTCATTATATGTGCAAATTTAGTACTGTGTATGAGTTTTAAAATATGATAATTTCGGAATTTGCTGAATTAAACAGAATCTTCTAATCTATGTGATAGACAACACAGGGGTGGCTCCTATCTGCATGCATAACATCCAGTTTTTTTGCCGTACTTGAAGGAATCTGAGGTAAAGCTCTGGTTATATTCTGTTTACTACAGGAGAACAGTCTCACAAGATTTAACTGAAATTTGTGTGTGTGTGGGGGTGGGGGGTGGGGGGGGATAAACCATTTCCATTCCATATTTTCTTTTAATAAACATCAATAGGTCAGGAGTTTCATGAGCGAGGTGTGGAGCGAGGCTCTGAGAGGGCGAGAGAGGAGCTGGAGGAGTGAATGTGTGATGCCAGGTGTCAGATGTCTGTTTTTGGTGTCTTTAAAGCAGCCGTGCAACATCAGCCCCAGTGGGCTGAAATATTGTAGGGGAGAAAGGGTCAAAGGTTTAATACAAGTGGCTTGATTGTCACTTATATTAATGTGCATTACGATTTGAAACTATTGACTGTGTATAAAGAAGGATGACATGACAGCTCCCTGATCACCCCCTGGTGGCGGGCTGCAGTATAGGTCATAAACCCCGACTCGTACATGTAATGTCATATTTTGGACAATTCGTCCAGTAAATATGGTTTTAACTAGTTATTTGATGCTATAAAGACGGATTGGAATGTCATGATTGGCTCATGATTCATTTACAGAGCTGGGCTGAGCTGATAACCCGGATTTCTCTTCGGGACAAACACAAAAGCGACAGCTATCGGACGTTTTTTACAAAACGTGTATTGCATTAGTGTCGCTTACTGCCCCTTTAAATGACCAGAAGAGGGTGGCTCTACTGGTTGTCTATGAGAAAATGACTCTACTTCTCACTTGATTTATAATGTTAGTAAACATTTTCCTGAGAAGTCTATGGTCTCAATCTCTAGTTTCAAGTCTTCTTCAATACAGAATGATGATCATTTTGCAAATTAGCACGTTATGCATTGGGGCGAGGATACTGCGTTGTTGCCTCGTACGTCCAATAGGTGCAGGTTGCAGGTGGACGTGCAGTGGACAAGTCAGACCCACCCCCTGCTCCTCCAAATATGGATACTTCTGATTTTAAAAATTCAAGATGGCGCTGACCAAAAATGGCCAAACTCAAGGCTTCAAAATGCCCTTTTACAAGCCAATGGATGATGCCGTGGTGAGTTGCCACTTGGAGACCTGTCATCCATCCTTATATACAGCCTAAGTTTTAAACAATTTCAAGGGACATTTCACCATTTAGCCTATTTAAACATTGCTATTTTTTTTTTTACCTTTGGTGTCATTAGCTCTCTGTCAAAATGATGTATGGTTTGGTCGTATCACTAACAAATTAATATAGTTTTCTAAGATTTGCTAAGACATTGCTGTTACTTTTTGGTGTTTTTGGCTGTCTTTACAAATTAGCATATTCTCTAGCTAGATCAAAGGAATGTTGTGAAATATCTTATATTGTTCTTGCAGTGAATTAGACATGACAATCAATAAATCTCTCACGTCTGTACCCTAAATATAAAACAGCCAGGGGATGTTAGCTTTGCTTTTTTCTTCTAAAATGCTGAACTATGTCTTCAATTATCATGATGGAACCATACATGGTACAGGAAGTGGACACAATAACATTACTGTGACATAATGAAAACCAGTACTCGACAAATACTAGGCCAACATTATAATCTTCACAAACGTAGTTTTGATTGCATTACTGTTATGTGTTAGGTGATACAGGTATTCACGATACTGTGTCCGCCCCTTGTATTGTGGTAACTCAGAGCCACAGGTGTCCTATCTGAAATCCCTACAGTACTCGGTGTTTGCTTTAGTCTGCCTCGACTCATAAGTTGGCAGAAATCAAATTTTCTTCACCCAGTTGTTAGACACAAGGGACAGATCAGGCTGAAGTATTTGAGAGGATTTCAAACATTATTCATCACAGCAAATATTGATTGGCTCGCCACAGGCATCCGTGGCTCAAAATAATCCTTGTTGAAACATTTGTCTCTTTTAAATCCTTGGCTTCAAGTTTGAACCCGGGTAATGTGAGGCCCCCCTTTCCTCTCCCATCTCCTCACCCTCACCCCCGCCCCATCTATACAGTGGACTAGTTGGGCCCAGTCATGATCAACATCAACATCAGCGGCAGAGTAAGGGCAGCAAAATGTGAACATATGCTGGGAGCAGAGCTGGGGCTACACAGGTCGAACAGACTTCCCTGGAAGAGCATCTTCCTGGAGTCCTGCCTCAGAGTCTCCCAGATGGAGCTGACTTCCTTCTCACAGTCGGACAGCGCTGTGAGGGCACATGTGTGGAAAGCTTCCCAGTGGCTGTGACAAACAAATGATCATCAGACCAACGCTGCATCTGCCATTTCACTCTCAAATAATCCTGGCTACAGCATGCAGATGTGCACTGGCTGTCGTGGATTAATTGTCTTGCCAGTAATCTATCGACGATCTCGGATGGTTTTCGGTGGCTTCAAGTAAGTCAAACTGAGCTTTAATTACCATGGCAACTGCATCCGAGAGTGAAACTATATCTCATATGATATTGCAATTGGCCAATTTTCATCAGGAGGCTTATGTGTAAATCTTCACCTTCAATATACTGTGCTGGGGTTGCAGACAACGTGCCGTAACAATGACAAAGAATGTCCCTGGAATTTCATTACTGCTGCAGCAAAGTCATAAATTATTTAACGCAATGGCTCAGTGTCTCAGCATCATTCATTTCTCTATTCTCCCTCAGAGGTTATGGCATCTTCTCAAGTATTTGGTCAGAAGATGCATATCTGTCTCTTTCTATAATATTCCACTCAATCTTATTTCATACAAATTGAACTGAAAGACAGTTTCACGCACAGTGATGTAGATCAGTGCTTTTGGCAGTTTTTTTTATTCCAGCCCATCCTAACTGGCTTTTACTCTTTGAAAGTGGACTAATCAGTGGGGTTAGTTCAAATAAAAACCGACAGATCCGGTGTTTAGAGGAGAGATGTCCAGTGAGTACTGTGCTGCATGCTGAGTTATTCTCACCTGCACACGGCCGCCACTCCACTCTCACTGGTCACATTCTCCTGATAGTTGTCCATGCTCTCTCCAAGCTCCAGGACACAATCTGAGAAGTCCTGGTAAATCTTCTCACAATTCACATCTGCTGAGTCTCCTGACGCCGGGAGGGACAGGGCCACTGCAAAGTGGACACAGGTGACAGTTTGACCATATTATAAAACCCCTCCGATTTTTGGTCCTCACCAAACTATTTTTTTTAATGGATAAGTTTGAACGAGGAATCCTTTGCAATATGTCCCTGACAAATGCATAAGTAAAGTTTTCAAAAGTCTTTGGTTTCACTGAGTCACCCTGCTTACAGGCTTTATGGTATTTTATGTGAAATGGTTTTCTTTCTGGTTTCCATCCTACAGGCTATTCACTGATGCAACATTTATTAAAAATAGACACCCCTCAATATTTCAAGAGAATTTGCAATCCTGTCACCTGACCTTTACTGTGGACAGGGTGAAGCAGATTTGTATCACCGATCTTAAACACTGCAGCTCACACATTTCTTTCACACTAGGTTCATACAGGCTGTTATAAATGCAAAAATATCTGCAATTTTGCACGAGGCCAACACAGGATCAGCCCAGTGAAAGCATCCAATAATATACATCAGAGTGGCGTTTACTGAAAATCTATTTGTGGGCTTTTATTTTTTAATGTTGCATGTCTAAAGGCTTGCACACCATCACCCAAGAAGAGCCAGTATCCATGGTCGAGGGGTAGAGGCTGTTCTACAAGCAGCTTCCCACGGTGCGGATCTCGTCACCAACGGGCAAAAGTGATGGAGATGCCCAGAGATTCTAAAGACAATACTGATGCAGGGAGATGAAAACGACCCATAGCGCCTCGCAGCCTACGTGAAACCACAGAGCAGCCCGAGAGATCTTACCCAGCGCGAACGCAAGAATCCCTCCGATCTTCGTCGACATGAAAAATCCCATATCATCCCATGTCAAGCCGAGCGGGAGGTCGCGGGATGATGCTCGTGAATCGGAATTTCAAAATTCCAAAAAAGAAAGGATGCGGTGTTGATTCACACGGGGGTTGATTATCTGCCCATCCTGTGTGTGTGTGTGTGTGTGTGTGCCAGTGATTGAGCGGAGAGGAACGCTTGGTGGGTGTGTATGCTCCGGCCGACTGCTGACGTTACCTGCCCCCCGGCGCGCGCTGAGCTCATCTCCCCCCTCAGCACCGGACAGCCCTCACCTCCCCGAGCAGGGGCCACGGCGCAACCATCCTGCAACACGCACACGGCGCAGGGACACAGGGTGCAAAGGGTGTTACACACACACACACACACACACACACACACACACACACACATATATATATATATATATATATATAGGGAGCAGTAGTAGTATGTATATATGTGTGTGTATATATATATATATATACACACACATATATATATACATATATATACATGAGTTACATGAGTTTACATTTATATGGAATCAAGTTTTACCTCTGCCAAGGAGGTTGTGATTGGTTTGGTTCGTCTGTCTGTCTTTTTGTTTTTTTGTTAGCAGCAGGAGCTGGAATTTTATGAACACATGAGAACAATACATATGAAATCTTTTCGAGGTTGTTTCCTATGGTGACACCATCCACAGTTGCCATTTTTGCAGAAACTGTTTGCAGAAGATAGCAGCATTACCGCATGGATCACATACTGTGACTGAATGCAGGGGGAAACAGCAAGATAATTAAGAATTAAAGTAGAGCGAAACCAGCTGGAGTAAAAGAACGAAAAAACTTAGTTCAACCTTTTATTTTTTTCATCAAAAATAATGGCATGCAATCTGAAAGACTGCACCATTAGCACCTAAGAGTCTGAAATGCTCCACTGAGCCTCTAACAACAGTCAGGTGACAAACAGGTACATTGTACCTCCAGACCAGAGAACACTGTTTTAATGTTTGGTACTTTCATCTGCCCCCATGTGAGACAAGCATCACAGCAAACTCAACGTTAACCAATTGCATCCCTCTTCGCAGGGCACAGTGCAGGTAAGGCACAATGGTCTTTACATAATAGACAGGATGAGGATGAAATGTGACAGCTTCCATATGGATGAACTGTATTCAGCTTTGTTTTTCTTTTATGGGGGGGGGGGGGGGGGCAGCCTGTATCGCATTCCTTTTTATTTTTTCCAGGATTTTTAATGACTAAATGGTTTATTTTTATACACACTCATACACAAACTATTAAAATGCAGTTCAGTCCTGTCAGTGTCTAAATAGTCACGTTTTGAACAGAAGCTGTAGAGTTCAGAGGACTCTCTGCTCATGTAACCTGCAGGAACATCAAAACTGAGAGGCTGAAATCCACAGAAACATCTTTAACAAACTGGTCGATTCCAGAAATACTGATCCATGGTGAATGGGCGTCGGGTTACTGTGGCAAGGAAATTAATTGAACGCCTGATGGACGGTATGACGACGGATGGAAAATGGAAAGTTTTATTGATCTGCTCCGGCAGCCCTCTTGGTTCGTTTCCGTGGAGATGTTTTAGGGGAAGCCTTGTCTGTAAGACAGGATGTACAGATCAGTTATTTGTGTCGCTTCACTTTCATGGAGTGTAACAGTCGTATGAGGCTGTTATCATTTGTGACAGTTGGGAATAAAATGAACATACTCATGACATTGAGAGTCTCCTGAGGAATCCAGCTGATGTCCACATCACTCATCCCACCGGTGCCCTTCTCTATTTTCACAGGGATTCTCCTCTTCTGCAAAGAATAAAACACATATTATTCCTTAATCTACTTCATACATTAGCCTGCTTCAATATTTTTCCCTGTTGAAGGAGGGTGGATGACTTCACCTGGAGGCCAAACCTAACCGCAAATTTATTGAAGACGAACACGTACCGTCCTCGTCTCCAGGAGCTGGTACATTCCAAAGAGCATCAGGGCGACCAGTCCAACCAGGAACACGTACAAGAACATCCTGCAAATACAGCAAAACTATTTCTGTAATAAAAACATCAACCATAAGTGCATAGCACATGTTATTCAAGCACTCCATTCAGTTCTTCAATTCATTCACTTCACTTACACAGCCATTATGATACAGGGCCATAATTTACAGCCATTTATGTTCAAATTGTATATATATTTTTGAATGTATTTCAGTTTATAAAGTAGTACAGCACAGTTTTTAATAATTTGATGAGTTGAGGGAGATTGTATGGAAAAAGCTCTATGACTCCTCCTGCTGTTTACTTACTAAATAATGGATGCAAATTTAATCAGAGCACGACTCAAGCAAATGGCTGCCTTCAATGGCAACTTCAAATGCAACTCTCTTTTAGCATAAGAAATAATCTAGAACAAATTAAATTTAGATTTTAAGGATGGAAAACAGTTCAGTCTCTTGCTTGGCTAATTTGCTGGTGACAGTTCCTGAATCTTGCACCAGCAGCACAATTCTGACGACTAATCTCTTTGTGCCAGTTTCACACCTCCGTTAACAGATTCCTGCATGTGCTGCAATGTTCTGGGAGAGATGGTATTATGAAGACTTAAGGAACTAGATGTGGCCTTAAAAGACACAGCAAATAAGTAAAACGTAGACAAACATGATTTGATTTACGCATTATTTACATAGAATTATATAAATCCAGAAAGACTTAGTAGAAAGCCTTACGTTTCTCCGTCCAGTCCCTCTTCTCTCTCTGTGATGGTGACAGTCTGGTTGTAAATGGCAGTCTGGAACACGTTCCCCTGAAGAAAAATCACAAATAACTAGTGAGGAAATACTGTAAGTAAGCAAATACCTTCAACTTTCAGGAGCCTTCTTGAAACCTCTCCTTAAAAATCAGAATGGCAAAATGACTCTATAATGATAATGACAGAAAAGAGCCGCCAGTGAAAGAGCTTCCTGTGGTGCATCATGTCTTTCACTGTCTCACGTGGCATATTTTCTCTAATAAATCCAACCAATCAACGCCACAACTTATTTTTAACAATGATTTTTTTTTTTTACCTCAGTGTCAAGATAGTTGAGGAGGATAACAAGCCCGAATGGACGACCGGCCATTGGCTGAGCGGGGATGAATGAGTACTCAAAGGAGGCCTGAGCCTGGGGCTGCACCACAGTGTTCAGGGGCAAAGCTGTGAACTGAACACAACACACACACACACACACACACACACACACACACACACACACACACACACACACACACACACACACACACACACACACACACACACACACACACACACACACACAGACACACACACACACACACACACACACCATTAAAAAAACTGAGCTATGCCATGATAAATGTTAATGTAATTATTTACAGTAGTATTTATTGTCTTTAGCAGCAGGGCCGACAACAAATGTTGCTCCTGACTTATTTCTTCTCAGCACAAACATGCATTAACATATGCATATATGCATCAAAATATAAATGTTATGGATTTCATTTGTCTTGAATCAACACTTGTAACTAACCACTGATTTTAATAACTTTATTTCACCTAAAATTGTCTTCAAGCTCTTTATATCATTCAAAAGAATATTTTAAAAGTAAACATACTGTACATACTTCCATCATAAAAGTAAAAGTAAATAGTAAGTGAACCAACACACTTTTAAATCATTTCCTGTGCATCCAACTCAAGAGTAAGTCAAAGGGCGCAGAGATGTTTGCAGGTGGTTTCATTTCAGATCAAACTTACATTCTGAATGTAGAACTGGAAGTCTTGGGGATAACGGAAGGAGGCCTCCAACGATTGAACGTTGAAATCCTGACTCCCCTTGTTGGTGAAACCCACCAGGAACCTCACAATTTCATTGGCATAAAACTCTATAATGGATACGATTAAAAAAAAGCACAAAAAAAAATCAGGTTAAGTTGTGTTGTGTTCCTTCTTCTGTTTTCTCCACTTTAAGTTCTTCCTTCAACAAGTTTTGGTGTGAACACAATAATTGTAGGAGCTCAAGGAACGAGCCATCAACCAACCTTCTCCTGTCGTGAAGATGATGGTTGTGTCAGCATCAGTGTGAGATGTTAACAGAGAATCAGCCGCTTCATCCGTCTCCTCTTCGTCTCCCTCCTAAAGATGAACATGACATTGTACTGTAACCACCTTAAAGTATAAAAAATATATGTAAAATATATGTTTCATCACAGCACTGCATGATCAAAGATACACACCGAGGTTTGCATCTGATCTTCCTCAACAAGAACCTCCTCTTCATCTTCCTCCTCATCTAGGGCAGCGTCAGCATCCTCAGCAATGTCCTCAGCAGAGTGTGACTCTGCAGAGACGTGGCCTGCACGGATAAGAGGACATGACGGTGTGAGCGAAGGTCAAATGTTCCACCGTGAGTGGAGGGGCATTGGTGGTAAAGCAGTTTGAAATCATATTGATATTGCGATGAAAATGGAGATATAATAATAAGAGATTCGTGCAGATAGCTGTTTTAACAGCATCAGTTCTCTGAGTGAATATGGAACATCAATATGATCATCTTAGCCAAATTACTTTTGATTTTCTTATTGTTTTATCAGTATCAAAGGAGTTTGGTCAAAACCCAGTTCTAGCTGCTTCTTTGTGGATAAAGCTCAGTGTGGCTGTGAAAATGTGTGATTAAAAAAATGTATACTGCAAAGCTTTGTGTGCAGAATGCTCATGAAGTTATAGCATCACACACACACACACACACACACACACACACACACACACACACATACACACACACTCGCAAACACACACACACAAACACAAATATTAAATAGTAAATATTCAGCAAATAATTCAAAAGCAACAGTGAGTACATCAAATGAATTTACAGTATCTGGAAACAAGAATTGAAATTAAGGGGATTTGCTGATACGCTGTGACTGTTGCCAGGGTTATTTGCATGACTGCATAAACTGTGCCACTCAGGTGACAAATTAATATGAGCAACATTACGGAACAATGTCAATTTCCATACGAATGCATGTCAAACGTATAGGCTGAGAGAAACCTGTAATCTTATCTATGGTGACGTGTCCCAGCGAGAGGCAGCAGCTCCCTGTTAACAACTGCAGCATCTGGGGGACGACGATCATCTCCATTCATGTCGAGTCAAACGCGGAGCAGTCATTATGACACCGGATATGATATGATATGAATACAACGTCCACACGTCCAGGTCGGTGAGGCGGCGGCGCAGACGTGGAGCTGCCCGGTGAGGCTCTGAGACTTTGCCACGTCAATAGACTGAAAACTTCTCGTGCCACTGTTACCAGAGGGAGAGACGACGGGACACACCACACACAACTCACCCACGGAGATCAACCCACAGGGGAAGGCCAGGAGGAAGAGCAGCAGGAGTTTCGATCCTAGGTTGAACATTATTCTTTTTATTCGTGGAATCGCCTGGTGGTGCTAGTAACACATCAGCGTTCAGCGGAGCAGAGGACAAGAGGCACGGCGGTGGGCGGGGCCAGAGGAGAGGAGGCGGGACGGAGCAGAGTGGGAGGTCCGTAAACTTGTATCTATCTATCGATCGATCTATCTATCTATCTATACCATTCTCTACCTTATTATTATTATTAAAGGATTATGAAAGTTGACATTGTGATTTTTTTGCACACTGTGAGCAGCAGGACAATGTGCTGGTCATCACAATAAATTATAAATTAATTCGGCGTAAATTAAAGTAGTCAATAGACAGGCCCAAAATCACTTCCCCAGTTGTCACATATTGAACATTTTTCAGAAAAGAAAAATCAAACACCAGTTGAATAATGCTGGTGATCAGTGATTACCACTTCTGCTCCAATTGGCATGAATGTACAACTGTACATAATACATAATTATGCATTAGATCATCATTGAGTGTCATAAAATCACCTTATGGAAGCAATAGTGATCATGGGCTCACGTTGCTGACCACAGTTGGTACAATCTGCAACCTCATCACAAGATGCCACTAAATCCTCCACACTGCCCCCCCCCCTTTTTAAAAAAACCTCTATTTACTGTATTGTGTGTCTTGTGCACTCCTGCCTTTGATTATTCTTCAAAAACTCGCACATCCTGACTTCTAACTTGTGCAAATTTATAGCTTTAAATAATTGAATTGAGCATCATGATGAAGAGGTGGACTAAGCTCGACCTTTTAGTTGCCCACACACCTCGCAGGAAACCCACTCATCTTGTATTGTGTAAAAATGAACTGAAAGTGAAGTCTTACATGTGACTCTGCTGACTGAAGGATCTGATTTGAGAAACAGCATCGGTTTGTCTCAACTTCGGTAAATGTCACAGGTATTTTTTTTTAAAGTTTGCTTCTGACTTTACATTTGTCGAACACATCTGAAGCCGCTGGGATAATGACGAGTTGTTTGGATGTTGGCTGATCATCATTTTTTAATTCATAAACAAATATCCTATTTCCTTCTATGTTGAGAGTTGAAAGGAAGGAAACTTAGTTTTTCTTCTAAAAAAAGAATAAAAGAAATATGCATATTTTTGTATTGAACTATAACAAAATAAATATTAAGTTATTTAAAGCTATTGTGGTTTCTGTGCTCATATTCCTTATTATTGTTAAATGTTAGTAGAAGTTAGCAGAGTTTCACATGATACGTTTGTGGTTTTCTGCAAGAGCACACATCCTGAATTGTTTCAACAGTCTCTTCTCTTGAACAGCATCACCGTGTGCGAGCACGAAAACATGCAGCAGGTGCTGTAGTCTCTTTGTCCTTAGATACAGTGTAGAAAGAGTCGGAGAAAAATGTCTTCGTTTGAATTTGCCCTGGCGTCCTGTTGCAATGGGACACAACCCAACGGTAAGTTTGAATAAGGATTCCCCTGTTCAATGTAAAATTTTAACTTTTGATGTGAGAGTGGGCGTAAGATGTAAAGGTTTGCTTTTTAAATGTCAATGACAAAGAATCACGCTTATGCTATAATTTGTCAGCAGGCAGAAATTTGATATTACGTACAAGACCTGCAATTGCAACCTCTATAGGAACTCATTCTTAACACCAGATATATATTGAAAAATACATTGGTGTTCCCCCTTTTGTAGAAATGAGTCAAGTGCTAATCAGTCAACATACTAAGTACAGTATGGCTCATTACAGTTAGCAAGAGAAAACATTTACTTCAGTTACTACAAGGACTATTTATGTTTTAGATAATGTGAGGACCATACAAATCTCAGTCTGGAAAAGATTCATGTCAAGAGATCACAAGAACATTGTGAGATTATGTAAATATTAAAATGGGGTTATTTAGGACAAATCATATCATACAGCATCTCAAGGCACTTTGCAGAGTAAGCTCAAGACTTAAGATAATTAATGACGGAAAGTTTTTCTTTTTAGTTTTAGAAGGGTACTACTATTGTACTGCCATCCTTAAAGCCTCACGAATTAATGTCTTTAACTTGACAATTGATCAAATGAGTATGTAAAGCACAAATGGCAGATGACCTGATCTACCAGAACTACTGAGCCATTGTCTTCGTCTCGTCTAATGTAGATCCACAGACAACTGCCTAATTACCCAGCATGTTAATGTGATGTCGCCATGGAAACAATGTGATATAATTATTCCTTTCAGAAACTCTCTGATGAAACTACAACTAAATGAGAGAAGTCAGTGTCACACATTCATAGGCACGCCCAAATAATTACTCAGTGGGTTAACTAGGTTGGTGCTGCTTTGCCCAAAGGGGTCACACAGTATCATCCAGGGGATGTGCATCACATTGTGATGAAGTGATGGGTCCATTCTTGAAACAATAACATCCGAACGACTTTAAACTCTAATTAAATGTCAAGATGCCCAATTCATCGTTCCAAGCTGAATTCCGTACTTTACTCAAGCATGATATAGATTCAGTGAAACATGAATCTACCACAGTATGTTGGACTGAAACAAGGCTTTACAAATGTGTTGCGATGGAGGAAACCATTGCACGATGTTTTTCTGAGCACGTATTCTTGCAATCCCACAGTTCACACATTCATGCATTATAGCAGGGCGACCACATCTTCTGCAGCTGAAGAAGGAAGTGACAGCTCACTTCCACTGACAAGTAAATTGCCAGCTAGGAATGAGTCCATCGGACAGGTGCAACCAAAGGATTCAGGGAGCGGTTCTGTAAATAGGAAGCTGCAGTAGCTGACCAATGTGGCCCAGGGTTGAAATATATAAACTTGAGACGGCAGCTGTTTTGCCCTCATGTATTCATTTTTATGTATTATTTTGTGCTTCAAAATAATAATATGCCATTTGGGCACCACAGTGGTAGTGGTAGTGCAGCACTATCACCTATGATTCAAATATGTGATTAGCTTTGACTTGTGCGTGTGAAAGCATGTGTGGATGTTGACTGTTACATTGGAGACATATCAAATGCTGTCACTAGGTGGCACTGTGGGTAGCCAAGGTAATTACTGTGTGGGATAAAAAGATGATGACCACGTTTAATTGAAGAGCATAAAATTGAAATAGGCCAAGCCTAAGCCACACATACATTGCTGACCAAACACACATTACACACAAGATGTGTTTTTTTTGGTTTGGAAGCCAATCATAATGACATGCCCTCCACAAGAGTCATGTATGGAGGGGATCTTTGATAGTTTTAAATGATCCATAATAAATATAGTTCTTTCTCTCTTATTCTGTAGACTCTCTTTTTTGTTCGCCTTCTCGCAGACTGGTGCTTTTTGGAGTTATCAGTACAATGTTGGTCATCTCACTATCTTGGAATATCTTTTGCTGTGTATCAAAATGTCGCTCAGGTAATTATATTATTTGCTTTATAAAAAATCCAGTTGAAACAATACATTTTCTGAATTTGATGGTGACTGTATTATTTCCCAGGAAAAGGGACATGTCGAAGACTAAGGTATGAAGCCTATATATTTACTGTTCAAAGGAAAGAGCAAATTATGTTCCTGTGATGTAATGTTACCCAAACTACAAAAAAAACCAACCCAGAAATCTCTTCTCTGTATGTCAAAGTAAATCGCGTATGAGTCCAAGGCATATGGAAGACAATCCTATTTATGGAAACATAAACTACATGGGAACAAGTAAGTGCGTTGTGTGTGAGCATGTCTAGCCCCTTTATACATTAGCGTCTGTTTACAGTGTGATGCCTTTGTTCACAGGAGTTGAACCTCCTCAATCATCTCTGAGGGACCAACAGAGAGTCACTTCTGACTCGCAGGTATTGTCTTTAAATCCTTGTACGGAAATGAAACATTCACTGTACATTCTCATCATACGCTGCATGTGCTATTTACAGACATTACTAACCATCACAGAAACACTTTACTATACTTCCTCTTGTGGGATTAAGGGAAGCAGCACAAAACAAATGGAAAATAATAAACCCTTAGATTCAGATTCAAATACGAAACAGGAGTGTTTTGTAATTTCAATGTAAACTTTTCCTGTGCCTATAATCATTTATTTCAGACCAAAAAAAGTGAATTGCTAAGATGCTAAGACCTGAAGAAACTATCAATGTGCGCTGGGCGATGTGAATAGACGTTTTTAAGTTTTTATTTCTCCTTCCAGTCCAAACCTCAGGACTGCTATGCCAATCTGACCCTGAAACCTCCCAGGCCGCAGTCTGGCCGCAGCTCTCCACAGATACAGTACTCAGATGTAGTTCAGTTAGACGTCGCGGTGCCACCAGAGTCAGAGAAGGAAGATGATGGCAACACAGACGGCGTCTCCATCATGTCTGATCTGTATGCATCTGTACAAACTCAGCAAACCAAAAAAGTCAATACCGCAGACACTGGAGAGGACTATGCCAACCATCTCTGAAAGAAGCATTTAACTGAAGCCGACATGCCATAAGTGCTCTATTTGCAACTTGATCTACTGCTACAAGATGGCACTGTTTGTCATGATATCAAAAATGATAACCTTTTGTGTAGAGAGGGTGCATGTATCACAGTTTCTCATGCAAGCCAACTCACCGATGCTAGTTTTACTGCAGAATGTTCATTCAATGCATTTTTTGTAAGCTTACCTTGCTTTGGCCTTTTACTTCGTTTGAAAGAAATACTTCTAAACTGCATTTTGTGAATGTTTGTTCCATTAGAAATTACACAGAGGTAAATTGTGTGATCTATATTGAAATGATATGCATGGGTTATTAAAAAGTAAAACTCTGCATTTCCATCAGTCTGCATGGTGAAACAGTCAAGTAACAGCAAGTAGAAAACATTTTTGCATGTTTTACTACCCTTTTACTGCTGTGATTCTCAGCAGATAGAGTCAGTGGTGTTTGCCAGCTTTGTGTCCTTGCTGTAATCTCCTCTAAGTTTCAACTGAAGTTGAGTATTTCTGATATGTTAATGTTTAAACCTGTTATATCACTAAATCCTTCATCATTTGACTCGACAAAAAGGGTTTCTGAGATAATTTACTTTTACTTTTCAATATTTCAGTTGTAAGATCTGTAAAATTGAATTTACTGTGACATACATTAAAAACTGCTTGTTGTTTGCTTATATATTTTACACTTCCATTGCACCTCACTCATTACTTAAACTAATAAAAACAAAATGATAAGCTTATGTAATTATTAATGATGATACAGTTGTTGCAGAAGAGTTATAATATTGTCCTACAACATAACAGAGCGATAAACGTGGGAAGATAATGGCACTCCTACTTGAAACTCATTATGTTGAATATTGAGTGTTGAATATTAATATTGTCAAAATGACATAAATCTTGCCAAATGATTATTATTAAAAATCTATTATTTTTCAATCTATACAAGCTTAAGGTCGAAATATATTGACAGATCAAAAAATGCAATTTTCAACTATGCATAAAATTGTTCTCTGACTTATTGTGACTTCTTCACGACATCACTGATATGATAGGGAATAATTTTTTGATCAATAAAAGCTTTAGATTGATCGATCTCTAGCCCGGTTATTTGCAGAGAAATCTTGGAAAATGTGTTTGTGACATTTGACCAATCAGCACCAAAAGTTAATCATCTGGAGATACCCTTTTGCGTCGCTGAGTTATATAGTTTTATGTTTTAGATCTAATGATGGTGGGTGATAGTTGGACCATGTGCAAGTGCTGTATTATTTTATCTTACTTACCTCAGCGCACTGCTGTGCCTAAATACAGGCTCACAGTAGGCGGCTACTGATGGCTGTAGATCTTGATCTCCTGTAGGAGTGTAGGACCTCTAAAAATGTGCTGAAGTGTTGAATGTTGAAAAAATGTGTTTTTGAGAATTGAAGATAAAGAGGTTAGATCATTCAGAAACAGTACAATCAATCGGAATCTGACCAGAAATCTTTGCCAAGGGTCAAGTACAAGAGGAAAAACACGCTCACAGTGACAAATGATCTTGATAATTAAACTAATTAAACTATATCAGAGACCATTTAAGATCAAATCAACATCCCTGTGTCAGCACTCTGCGAGTTATAAACGCAAAACATTACAGACTGCTTGTTGTTCTCTAACATCTGTAATAAAAAGCATTCAAGTGAATGCAGGCAATCACACTCCTGGCAGAAAATACCTGTTATCAGTTATTGACTGCTTATTGTGTTATGGACCCACTAAAACTTTACTGACTCAACATTTATTTTAGTAAGGTACAAGCTTTGACAAAGCTTAAACCAAAACTGGCACAGTAAACACAAGCACTTGTGTGTTAATTGTGTTAGCAATGTAAACTTTTGGTGTAAATCCATACATTTGTAATTGTGGAATCAATGTTCACTCTGCCTTTATCTTGAGAAAAGTTAGCAAGACTTAGCAAAGCATGATCTTTGGCTGGCATGACCAGGACATGCTGCACTAATGGATCAGGGAACCAATTTGCTCACCTTTGTACCAATAGCACAGTGTATTGAAAAATGTCAAATATTATCAAAAACTGGGGCAGATCCTTCGTTGTGTAAAAATAACTTGATAGTTTGATGACAATGCTGTTCTGTTGTCTTGTTGGACAATGTCTTATCTGTGTCTACCGGCTGACAACCTCTTTGAATTTGACTGCCCACAGAATAAAGCAGACTAATGCAGTAATCCTCAAGATTGCTGTTTTAAAAATCTCATGTTGGTAGAAATGCTGTCGCAATGCTTTTGTTTCATTTTTTGTAGGTTTGGCAGAGTCTGTAATTAAATGTGCAACAGAACACAAAACAATTAATTATAGTGCCAAACGTAGATTACTTGACCAGTAACAGCTCTTTATTCCAGCATATTGAATCAGACCACAAGTTTTTGATGACTGAGGCTGACTCATACAGTAAACTCTGAATAGGTGTTACTGTGATACTGTACATGCAAGTTAAAATGGAAAAAATGTAATGTTCCCTTGTTAATGTGTTACTACAACAGATTCCATAAATAATACAAAGATAGTGCATTTTTAAAAGATGATTTATTTCACATGAAGTTAATAACAAGATAGTGCATCACAATATATCTTCTTTATTAACTGACCGTCCTATTTTACATGTTTTTCTAGGCAATTTCCATTTACATAATAAAAAAAACGTAAACAGCTTTTTGTGAAGGATTCCAAATATATATTTATGTAATAATAATGATAAGCAACACCTGCAGACAACTGTGGAAAAATGTCTACATTCTGTAAAATGATTCACAGGACTACACCTCAGACGTTGCTGTTCATTTCTCCTTTTTCATCGCAGCTTTTTGTGGTCTTGATGGCTACGCTCTCAAAGTCTGACGGCATGTCAAAGAAAAGCCCATCATCAAAGCAGTCCTCGTCAGTTGGGGATGCCATGAAGGGCAACTTTATGACTAAACCAGTGAGCAGCCCACCAACTGTAGATGCTGCAATGGTAGAGAAGATAGCTGCAACCTGGTAGAGAGCTTGTTCCTGCGCAGTACGGCCCAAGCCAGGCTTCAATCCAGGAATCAACTTCTGTAGCTCCAGCAGTTTTGGATCTCCCAGGGGTGGCGCGCGATGGGAAAATATCTGGTACATGCTGGGTCCGTAGGTTTCCTCATTGGCTAAGAGGATAGCACAGATTCCTGCTGTGGATGATATCAGGCCAGTGAGCCCATGGAGATTGTGAATACCACACTGGTCTTGGATCCTCAAGTGTCGGGCTATAAAGGGAGTCAGGTACTTGTATCCAAAGAAACAGGCAGTACAGCCCATGATGCCCAGGCCATATGCAGCTACAGGAGAAATCATCATGTCCACAGAAGCCCCAACAGTCACACCACCTGCTAAAGTGACATTCTGGATGTCAGCCATTGTGAGCTTGCCTCGCCTGTTAAACACTGCAGAGAGTGCAAAAGCAGTCATCGTAGATGAGCTTAGTCCTATAAAAGTATGGAGTATTGCTCTGTGTTGATCGTCACCCTTTAAAGTCAGAGCAGAGTTGAATGAAGGCCAGAACACCCAAAGAAACAGGGTTCCCATTACAGATAGGATGTCAGATTGATAACTGGTTGTCTCTTTAGCATGTCCATCATTCAGGCCTGGGCGGTACAGAACAAATGTCACTCCTAGACCAAAGTAGCAGGCAAAAAGGTGAATAAGAATACTGCCCCCTGCATCATTGATTCTAATGTATTTCAATACAGCCCACTCTGTCACAGCAAAAACAGGGATCTCCAGCAATGCCATAACCAGGAGCTGAACAGGACTGGTCTTTCCAAGCACAGCTCCGAAAGAGATGAGCACCACGGCACAGGCAAACTCTGCATTCAGCAGGTTGATCACCCCAAGGTGAATTTTACCGTCATAGAAAAACTGGAAGAAACCTTGAATCAGGATCGCCCACTGGATTGAAAATGTAGCTGTAAGAAAGTTGAAGACCATTCCACTGAAGCCATAGAATCGGAAAAAGGCAAGCAGGCAACCAAAGCCTATGAAGATCATCACCTGCACGTCGGCAAAGAAGGGATAGTCGCGATACAGGGAATTCTCCATTGGGTTGGTCTCATTGTTCTGCAGCTTAGCATTGGCATTGTCATCATAGGTGACAAAGATAGCATAGAAAACCATGATGACGACCTCCAACACCAGCACGAGCACCGGCAGGCGCACCTTCAAACTTGTAGACCTGTTCATGATGATGCACAACTCACAGTCACTCTCCAAGCTTCACTCACACCACCTTTATACCGCTATTTTATCAGATAAGAACAGCTAATGATATTGGTTAAAGAGCATAACCCCTGGACGGGGTTAGTAAACACTGAGGCACCTTGTTTGCCGACTGAGAACTTGAATCCCTCAGATTCCTCAAAATGATCCATACATTATTCCCTGGGAAATCAGCGAAAATGTAAAAAAAAGCCACATGTCGCAATGTTAAATAAAGTGAAAAAAGAGAATCCTGGATCCATGCCAACATTTTTTTATCGCTTCCTTACACTAAATTTCATAGAAATCCGTTGAGAAGTTTTTGCTTAATCCTGCTGACAAACAGACAAATGGAAAGGGGTAAAAACATGACTTCCTTGGCAGAGGTAATATTACTCTATGATAAGGAATGAGCCTTTTAGACAAGACATTTTCACATGTCACAGTAGTAAAAAACGGGTGTAAATAATGAAACTAAAACTGTCTGAATCCCGGTCAGCTACCTCAGTTTCAGGGGTCCTTGTATTGTCTGGGCTGGCCTGGTGCTGGCTCACTGTCACACTTACAGTACTCTGACCCTTGCATGTTATAGAGCTATTGTTAATGTTATCGGTGACACCTGTGCATTTTCTTCTGTGACATTTCAAAATGTCCGTGGAGAAAAAAAGGCATACAGGGGGTACAAAGTTTAGCTGAGAAGTTTGCAAATATATAAATTGTCTATTTCTCCAGGATGCAACCAGTGGTGGACAGCATGTAGTATGCATTTCAAAATTTTTTTATATGATTGTCAGTACTTTTCTAATCTAGATAACTTTCCTCTCCGATGAATCATAAATAGATAGATAGATAAATACTTTATTCATCCCAAGTTGGGAAATTCTGGTGCAGCTGCTGCATGTTTCACACAGAACACATCACACATTCAAAAATATATACAATATTTACACAATAAATTCAAAATATACGGATTGCCCAAAACAATTAAAATATAATAATAATAAATTCACAGAATATACATGAAGTATTCATAGTGGAACAAGGTCTATCTGTCAGCCAGAAGTGAGGTGTTGTATAGTTTTATGGAGGCCAGATTTATAGTCTTGACAAACAGGGTTGGCCTAATGGTTTCCATGAGGGGAATTCATTGTCTCGGTCCGCCCCTGGCATGTGACTTACGGAAGTATTAACGGAAATTTAAAAAAAAACTACAGCTTACCTTTTCATATTCATGTTCACACTCCGAGACAGTGGAGGCAGCAGCGGCGGGAAAAAAGCAGAGGGAGAGGAAAGAGGAGGAGGACGTGGAGGAGGAGGAGGAGGGGGAGGAGGACGGGGAGGAGGAGGGGGAGGAGGACGTGGAGGAGGAGGGGGAGGAGGACGTGGAGGAGGGAGGAGGGGCTCCCAGAGTGCTTTGCACTGCCAACGTAGACAAACAGGAACATGGCTACCGGCGTTTAACACCAGCAGCCCGTCTGAGAACACACTTCTGTGGCAGTGAAACACTCACTGTGCCTCCGCGACGGAAGGAACAACGGGTCCTCGGAGAGTCAACCGGAGCCTCTGAAAACTGCGTCTTGTCGCTCCTCAGCCGCAGACAGAGGTAACGAGCCGGTTAGCTTGCTCGGCCGCTAACGTTAGCATCGCCAGTCAAACTGCCATTTCGAGGCATTTGAATTTTCTTTACATCAACACATCAACAGTTTTTTTAATCATCGCCCGAAGCGAGACAACGCAAAAAGCATCATTATATTTAATCACGTACACGTATATTGTCAAAAAGACACGGAACCCGGTGTATGATCATCTGTAGTTTGTTACGAGTCGACGATCTTTGACACGACTGCAATCCTGAGCCAAATCACTTCATTTCTTTAAGGAACTCAAGTTATCGCAGTTGTTTAATTAAAATGCATGTAATGACATCTATTTTCACATAGCTTGAAGTGACTCTTGACTGCATAAGGTGATGATAGATTAATAACCTAGCTCCTGGGGACAAATTATATCTGTCTGCCCTTACAGAATATCCTCCAAGACCAAAGCAGTCCAACAGAGAAACTCTCATTCATTCACCTTCATGATTCACGGCGCAGTTT
The DNA here is from genome assembly GCF_022379125.1 of Scophthalmus maximus. Taxonomy (NCBI): domain Eukaryota; kingdom Metazoa; phylum Chordata; class Actinopteri; order Pleuronectiformes; family Scophthalmidae; genus Scophthalmus; species Scophthalmus maximus. The sequence goes on from NC_061520.1 coordinate 15,636,481, forward strand.
CTGTTTTTACCTGTGATCAGTGAATGCATCACAGCTCTTTGTGTTTAAATGAAAATCCACCTTGTCACAGAAGAATACACTTTATTTGACCGATCCACCTATTTGAAATCAATGTTAGTATATTTTAACTACTACTGAAACATTAGCTGCTTCGTGGATTCATTGATTAGTAAAATAAATTATGCAATGAAGTGTATTTCAACCGATTAATCTGAAGTCACTATGCCAAACATAAATTGCTTCCAGCTTCTCAAATATAATAAAAGGCTATTCAAATATAATAAAAGGTTATTCACTTAAGTAAACAACTGTTAGTTGCAGCAGCTTTAATCACAATATTTAATAATAGATTGAATTCTCATTTGGCTTATTCCATTAGATCAGTAAGTAATAATCATTTCTGACCTTAAAAAAGCCAGATATATTTACTTCCTGTACCATTTGAGAAGGCCTTATCGCAGCTTTTTGTAATTGACGCTGGTTGCAGCCTGCTGCTTTTGTCCACTTTCCAGACGAGATACGATCTCAGACAAGGCTACTGTCCAGGTTTGTGTTCGAGGACACCGTCAAAGCAGTTTCTCTCTCTGCTGTTCAGCTTTATTGCTTCAAATACACAATTAAAAAAACGATCATACACAAAAAATAAGAGCACGTAACTGTCTGGTATAAATTAGTCACTTCTATTTTAGGGTGGATTTTCTCTGGAAAAGACAGTCCAGGAGGATTCCAGTATGTGAAATAGCTGTAATATTTGTTATGATTTTATTCAGTGTGAGGCTATTCCTTCAAAATATAGCACGTGTTCTGGAGTAGTAATCTCCAGGTGTATGATTCCTTCTTTTTGAAAAGATTTATATCAATATTTGGATAATGTGCTTTGATAATCACGTCTCATATTTACGAATATCCTCTTCAATTGTCTTTCAGCGTGGGTCAAAATGGCAAGTCCAAGGACCAGAAGAGTTCTGAAGGAAGTGAGAACCCAGGATGAGAATAATGTAAGTCCTGAGAGCAACTTATTCTTAGTCAACAGTGTCACCTCACTGGAGCCTTATAATTCGCATACTGTTGCAGAAAATTGTTTGAGATGCTTGCCATGTAGAATGTAACACCTTTTCACAACCCTTAACAAAATGTCCCTATTTTCATCCTTGTTGAAATAAATGATGGGAGCCATTTTAGATGGAATTACACCTGTAGTGGAATATTTTTTGCCTGCTTCTTTGGCAGTGGGCAGATATACTGTAACGTCGACTAACCATGAAAGTACCAGTAGTATTTGTACTGAAAAAATATCTTCATATTTAAACATCAACTAAGTATCAAGTTAATATTTGCATTAAAATGTATACATTATACTGCTTTGGTTATTAGTTTTGTCTTTTACATTTAAAATGAAAAAATATCAATTTAAGATATGTGCTCCCAACAATCTCATCCACTAGTAAATGTGTATGTACAAAGCCTCAATGCAAGACGTAATGAATGAATTGTAACATCACTAACAAGTAAAAATCATCAATCGTTTTCCCTACAGTTGTGTTTTGAATGCGGGGCTTTCAACCCTCAGTGGGTCAGTGTGACCTATGGCATCTGGATTTGTCTAGAGTGCTCTGGGAAGCACAGAGGCCTGGGGGTACATCTCAGGTGAGATCCATGAAACATATGATGCAGTGTTCACATGTGATGTTCGCAATCTGTTGAGCTCACGTATCTATTTTGGGTAATGGCTCTGGTGTTTGCAGCTTATTACAGTTTCATTCATTAAGCAATGAAGTAAAACATAATACATTTAAACTCTGAGCTTTTAGATAAACTTATGTTCTACCAGTTTTCAATAAAGTAATCAAAAGTATCCTCACAAAACCAAGGTGAACAACCAATAGTGGATGCATGGATCGGTCATTGTATGTTCTTATCAATGTAATGACTAGTTTTGGTAACAACAACAACAACCCAGAGGAGTCAGGGTACCTGTCATTCATTTCAACTACAGCTTGGTAATGTTAATCTCTTCTTCTCAGTTTTGTGCGCTCTGTCACCATGGACAAGTGGAAAGACATGGAGCTTGAGAAGATGAAAGAAGGCGGAAATGGGAAATTCCGTTTGTTTCTTGAACTCCAAGATGATTATGATCCCACCTGGAATTTACAGGAGAAATACAATAGCAAGGCTGCTGCACTGTTCAGGGACAAGGTGAGATTTTTCGAAAGTATAAAAGTTGTGTCCTGTGTTGGCTGAGGTTTCTGTTAGACTTGTAGCTTCTTCATATTGTGCCTTTTGTTCATTATAATAATTAAAATTCTTGATGTTATGCTGCATATGACAGGTTGCTACTTTAGCAGAGGGGAAGGAGTGGTCCATCGAGACATCACCTGCCAGAAACTGGACATCTCCTCAACCCAAGACGAGCCTTTCATCCTCTCACCGGTAAGTGGGAAAGATGTTTTAAACATACTCAAACTGTGTTTTATATCAGATCCAGAACAGCCATCAATGCTGTGAATTCATGTTTCTGGTATTTAGCTCAGGACCTGGACAAAACTCAGCAAAATCTAGCGACAAAGCTTTTGAAGACTGGCTGAGTGATGATGTTAACTCTTATCAGAGGTAAGGGAGCCTCATACTTCTGAAATCTTTTTTTGGTTATCCACTCTTACGTTGTTTTCCGTAAATTATGTGTTTTTAAAAAATATATTTTTTTCATGCTTCTTCAGCGGAGGGGGTTATAGTGGCAATCAAGAGAATCGGTATGTTGGCTTCGGCAACACGGTGACCCCGGAGAAGAAAGAGGATGACTTCTTGAACACCGCCATGTCTTCTATTTATTCGGTAGATCTTTTGGCTGACTTGCACTTTTGTTGTTTTTTTCTCCCTGTTTAATTTTTTTTCTTTCTCTAACAGGGTTGGAGCAATTTTGCTGTTGGGGCTAGCAAGTTTGCCTCTATCGCTAAAGATAATGTAGGTACTTAGGCAATAACTTCTGATCCTATTTGTACAGCACTGAATTTCACATCAGACTGTCTGCATATGATTAAAACAAAAGGAAAAATGTAAAGGTGATTAATTATATGTTTCTTTTTTCACCTTGAAAAGACAAGTAAACTGGCAAACCAAGCGACTTTAAAGGTAAGACTAACATAATCATGGGCAACCCATAATATTTACTGATAGTAAAGTTTTTTGACTGTCAGAATTACTTTTCTCTCTCTGTTTCGTTTGAAGTTGTCCCCTCTTACTTGAGTGTCAGCATTCATAAACTGTACACAATTTTTCTTGGTAAATCTGTGAACATGTAAACTTTTATAACTATGTGACTACTTTAATATCTCTTTATATCTATAATGCCCTCTCTGGATGTAGTTAAAAGGCTATAAAGCGCCGCCAGAACCGGTAAAGCAGATCATAGTTGTTTTACTTTTGTTGTTTATTTTGTCCACTCATCAGTTTTTCATCAGTTAAACAAACATTTTGAATGTCCTCGTAATGTGCTTCAGCTTGGATATACTAACACAATGGATTGTGTCTGTTTGGCACCCATACTTTGAGTTTATGGAAAACCTGTAAAAGACAGTTGGTTACTGTATTTGTGGGATATCACATTATGATTTATGATCTTGGGGTTTTCTTTAAATCCTGTACCCCTAATATAGTTGTTCACTCACGTCCATTGAAACTGAGTATCCGTTCATGCATGACAGTGTTTGTGTTGACAGCAAACAGTGCTATAGATGTGTAATGGATCAAACAAAGTCAATGCTGGAAGTAGCAACATGTAGGTTTTTCATGCAGAGGTTTTTGGCTGCTAACACGTAAATAATTTGGAAAGTCAAATCTTTTATAAAACATGTTGATCTGCAGAACTTTGGATGTAGAGTATTCTCATCTGCATCCGAAGATGCAGATGTTGTCTTTTAATATCTGGAATTGCAGATGTGCACTTTAACGACTCAACCAAACTGCATAGAAAAAAAGATGTAGATGATATGCTGCCTCATCAGAGATGATTTTGTGAACCGTTACACCCTCTAGTAGCTTGTTCAGTTTTATGGTCAATGGGGCTGATGTGTCACTTACGCAACTGCAGAACAAACATCTCAGTGTCTTGCGCTTCTGTGAATGTAAAACTGTGTTTCATTCAAGTGCATTCTCCCCTCTGACTTCCAACTAGGCTGCAGAGTTAGGACAGACAGTAAATGAGAATATTATCAAACCTACCCAAGAAAAGGTAACATTGATGTTTGAAGTTGTTGATTTGGTGGCAGGTTGCAGTGCTTTAGATTTGATGAAGAACAGCTTCAGATGTGAAAGTGCTATTTTCTACACTGCTCGTCTTTTGTCAGCTTACACTAAACGACAAAAGCTGTGTTTTCAAAGCTGCAAACAATAATAAGATCATACCTTTGTCTCAGTCAATAACTTAGTCATGAGATATACTGAAGAAATACAACTGATAATGGTGGGAGCAGGTGGGAGTCAGTGTGAACTGTGGAGTAAATAATTTAAGAGTCAAGGTCTTTAAGAAATACTTTAATCTCAAGACACTCCAGAGTTTATTTGGAAATGTTCTCATTTAAATTTTTAAAACACGTATTGTTAGTCAAAATAGTAATTTAAGTAGGTTTGGCTATTACTGTAACACAATCAGACATTGGCAATAAATGTTGTAATTGTATTTATCTTACTACAGCATTTACAAATATAGTCAAGAGTCAATTATGGTTTCAAACTACACCCACCCTCACAAACAAGGAAATCTATGTTAATCTATATCACAAATAAATCCAAATTGATTTTACGTGGCAAGATAACTTTGGCCAGAATTTCAAGCCGAGCTTCACCAGTCCTCCTCAGTGAGATATTGTTGTGTAGTTCTGTAAACACAAAATGACACAACCCGGAGCTCTTCAGTTGACAATCAATTGCTCACTGGCTTCGCAAATGCAGCGTGTTTGAGCTTTTATGCTAAAACAAGCTTTGCTGTTGACAATATGCATGAACTTAGGAATGCCATCATCCCCAAAATCACGGTAAGTGTTCTCCACAAGAATGCCTCCAGCTCTAACCCTCACTGTCAATTGAGCAGCTCCTGGGTGTGTCTTTATGAACTCAAATGAGGCCTGTGTAGCTGTAAGAAATCCTGCTAATTAATCAAAAACAAGATCATAAAATAATTGTTTACTTTTTAAATAGTAGAAAGTCTCGTCCATCCTGCTCAGTACTGGTTTATTCCCTAGGCTTGATATATGGAAAGTCCAGTGACTGAGAGACACTGATAAAGAAGCTTTTGTCTTTTAATGTACAGTTGACATTGGTGATTAAAGTTTTCTATAGAATGTAAGTTTGCAGCAATCTTCTTACTCTCTTGCAAAATAGTAGTAACTGGATCACTGTGGAGTTTTTCTCTGTTGTGATGAATAACCTTTTGTTAAAAAGTTGCTCTTTTCTCATGTTGATTCTTCCCTTAACTAAAAAAACACAATCGCTTTTCTCACAATCCAAAAACTAAATGTTTTTCACGACATGCTCTTTTTGACAAACACATTTGGATTGAGAGTGTTGTTTTTGATAATAATATGCATCAACCAATGTGCATTAATCCAGGTGAAAGATGGCAAAATGCTTGATGAAATGACAGTCGGCATCACTGGGCTGGCAAACAAGGTAGGATGGGCAGACGTCTGCCGTATTACAAAACCAGTTTCCTTGAGCGAGGAACAGAAGTTCTGATGTGACACAAGGGGCTCTTAGTCCAGATGTGCAAAAACTGCATGGCCAGTGCCCCTCGATATAGTGACCCTCTAAGGAGACTGGTTTTGTGTGATGATGAATGTACCACGAACAATACTAACTTGATGTAATCTGATCTTTTTTCTTGCTGCCATTATTATTATTATTGTGGTGGTGAGTACTACATGCATATTACAAAATAAACAATTGTAAGCAATTGTATTCATGCTGACTCTATTTTGAAGTTATAAAAAAAGGTGTATTTGTTATTTATTATTTTTTAATTAAATAAAAGTATTATTAATTTATCAATGTATTATTTAAAAAAATTGTTTTGTTTTTCCTCCTGAATTGAGTTTTCAGATAAAAGAAAACAAGAATTAATTTTCCAGTAACTGTCTTGCAAAATGTTTTTCTGATGTTTTACCGAAGTTTATACTTTTCCACAGTTCCAGGGAGCTGGTGCAAAGTTGACTAACCTCTTCTCTGGAAAACCAGAAGATGGGTATGATTACATTTCGTACGAGTTAAAAACTCTCACATACAAACTTCTTTGTTTAATGCTTTGAAACATGAACTATTAAACAATATCCTCATGTTTTGACTCTGTCCAGGTCTGCTGGAGAAAGCTATCAGAACATGGACGCCACTGAGGGATATCAGGGCAGTTCTAGCCAGCCTGTCTCAAAGGACTTCTGGGAAACCTTTGGCAGCACCACCTCCTTAAAGGCCAAGAAGTCTCCCAGCAGCGACAGCTGGACCATCCCAGATAATTCCGCAAAGAAGAGCTCTGACAGTTGGGACAATTGGGGCTCCGAAGCAGCGTCCAACAACAAACAGAGCACAGAGGAGAGCTGGGAGGCCTGGGACAACAACTGGGATAACACGGATGGTAAGACGAAGAAGAGTCCCACAAAACCTCCTGAGGACACCTGGGATAATGCAGACTGGTAGTGACCTCACAACCATACCTCTCCCATTTTTTCCCCTTTTCAGGCCTTCTCTCTCTCTCTCTCTCCCTCTCTCTCTCCCTCTCTCTTCTCTCCCCCTCTCTCTCCCTCTCTATCTCTCTCTGAACATCTCACTGGCACTTTCAGGGAAAGAGCTGTGTCCCCCTTAGTTCCTGTCAATCCATTCAAAATACATATAAAATAAATCCAAGATACAATGAACAAAGCCCAGGGTGAGGTTGTGCGCATTATTGAATAGATATTCTTGAAAAATACAACAATATTGACTTTTATTCATTTATATTGTACATTACCTTCATCACAGGGAATTACACTATATCAGCATAGACATGGTCATAAATTTACTGCCTGAACTCCTCAAATATATTGATGCTGGTTTGCAATTTACTACATAAAAGTAATGCATGAGATGGAAAATCTAACATTGTAAATATGACTCCTTATAAATACAGTATGATTGACTCAACACTAATCACATTATTTTCATCATGAGAATGACCCTTGACCTTTTGCACATATTGTTTTTGCAAAATTGATTTTCAAACGCATTTTTGATCAAATGGAGCCATTTTCAGCTTAGAGGAACACATTGACTACAATAAATCATGAATGAATGAATTATAATGAAATAATCTAATATGTCATATGTGAGGTGGTAATGGCTTTTCTATTGGTTAATGTTATTATTTTGTGAGGTTTTTGTTTAATTACAAAAATGTGCAAACAGTCAAGGGGTTTAATCATTTCATTTCGTTACCAAGACAGAAAATTCTCCCAGAATGCTTAGATATTGCTTTAGGGTAAATGGTTGTTTCACGCTGGTGTCACGCAACAAACTGACCTTAAAATTGCATTTTTATCAAAATGGATGTGTTTAATTACAGACAAATGACCTGTTGTTTTTGACTGATTTATACAATATTTTGATTTTCAGATCCAGTATCAATTGTAATTCCCATTCAAATGCATTTTTAAAACAAGATTTCACAGTGACGAGGTATTCTTGCATCCTTTTGCAATTAATCACAGGTTTGAGCTGAAATTAGGGGTGGATTTTTGCAATATTATGCTTTGTTTTTGTTTGTTTTTCTTCATCTTATACGAAAGGAGACATATTATGCTTTTACAGTTTTTCTCTTTCCTCTAGTGTGTTATAGAGGTTCTTTGTGTATGTAAAAGGTTTGCTAAGTTAAAAAGCCCAAAGTCTGTGATATAAGGAGCTCCTCTCCCAAACAGAAAACACTGTAGTCCGGCCGATACTTCAGCAGTATCGCAATGTCACTATTGCTTATTGTCTAGCACACTCCCCAAAAAGCCAGGTAAAGTGAAAGCGGAGGCTGATACTTCCTAAATGCGCTGGAAAATTTTGACCAATCACAACCAAGTGGGCCAGCGGGCCAATCAGAGCAGGCTGGGCTTCATTGAGAGGGGGGGCTTAAAGGAGTTGAAACCAAGCGTTTCAGACAGAGGCTGGAAAGAGGAGCTGCTCGAATGGACAGTCTGAGGAACCTGGTGCGTTTTCTGAACATCAGAGCATGTAAACTTTTCAAGTAATAACCCAATTTAGAATTATCAAACTGATTATGAGCATAATCTGTCTCCTTTGAAGCTGACTGGTATGTTTTAAAGCAAGATTTCACAAGGCCAGGACAGGCTGCATTCAATTGTTGTCAAGTGGTTTAAACCAGGCCTACATTGGGCCAGGCATTTTGACAAACAGGCCTTCTCTTAAGTCCAGTTCATATTATTAAAGAACCTTTTGGTCATGAGCAGTTGTTTCATGTTGAAGAAGTAAACGTTTGGGTCTTTTAAATGATCAGTGTTTAAAGATTTTACATAGCTTATTGTAGATATTTTCCACATAGATCTGTGATTGCAAGGCTATTGTATATGCTGTATGTACTGTATGCAAGTTGTGTTTATATAACTAGATACAGATGGGAACTGTAGATTATCTGCATGGTTTTGTGACTGCTGAAGCCGTCGGCCTGTTACTTGTGACCTCAGCTAAACTGACGGGCCATTGTAAATGTCATCGCCCATGAAGCAACTGTGTGTGAACTCTTCTCCACATCTGTGTGAAGTGTCACTGCACCTTGGTTGCTATTTATTGTGATGATTTTGTGTCTCAGATATCTTTAAACTTGCATTGACATCTGAATTGTGAAGTAATGATAACAAGGCTCAGTATCTGCTGGATGCTTAGAATAGTCATAGCTCTCAAAACACGAATATGAATTAATTAAATCATCATAGTGCATCCTCGGTCAGATAAAATGACAGCTGCACTTACCACTGTTCATCATAAATGCAAATGTTACACGAAAGGCTCGTTGATTTTAACAAGTAGAATTTAAATTGAAAATGAAGCCTATTTCTCTGGTCATCTTAAAATTCAAAGAAGCTGTCAAGGTTTAGAAGAGACACATTTTGCGGCACCCAACTTACTTATGTGGCCTTAGATTCTCTCTCTGACGGAGTGTCCTTTATCTGACTGCAAAGTTTAATTTGTTTGTACAGTAATAACCTACAGATGCTCAGTTTTCATAAATAACTAACAGCTAAAACTCATTGAATTGAGTTAACTCAACCAATTTAAACTGACTTTGAATTGTATAAAAGTGAACATTTACAAAAGTCTGGAGTTATACATCAGCGGGCATCTTAACATACATAGTTTGCAACTAATTCTTTGAGGCTTTGTGTGTGTGCGTGCTCATTGGCCAGTAGTCAGTAATCGACTGCTCACAGAGCAGTTTGCCACTATGTTTGGTCCTCTTTGGGCCTTATGATTGGTAATGTAACATGTTGCCATCACAGATTGTGACCAGTGACGGATAACTCCTGGGAACTTCATTCCATTCCCATGTCCTACCTCTATAAGCCTTCAGCTGATAAGTACCCAGTAGTGAACCTGTTTTTTTTTTTGTTTCAAGCTCTCTGTATGGTTTGACGTGGACCTTATTGTAGCAGGCTTGGTTTCCTGGGACCCATTTTCACCCCTGGAACATTTGTGTCGCTTAACCTCCGCAGTCATGTGTCATGTGTGGTCAAGTGTTGAAATGCCTTAAAAAGCTGTTTTTTTTTTGGTTTCTTAATATTGTCAATCTCCGTGCGTGTCAGATACAGTGAGTTGTTCATGTCAAATTATCATTACCCTCAACGTTTACCTGTTATTACTGAAGCTTTATGTCAGTTATTTTGTGTTCTTTTATTTTATAATGGTATGACAGAAAATAAAATGAATTGCCAGGAAATAAATGGAAAACTCTGCTGTGATATCTCAGAATCTCAAAGCTTGTAAGTCTGAAATACTCTAGTTTCACTTTTGGTGAATGTTCTGTTGGGGCTACTGGTACATTTGATTTATGGATAAATTGCAGAATGTTATTGAATAAAATGCATCAATTAGATATTGATATAAGTTAATAATTAAAAAAATGATGTCCCTTTTTTTTGCCACAAACCTGAATTTAAACTTTCATTTCCCAGAGCAACAGTTTTGCTCGGTGTCTGTGACTGTCGAACATTTGGGATGTCTGTGTTTGTTGATGAAACAGTTCTGCAGAAATACTATTTTTGATGTCATGCATGAGGTGTAACGTGACTAAATACATTCAGCTGTTTTTGATCCTCAAAAATTGTTGCCCCTTTCACCAGCAGCAATCCCTCCAGGTGAGCGAGTGTTACATACTCCATTGAAGCTGTGGATATTTTTCCTGTACACATGGTTTCTGTGTTGAATAAAAACGTATTGTGCTGTGAATGCAGCCCTTTTATTTATTGTCTGTAGGTCTAGAATCGAGTGTGGTTTCCTGGCTGTCTTGGGTAGCGATCAGGGAATTCATCTAAAAGGTAGATTCATTTGGATGTGTGTGGAAAACGAGTTGCTTTTGGTCAAAGAGACACATGATTGTACTTAGACATCCTTCAAATTTAGAGGTGCGCGATTTATTGGCCATTATTTTATCCCTAGATCATTAAGAAAAATGCTCTTGTTCTGATTAGCCGATAATTACTGACAACATCCTTTTACAAAACATTTATGCAGTTTTTCTGGGACTGAATGGACGTCACAAGGACAAGTGAATCTTATTGCAGGCAAAAGGATTCCTGCTGTTGTGAGATCCGTGTATTGCATCCCACCCAAACAAAGAACTCCACAACAACATTAATGCGGAGTAGTTTTTTCCAGTCAGTAGAAGTTTAGCACAATGTGACATAACAGACCAAAATGAACCAGGATCTGAAAAACATGGACTTGAATGCCGCAGTGTCCGAACAATTTCTAATTGCACTGTATAACACGTATAATCTGTGTATAGGATGTCCCATTTATGAGACATGATATTGGGAACTCACTAATATAAGCTGTTAAAGATGTTGTCAGCCTGTTACTGCACCTGCACGACGTGCAGCTGGTTTATTCACACCTGAGCACACTGCACTGGACAAAGATGTCAGTTTGAACGTGCACACATGATAGAGGTGACATATTTACATTGAGTCCCGCCCACAAGGCGTGGAAATGTGTCTCCTCTCCGAAAGTATTTCACTAAGGAGGGAGAGGGAGAGGAGAGGGGGACACTGAAGGCATCATCGATGGCCCGTCCACAGCGCGAGTAACATTGAACATCAACAGATAAGTGGCCTTCAGCAAGAACCACGCAGGCGAGCGGATCACAGGCGGCGAGGATCGGGACACGATGTGAACATCCGCCGACAGAGACGAGGCTGCATCTCCGACTGCGATGGAGCAGCAGACAGCGACGGCGCCGGACGACCGGAGACCACTGGCCGCCGTGTGAGGATTAACGCCGGACGTGCTGGCGGCGATCGCGAGTGAGTTTGGTCGTGTTGCGTGTTACTTCCGCGCGGAGCAGCGTCGGGAGACGCCAGCAGTGGCCGGCGGCGTGAGCCGCTGTTCAGCGAGCGCCATTACCGGGAGCTGGGGTTGATTTGGTTTCGAGCTCACACGGTTGCGAGCGCAGCCGCCGCCGCCGCCGCATCAGTCCGCTCGCCTCCGATGTGGTCCAGGCCCGATCGATCACCCAGCGTCAGGCCTCACACCGTCACACGTTCGGTCAGACGGTGTCTGAGAGACGGTGACGGGTCACACGGGCAGACGTGCAGGACGATACCTGTTGTCGTGTTTCACGGGGGGGGACGACGACTGTTAATATTAATGTGGTTACGATTTGTTGTAGTATGTGAAGAGGATGAAGGGAATTCGTCAAAGTAGTTTCTTCTTCTTCTTCTTCTTCTTCTTCTTCTTCTCTGCACGAATGGAGCCGCCGTCTCCCGATGAGCACCGTGCCGCCAGAGGGGGGCGCTGCTCTCCGCACATTCAACAAGCTAACACGCTGTCGTCGAAGTTGGCCGCTTCACAGGCGCCACACGCGTCCGTGTTTCTTTCTTTCTTTTATGTGAACGGGCCCCAGACCCACCAGACCCGGACACCGGCACAGAGCCGAACCGAGCCGCGCCGCGCCGCGAGGGGAGTAAAATGGCGTCGGAAGAAGTCGGGGGCTGCGGAGGATCCCTCCTCAGGCTGGAGAGCCTTAGCAGCTGTTGCTACGCTACCGCCCATAGCTACCGCCACGGGGCTGCCAGTGTGAGAGCAGTCCCCATCAAAAAGAATCAACTCAAACAAATAACCGTCATAATGCAATAGGACCCCCTTCTGAAGAGCAGGCGCGGTGGCAGGTGTGTTGGCAGGTGTGTTGTAGGTGTGTTGTAGGTGTAGGTGTGTTGTAGGTGTAGGTGTAGGTGTGTTGTAGGTGTAGGTGTGTTGTAGGTGTAGGTGTAGGTGTGTTGGCAGGTGTGTTGGCAGGTGTGTTGTAGGTGTGTTGTAGGTGTAGGTGTGTTGTAGGTGTAGGTGTAGGTGTGTTGGCAGGTGTGTTGTAGGTGTGTTGTAGGTGTGTTATAGGTGTGTTGTAGTTGTAGGTGTGTTGTAGGTGTGTTGTAGGTGTGTTGTAGGTGTAGGTGTGTTGTAGGTGTAGGTGTAGGTGTGTTGTAGGTGTAGGTGTGTTGTAGGTGTAGGTGTAGGTGTGTTGGCAGGTGTGTTGTAGGTGTGTTGTAGGTGTAGGTGTGTTGTAGGTGTAGGTGTAGGTGTGTTGTAGGTGTAGGTGTGTTGTAGGTGTAGGTGTAGGTGTGTTGGCAGGTGTGTTGTAGGTGTGTTGTAGGTGTGTTATAGGTGTGTTGTAGTTGTAGGTGTGTTGTAGGTGTGTTGGCAGGTGTGTTGGCAGGTGTGTTGTAGGTGTGTTGTAGGTGTGTTATAGGTGTGTTGTAGTTGTAGGTGTGTTGGCAGGTGTGTTGTAGGTGTGTTGTAGGTGTGTTATAGGTGTGTTGTAGTTGTAGGTGTGTTGGCAGGTGTGTTGTAGGTGTGTTGGCAGGTGTGTTGTAGGTGTGTTGGCAGGTGTGTTGGCAGGTGTGTTGTAGGTGTGTTGTAGGTGTAGGTGTGTTGTAGGTGTGTTGTAGGTGTAGGTGTGTTGTAGGTGTGTTGTAGGTGTGTTGTAGGTGTAGGTGTGTTGGCAGGTGTGTTGTAGGTGTGTTGGTAGGTGTGTTGTAGGTGTGGTGTAGGTGTGTTGTAGGTATAGGTGTGTTGTAGGTGTGTTGTAGGTGTGTTGGTAGGTGTGTTGTAGGTGTGTTGTAGGTGTGTTGGTAGGTGTGTTGTAGGTGTGTTGTAGGTGTGTTGGTAGGTGTGTTGTAGGTGGGTCAGGTCGCGGTGGCTCCCCGCTGTGATTTCAGGGGGACGCACCAAATAAATGCAGCCGAGGGCCAGTTCGGTTCCACAGGAAACCTCAAGCATTTGAAGAAGCCTGCTGTTAAAATTGCAAAAAAAGAGAAAAGAAATCTGCATATATATATAATCTATTAATTCATTTAATATTGACTTAGGAATTCTAGTATTTGTAGTGTTTTTAAAGCAATCAGACTTTTAGGTCCACCCAGCTGTGGATTAATAAAATAGTCTTGTATCACTAGTAAAACACTACAAATACAATACAATTTTATTAATCCGAAAGGCAATTTGGTTCAGGACAAGCCAAAAAAAAATAAATAAAAAAATAAGGGATACAGACATGCACTAATTAACAGCCACAACAAAAAAGGGAATGTTCAGCTGGGTGGACCTAAAAGTGGGATTGCTGTAAAAACACTACAAACACTAGAAGTCAAAAATCAATATTAAATTAATTAAAAGATTATATATATGCAGATTTCTTTTCTTTCCTCACACGGCGGCCATCTTTGTTGGTACATGTACATTTGACGCCATGGTGAAGATGAAGAGTCACACTGTGATTTTCAGCTTCATTCTCAGATTTGTTGTGAATTATTCAGGGTGAAATATAATGTAAAAAAAAAATGGGGCAGTTTTCAAGATGGATGACAAGATAACTTTCCAGCAGCGCGGGCTCAGAGATCACACGTCATGTTATGTGACGGAAAAGTCTGCTTGAACATGTGGAGGCGGGTGAAGTCTCTCCATCAGATGGCTGGTTCGAATCTGAAACCAGCTGCAAGTTTTCACTCGGATTCTATCATTAGCAGGGTCTAACTTTAACTGTGCAGAATAAAGTTCAGTGATTCTGTAGTTTAAATTTGCAGATATGCTTTTTATTCATAGTACAGCTTCAATTTTAATTTCTTTGTGAGATGTTATTGATGACACTTTTCTCAAAAGAATACATTTATTGGACAAAACAATCTCCTCAGAAAGACTCTGCTGTGCTGTCATACATTGTAACTGACAAATCTCTGGGGAATACGGTCTTTGGTTCAGCCTCAGAGGGTTTGTTTCACTTACAACCGTTTGGTAATGATTAAGACTTCTTTTCAAATGAGCAGCTGCAAGACATACAAGGTGTTTTGTAAACTGAAAGCACCCTGACTGCAAAGAGACATTTGGAGAACAGTAGTGTCTTTTCTTTTTTACCACCTTCTTCTTCCCATCACCAGCTGACAGCTTTGTTGTGCTTCGTCCATGACAGAGCAGAGAGAGAATCTCTTTCTGTTGCCACAGACTCGTCCCTGTTGTGTTGCTCTTGTTTTTCAGAGCTGTTTTCTCAAAATAATGAAATAGGTTTAAAAAAAACGCCAGTGCTGAAGTGGAAAGGAAACGTTCCTGGTGTGGCTTTACAAATGTGAAAATTCAAACTCTTGCTTTGTATGTTATCCTGGATAGTGTTTGAGTCTGAGCAGATGGACAGACAATTACATCTTTACATGCATACAATTTATGTCTGTTTGGACTTTTTCTTTGCCAAAATGCATTAAAAATTTGGATCCTGTTTGTAAAAAAACGATGATAACAAAAAGTAATAACTACATCATGAAGTTTCAGTAGAATTTTTTTGTGGAGACGGTATAGAGTTGAAAAAATGCCAGCTTTAACAGGGAGACAAACCACGTGTTGACAAAGCCGTGCCTAATCATCGCAAACATATCTTTGTCATTTCTCTACTGCAGTTTATTGTTATTTTTTTGGCCCAAGATTGTCATACAGGAGGTTTTCACACACTTTCACTTTTTCACATTTTGATATGCTGGGGATTTGGGCTTTGTGGAGAGTGAGGTTTGGCACTGACATGGCCACTGTGTTGGTTTCCGTGTTCCCAGGGTAGCTGACGTCGCGGTTTATAGAGCAGAGCTGTGAGAGTGACTGACCCCCACAACACTTCTCCACTGGGTGATGTATAACTTCTAGTTCATAAAACCCTGAAGTTATCAATGATCAGAAAACTCAACATTTTGACATAATGAAGAGGAAGATGTGCTAGATATTAAAACAAATGCTTTTTCCCTTCTTTAGGTTTTTTTTACAACAACACAACCATGCCACCCCCAGCTGACATCGTGAAGGTGGCTATCGAATGGCCAGGTGCTAATGCTCAGCTCATTGAGATGGACCAGGTCTGTATGACAGGATATTAGATACATATCCAGTTCGCCGCTGGCTGTTAGTGGTTAAATCTCTAGAGAGTCATTTAGTCATCAAGAGTGAAATCATGGTGCTTCAATGAGTTTTTTATCGAGAGAGAAATTAATGATGCTGTGCTGTGTTTTAGTTTTGCAGAAAACAGGGAATTGCCTGCTGTGGTTGTCATGACAAAAACCTGATGAAGTAGTAATAGATTGAAGAAATTGCTTTTTAAAAGTACTAGTGGCTGTCAAGCTGGAGCGTGACCTTCAGATGATGTCATCAAAGGGTTGTGTCCCAGTTGCACATTTTAAAATATGCTCCTGTCCTGCTAACAAACTCGCCGAGCAACATTCTGTGATGCCACCGATAACGTCATAGAAACCACAATCAGTTGGATGGTTGCGCAACACAGCACTTCATCAGATTCAGGCAGACAGACAGAAATTCCTCCATTTATAGGTGGATAGGCTTTTGCAACAAACCATTAGTGTTGACAGATTAATCAAACAGGGCAGTGTTAGTAGTGATGATTAATGTGTAATTCCAACCATTTAATGTTGTAATTATGTTATGTTTTTCTTCTGTTTACAGAAAAGACCTTTGTCCTCAATAATACGAGAAGTATGTGATGGGTAAGCATTGTTCCTCTATAGTCTTATATTTTATTGTGGAATTACCGAATGAATAAATATTGGCAAAATTGAAATACGTTTGCATTCCCTCATATCTTACCTAAAATATATAAGGGTTTTTATATTGAATAAGGGTTCAAAATGGCTAAAAATGCAATCAGTTTGGTCACGGTGGTGGTTTAGATCATGGCAAAGATTGCAAAGATTTATTGCAGTTGATACTAGTTTGCAGATTGTAAAAGTTGCCTTAGTTTGTTTTGCATAGTTACTGTAATAAACCATGTTAATGTGCAAAATTGAGGACAAAGCTAACAACTGTTGTGGAACCGCTGGAAACAGCAGCGTTCGTTGGAAAGTAGCCGAATCTTGCCCGTTACTGTCGCATGATGATGTAATATGCTAATTAGAATATTTATGATTTCACTGAGTTGTATTTGCATTCTGCGGGGTGTCTGCTGGTTTCAACCCTTTATCTGTTTGCTTCTCTCCTCCTGTCTGTGCTCATGTATACTGTATTTTAACACAACCGATCTCGTAGTACAGCTGCTCTCATTTACTAATTTTTCTGATTAAGTTTAAATTAAGTGATTTGTGGTGAATGAAACGTGCCATCCCATTAAGACTATAACCAGCTGTCCCTTTCTGCTGCTCTCCACTGCTGAAATCCTGATTTTATAACCACAAGGTTGTATGACAAAATCACCATAAATTAATAAAACTATGGCTATGCTTACAGCTTTATTTACAAGCCAAATGATCACACAGAGAGAAAGTTAGAAGCTCTCATGTCTGTCACCTGCCATGGGGTCACCTGAGTGAGATGCACAGAGAGCTTTGATTAAGGCACTGCAGCAGGAAAGCCCAACCTTGCCCTTGTGGAGCAACACTGACGACTCTTTATACACAAAGTAGCTAAAGTTTGTCTCAAAAAAATCTCTGACTTTGTCACCTTTTCAGGAAAAAACAAACAAAAACAGCTCAAGTTGAAGTTGATTAATCCAATTCTTCTCAAAAGAGGAGTGGTCAGTGGGGAAACTCCCACACTCAGCTGGCCGGCCCACCTCATCACTCAGTCCTGCGGAATTCGGCTGACTAATGGTCTAACTTCATGACTCAGTCAGTCAGTGACTGACGTTCACATTTATTTGTCTGACCCCACTTCTGCAGTTCAGCCATGGCCACATGTATTTATATAGTTTTTCTGTTAATTTGTCCAAAAGTCTCTTGGGATCGCTGTTTGTAAATGCCGTCCAATGTTGACAGTGATTTATCTGGTCTATATTCACTCAATTGGTCACTGCGAGAAACAGCAAAAAGCCCGAAAAGGATTTCCCTGATAGAAGAACAGCAACCTGTTGTGTATTTGTGACTTCAGAAGCTTTGTTTTATTTTCCCCTCCTTTGCCTTGTGCTTTACTTATCATCATTTCTCTCCCTTCCACGTTTTGTATCCATCCAATGTCGTCTCCTGATGACCCTTGTTCCATTTTGAAACTTCTTCAAAAATTCTTCGCACTTCACTGTTAACACCCACTGAATGATTCTCCTCCACAATCTCTCTATTTGCCATTCGTGTGAATAAAACTGCTGGAGGGAGCGAGCTGACATTCATCAACCTTTTTTTCCTGTGTACTGTACTACATCATGTTCCTCTGTGTTTGTGGTAGCGATCTAACACACTGAATTTTTACCTTTTTCTCTCTGTCCTCCTCCTCAGCTGGTCTTTGTCAGGCGCAGAGCAGTTTGCTCTGCGTTATGCTGACGGCCCTCAGCTTTATATCACTGAGCAGGTGAGCGACGCTCTTTTCTTCCTTAACTTGTGTTGATAACTTTGCTAACTAAATTGCTGTTGAACAAAATTCCACCTCTATTACCTTTCTAGAGCCGTGGTGAAATCAAAAATGGGACCATCCTCCGATTAGCCATTTCACCTGTGAGTGACCCTTGCTCAAATTCCTGTTCAGTTGTATCTGTCTGTAGGCAGTGTTGAAATTATTTAAAACAATATGATAGACAGCTCATTATACACAGTGTGTCTCTGTGTGTGTGTTTCCTAAACTATTTTGTAGTATAAATATTACCAGCCTCTGACAATCTTAATATTAATGTATGATAATATAATTTTTCTAATCCCACCGTGCTTCCAAGTGCATCATTTGTGCGCCTCACACCTCTAACACCAAACCAGTGCCACCAAAGCACTATGCGTTTGTCTGTGCTTTAAAGGATAATTCCTTTTTAGTAGTCTTATTTTTGTCATTTTGCCCAACTGCTATACTGATGACCTTTAACTCATCATGTACATCAATGAGAACTGTGAATGTGCTAACACCAACAAGTCAAATGGGGCAAGAAACACGAGCAGTCAGACAAACAGACATTTTTTTAAACACTCCCCAGATAGTCACACTTATTTTCTTATTAAACAAACTGAAGGCGAATCATAAAATTACCATCCAGTCTTCTGTGACTGCTCAAATTCAACAAACCTCTCGTAATTGCTTTTCACCTGAGGCAGAGCACGAGAATCATCATTCAGTAGTAAATTCCTCATGGAGGTGATGTTGTTTCCCGCCGACAGGCGCGTGCTGCTCGTCAGCTCCTGGAGAGGATCCAGTCCCATGGCATCGACGCTCGCCTCGAGGCTCTGAAAGAGCTCGCCAAGCTGTCTGCAGATCCAACTTTTGCCGCAGAGTTCATTAACATGGAAGGCATCGGGACACTGGCACGTCTTGTGGAGAGTGGCACCCAGTAAGCATAGTTCTGTTTTTTTGACAGTGAAGAGATTTTTCTCATTGATGACAATGTAACTTACTGTGTCAGTGTAGAAACGTTATGAGTAACACGCCCGCTTAATGACTCACTGTTCTTTATTTACTTCAGCTTCGGCGAAATGCTGGCCTTCACTCTCACTGCCTTTCTGGAGCTAATGGACCATGGCATTGTGTCCTGGGACCTAATCTCACTCTCCTTCATCAAACAGGTAGCTCTTCCAACAGCGGAATAATTAATCTGACACATTAGAGTTTCTCAGAAACCCCACTGGACAAATCTCCACTGTTTAAAAGTTTCAAGGTCTGCCTTTTTATTCCTTTCTTTCTCACATGCTTTGATTTTATTACTTCACTCTCCTTTTGTCCTACATACCCGGGAACGAGTTGGCCCTGTTGCCTAGCAACCCCTCACTCCGCAGATTATTTTGTGCTCATTCAGTGTGTATGTTTTGGGTTTTCTTCTGAGAACTTCAGTGGGGCTTTGACAGCTGTTTTGGGGCAACTTGCTGAACTTTCTGTTTAGTTTTCTTTTTCAAATGAATTTACATTTTCTTTGGGGAAAAGAGACCGCTGGATTTTCGTCTTTAACTATTTGACATTGGATTACATAAGCTTACATCGGGTTAACACAAATACTGAATGTGCTGGGAAACGCACATTTGACATCCATTCAGTAAAGTCCATGCTGCGTCTCCTCTACCCCCACTCAGATTGCAGGATATGTGAACCAGCCCATGGTGGACGTGTCCATCCTGCAGCGTTCTCTGGCCATCCTGGAGAGCATGGTCCTGAACAGTCACAGCCTCTACCATCGAGTGGCCCAGGAAATCACCGTGGGACAACTCATCGGGCACCTGCAAGTGTGAGCACACACACATGCACAGGGTCTTCACGCACTCTGATTGCGGGGCAGTTGATTGAATGTAGCAGTTTGGGGTGACTTAAGAAGTGAAAGTAAATTAAAGCTGCCATTATACTAAGCTCATGGCGCTATTTGAAGGGTGTGTTCAGGTTTTTTATTTTTTTGTTGCCACCAAAATCCCATGAAATGACCAAAGACAACAATGTTTTTGTCAGTCTCTGTCTTTACGCTGCCAACCCCAAGCCCATCCGAGGCTACTGAAGATGTCAATCTAAAACAAAAATAGAGGTCACATGTTGTTTCTCAAACATGAGTAAATGGTGCTCTTGTGAGGGACTACTTTCAACAGTGAATTAATACACCACTGAGTATTTACAGCAGCAAGACAATATGTGTGGGTTTGACTCAAAATAAAAGCAAATTAGGTATATTAATGAGAATGATGGCACATATCACCCAAGAACATTTGTTTTTATATATATTTGTGCTCTAACAGCACACAGACATACACTGCATCAGATTTCAGTGACTGACACATTATTTAGTTTGATAAACTCATTGCTGTTTTTTGGCTTTTTGTGGGACTAAATATATTGTCAATGACAATTTGAATTATTTGTAAGGTGAAATTAAGAAAAATTGTTAGTGTGAAAGTGCGGCTTCTAAAAATCCTGCACTCACCTCCTGTAGTAGTCGAATAGTGATAAAGCTAATCTGCGGTGTGGCGTAGCCTAGCTGTTCCACACTTGTTTGAACTCTGTATGGAAATTTGTGGAGCACGAAGCTTCTAACTGGTTGTTGTGATGCTGGATAATCCTTCAGGTCAAACCAGGAGATCCAAACTTATGCCATCGCCCTGATCAATGCCCTTTTTCTGAAGGCACCAGAGGACAGACGACAGGTCAGTGAACAACAGTCACAGCACAATCGGCTGTTTTAGTGAAAATGTTGACTAGATAAATTACATAGACATAACTGGTATCATAACAATCTTCCATTCTCACGTTAGGTTCCGAAAAAAGCCACCAATGCATAATAAACTTTGTTACATAAAGTAACATTTATTCATAATAGTCGATATCAGAGAGCTGCCTCACCCTGGCTGCTCATGTTTCCAACCGTGTGTTAGTTAAGCCTAATCTCATGAATAGATGTCTGTCTGCCAGCTGTCATGTTGTGGATTCTGTCTGACAGTCATTGATGTAATGACACACTCTCAAAATAGTACTCGCCTTCCTGTGAAGTGTCCACATTTGTTATGATGCAGATGTAACTGGAGGAGGACAGTGTCAGATAGACAAAGAGTTCAGAAGTGATCCAAGCAAAATGCAATAATTGAAGATTTATTTTAGCCAAAATTCAATGAAAAGTGCTCATTTCTGTTACAAGGGTTGGCCGTGATGCCATTCAGTGATACGTCAAATATTTACAATGCAAGTGTGAGTGTATAATACAACTCAAATCACAATTAATTGGTCAAAACCTGGCTTTAGAAGCCGTGTCGGCAGAAATGAACAAATACGCAATTTTAAAAAACCCAGTAACATTTACTAACGTGATGTTGCAGTTGTTTAAATGTTATATTTACATTAATGTCTCAAAGTTTTTTCATCTTGATTGAGGAGATTCAAGTAAATGCAAAACAAAGTCTTCTGAATCTGAAATATCATTGAAGCACAGACAAATGTACAAACACTAAAGGAGGGAGTGCTTTTTTTGGACGTCTGTCCAGTATGTCACTGGTCACTAATGTCTCGTTTCCCTGTGCTCTGCTCACTCTGCGATGATAATTTGCACATATATTGCACTAACATATTACAGTACTTCATTCTGTTTCATGCGCTGATTTGTCCCAGATTTTTTGTGTGTGTGTTGTTTCTATAATATCTTATATCTAATCTATGAATGGAGGTTTCTGCTTGTTTTTCCTACTATATTTCGATTTTCTCAGCAAATGCTCATCCAATCGAATTGGAACTTTTCAGGTATATTGCTGGGGAACCAGGAAGTGCAGAGTTGACTAAAGTTTATTGAATAAGTGGCTGTCTGGGGAAAAAAAAGTATTTTAACCTGTAAACTGCACTTGGACTTCCTTGAATTGAGAGACGACCCTTTAATGATTTCACTGATGGCCATTGCTCTAGTTTAACAAAATGTTATTTTCCAGTAAATGCCAAAGTAGAATACAAAAGTTTTTTCACAATTTAACCCTTTTAACACAGTTCTGAAAGGGTTTCATATTCAGGAAATAACATAATATCTTCATCACTGAACCAAAGGAAAGTATGGAGGATAAAAACATCACATAGTTGATCAGTAATTGCATTCTCAGGTAAAAAGTTTGATAAATTCAAGTTTAATTTAGATAATTTAATTTAATTTAGTCATACCTAACTAAAGCAGTAACATTTTTTAGATTAACTTACATTATCGATCCTTTTTCCTCACAAAACACCTACAGTGGAAACAGACAACTTTACTACTTTGCCCTCCTAGTGTTTCTAAAAAGCCCAATCTCAGTGATCTGGTAAAGTTCTGTTACTTACTGATATAGTAGAGATGATTTCAAGTAAATGTCAGTTTTAACTCACTCAAGTCTCACTTCATAATGATAAGTTAAAGCAAGAAAAACGGTCTATTGCCACTTAACGTAAATGGATTTTTTACAGCACATTCTGTATGTGGCTGGCACAGTTGAATTAATCGATCACCAACAGTACTGGACATCAGTTTGACTGTGGCAGCGTAGCAATAGAGCAGCAGTAACACATATCAAACTATCACTGTTAGGTTGTCTCTCCAGTTTTGGTGCCTTCTTATTATTGGACAGTCTTCAACAGTTCAGGGCTACATGATTATCATCTCTGCTAAGGGAGATACCGGGACACCACAGTGACTGTCTGTCATGCATAAATCTACATTTAAAGTTTCTCTTTTCCTCTGGGGCCTGTTTGAGGCATATTAAGTTACCTGATGTGATGCTGTTTCATGTCTGTATTCTGTTGCATGCTGCGCCAGTGATGTATCCCTGTATCTCATGGTCCGTGTGTGCACTCTTTGTTTCCATTACTGTTACACCCACATCCCTTCAACCCGTAGGAGGAGTATACTAACCCGCTGGAGCAGCACCTCACTGTGAGTACACATCTCATACCATCCTCTCCACCCCACAGCCCTCCTCTCCTCCTTCACTCTCTCTGTTTCTGTGTCATGACAAGTCACTGCATAATCCACGCACACTGAGATAGAACCATAGCTTGCTGCAGCAGCAGACAGACAGTGTTGAATTATTGAATATTAGGCTGTGTTGTCATGTTTTACAGAAAGTGCAAGTGGTTTTAACCAGTGATCAAAATATAGCTTCAGGATGTTGCTGCATTCAGTAATTCTTTAAAATTCCCATTATCTGCTGGTAGATTTGAGTGAAGTTAGGTATTTTTCAATGTTTTGCTCTTTCCTCATCTGATCTGTGTGTCTGGATTTTTGTTTCTCTTGCATTTTAGGAAATGGCAAGCACTTTGGCCCAGAAACATTTGCGATCCATCATCCTCAATGTGAGTATCAAGTCAGAAATGCAGAAAGTATTTCTGGTTCAAGCTCTGCTCAACTGGCTTTTAGGCTTTCAGACAGCTGTGAAATACACAGACGTGAGCACATCATTGGAAGAGAGTTTGAAACTTAACAAATATTTCTGTTCAGCTCTTTTGAATCTGTCCTCTCTTGGGGCCATTTGGGGGCGGGAAGTTTCATCCTTGAGACGAGCAGTTCAGAAAGTGATCACGTAGGGAAATGAGACACAGAACCAGCTATTGTGATGTGGCATTAAGTCCATGAAGTGGAACAAAATCTGTTCTGAAAATAATTCCTTTTGGCACAGACTCATTTGGAAATGGCTGCAAATATCAGTCGTACTGAACTGTCCTATCACTTCTCCATCCCGGAGCAAGGAAACCTTCCTGGAGCTGCACCAGCACTGTGTGCTCTAGTGGACGGTTTGATGGGACCTGGTTCTGTTCTGTGTTTATGTCATCACCTGTTAGAAGGCTGAATTATTTTCCTCATTTTGCACAGAGCGTAGTCGGTGCATAAAATGTTAAACATTTTTGTCTTGAATATTCAGGTGACTTTCCAAATTTTATCAAAGGATAAATGGTTAGGTTTTTATGTTGCAGGGGTGGTGCACAAATCCATGTCGAGATTCTTCTCTTAACTCAAGGTTCTTCTTTTCCAGCATGTTATTAGAGGAAATCGACCAATTAAAGCAGAAATGGCACATCAGCTGTATGTGCTGCAGGTGTTGACCTTTAACCTTTTGGAAGAACGAATGATGACCAAAATGGATCCTAATGACCAGGTAAAGATTTTTTTTTTTTTAAGTTTCTCTGTTTATGTTCTTAATCCTGTGTAATCCTGTTAAACTGATTCCAGCACCACTAAGAACAAAACAAATGTAGGTTTGTCCCCCCTAAAGTAATGTGTTCTGCCATCCACTTTTTTTAATGTAATGTTTAAAGTTTAACTTCTTATGCTGATAACGTGTCCTCTTGATGTGGGTCAGGTCCAGAGAGATATCATTTTTGAGCTGCGTAGGATCGCCTTCGATGGAGAAAATGACCCCACTGGTACTGAGAAGAGAAAGGCAATGTACACCAAGGATTACAAGATGCTGGGTTTCACTGTGAGTCTCCAGTGCAGATCCTAGTTTCTTCTGGTTGGGGAGGGAATACTTGTAAAACTAGTTATATAAATAGATTTAGTTAGAAACAGTTACATGTTTTAAACTGCTTTTTTTGTCTTCTTGTCTTATTTTTTGTTATAAATGCAGAACCATGTGAACCCGGCCATGGATTTCACCCAGACTCCTCCAGGGATGCTGGCTCTGGACAACATGCTGTACCTGGCCAAAGTTCACCAGGACACGTACATCAGGGTTAGTTTTTCTTTCCTCGGCCATGACCTAGCACAGCTCACAGAGGCATAGAAGTCTACCTCACCTAAAATGTCTCCTCACCCATGACAGATTGTCCTGGAGAACAGTAGCCGAGAGGACAAGCATGAATGTCCCTTTGGCCGGTGTGCCATTGAACTCACTCGAATGTTGTGCGAGATACTCCAGGTTGGAGAGTTGCGTAAGTTAAATCTGCATTTAACAGGAGGTGTAGTTGTACTTTTATTAATCAGTTATGTCATAAAATTGGATAAACATTATGTCCATTGTCTTAATGTTTAAGGCACAGACAACATAACTGTAACATTCAATGTTTGATTTCCTGGCCAGAGGACACTTGCTGCGTGTCATGCCCCCCTCACTCTGTCCTTGTTTTCTGTCTCTTTTTCGTACTTAAAGCTGTTCATTTATTTCACACGTTATTTCATTTTACAGTTGGTATCTCTTCTTTTGTGTAGCTAACGAGGGTTGCAATGACTACCACCCCATGTTCTTTACCCACGACCGGGCGTGGGAGGAGTTCTTCTGT
The DNA here is from genome assembly GCF_022379125.1 of Scophthalmus maximus. Lineage (NCBI taxonomy): Eukaryota > Metazoa > Chordata > Actinopteri > Pleuronectiformes > Scophthalmidae > Scophthalmus > Scophthalmus maximus. Next base: position 15,661,855 of record NC_061520.1, read on the forward strand.
GTTTGCATTCAGCTGCTTAATAAAACCTGGAAGGAGATGAGGGCCACAGCCGAAGACTTCAACAAGGTGTGAGAATAAACCCCTCACGATTTTCTTGAACATATTCATATTTATATACATAAAGGCGTGTTCACTTTTCATTTGACACAATTTTCATATAGATAAGGTAACAAGTCCTTGAGGACAAGAATCCCCTCACCTCAGGCGTGCCCCAAGGCTCAGTGCATGGCCCCTTGTCTTTGCACCATACACTACTTCCTTGGGTCCAACATATCTATCTACTATGCTGATGACACCCAACTGAAACCCAAGATGAAACATTTCATTTTTATGTGAGCGTTGTCAGGCTTCATGTGTACACACGTATCTCTAACTACTGGCGTTGTTATACTGTGTGACTGAGCAGCTCACTGAACTAGAAGGCTGAAAGTTTTTTTTGTTTAAAAAACAGAAAAGAATCACAATTACTTTCTTAATACTGTCTATGTCAATTGAAGATACTTTGTTAGAATGAACACTTTTCCACTATCACTGCTTATCTAGTCATTGAAATGAACAAGAATCAATTGTCACAGAGTATAAGGAGTAAACGGAGACCATTTAGTGCATTTTTGAAATATGTTTTCCCTGAAAGATACCTGCTGGTGATTTTCTAAATTGGAAAATTAAGGTTCTGTGAATTATAACTCAACAATATCCATGGTTCACTAAAAACCACTGCTAGTAGATCTAAAAATGTTACAGCTACTTTTCCTCACTCAATCCATGTGTGCATTAACCTGGACCAGGTGATGCAGGTGGTCCGAGAGCAGATCACCAGGGCCCTGGCGATGAAGCCGTCATCTTTAGACCAGCTGAAGAATAAACTGAGAGGCCTCAACTATTCAGAGATACTGCGTCTGCGGCAGTCAGAGAGAATGAGCCAGGATGACTTCCAGTCTCCACCTATCATGTATGTCTGTGTCTACACAACCTCTACACTACCCTTTTAAATGTAATCTTATTAACCAGCTCATTTCTGTCGGCTTCTAGACTTTCACAGGCATTAGCAGTGTAGTTTTAACAGAGTGGGTAGCGTATTACATCACTTTGCATCAAGCATTCAGCCTTTTAGCCTTCTCTTAGCAACAGACTATGTTGCTGCTCAAATCTCAATAGTAGATATTGTGGTATTTGTCACTGTTGCTGAAGCTGTGTTTGTGCTACAGTGAGCTGCGGGAGAGAATTCAGCCCGAGATCTTAGAGCTCATCAAGCAACAGCGACTCAACCGGCTGTGTGAGGGAAGCTGCTTTCGTAAGCTGGGGAACCGCCGAAGGCAAGGTACAGTACATAACACTATACATACAGTCACTTTGCTTTTTTACTGCTGCTGCTGCTGATATGAGCTAAGCATTGTGTCCCTTGGAATCTTTTGTAGAGAAGTTTTGGTTCTGCAGACTCTCTCTGAATCACAAAGTGCTGCACTATGGGGACCTGGATGAGTCACCTCAGGGTGAAGTGCCTTTTGAACTCCTCAGTGACAAGAGTGAGACACATTTAAACCATTTTTATGGCGTTTGTCTTCCAATGATAAACACATAGCATGACACCCCTGCTTACAATGCATAAATAGTTTATTTTTCATTCCTCCTAGTCCCTGTGTCAGATATCAAGTCTGTGGTAACTGGGAAGGACTGCCCTCATATGAAAGAAAAAAGTGCTCTGAAACAAAATAAGGTACTTTCAGTTTTTCCTCTCTTTTCATTGTCAACCGAGTCACTTAGCTGTTCTCTTGATTATATTTCTGTCACCAAGTGTAGGAAGAGTTTGTTTGACCTGTTTGACTCTCTCAGGAGGTGCTGGAGTTAGCCTTCTCTGTCCTCTACGATCCCGACGAGACGTTAAATTTTGTTGCACCCAACAAGTATGAGGTAAGCTCAGCAACAATGAGGCTTAAAGCCGCACTACTCACTATTGTTATGTTATGTCTGATGTATATTTGTGATGATGATGTTTTTGGTGCAGTACTGCATCTGGACTGACGGGCTGTGTGCACTGCTGGGCAGAGAGATGGGCAGTGACCTCACCCGCAGTGACCTAGATACACTCATCAGCATGGAGATGAAGCTCCGCCTCCTCGACCTTGAGAACATCACAATCCCAGAAGCCCCTCCTCCTGTCCCGAAGGAGCCTAGCTCGTACAACTTCACCTACAACTACAGCTGAGGTGTGTGTGTGTGTGTGTGTGTGTGTGTGTGTGTGTGTGTGTGTGTGTGTGTGTGTGTGTGTGTGTGTGTGTGTGTGTGTGTGTGTGTGTGTGTGTGTGTGTGTGTGTGTGTGTGTGTGTGTGTGTGTGTGTGTGTGTGTGTGTGTGTGTGTGTGTGTGTGTGTGTGTGTGTGTGTGTGTGTGTGTGTGTGTTCACTGCATGTGTTTGTCAAGGATGAGAATACTCCTCTTTTGATGAACTTAGCCGCAAATCTTTGCACCAGAAAAGGCTACTTTGAATTTTACTTTTGAGAACAATGGAGACTCCAGATCTCCATGTTTGTGATGTTATATTGTTCAAAAAGAAGAAATGTGTTTATAGCTTCAGGGGGCGGTCAGAGGTCAGGGTGCTTTACAGAGCAGTTCTCCTGGAGGTGTTACAGATTCAGTGATCAAACTCATTCATCAGTGGAGTCTCCAGGCAACAATTGTTTTTCTTATATTCTCCATTCCTTACCAATGGTAAAGTGCAAGGATAATCCCTCTAATCCACAGTTTGTAACTATTAGAATGTCAATCATATGGAGACAGAACAGTGTAGGGCTACTAATGATTATTGTATTGATTCATTTATATACAAATGTTTCTATCTTATATAGATTCAATTATCTTTATATCCTCTATTAATTAATCATAGAAAAATCTTAAAGATAAGGTTGTACATAATCTAATAATGAAATTAATCTATAAAATGCTGGAAATTGTAATCACATTCCCCAGAGCCCAATTTGACATATTTGTATTTTTCTTTTTCTTTTTTCCAAAACTCAAAGATCTTCAGGGTCACTATTATGAAAAACCAAGAAAACCAGCAAATAGTCATATTTGAGAAGCACGTGACCTACACAAGACTGATCATGATTGACCAGAATCATGACAGATGAAGTATCTAATCTTATTATAGTTGGACTATAAACTATGTTTTTGTCCATTTGACATTCCAGTGGTGGCACAGCGCTGAAACGTGGAGAGGTCTGACTACATGAGATTGTAGTTTAACGAATATGGAGTCTGTGTTGTGCTGGGAGCCGCTAGTCGACGTTAGCAGACTCCACTGCTACACTGCTAGTGTTAGATAGCTGCGTTAGAAGTGTTGGGGTCAGCTAAACGATTCTGTTGGCGGAGCGAGAATAGACGGTACATCCTCTAGGGAAAATCTGTCCTGGGTCCTTTACATAGGCTGTTAAAGGCAACCGAGAAAGTCTAGGGAAGGTTTCCTTTTCTAGGTTACATTACAGTTTGTTCACACATTGGCAATTCAAAAAAAAAATTGTCTCATTATCAACTGGTCAGTTAATAGACTCATTTATATACGCTATATACGAAATACTGTAACCATTTAGGCATCTGTTAACTTATGACTCGACATTCATGCTAGTTCACATTGTTGGATGCACTTCACTCCTTTTCATAGCCTGTTAAACAGTGAGGAAATGTGCGAAGTATTGCTCATATGGCTGGCCTACCGCGCGTGTCTGTGCCGGTATGTTTGAAGATTTGGGGATTTCGTGTTTGTTGCTTGTAAGAAGTAAACATATTATTTTATGACTGAAGTCGCATTCAAAGCTCTGACATCCAACACATCAAAAAGCATTAATATATGAACTTTCCTGTTGAATCATAGTCACTGCATTGCCTTATCGGTCATACACTCACCAGATTTTTTTTGGGTATCATTAGCTTTTATCCGCAGTATGTGAATGGTTTACGGTACATCATATCACAATGTCATGTAGCTGTAGCTGATATAAGGAGAATATTAAGCAATTATGAATGTTTTTGTGAAGCATTTATAACTTCTTCAACAGATATTGGACATTTGATAATACAGTATATGTTAGTGGTCAACAATTTGTTAAATATATAACAATTTGTGCTATAAAGCACTTATTGTACTGTACCGTATGTACAGTACAGTACAGCAGAAATAAAACCATTCATAGGGATATTTAAAACTACTGAAAAGTTACAGCAATTTCATACTGTGATATCAAACATTCATGTACTGTTTGATTTATATCTGCTACAACGATTTTTGTGCGTGTTGCAAACCATTTGTTAATTGTTAAATGGTTAATATAAAGTGTCACCACATTTGGGCATATGAAAGGGACAATTGTCCGTAGTATTTTTCTTCAGTACAGTGGCTTTGTTTAAAACAAACTTACTTTCACATTCCATGCGTGTTTGATGCCTCTGGTGTTTGAATTAATCAGCGTTTTTGAGGCTGGATTTTAGACTTCTTATCGCACTGTGCACGGGCAGAACAGAATTCAAAGGGACAAAACAGAAGCTCTGCCTTCAAATGAAAGGTGAAATTCACCTGAAAACAGCTGAGTGACGTGGCCTTGAGCATCAAGAATATTTAGTATGGCTTATACAACGGTACAGAAACGTGTGCTTTGTATACAACGGCCTGAATTACAGTTGTATTGCTTGATGTCATTTTTTTTGTGCTTTTGGATTTAAACTTTTTGTGTATTTGATTCATGTCACTTAATGTCCCGTCAACTTGTAATGTGGTACTAAACACTGCTGTCATTTGTTAATTCAGAATAGAAGTATATTTTTGTAAGTGATTGTACAATCTGTTCAGCTGTGAAGAGAATGCGTATTGAACTAACATCACAGCTTCACTTTGCATCAGTGTGTACAGAACATGCAGCATGCTCGTCACTGGAAGGACATTTCGCATTGGATTTTATTTTATTTTTAAAGTATCGACCACATTTTAAAAACCACAACTTTTTGTCATTTAGGGATGACACCCACTCCAGCCCCTAATAATGATGTCAGTGTTAATGTAATGATTTAAAAAAAAACAAAAAAAACAAAAAAACAAAACTGCAATTACTGTTTAAGCTCTTTGTAAAAAGGAATATATTCCTTTAGTTTTTTTAAATCATGTTTAACCTTTTCTGATTTTCGACTGCTTACAAATTTATATTACAATAAGTCACTAAACTCTTAATCTGCTCTCGGAAATAGAAAAACTTCCGCTAAAATATATCGATAAACAAACTTCAGCAGTGTGTAAAGGGTTGTTGCATTGGACGTTACTGTATGACTTGAGGTTTTCGCATCTTGTTCTCTTTTACATGACTTGCTAAACTATTTATTTACACTTGCTAGTAACAATAAAGAATGACATGTTGTTAGTTGAGAAATAACAACATAAAATATGGAATACATATAGATAAATGTATGTATATACAGTGATGTGTTGCCTTATTGAAAAAGATCTATAATGTTTTGTGTGAATAAATACAAAGTGTAACTGCTGGTGAAAGTTCATTTTTATTCGCAAATACTTTGATATGTGCACCTTTTGCATTCAAGGCTCAGTCTGTAATAACCAACCACATGAAGGTTAATTCAAAAATATAAATGAGAGTAAGTTTCAGATTTAAATCTAGTTTTCGAAAGTAAATAATAGAATATACCGCCAAGAATATAAAAAATAAAAGCCGTCATTGTGAAGGCACAATGACTTGTGTCATGATATTTTGTAGATGTATTCAGTATATACATTTCTGTTGAGAATAAAGTCAAACTAAATCAAAGGGAATATTTTTTATTTTATTACATCAATAAAGTCAGAATGCAAAAAATAAAGTAGAAATGTTGAGAATAATGGTAAATAAGTTATTTTTTTGCACTTCCAGAATAAAGTTGATTCTTCTGGTCCATCAAATCCATCTGGAGGAATGACTGACAGGTGAAGTGCCAGTGTTCCGTCTTTCCAAATTCGTGTGTTTTCTCCTTGTGAACAGATGTTGTGAGATTATGTATTTTGGCACAATTACTTCAAAGACCTAATACTGATAACTGCACTGTGTTTGTGGCTAAAAGAGAAACAATTTTCTGTGTTTCTGATTCTGAAGAGCATTCTCACCAATTCATTATGTCGAGGCAGTCATATGCACTGGAGTAAGTTGTTAGATATATTCTTAAAAGTTGCAACATTAATCTTGAAATTTCATTTTATTCTTGAACTTTTTACTTTGTTCTCAAAATACAAAAAGAAAAAAAAAAAGTATTTTCCTTTTTTAAAATGTGCACCTATCCTTGAACCTGGCTGAAACCTCAGCGCAGTTCCAGGTCTTAACCAGCAGGGGACAATGTGTCTTGTGTTTACTGAGTAGGTATGCGACAGCCTTACTTCTACTGTGGTGCGACACCAGCTGCTTAGAGATAAGGATCATATTTATTGTGTAATCTCAACTCAGAAGTAAGAAAACAGATGAAAGTGTGTGTGTATAAATCAGAAACATTTTATTTTGTTTATTAGCTCAAAATAGAATTTAACACAATTGCTTCTGGGTCACCTTTAGGCTGAAAGAGGATATTGGATGTTAGGTGGCGGATATGTACTGTACACATTTATACTGCAAGATGGACAAGTAGGTCCGATGAACTGAGAGCAAAGCAGAAGGGTTGTTGACATCAGTCACTTTGACTTACAAAGCTCAAACAAGCAGAGATGTCATTCAGTATCAGTCTAGAGGCAGAGGTTGATCTGCTTTGAGAAAGTATGGTTCAGTCTGTGGCACATGTACACAGGAAATATTAAAAATACCCTTGAGGTCTGAGCTGCACTGTAAGTATCTGTCCTTGGATTGAATCCGGTTTTCTTCCATCTCAGTCCAGTGATCATCAGAAGCTCAGACTCATTTGTTTCTCCTGTGTTCACCGTCTGTGCAGCAGGAGTATGATTGTCCATTTTTATTTCCCTGGGTAGGGTCTAAGCGTTCTTTACAATACGTCTTAACACAGAACGTCAATATATACTTTATACTGTATATAAAAAAAATACAAATCTCCTTCTGTACCATTTCTCTGATCCATGACTCCTCTCGTCCAGCTGTGATTTACAAAGCGTATATATGTCATCTCATATGTCTATATGTTTGTGTCATTGTTTTTGACCTCCACAAATTTACTCCATATTTTAATCAACATTATCTCAGCAGTCCTCATGTAAAAGCTGTTTCTCATTCTGCTTTGACTCATGTCCGATGCGCTCTTGTGTGTTTTGTATGGTGATCAGAGCCTTGGGACTCTTGATGTCCTGGAGAGGGAGTTGTCCTGCCCCCTTGTTCGACTGAGTGTCCCAGCTCTGACCTGCCAGCAGCAGCAGTATGAGCGCAAGTAGCAGAAGTGTAACTGCTGTGGAGGTCAGCTCTGGGCTTAGCGGCAGGCTGGGCTCAGGATCTGGGACATCCTTTGTCTTGAAAGAAACACACTGAGGCTGACTGCTCTCTCTCGATCTCCTGTTGGCATGCTTGGCATCCTCGTTGATCCCTAAATGTAGACACACACGATAAAATGTCTCTGCCTGCAGGTGGGTCAGGTTGAAGCTTTGTGTGCCAGCCAGGATGCGTGTAGTGTATATAGGTGTGTGGGCATTTGAGTAAATGGCTTGCCAGGATAGGCGAGTTGAAGGGAGGTTGTGCCCACTCTGCCAGGACAGGATAGCATAGTATTGTCCGACCTCCCTCACCTCCAACCTGGCATCGACGCTGAATAATGGAAATCCCTTCAGGTTAGCGGACATGCCCCCTTTTCCTTTCTTTTTTCTGCTATGCACACCGACAGTAACACTGCGTGTGTCTGCCCCAAGTACATTCTCAGCAACACAGGTATATAATCCCGCCTCGCTGGCAGTGACCTTGTTGATCTCCAGAGTTCCCTCAGGCAGTAGCCGGAAGTGTTTGGAGGGGCTGCAGGCAGTGTCATCTTGAGCCTGGCAGGAGGCCGGAGCTGGTAAACCTTTGGTTGCTGGGCTGGGTGCAGGACCAAGTCTCAGCCCAGAGGGAGTCACCCAGTACATTACAGGCTGTGGTTCTGCAAGACCTCTGCAGTGCAGGACCAGTTTGCCTCCTTCTCTGACTCCTACATAAGATGGGAGGGAGCTAGTGGGGATAATGGGGAGGCAGGAGGCTGACATTTCCCTGGAAGAAACCTCTCTCACCCCGCGGGCTCTGAGCTCTGGTGGTTCAGAGCACAACGTGGCCTGTGGTTGGATAAAACGAACCATCCGAGCTGTTTCTGTATCTGATTGTGTGTTTCTCTCAGTGTGAGGGTGAGAGGCCTCCTCGGTGGCCCAGTGAAACAGGCAGTCACATCGTAGTGGGTTGGAGTGTAAGCTGACCTCCTGGAGACTGGGCAGAGAGACCATGACGTGCCGGTGCAGAGCGCTGAGAGAGTTAGAGTTGAGCATAAGACTCTCCAGCCTGTTCAGCTGGAGGAAAGCCTGTGGATGAATGTAGGACAGACGCGGATTGTTGGTGATCTCCAGCTTGGTGAGCTCTGGAAGATTCTCCAGTGCAGCTTTCTCAATAGAAACAAGCTCATCCATGTTATTCAGACCAAGCTCCTTCAGGTGGATCATTTCTCGGAAATCTCCCGTCTCGATCAGTTTGATGCGGTTCTTGTTGAGGTCGAGGAACTTCAGTCCGGGCACCCTCCTCAGGGCCTGTGTGGGGACCTTGGTCAACAGGTTATCATAGAAGGAGAGGCTCTCCAGGCCATCCAACCCTTCCAATGCTTTTTCAGCCAGGCCTCTCAGACCCATACCACCAAGCACAAGACTCCGGAGGGATTTTAGGGCCAGGAAGCCTTTGTCAGGAAGGGCCTCTACGGGGTTTCCCCCTAGCATGAGAACTTCCAAACGGGGCAAAGCCCTGAACCACCGAGGGTCAATGGTGGTTAGTCTGTTGTTGTTGATGTGAAGGCGCAGTAGAGAGTCCAGACCGGTGAAGGCTCCATGGGCTATTGAGTGTAAGTTGTTGTGGCTGAGAAAGAGCTCCTGCAAAGCTGGAAGGGAGGAGAAAGAGGACTCAGGGAGGTGACTGAGATGGTTTTCCTCCAGGTGTAGAGAGAGGAGAGAGGGCAGGGAGGAGCTCTGTGTTATCGTCCTGACACGGCTGAAGCGATTCTGGGATAGGTCAAGGTCGGTGAGGTTGGGGAGTCCGCGCAGCACGTCAGTGTCGAGCTCAAACAGAAGGTTGCTCTGCAGGCGCAGGGTGTGTGTGTTCAGGGGTAAGGGTGAGGGGAACTTGGACAACAGCAGGTCATTGCAGTCCACAGTAGGCGCTTCATGGTAGACCGAATCGGGGGAGAACCACGGTTTGATCTGGCACACACAGCGCACTGGGCAGGAGACATGCCATGGTAGTGCGTGAGGTAGTGAGCCCACAACACTGGGCACACACACGCCGACAAACACACACAGGAGACACTGTGACGGTAGAAACAATAAAGTCGGCCTCATAGTCCTCACAGGTCACAGGGGCTGATTCAGACAAGGCGAAGAAGAGTTTGTTAAGAGGAACAGAGATGAATCATTTGGACCAGGGATGTGTGAAGTTGTGTGATCTAGAGTTTCAATGTGTGTGGGCTGCAAAAGGTAGGATACGTGGTACAGTGTCGTCAATCATAACGCAATTAAAGAGGGTTTATATTATTAACAGCATTATACACAGGCTTCAAACAGAAAGTATCTTCCCTTTGTGGTTAAGATTGGCTTTACTAAACAGAGAGTCTTGTCATGTGTAACTTTGGCTGCAGGGATCAGGGAATGCACAATGGCTGTAGCTCAATAATGGCCTTTGTCGTCACACCATCGATCTCGCATCCTGGCGCCAGGTGGAACACTCACAGCGTGGCAGCTCACTGTTTAGTCAGAGAAAAAAGAGGAGAAAGACACTGAGGCTCAGAGGGGTAAAAAAAGGAAAAGAAAATATAAGCCATTGTCAACTGTCATTTAAACACCTCATCACTTCTCAAAAGCAAGTGTCTATGGAATGGAACTACATTTGGGTTTAACATTTGATGCTCTAACAAAGTCACATTCAGTTTCACGGGCAGAAATCTCAGATCAGAAACGCTCTATAGCTGAGGACGGATGAGAAAGAAGATAAAGGTGCTCAAAAATGTATTATGTAGAGTGGAGACAATCATGTGAAAAAAGTGAGAGAAAGAAATAAAGTTTGGAGAGTGTGGGAGGAAATAATGGAGGGAAAAACAAACAGTGGTCTGCGAGTGTTACTTTTAGATTGAATAGTGAATATGCAGCAGTGATGAAATCATGTTGCATGTAAATATTTCATGTCAGCATTTCAATGCCTGTCTGAACATAGCATCCCACAATGTTATTTATTATGCAACATTTAAAAAGACCCAGGGGTCTGTTGTATTATCTGCCTGTTACAGTAAACACAACAGGTTCAAGTCGTTTTTTTATCTTACCATATTTGGCAGGCTGTCATATCGGCAGCGACTTAATACTCAGTATTCATGGTACAAGACAGTTCAATTAAGTAATTGAGGACATTTGGCAAAAAAACAACCTTGTGCTGTAGTCACAAGTTTCAAAATGCTCCGACAAAAGATTTGAATTGAATAGTACACTGGACTCAGGTTATTCTTTATAGAGTAAAGTAGGACTGAAAATACAGGCCAAAGTGTGTTGTGGGCTCCTGATGAGGACTGATATGGAGTAAGTTTTGACCCTAACCCTAATTGATAAATATAATCCCCATAGTTGGTCTCTCTGATAGAACTATGTGTCTCTTTACCAACTTTTTTCACCACTGTGTCACTAACTTTATCTATCTGTTGGTTGTTGCTGGGTAGAATGACAACACCTTAACTGGTTTGTTTTTGGAAGTATTTAAATGAAGGAATTCTTCACCCTGTAAGAACTTGTCTGGTAAAAATGATAAACAAAACCCAGGAGCTGGTCATGGTAACGACTCGCATCCAAATGGAGCAGGCGTCGTATCACTGAATTTCTTTGCATCAAACTCTACCCTAAGATTTTCATCAGATAACTGCTCAGTTGTACAGTATATGGATTGCATTTTTACAACCCATATTCTGCTATAACACTTATTCTGCTATAAGTGCTTTTATAGTTTTCCATACACACCCACTCACTCAATGTTTTTTCAGGGCTAAAAACGAATCGGTGGGACCCACTGGAGCTGCTTTTCTTATTTTTTCTTATTTTTTTCAATAAATAACAAAATGTCAACAAAATTAGATATAAGCACAAAAGTCTACTGCGTGTGAAAAACTCACACACACACACACACACACACAAACACACACACACAAACACACACACACAGAGAAGAAGCCATGCAAGGCTTAATACATAGTTGCCATGGAAACAATTCTCCCATCCTCGCTCTGTCTTGGTGTTTTGAGATTTAGTCTGGGATTTGTTTCGGTCCAATCGGTTGATAAGAACACAGATGAAACAACAGTGACTGGATTGAAGAAACGTACATCATCATTACATTTCTGAGGCTGCAAAAACTGCATTTCCTCCTTCATCCGTCTCCATTTATTCTACAAAAATACTTGTGCAATAATGTCAACAGTCTGCATGACTGTTTCTGTACAAGTCTGCAGGATTTTAATGTCTGTTAGGTGACGAGGAGAGAATGTGGAAAGATGCTTGTCATATATCAATGTTGTTTAATTTTATGACAAAAAAGTGAGCACTGTATGTGTGAGGTGCAGTGTGTTATCCAAGCCAATGTAATGTCTGTGCTGTAACAGTAAAAACCTCCTGGGGTTCTTCATACTCTCATATCAGCCATTCACTTTCATCTCCACTCTCTCATCTTTTCACACGCAACCACCTTCTCAATAATGGATTCCTCATTTAATGTTGATGTTCCTCACCTTTGTCATTTGCTTTTAAAAGCTCATAGTGTTTTGCTTTTTCTTTTTTTGCTGTTTCAGGAGAGGAGAGGTGTGCGCTGATGTTTGTGTACAAAGCACTTTTTGTTGCCCTAAATTCGAACGATTCAGAAAAGTAATGTGAAAAAAAGCCCTGTATGACTCAGCAGCTTCTTTCGTCTCCTCCCATCTCCCCACATACTTATCGCTGTGGATAAGTAGAAAACATTTTTGCTCTTAGGAAAAATTTCTTCTCCCCTCTTTTCCTCTGACTCAGATTTCTTTAAAAGTTTAATATGTGATTGGACCGTAGCTCCTGCAATCCACAACTACACCCCAGCCATTGAAGGATGGTTACACAAAGTCAAAAGCTGCTCTGACCGTAGTCCTCAATTTGAAGTGGCCAACCAGTCAACTGCTCAAACAAAGAATTTATCTATAAATCAATTTGTTGTTCCGGCTTCTCAAATGTCCGAATTTGATAATTATATATTTTAGTAAATTAAATATTTTTGCGTCATCGGATTTTTGGTTTAACAAAACATGACATTTGAAATGTCACATTTATCTGTGGGTCATTATGACAGGCATCTTTAACTGTTTTCTGCACATCTAAAAGACAAATAATGACCCAATGACTTTCTTGGCAGGTTGTCATTTGTGAGAGCACTTTGTTTGACCTGATACGTACTGAACAAACTCATCATCTGAGTTGATGTTTACATTCAAGTCTGTCTGGTACTTTTATCAGTAAGGGGCTACATAACAAATACAAGAGAGCAAAACAATACAACGATACAGTGAGGCGGAAAGAGGAATCTTCAAAGCATTATTACAAACCTACACCCTCACACAGAAAATCTCCAACCTTTGATTTCTAAGTTTGGAGACATTTTTTCTGCAATAACAAAGACGGTGGTCTCTGTGCTCTTATGAGCAACTGTCAGCAGGTCATTAGTTTGGAACTTTTCAGATCCCTGTTGAGGTGAAAAACTGTAGAACAGTCACATGAATGCTTCTGCCGAAGCGAAAATGTCTGTTCATCATCTCCATTTTTACTTAGAGCCAGAGAGGACCATGGAAAAGCTGCAAGATCTACATTTCTTAGTGACTACAAGAAGAAAACAGGTATGGAGTAGAAATACATGCTTTCATGAGATGATCCATTACATTACATTACATGGGGTTTGTTTTTTCTGTGTTGCTACGACACATAGAGAGAGGGTGAGGACAGAGCACTGCCGCCACACACCTCCATGCTTCTTTTCGAACGCACACCTGCAACCACCACCTTTTTTCCTGCTTTCACTCGGAGTGAACGTGTGCGTTCATCCGCGGCTGCCTCTGTGTACAGTATGAGTGACTACATGTCTGTGTGAGTGCAACAGCGCAACAATTCTCTCGGCACATTTTTCTTACCTCAACAGAAGCGCCGACTACATTTCTCGCTGTCTCCTGCTGCTTTATTCATTTGCTGTCAGTCAGTTTCTTTGCGAATGCCCTGTGTGCAGGGATGCCTTTTCTCCCTCTTCTCCCTCTCAGTCACACGTTTGTGGATCTCTTAAGATTCCTCAAATATCACTTCCCTCGCTCTGCCTCTCTGTGGAGCTGGGGAGAAAATTGGCACAGACTGAATCCCTCCCTCTCTCTCTCTTTCTCCCTCCAGCCAAAGAGGAGATGAGGTGTGTTCTGCAGCAGAGCTTCTGTCCCTCTCATCTCTCCCCCTCTCTTTCTGCTCCCTGCCGCACTCTCTCACTCTTTCTCTTTCCCTGAGTCACAAGCCAAAAGGAAAACCACTTGCGTTAGTTATAGTGCTATTTTTTGTTGCTTTTGTGTTAAGTTTTCTCTGGCTCCTGATGCCATTTGAGTTTTTAATTGCTATGTTGACAGGCCTTGTGTTTTGTGGTGCTTACAAGAGAAAGCAATAATGAAAAGAACCATCAAAATATGTATACAGAAGGTCTGAAGAGAAAGTCTAAATTAACTCTGGGTTTTTTGCCTTTGTCTCATTTCTCTGATTCCAATAGTCTTAGTACATTTCCTACATCTCTATTGCTATTTCTGTTTTCCGATCTCTGCGTAATGCCACAGAGACTGTTGGTAGCAACTGGTGGTAATTTATGTATGATTGAATTATAATTCAATCCACTATACTGTAGGTGCAGACATTGAGAGGCTCAGACGTACTGCAGCATGTTCATATTTTCACCACAGATCACCACAGCTCCGTCAGGAATAACTTGTGATTAATTTGGTTATGCATTGAAAATAGAGAAGGCAGTCCAGTTTGACTACACTGTAAAGGAGGTGTAACTATACTCTGTGGATTGCTGCAGCAATACAGCAAGTCATATGATAAAGAGTATGAATGCATTGTATCTGTAAGTGATCCCCATGAGGAATATAAACTGGAAAAGACACTCCATACTTCAGGTAAAAGGTGTAAAGCATGTGGAGTCTGAAGTGGAGGCTTATGCATATAGCACCTACAGTCACAGCAGTGAATTACAAGTAGCACACATTTTCATTAAACCAGTAAACTGATGATGGGTCAGGTGGGCAGCATAGACTGCTCGACTGAAATGTTTTCACATTGATCCCTTAATCAGCTTGTAGTAAGTTTCCACATGACACTGACAGGTTCAAATCACAGAATTGTGGTTTGGGTCAGTTCTTTTTAAAGTTGCAACAATCAATAGTTTTATTTTAACTATAAAAAATATATAATTATAATACCACACACTGTAAAAACGTTTTTTTTACCGAAGCATAATTTTCCCACGACCATAATAATGTGTTAATTGATTGTAACCACGATGACAATGCTTATTTTAACCCCAAAACTGTTAGTTGACTCAACAAAACAAAGCAATTTTGCATAAAACATGTCTTTCAGTATTTTCTGTCTAATCTGAAGACCACAACTCTTAACCACTCAGCACGTTCTACACAGATGTAGGACATTACCACAAGAATAACTCTCTACCTGAAATAACAGACCATGTATTTCTGTGTTACCAGCACATTTATCGGTGCTAAATCTATGGATATTCTGTGAGAATCAGAGCTTTGGAACCAAAACAGTTTATTACAGAGTAACAGTTAGAGTGCAATATGAGAGTACATTTTCAGCAGCAGCGGCGCAGAAGGTATGTGGGGTATGAAATGGAACCCAAAACACGTACAAATATAAAATTGTTTCTGAAAATGTATTCAGTGGGGAAGTAAAATACTCAATTCTATTTGATATGAACATTAAACATCATGAAACATTCAGACAGTCTGAAACAACATGACATCCAGTATTTGCTGGACCTAATGGCTCTGGCAGTGGACAGAAAATATCCATGTCTTTGTTATTTTATGGCATTTAGCAGAGTTTATTAAATGAAGCATCTTGTGAGGAGTGAACAAAGGTGCACAGGAACACAGCCTCTGGTCGGCGATGAAGAATACGCCAGTATTGAGTATACATGTCCGTGTGTGTGTGTGTGTGTGTGTGTGTGTGAGAGAGCAAGGGAGAAACAGTCAGATTTGGCCTCTAATGGCTTTCCCCTTCATTTGCGTGATTCATTCAGGAGCCAGCACTCCAAAGCACCCACCCACAGGCCCTGCTGACTGAAAGGCAGCAAGGATAAGTGGTAGCTCGCTGAAAGGAAGGGGGTGAGAGGAGGTCGCCATAGCAACACTGGGGGGTCGATGCTTTTATTGGAGAAAGAAAAATCAGCGCTGCCTATCCTCCCATCTCTCACTCCTCACTCTTTCAAGTCTCCTCTCTCGCCCTGTCTCACCTTTCTTTTCCTCCGCGTTCAATTCATCTTCCATGAGCTGACGTCAGCTGCCAGAAGATGTGAAAATTCAAGTCATGTCTGGTGACGAATTCCTTCCTGGTTAGCACTTTCTCCTTGTAATGTTTTTTTTTTAAAGTTATGTCACAAAGTGTAAATTTACAAAGCGTCTCATATTTCAAGGATAAGAAGTAGAAGTAATATCATCCTTGCAGCAATGCTGACACACACACACACACACACACTGCTCTGACGCCATGTGCCATACATTTGAGAATGTGTTTCCAGCTTCCATTGAGTCAAAGTCTTGAGTCAAATCCAGTGAGATTACTAAAACATTCACAGCAAACAAGTCACACTGTCAAGTTAAGGAATGTGATATGATGCACACAA
The DNA here is from genome assembly GCF_022379125.1 of Scophthalmus maximus. Classification (NCBI taxonomy): domain Eukaryota; kingdom Metazoa; phylum Chordata; class Actinopteri; order Pleuronectiformes; family Scophthalmidae; genus Scophthalmus; species Scophthalmus maximus. The sequence continues at coordinate 15,677,978 of NC_061520.1, forward strand.
TCTCTTTAAACAGGTTGCGTAGTTTCAAAGTGTGAAGCGGAGAATCTGTTCACAGGTGGACCTTTGCCCAGCTGAGCCTGGGAATGCTCACGGACTCAAGGACAAGCCTCCCACATTGCAGCTAAATGTGTAAGTATGTGTTCACACTGCACATACACACAGGAGAGAGGAAATGATTGAGAATTTGCTGCCATGGTAACAAGCCCAGCAGTATCTCATGGCAACGAGCTGTTGATAAGTCCGCATTTCGTGGGAGGGTGAGGATGAAGATGAGGATGGAGGGAGTAGAGATACATTGAAGGGAAAGGAACACCAAGTGCCCCGTTTGGCACTGTAATCATACTTTTTTTTGTATAGTGCATTCATATATGCAGAGTGACATCATACTGTCCGTACAGTTTTAATGCTTTTTCTCATAATACCAGAGTCAAACGGAAAAGAAAAAGACAAATGGAGGCTCAATGTAAATATCCACTGCCAAGTTTACAACTTCATTTACTGCAGAGAGCGACTGCTAATCGTACCACTCCGTCACACCAGTTCCACTGCTGGGAAAAACCTGAAAAATTAAATGAACGTGTTGTATTTATTATGTTGTATTGTATTTTGTAGTATTTCATTTTAATACACAAGTCCAGATGGATGCATTTCATCAGCTTCATCCTGTCTCTCCAACAGAAGAGACAACACATAGACAACGTGACTAATGAGGACTAATCACAGTTTCCATGTGCCACATTTTTCTTATTAATTAGGTGTGTGTGTGTGTGCGTGTGTGTGTGTGTGTGTGTGTGTGTAAGGCAACAGGTCGGTGTGCCTCCACTGTTTCCCTGTACATGGTTGCCATGGTGACAGAGACAGAGGCAGTGAGTTTGTTTTGAGGTTAAAGAAGTTCAAAATAAAATGATCTCCACAGCATTAAAGAACAACGAGCACCTGAAGGTTGTGGTTATTTTGAAAAGCGTATGACATCACTGCGGAGGGAATTAAATTGACCCAGGAACACATTTTCGCTGATTCTTGCACGTCTTGTACAAAATGGATCTGGACCTATGATCTGGACACTACACACGGCTTGTTGTCTCCCTCTGGTGGTGAGATTTGATAGTGCACCAAACACTCTGCCCTTTCTCACAAAAACATCATAAATTATATAACTAAAAATAATTGCTAAACATTAACTCAGTTACTCCCTGCTTCAAACTGTATTCAACTAAGTTCTGCTGACATAAAATGTGAAACCAAAAAAGAGGCATTTCAAAGTGACTTTAATAATTGTTGGCCGGAAGAAGTTCTTGGAAAAAAAGTAAACCCCCAAGACATTGCCATTTTAGTAATGATGCAACTGTGGTGCAGCCAAATTAAAGAATCACAACATATAAACTTCTTGAATGAGCTGCAGGATGCAGAGGTTGGTGTTTTACAGATTGTGGTTATTGTTCAACTGTTTTTCACTGGAGATCACGAGTTTCTCCCTCTCGTATCGTATTTCAAAGTCACCAAAGTAATAATCTGCTTTGTATCATTTGTCTGTGTGTATGTGTGTGGTTCTTAAGACAGAGAGTGTTCTTACTTGCTACAGATTGGTGTCATCTATGAACATGGATATCCTCCATCTCACAGCTGGTGGATACAGCACCTGTTAGTACATGTGGGATCTGCGGATCGAGGACCTGGATTCCCAAATCAAACAGCAAGAAATGTGCATCACAGAAACCATGTAACAGCACCGAGGGGAAGAGTTTTCTACTAATATAAGAGCGCTTCTGTCGCTCTTTAGGAGGAAGAATCCTGATGGTGCTCCCATCGATGGCACCAGCAGCCACCCTCTCCTCTGGTTTGGTGAAATGATTCGCCCTGTGGAGGACGGTCATCATTTCCCCCCACAACATTGTGGACGGTCCCGCAAACCGTGGTGAGTGGCATGCCAAAGATGTCAGGAGGCTCCAAAGGCAAGAGTTTGTACTCAAGTTCATTCTTGGCAAGTTCAGGTCTATACTTTGCGTACTCGGTTTTGAGAAACATTTGTGAGCATGAAAGCATGCAGATGTTAACTTCTAGTCTGCTTCTAGCACATAGTACTGTTGTGGAGATACAGACAGTATATATCTTTTATTAATTAATCATTGCACAGCTTTATAATAAAATAAAAGCCAATTATATATAAAGTAATAATAGTGTGTTTGTGACTGTAGGGTTGTTAGATCTGTGCACAGGTTGGTTTTTCATATCCTCACACACGGGGTGGTGTCCTTGAAAAGAAGTCAACATGGGCAGTTCCCAGGTGTGAAGTAACTGCTGGACCTTGTCAGAGTTACAAAATATGTCCTATATAATAATCTTCCCACATGCATAACCCTTACAGTATACAGCTGTACATGCCATGCTTACATTTTACTTCTCCTTTCACCTGTTTTCTTGAGTGGTTTTGAATGTCATAGAAATGGTTCATGTATGTGAACAGGATTTGAGCGTCAGGATAACTGAATAGTAGGGAAAATTTATCATGAAGCACTTTTGTAGGACTTATTTCACAGCACATTGCGTCAGTTGTTGCAAATCCTCAGTCTTAAATTATTCACCTCCATAATTTGAAAATGCAACAAAAAATGCACAATGTTTGATTTTATTTTACTATGCAAACAATGTATTGCTGTTTGTGCCTGGTCCCAATTCATGCCTAGCATTACTCAAGTCCTACACAGATTCGGTTTTATCTTTAACTTACATTTTTTAGCACTTCTGTGCTTATATTTAAACATTCTCTCTCTAAATCTACTAATTATATTTTAACTTCTAACTTTTTGTAGATTAGAATTTGGAATTTCACAAATGGAGCATGAATGGCAGCGCTGAGTGCCCAACATTAAAAACTATCATTCATTGTCTGATAATGAAATTTTAGAGCGATGACACAGTTTAATACATTATTTAATTAATTTTACAATTCAAATCACGTAACAATCATCAACCCGCTGATCTACATCCAAGGACAGGAAAGTACAAACACACTTCCTTCGATGTAAATGACACTCTGACTGATTCAATGTAAGGGTGATAAGGCATGTGGCAGAGAACTTAAGAACAACTGAGTAAACATCACAATCAAACGACATGTGAATGGAAAGTTGTTGGTAACTGTAGTGTAATTCCCTTACGCCATGAAGAATGGTCACTGACTAACAATTTTTTTACAAACATTGTTCTGTCAACTGTAATAACCTTGAAAAGAACTAATTTAATCGTATCATATCATTATCATTATCATAAGGTCACATGAAGGTTATCAGTCCTGACCAAATACATGAATGCGTTTGACTTATCATTTTGCCTGAGTAGTCAAACCTCACCAAACACAGTTGATAGATACTGCAGATATGCAGAGGACCTGAGCAGTATAAAAGCGTCCGCTCAGCCGCAGATCATTGTACAGAGGCAACATGGGCAAGCTACTCATCTGCGTTGGTAAGCTGAGTTCCTCGCTCGCAGACTCTTTTCGAACTTTGTTACAACACAATTGAACTTAATTTCATCTTGTGCATGATGCATCGATTCTCATTCTGTCTCCTTCTTCCTGCAGGACTGGCTCTCCTGCTGCACGTGCAGCTTGGTAATTATCCACTCAGTGTTGCTATGATATGTGTAAATGTATGTAAGTTGGTAACATAATGTAACAGCGTGTTCTGTGTGCTGCAGGATCATCCTACATCCTCTCCTGTTATTTCACTAACTGGGGACAGTACCGTCCCGGAGCAGGCAAGTTTTTCCCCACCAACGTCGACCCATGTCTCTGTGACCACCTCATCTATGCCTTTGCCGGAATGGACAGCAACATGATCAAGACCTACGAGTGGGATGATGAGAAACTTTACGGACAGTTCCAGGCCCTGAAGAACCAGTTAGTACACGCAAATGCTCATTGTGATACAGTGACACATGGAAAAACACATTACAGTACTTAGAAGTGTGAGAGTTTAAAGTGGATGTGGTTGCTGCTTGCAGGAACAGCAACCTGAAGACTCTGCTGGCCATTGGAGGATGGAACTTTGGTACTCAGAAGTAAGTAGCAATTACTTGAGAATCAATATCCTCACCAAGAGGAACCGGTAACATGGGTAAGAGCGCCTTTCTGACTGTCTTCCTGACTTTCCCCAGGTTCACAGCTATGGTTTCCTCTGCTGCCAATCGTCAGACCTTCATCAACAGCGTGATCAAATTCCTGCGTCAGTATCAGTTTGATGGTCTGGATATCGACTGGGAGTACCCTGGCTCTCGTGGCTCCCCACCTCAGGATAAGGAGCGTTACACTGTGCTGGTCCAGGTCAGGAATATTGATTATGAATTTATGAATTAGGTTTGTAAGCCAATGTTACTGTGGTGGCACTAGTAAACCTGTCACTAGTAAACCTTCACATGACATTGTAACATGCGGAGGAAATCCTGTAGTAATGGTTATCTCTCAAAAGTATGTTCATGAAATGTCATTAAAATAAAGATTATATTTTACTTAACTACTACTACAAAATTAGTCCAGTTTTACCCATCAGTCTTTGTCTTTCTCACAAACTGAGAATTTAGGAAATAACAAAAAGTGTAAACCATAAGCCTTTGCTCCATGAAATCAATTTTCCTCACTTACAAATCTCCATTATTATCAAATCCTTATGTTTCTGCAACTTTCCTCTAAACTACTTGAACTGTCTGTCGGACTGCTGACCATGATTGACCCAAACATCTCTGTCCTCAGCATCAGTGTAGATATGTTCAGTTGATCTCAGCCACACCAGTAAATAATGGCAACAGTCTTTTAGAGCGCAACATTTCAATCTGCAGCTGGACATACCTATACTTAACTCTAACTTTATTTCCTCACCCACCTAAAGGAACTAATGAGCGCCTTCGAGGCAGAGGGCAAGAAGACCAACCGCCCCCGCCTGATGCTGACTGCTGCCGTCTCTGCTGGAAAGGGAACCATTGACTCTGGATACCAGATTGCCCAGATCGGCGCGTAAGTGCATGTGCATACACATTCAAACACCACACACCTTCACATTTGTTATACAGGTCACTAAACATTAATCATTATGTGTGTTTACCAGTGTGCTGGACTACTTCCACGTCATGACCTATGACTTCCATGGTTCTTGGGAGCACAACGTTGGAGAGAACAGCCCTCTGTTCAAGGGTCCCGCTGACCAGGGATCCCTGATCTACTTCAATGTGGTGAGTGAAGGGATCGTCATGATTCTGCATTAGAATTTTCTCCTGCTGTAAATTATTAAAAAGGAAATTAATGTACAGTCATTCGCGCTGGTCTGTACTCTTTTAATGAATAGGACTATGCCATGAACTACTGGAAGAGCAACGGTGTCCCAGCTGAGAAGCTGCTGGTTGGTTTCCCCACCTATGGCCACACCTTCCGCCTGGCTTCCTCAAACACAGCTGTGGGAGCTCCCGCCAGTGGACCTGGAGCTGCTGGACCTTTCACTCGACAGGCTGGCTTCTGGGCCTACTATGAGGTAGGTGCTTCTTTTTCTGACTCTGTGGGTGCATCCATATGTAAGACAGGCCAACATATGCATATGTCTTCTGTAGATCCTTAACTTGAATTTTCTCTTTGCTGCCAGATCTGCACTTTCCTGAAGCAGGGAGCCACCCAGGCTTGGGACAGCACCCAGGATGTGCCATATGCGTACAACCAGGGAACCTGGGTTGGATATGACAATGTGAAGAGCTTCCAAACTAAGGTTGGAAGTTCAATGTCATTATTCAGATTAATTTCTCCAACTCTTGTGTTTTTAGTTATAGTAAACACTTGGTTTAACCTCTCATCCACTCTACAGATTCAGTGGTTGAAGCAGAGCGGTTTCGGCGGAGCCATGGTGTGGAGTCTGGATCTGGATGACTTCAGTGGCACTTTCTGTGGCCAGGGAAGATACCCTCTGATCAATACCCTGAAGAGTGGACTGGGAACTGGAGCTAGTACGTATGAACCACATATCCTCCTGTTATGAGCATAATGACAATGTTTCCATTTTGGACCGTCTTTCATTTCTCTCCTCAGGTTGCAGTTCTCGTCAGGACCCCCTGCCTCCAGTCACACCAGCCCCTCAGCCCCAGCCTGGTGGTGGCGGCAGCAGTGGCGGCAGCAGCAGTGGTGGCAGCAGCAGTGGCACAGGATCAGGCTTCTGTGCCGGAAAGTCTAATGGACTCTACCCAGACCCAACCAACAAGAACCACTTTTATGAATGCAGCCAGGGAAAAACCTACAACCAGCACTGTGCTACTGGGCTGGTGTTCGATATCAGCTGCAAGTGCTGCAACTGGGCTTAAATGATCCAGGGTAGAACTTCATACTGGTTGTTCTTTAGTTAGGATCTGGGTCAACAATCCAATAAAGGCCCATTGAAGAGCAGCTGTGTTACACCTGTCATTGATCAAATCTAAATAAAGATGGCATTCAAAGCGACTAAGAGACTGCTTTTATAGAGTTGCAAGCAAGAAGTAAATACAACCCCTGGGTTACAGGCTCTAAGAATGAGCCCATTCTTCAAATGCTCATTTTTTATTTAATTTCTTGAACATAAAGTTAGAAATAAATGAAACAGTTATGTGGTCATGCAAGTTTAGGTGCGCTGCAAAGGCGGTACTACTTAGTAAGCCACTCTTTGGAAGATTTCACAACTTGCAAACACTTTTCGTTGCTACTTCTAGCAATCTTTCTATTCTTGATTAGGACTTTTCACTCACTCTTACTGCTTCAGTGGTCACAGCAGATCAAACCATGGCACAACTTGGCATAAAATCTTTGAAACATAGAAGTTGAAGAGCACAGACAACAGACGACTGATTATTTCTGCAATACATTTACAGATAATATCGGCAACAGAAGAGTATTTATTTCCATTAAAATACATGTGCACATTGCTACTTTGGATGAAATATATTTCCTTATGAATTCTATAATTTGTTGGTATGAATACTCTGTGTGCCCCCCTCTGTATTACCCAGGGGCTGTATCAAATAGAATGAGATGGATTCAATTAAAAGAGAAGATTTAAAAAGCAAACTAGAATTACCAGATATGCTGGCTCTTCGAGTCTGCTGACGATGAATGCATGGAAAGGTTTTTCCAAATCCTGCTGAGACATATGTCCTTTAATCCTTGATATATTCTTTAGGTGATAGTAGGCTGACTTAATAATTGTTTTAATGTGGCTGTTGAAGTTCAGGTCCATGACCACTGGAAGAATTCTGGCTTGGTTTGGGATCTTTGAACCTGTGTAAACATTGTAAAAATGCACTGAAAAGCCTTTTTTATCTTTTGCATGTGACATTGGTTCTGAGAAGTTTAACAGAAACTTTTGAGTTTGTAATACCTTTATTGAGGGCTATATGGGTGACTACAGTTAAAAAGTAAATTAAATGCTGTTCAGACTCTCACATACTGCAGGCCATTAATCACAAAGAAAGACAATCTGTGAAGGTACATCATGAAAAAAATGCCAATCTTCAAACCAATAGATGATTATGATGAGGTAGTTGTCCTGAAACCAACAATCAATAACTGTCATGTTACATTTGCTTATCGTTTGTTGACAGTGTTCTCCTCAGGCGGCAGGCTTCTATTGAGTAGCGTTCCCCTCGGTGGATGTCCATGTAAGGATGCCAATCCTCAGTGGGATACAGCAATGACTTCAATCGCTGTGGAAATTTGAAATCATCCTGAATATGGGTACACACTTAGTAGTCGCACTGCCTGAAATTTACAGTAGAAAATTCTCAGCCTGCTTTAAATACTTCCTGTTATAAAAGACAACAAACACACCTTCCAGAGGCTTCCCTCAGCTTTATACAGGTTATACCCAAAGACAACAGGGATCCAGATAAGGATGAACGCAACCATGCACCAATACAGAGTCATTCCCCAGGCTGGGTACTGGACATCGCCATTGGTGAAGGAAGGGCTTGTCAAAGACCAGAACAAGATCACCTAGACAACAGAACAAATGGTAATCAAATTCATACAGGTGTTTATGGTCTTGACAACATTAATTTTACTCCAATATAGTTTCCCATATTATTCCATCCATCCATTATCTTTACCGCTTTATCCTTTTAGGGTCACGGGTGTGCGTGCTGGAGCAAAACCCAGCTGACATTGGGTGATTGGCGGGATACACCCTGCACAGGTCGACAATCTATCACAGGACCAACAAACAGACAAACAACCATTCACGCTCACATTCACATGGTCAATTTAGAGTCTCCAATTAACATCATCCCAATCTGCATGTCTTTGGGCTGTGGGAGGAAACCGACGTACCTGGAGAGAACCCACACAGACACGGGGAATCATGCAAACTCTGATGTCCGTAACTGGACTCGAACCAGGAACCTTATTGCTGTTAGGCAACAGTGCTAAAATAAAACATACTTCCCTTACATTGGTATAAAGCTTACAAAATCGTCCTCATGAACTGGAAAATTTAAGTAAAAATGGTGGAACCTTTACAACAATTAAAATAGAAAGAGCAAACTTGAAGTTATACTGACCACGACGATGAAGGGGGTGATGAATAACCAACATGTTTTCCACCACAGCCAGAAGCAGACGCTCTTCTTCCCAATCATCATTTCAATGTCCTTAATAAGACAGTTAGCCCCTGTAATGTATGAGAAATACATGCATCAGTCAAGCACTTAGTCAACTGCTAGTGAAGGTCTTAACAATGTAATTTTTATTATGACATATATGACTGTTATTGTAATGACAAATGTACTTCATTACAATAAAGCATGGGTTCTGTAGCTCACTTTGAGTCAGTCTCACACACACACTGTGCTGCCGACATATTTGCTCACTAACACACCAAATCCAAGATGAATGCTTGGATTTCTACTATCCTTTGCAATTTGAATAAAATTAGGTAAATTAGGTGCTCAGAATATGTAATTCTTAACCACCTAGCAAATTATTTCTAACGTGGGTAGTAGTTGATGCCAAAGCTAACAATTTAGCACACAAGCTAGTTGTAGACCTATGCACATACTGTACACTGTAAAAATACAACCAAGCCAATGGAACTACTGAATGAAACCTAGTAAAGTTTTAAGCAAATGTCACCTACAAATAATAATATAATATTTACCATAAACGTAACAGAAACCAATGATCTCCATGAGACACAGGCACAGCAGCACCCAGCTGCCGGCCAACTGGTCGAGTAGGTTTACCCAGTATATTCCTGCCTATCTCACACACAGACACACACACACACACACACACACACCCACCCACACACACACACACACACACACACACACACACACACACACACACAAAGACAGGTACTGTAAGTAAGCAGGGCAATAATATCAGACAGTATTAATACAGTCACTGGCAGATCTACTTTACCCTGGTCACACATGGCAGGCCCAAGAGGAAGACTACGACACATGTCCCTATATTCACATAGGCACGTTTGGATCTGAGGCTTTCAGGGAAGGCATCACATAAGTTGGTGATGAGCACCTCTAACGACAAACAGGAAAGAAGATAATCAATGAGTCAACTGCGTGAGGCAAGACAGCAGAGCCACTCCACTGGTAAATGGTGGTCTCACCTATCATTGTAAACTGAGAGTCCAGGCCAACCATGAAAATCATTGAAAAGAAGAGGACAGACCACAGTGGGGCAACGGGAAGTTTAGCCAGAGCATCTGGATATGCAATGAATGCCAGGCCAAACCCTGCACAAAGACAGAAAAAACAAATATCAGAAAACATACAATGGCCTGTTGACATTTTTCAATAACAATAAGTGGTATTATGGGTATCTGACCTTCCTTCACCAAGTGTTCAACAGGCTTGTCATTGATAAGAGACATGTGACCCAAAATAGAAAAGATGGCGAAGCCTGCAAAGATACTGGAACCTAGGAGAAATTGAAAAAGTGAGGTAGACACATATAGGATTTATCCGACATGCCCCCGGCTTTCTGTTTGAAATGGCAGCTTTTAAACCTTTTCCTAGAGGCTGTTATCTAGCTACAGAAAATGTAATCACCGGCTAAGGATGGCTCTTTCCAGTAGACTGACTAGACTGTTGTTAGCCACATTGTCTTTTTGGATACTATCACTTTGGGTTGCCTTAGTGAGAAATCTTCAAAATCTTTACACAGTTAATATTCACGGAATATTTCCATATTACATATAATATGTACTGTCATATCTTATGATTTTAGTAGTGCTTCAAGTGAAATGTTGTTTTCCTACCATGGTTAATGAACGGTACAACAATTGAGTCCGGGACCATGTTGTTGTGGAAATTGTTATAGGAAGCAAGAGTTGTAATTCCACCCGTACAAAGGGACAAGGAAAAAAAAGTCTGAGTAGCTGCATCCTTCCAGACCTACAACACAAATTATTCCGTAAGCACATACTTCACCAAAATATGCCTGATGTTTTAATGTTGTACATTGTGATTGTTGTTTTATTCTTTACCTGTTGATCAGTCAGTTTAGTGAAATTGGACTGTGAGCCAATGTAGAACTCTATTCCGTTCATAGCTCCTTCTAGTGTCGTGCCTCTGATCAGCAGGATCAAAATCAACACATAAGGTACTGTTGCTGTCAAATATACAACCTGGAGAGACAAAGGTCCACAAAAAGATGTCAGTAACATCTCTCACAGTATTGAGAGCTGTTAATTTGTCACAATGCAATAAGCAACATATTGTGTAGGTACCATGTTACCGCTGCTTTACAAAATGAATGTATGAATTATGGCATGTATGTTCCTAGACTTCACTGATTTTTACAAACTCTTGAAAAAGACATGATACAAGGTGGTTGATGACTTACTTTTCCTGACGACTTGATGCCTCTGATTAGCGCTGCAGCAACGAGTATGGAGCTCAGGAGCAGACACAGAGCCAAATGCCAGACTACCGGTCCTGTTTCATCCAGACCACTGGATCTCTGCAGAACCACGCGACTGAGGAAGAGAGACATCTGACTGTAATGACATAACAGCATGACAATGTATTTGTGCTTGTTTGCACGAGTCTGTTGATTCTTACTCCCAGTACTGTTCACTCGGACTCTGCACTGGATCTGTGATCACGTCAGTTTCAGGACAAGTGATGTTTTCCTGAGTCCAGTTGGCCACTAGAACACCACTCACATTACAGGACACTAGAAAAAGGAAAGAGGGCCAGTGAACAACTTGCTTAAAAGGGAAATATGATGGGTGTATACAACCATATAATCCTAAGCAGTGTTGACAGTACCGATACATGGCTTTATTTTGCTTGATACTGATCAAAGACAATAAACTTGCACTTTGAGCATAATCTGGATACAGTATTTTTCATCTGTATTATGCCATTTCAGGTTAGTTTAGTTCAGTTCAACCTAAAAATGGACTCAAAGTCAAGAATCAGCATTCACCAAACAGCAGATTTGATTGAATTCTTCCCAAGAACAGGAGTTGAAAACAGTACCTCTAGGTGTGCTGCTGCAGTTACTGTCAGCCCAGCTGAAGCAGCTTGACCACGGCAAAGGAGACTGGAAGGATGCGAACATGTAGTACAGGCCGTAGGCGATGATGACGTTATAGTAAATTACCACAAATGCATTCATCACAATGACGGAGAATCCAACACCTGGAGAAGAAAACTGATTATAATGTAATATGAAATGTTTTCTTTTTATCTAGTAGTTGAAACTAGTGATCCCACAACCTGCAAACACCTTTAACAGGCAGACAGTTTGTAAAATATTCATCTAAAAAGAGATGAATAAATGAGTGTAGGGCCCGCAAGAGAATTTCATCTGATCTTGCTCATGACAGCAATTAATTTGCCTCATCAAAGAGAAGCAATTCCAGGTTTATTTCCTACAATATCCCACCCTTCTCTGTCATTTTAATAAACTAAAGATTTGACATTTTTTATGAAGATTAAAAAAAATACTGGACAGATTTAGATTTTACTTCTGACCTAACAGTTCAATAGGATTTTAATGTTTACCAAAGTTAAATGTAAGATATTAAAAATCATTTAAAATCTTGGTCTTTGGCATTAGAGTCCTTAGGGGCATTTGTGTCATGCTTACCCTGCAGCATCGGCAATGCTTTCCATATGTTGATTGGGCCTTGGCTGCAGAACTGACCAATGGCGTTTTCCAGCAGGAAAATGGGGATTCCGCACAAAACCAATAGCAGGAAATAAGGAATCAGAAAGGCACCTGCTCACAGGGATAAAAGTACATTTTCATTCATTCATTCTTACAACAGTGATAGCTAAAGAGATTTATTAATTCCAAATAATTACCTCCTCCGTTCTTATAGGTTATATATGGAAATCTCCAGATATTTCCCAGGCCAATAGCATAGCCAATTAATGTGAGGGTGTATTCTGTCTTGTTGGTCCAGTTTCCACGCACAGGATTCTCATCACCATCACCATCATGACAATCCTGCTCAAAAAGGAATTTTATTTGTAAGATAACTTACCATATCTTACACCCGGTGATTAAGTTAAATAAGGAATTGTAATTTTCTATTGTTTATGAAAAGCTCTCAGTGATGGCTTGAGGAGCCCTCACTACACTAGTTCACAGTGACAAGGACTGAATGTATATGTTCACTTACAGCTACAGTGTGTAATATTTAGAAGAACTTATTATATTATCCATAACTATGTGTTCATTTATGTATAATCATCTGCAACAAAGAACCAATGTTTTTTCATCATCTTTGTATGAATTACATATAGCTACTTTAGGTGGACCCGACCTGTGTGTAAGTCGCAATGTTTGCTATGTCCTGTTGACTACGGTTGGACAAAACAGTCCAGAAAGCGCCGCATTCACGTTGAATCTCCAGTGCTGCCGGAAACCGAAAAGGAATTAGCGGTGTGCCACCATAAAGTGTCCCTGTCGGGTTCTCAGTTGGTAGTGGTTTGCAACTTCACCACCAGATGCCCCCAGAAAAGTACAAAAATTACACACTGGGGCTTTACAGGGTTTTTTTCCGATTGCTTAACGACGGTGGGTACAAATGGAGCCACGTGCAAAACTCGTGGACACGTGGACCAAGCTCTAGTTCGTTTTCCATTGCTTGAACACAGTTTTCAGTGTGTGTTCTGAGTGACAGTGTGTGTTGTCTCCATGAGGATTGTTCAAAGTGCTGTGTTGCACTGAGCCTGTTTTGAGATGTGTGTGAAGAGTTGTTTGGAATGACTTTTGCAGGTAAACTTTTTAGCTGAGGTGACTGTCGGTAATGCAGACTGTGGTTAGAGTTTTGCCTCAGTTGTGACCACCGTCGTTTAACAATTGAAAAAAAATGTGAACATCAGCTGGGTGAGCAAGATATGTACAGTATATATGTGTAAATGTGTTTGCGGTGTTGAGTGGTTTTACTTGCGGTGCAACATTGAGTGTTTTGCCCTGAAGGGATGTTCTTCACACACAAATGTCCATAGAATCAGTGAATCAAGTTTAATAAATGGTCTATAAATAGTCTGCAGCACAGAGTTAGTTTTGTTGTTTATATATGTTTGTTGTAATTTAACCATCAGTGCAAACCTAAAGCCAGGCCATCACGTCTGTCAACGACTGATAACATTTTTAACACTGAAAAATGACTTCATAACCCTTTAACATAAAACACGAATAACACAGCTGTCTGCATTATAGTCGGCTGCTGTCCACCTGATCGGAAAGAATGGCAGGGTCCTGGGACTTTGAGAAACATTTCCACATGTTGTTTGATCCTCTGATGTCCTGTGAAAAAGAAATAAAAAACGTGTCTCAGATCATAGCAACAAAACTGGATTTCTGTCGATGTCTCCTGTGAGAGAGACAGGCTTGCTCATCCGCCCCATTGACTGTATGATCAAGACTTTCAAATACAATGTAGTGACGTTTCTCAAATTTTCCTGGTTCCATTAAACATCACTGGTGACTGACTGCAGACTAGAATCTTACAATGCTTGAGTCCATGAGTTGTCAAAGAATATAATGTCCAGAAGTCTGTTGAGTTTGCAGAAAGGTCTTGTGGTTTATTTGGTATAACAATAAGTAAAAGAAAACTGACTTCAAATACTCAAAACAAACAAAAGAGCAGACTGTGGGCTAAGCCATTGTAGAAAATCTTTTTGCTGTGAACTTGGCCACACCTGGCATTCTGCTCAACCCCATTATGAGCACACAGGCACTCAAAACCTGTAGAGGATGCCAAAAACAAGCATTGCACACACAAATAATATTGAACAGAATATGGCTTCTACATACAAGTTTCCACAGACATGCATCAACGTCACTTTGAACGCCTTGTTATCGAGATAAGATATTAACAGTTTATTGCCTGCTGGCTTCTCCTTAGCAACTTAATGTTGTGTTGTTAAAAATTTAAAAGGCTTGGCTTAATCTTCAATGATTTGAATTGAAAAGTTATATTTCTCTTATTAATGAAATTGTGAACTAAAAGAAACAAGCACATACAACCTACTTGACAAACAGATATCTAGTAAAACACACTGAAATATATCAGTTACTGAATGTTTACAACTTATTAATTCAACATACATAACGCATATAAAGCACTAACCTTGCAAAAGACAGAATAGAACTGGGAGACAGGTTTCCTCAATGCAGCCTTAATTCTTAGAAAATGCCACTAAAAGTGTGCAAAGACTTCTTTGTTACAACCACACCCCTTGATCACATGGTTAACCTGTCTGGTAAAACATTTTTTAAGGTAAAGACCTCAGTAAAGTTCTCAGTTTGTTCAATGATGTAAGACACTGACAATATATTTCATGGGAGCTGCAATAACAAAGTGATGAACATAAAAACATTCGACAACATTTATGCAGAGAAATCCAATTCTCCAGCTTATAAAATTAGCTAAACTTTTATAATGCTCCCCTCCCCCAAAACACACCCACACACCCACACAAAAACACACAGACACAGTGTTGTTTGCTCCGAGCTCCGAACGGATCAAACAGCATTTCTCTCTATATTAACATATGTACATATACTGTACTGAAAATCCCATTGTAAATATTAACTGTTACACCTGGATACTAATTCCCAGAGCCGCCTCTCATATAAGTATATGAACATCTTTTTGGACTTGGAGATTTTATATGCCATTGTTCTTTTATGAAGGACAAAAAAATGGCATAAGTGTAAATAAATAAATACATGCACAGATAAATGATTACTGTAAATACATAAAGAGATGATGAAATAAATACAATTTGGGATAAAAACTGACTATTTCTGTATTTCTACATTTATTCTAAATTTTTCTACACAATTTATTCATGTATTTCTGTGCCATATGTTAATTAGGTAGGCAGGCTTAAATCGGTCTGAAGCCAAATTGGTTACAGCAGTGTAGTCATTGAATCTTCTACTTAAAAAAAAACAACAACAACAAACAATACATTTGTAATGTCATTCTGTTATCACCAATTTTTCTGGACCCCTGACTAAGAATAACAGTCAGATACAAAACTTTGCGTAATACCTGGAATACCCATGGGATATGGCAATTATGACATCTTAAAATGTAACGATTTTGCCCGTTTAATCCATATTGTATTTCTTCTTAACTTAAAAAAATACACCACAAACCAGAGAACCAGAAAGAAGTTATTTATTATTTAGAATCAGAGGTGAGGAACAGAGAAGTAAACTAATGAATAAGAAAATGTACTGCAGAGAAGAATGATGACTGAAACAGAAATCGTTTCTATTGATAGAACATTAAACAAATGAAGCCCCCATGGATCACTGACTTTTTAAACAACTTTTAAAACAACCTATATATCGCTTATATGCTACCTGACCTGCGGGTAATGTAAGCCTGGCAAATGAAGAAGGGTCAAAGAGACCCAGATATTTTCCCCTGGTAACCAAACCTCAGCTCAAACAAAAGATAATGGAAACATTTGAAAGTTGTATTATAAGTATAAGTATTATATATATATATATAAAAGGACGAAGACTACAATACATATATAATCTGCGATTGGTTTTGCACTTAAGTTCCAGTGGCAGTTTAAACTTTCTGTACAGGGTTTTCACAAATGACTCTGCTCCACCAAAGAGAACAAGGTATTATAACATACAGTAAGACACATCAGAGCCATGAGCTAGAGATCACATTTACATTCACTTCCTGTTTGTTTTCACGGTTCCTCATGGGGCAGCAGCGCTCCTCTGAGTAACGTTCTCCTCGATGGACATCCAGGTAGGGGTGCCAATCTTTAGAGGGAGAACATGATGTCTTCAGACGCTGTAGAAAGTAAGAGATTAGGGATTATTGAGCATTTTTATTTTCTATAGTTTAACCCTCTTGGCCTCTATGGAAATGATCTGATACAGAGCAACATTGAAATGCTTGGATCAAAACACACACAAACACACACACACACACACACACACACACACACACACACACACACACACACACACACACCTTCCAGGGGCTCCCCTGAGCTTTCATGAGCTTATACACAGCGACGACAGGGATCCAGAGTAGGATGAATACAACCATGCACCAGCCCAGAGCCAAGCCCCAGACTGGGAACTGGACTCCTCCATAGAAAGGTGGTTTGAATGTCATCAGAGACCAGACTAGGATCACCTAGGGAGTAGAGTCAGACAGTTGCATTAAATTAAACCTCAACAGAACTGACTATAGTGTCACATCCAGCCACATTTCTCTACTTTTTATGAGGCTTTTAAGGGAGAGCTGTGCAAATAATTCTTGATTAAATACCTGTCATTGCAATCTACAGATGCACAGAGATAGTTAAAACAGATGCATCTGAACAAGTCATGATTACTGAGTGAATATTTTCCTTTTGTGCCAGGTTGTACTCACCACTATGATGCTCGGACTGATGAAAAACCAACACACTCTCCACCACAGCCAGAAAGCAAAACTCTTACTTCCAAGCATCATCTCAATGTCTTTAATAAACCGGTTCCCTCCTGTAAAGCATGAGAACACAGTCTTGGATTAAGGCTGTCTTTGTCACATATTTGATGCACACATCTCCGATTACGATAATTACCGTATATGTAACAGATACCAATGATCTCCAAGAGGGCCAAAACAAGAAGCACCCAGCTGGCAACAAACTGGTCGACTAGTGTCACCCAGTATATTCCTGCCTATCTCAAACACACAGACAGAGCAGATCAGCCAAACCTATGTCAGACACGAGTCACACAAATGTACACTGAGGCAGTTAAACTTACCTGTGTAACACATGGGAGGCCAAGGAGATAGACAATGGCACAGGCCGATGTGGTCAATAAGGCACGTTTGTGTTTGAAGATTTTAGGGAAGGCATCCAACAGGCAGGTGACGATCACTTCTAAATGACAAAACGAGATGTGAACATACATGGTGTTAGTTTGCACCCAAACAGCAGTGTTCTGAATGTTGTTCGAATAAAACAGTAAATGGCAGCATAACATCCCACCTATTCCTGCAAACTGAGAGTCCAGACCTACGGTCAGGAGCATGAAGAAGAACAACACGGACCACAGAGGGGATATGGGAAGCTTAGACATCGCATCTGGATATGCAATGAATGCCAGGCCAAACCCTGCATGAAGACAAAGAAACAAAACGTCAGAGGCCACTTCTAGACTCTATACATTTAAACTGATTGGTGTCCATGCGGTGTGTTTGTCCGACCTTCCTTTACGACCTGTCCGACGGGCATTTGGTAGATGTGAGCCATGTGACCCAAAATTGAAAATATGGCAAAGCCTGCTAACACGCTGGTGCCTGGGAGAGATGAAAAAAGAGGATTCGATAAGATAAAATCTTTAAGATAATATATTTGAAGTCATATATCATAACAGGAGGATAGAATACGTATCCTTATTTGAAATGAGCTACATGTCAGAGACAATAAAGTCCAACATCCTGCTCTGGACAGTTTGCCTGCTACTGTGCATGCAGGCGTAAAGACATAAAAATATACTGTACTTCCTTTAAACTATATATGCTCCCACCTGCATTGGTCAGTGTCACTACAAATGCGTCCTTGAACATGTTGTTGTGGAAACTATTATAGGAAGCAAGAGTCATGACTCCACCCCAGCCAATAGAGAGAGAGTAGAAGGTCTGAGTCGCTGCATCTTTCCAAATCTAAAAAACACAAAGTCATGTTTTGAATCAAAATAAAAAAAATTAAAAGTAGGACTGCTGTCATGTGTTGTATTTTAAAGAAAAAAGAGTTGAATAAATAGTTGGGATCCCACCTGAGCTTCATACAGTTTGGTCAGATTGGATTGTGAGCCAATGTAGAACTGTATTCCGTCTCCAGCTCCCTCTAGTGTGACACCTCTGATCAGCAGGATCAAAATCACCACATAGGGAAATGTAGCTGTGAAATATACAACCTAGACAGGGAAAAAACTGTTTCAAACATAATGTAAAATGTAAAACTTATAAGGCCATATACATTTAAATGTGAGTGGCAATTAGCCTGTTGCTTTGCCTCTTAATACTCTGTATTAACAAATATTCATATAGATTTTCCAATTTAAAGCCTGAGTCTGTCTGTCCGTCTGTACACTGTGGATAAAGACACAAAGTGGTTGATGACTTACTTTTCCTGACGACTTGATGCCTCGGATTAGCGCTGCAGCAACGAGTATGGAGCTCAGCAGCAGACACAGAGCCAAATGCCAGACCACTGGTCCTGTTTCATCCAGACCACTGGATCTCTGCAAAGCCACACGACTGAGGAAGAGAGACATCTGACTGTAATGACATCACAGCATGACATGTATTTGTGCTTGTTTGCACGAGTCTGTTGATTCTTACTCCCAGTACTGTTCACTCGGACTCTGCACTGGATCTGTGATCACGTCAGTTTCCGGACAAGTGATGTTATACTGAGTCCAGTTGGCCACTAGAACACCACTCACATTACAGGACACTAGAAAAAGGAAAGAGGACCAGTTAGCTTAAAATAGTATGTAGTGAATATGTAAACCCTAATGTCCCAGGACACAACAATCACAGGTTTGATATGAAGCTGCTTTAAACTGTTTCTGAACTGCAGTTCCATGCTTTTCACACACTTGGTAATATTTCATTCACATCTCATTAAATCATTATTTCATTCATGTCACCACCACCCAATGACAATAGCAAATCATCAGAAGAGGAGTTGAAAACAGTACCTCTTGGTGTGCTGCTGCAGTTACTGTCAGCCCAGCTGAGGCAGCTAGACCACGGCAAAGGAGACTGGAAGGATGCGAACATGTAGTACAGGCTGTAGGCGATGATGACGTTATAGTAAATTGATACTATTAGAGTCACCAGAACCATGGCAATACCAACACCTGCAAAGGTAGAGAGGGGTTTTAAGGAACATCTTCAGCAAAGAAAGTTCTTATGAAAAAGCCTCTTTAAAATATCTTACAGTTATCTATGTAGAAGAAGGTTTCCTTCAATCTAACTTTTAGTTTAAGTGATGGTTTGCTACACACTTTAACTTTTAGTTAGTTTTAATTGTGAGCAGCTGGTGTCTTAACTTCAACTCACTAGAACCTTCAGAGTTTAGTGTGCAACTGGAAACAATTAATTATAATTAACTCCATGTTAATGTTCCATGTATGATCTGGGATGAATCTTTCTTTAGGGGTAAATTTCGTTTGTTTTGAACATTCTGTATCTTGGTAGCCACAGTAATAGCTGCAGCTCTGTCTACAACTGGAAACACGACAAAGACTTAAATCCAAATAGTTCAAAAGTCAAGAGTCATAAAAGACCTGACTTTTGGTTTGCGTAGTTGACCATTAACCAACATTAAACCCCTCATGTTTAACATCTTCATCTTCAAAAGGTTCCTGACTGATGTTTGACAAAAGATCACAAGCAGTCTCACCCTGCAGTATAGGCACTGCTCTCCAAATGTTAATGGGACCTTGGCTGCAGAATTGACCGAAGGCACTTTCCAGAAAGAAAAGAGGAATTCCAGTCACCACCAACATCACAAAATAGGGGATGAGAAAGGCACCTGTTGAAAAGGGAGGGCAGCATAATAAGAAAAACTTAACTTATCTTATATATGATTACAGCAATATTATCAAATGGGATTAGACATTAAATAACTATATACCCCCTCCATTCTTGTAGGCCAAATATGGAAATCTCCAGATATTGCCCAGTCCAACAGCATAGCCGATTGTGGAGAGGATATACTCCCTCTTGCTGGCCCAGTTCCCACGCTCCGTGTTCTCATCCCCATCATCCACATGTGGATCCTGTTCAATGAAAAGCACAAAAAAGGTAAAAGCAGTACAATAGTTGGAACTTCTCTAGAAAAAAAGGCAGAAAAAAAGGGAGAAAAAATAATATTTCCTATTGATCACACCTTCAAAATACACTGATACCATGGGAAAAATGTAATTATTGACACAGTCTTGTCACATTAAGACTGGATCCTGCTTGTGTCAGTAAGTGAACCGACATGTCATTGAGGTATTTAACCAACAGTGGCCCCTCATAGGTCTACAGTTATATCCATGGTATTTTCAATTTAATTTTTGTTTTTTGTCAAGCTGGCAGCGCATTACTAAAACATATTTTTTTCAAAACTCTTTAGAATTAAAATGGAAAACAAGACATTGCTCTAAAGTAAGTACAACACTGAGTGAATCATGTGTTTTGTGTTAATCGTATTTTTGATCAAAATTACCGACAAACACCGCAAAACTGTTGATTGGTATATTATCGAGTGAAAATCTGGTCAAACAGGTTTGCAAATCCTACCTGGGTGGCAACTGCAGGATTTCTGAAAACCAAATCCTTGAAACTGTTCCAGCTATATTTCCTCATGTCCGCTCCCCTGTTGTTAAAGGTCTGTATAAGAAATTCAAAAGGATCAGGTGCTGTTTTAAAGTCCCCTCCACCACCACCCCCACCCCTCTAACGGACAAGGGAGTGATGTTTTTCAACCAATCATCTGCCCAGTCACCTCCCCCACAACACCACTCACCTGGTTGTGTGTACAAAATTAATCTTTGAAGAAAAAAATCCCTACTTGAATCATGATTTTATGCACATCAGTAAAGAATGTTTCCATCTTTACAATGTGAGTGAATCACCCACTTGATCTGATGCTGGTGGATGTTCTTCTCTATGAAATATGGGAGGATTTCTGCCTCGGATATTCACTGTGGTAGTAATTTCCTCTGTAAAATGTCATGCTGCTAAAACAAACTTATTCTGCATGTGGTTCCTCCCCACGGCTTCTTGCTAGGGTGATAAGAACCTCGTATCATCAGTATTGATAAACAGACAAAGCAGTGGCGCTGCAGTATGCAGTGACATGACACAACGGTGGCTGTGTGTGACTCAGGTGTGTGACTCGAGGCCAGTAAGCATGTGTTAACAACTGCTCCCCGAAGCCAAGACTGTGACTGATGATGGATGGATCTCATTTTGGTCAGTGACATCTACGCATAATGACTGTACTTTACACTTGCGTATGTCTTGTGCTACCTGTAATCACAATGTGACCACACTACTGTGAGATCAAATGACCCACAGGTCACATAGAGAGATCATTTCTGCTGTACTGATACTTATTGTAATAATACCTGAGCACATGTTGAATTAATTCCCTCTCACGAACTATTCATAAGGTGTACTGTCCCCTCACATTTTCTCAAATCAGGTTTTTAAATGATTAGCTTTCATATGGTGAAGAGAGATATTTTCTCTCTTTGGAAATACACCTCTAAAATGATATCAGATTATTATCATTAGCCTGCAATTCTTTTTATATATAAACAAATGTTGTTGTCGGCTGATTTATTATGAGTAGGTTTGATTTCGTAAGAAAAGTTTTTACTCCACATACGGTTGATCTAGCCTTTAATGTATGTGACATATCATATTTGGGGTGACTTTATTTAGGTTTATTAACAAAATGTTGATAATTGAATGGGGCTTTGGTGGCCTTAGTGGTTTAGGGACTGACTATGAACCAAATATCCCTGGTTTGACTTCAGCAGGGCCTTTGATGCATCTCTCTTTGCTAATACGGGCATAAACAAAGACCAAATATTCAAAAAAAGATAATTTTAAAACCCAAGAAAGCTAGGCAAGGGAGATTTGGCACGGGACCATGAAGTGAGTCAAAGATTCTCAGCAAAATTACAATTCCTCAATCTTTTTACACCTTTTATTTAGAGACAGGAAATGGGCTGAGAGAGCAGACCTGCTGCTTTTAACGTACAGTATGCGCCTATGTGGTTTGCGCCTTAACCCTTCGCCTTGGATTGATAGGGTTAGGGTTATGAATGTTTTAAGTGGTGAGTGAGAAGAATCATCAGTTATTGATGATGCTCTTCTAGGTTCAGAGTCATTTTGGTCAATGACGCGCAGCCACAGCCTAACCACTGTCAACCTATGATATACATTAGCTGTGATGACTGTATCTACTGGTGTGGCCACAGATTACAAAACATAGTAATAGAGGAAAATACAGTAAATATAGACATCCTTCGTCCCCTGACCAGCTCACCTCTGGCCAGCTGACACTCAGTTAGACACATACATGAATCAATCTTGTTTACTTGTCTTAGATGACATATGCCTAAGGAACTTAACGAGAAGGTGTGTCCACAGTCCATGAAGACAATGGCCAATCAGAGGGATATTAAAAGGAGAACTAGTGATGCGAGATCATTGTGTTGCGAGACAGCATGAGCTGATATTGGGTCCAACTTTGTATTTTTTTTAACAGTTTAGCCAGTTGGACTAGAGGTCAGCTCTCCCTCTCCAGTTAGACTTGAGGTCAGCCGTCTGAATCACTTGCCCATGAACTCACCTCACAGCCAACACAACAAGTCTTTGTTGCTTCTCGCAGATAAAATGAGGTAATTTTTTTGTGACGCTTGTATGTGTGCATTTAGAGGTGTCCAATTTTTCTATGAAAGGATTTTTCTCCTCCAACACATTAGTCCACACAGTGTCAGCCCTCTTCATTGCCTTTTTTCTCCACAACATCCTCTTAAGAGCTTTTCCAAAGTGTTATCTATTGGTTTTATTTATTTAATAAACATATCAGCATTTACAGGGTTTCCATTCTTTGTGGTTTCCTCCTCGTCATGCACCTTGGGTTCAGAGTAAAGAACCAAACTGAAAGCCGCAATTCATCCTGTCCATTAGGCCGGAGAGGGTTCATCCTCTAAATCCTTTATGACCTCACACCAGACCATAAACTTGTACTCCAACAAGCACTGTCCTGAATAACTTTGTTGACATTCCACATCATGAACAATGTGGATGTGGAACAGGAAGTTTCTGATACCTGGAATCATCTGAACATTTTTTATTAAGTCAACCTAATAAATTTGTGTGCGCGTGCGTGTATTTAACAAGAGACAGTGACTCTGTTTCACATAAATCTCAGCTCAAAAGATAACAGATTCATTGTATTAATTAGGTTCCATTTAACAAAAGCTGTTGTATTTACAATACTTGTTCAGTGACTCTTTCTTGAGCTACAGTAACCGTGTTACAGACCATAAAAACACTGAATTGTTACACCAGCCAAACAAAAAGATAGGAAACTGAACATATGAAATGAGCTAGGCAAAGAAAAGTGAATTGGACTTTTTTTGAGTCTCAGTTTTTATTTATTCTAAGATAGGCTTGTAAACATGAATATGATCATCGATCCATGCAATGCATACATTAACTCAAGAATGATAATATTCAGAGGCCTTGTTTTGTCAGAGTCACTACAGTACCGTATGGAGATATTTTTCACATTCTAGATAGATATTTTCTAGGAAAGTTGATGTCACTATGCAAAAACAGGATCCTCTACAGAAACAAAGAGTCACAGCATGTTTTTAAACAAGGAAAAATATATTTTGGTATAATGCACACAAGTGCAGTAAGGTATTTTCATGGAGCAGACACAATCATCATGATTTTGATTTGAATTCAGACCATTATACCCTATTAATATCGTACATGATACACAAAGTTTATCTTCAGACAGAACAATAAACGACATGAATCAAGACGAGTCAACAATATCTTCAAAGTACAAAGATCCTTGATCCGTGTAGCAAATTATATGGAGGATCAGGGTCGGATAATTTTCAATACGCAAATAAGAAACACATTGTGTGGGTTATAAAACTTATTTTGCTCACTTTCAAGAGACTCGGCCATGTTTAAGACTTGTTAAATCTCCCCAAGTCTTCCCTTTGCTCTCACTATGTGGATATTAACTCCGGCCATTTCCTGTCAATTTTAAATTACACCCTGCTCTGATTCAGTTTTTGGCAGACGTCACAAAAACAATGTGTTACATTATAATGCATGTCGTAAAGTGAGCTGTGTACGTGAGCAGACCACCACAAACTGTGCACACAGTTTAGATCTCAATGTCGGAAGCCAGTCGCAGGCACATGGACGACTCTGACGGGACGTCCTGACGACTGATCTCGTTCCCATCCAGTCGCAGCGTCCGCAGTTTGGAGAAATTGGTCACATCCACAACGCTACAGAAGCTACCCAGAGTGAACTCTGCAGCCACAGGACAGGGTGAGAGATGGTTATGTAAGGTAGAGACAATAACCCTTGATCGTCACTTACACGTAGAGGGCAAAACTCTCCATGTCCAAACACTGTCAAAGTTGTATTTTGAGTTTATTTCTTTTTAAACCATAAATAATGTAATTATTATGACATTTTCCATGTAAAACATTGAAATAGCCTATTCATTTTGGGGCAGTGTCATATTTAAAAAACTTGAAAAGGTCATGACCTCAGAGGAATAAAGTGTATCGGTGTGTGTGTGTGTGAGAGAGAGAGAGAGAGAGAGAGAGAGAGAGAGAGAGAGAGAGAGAGAGAGAGAGAGAGAGATGGGGGCTCTAGAACAGTTTCATTGGGGACATTTTGGACCTTAAGATCCTCAGCACATTCGTATTGACAATGTATTAAAATTCCAAAAAATACCTCTGGAAAAATATAACACTGCCTAAAATGATTGAACAAATAATAAATGAAGTGGACGAAAGGGTCCTGACGGATGTGAACATTTTGAATGTGTGAATTACCTTTGATCTGGTTTGCCTGCAGATAGAGATGTTGCAGTGTGGTGCTGACTGTCGGGATCCTCTCCAGTTGGTTGAAGCTCAGGTCCAGCTCCACCAGCCCAGTGACGTTAAAGGTGTTGGAAGGGATTCCCTTGTCTGTCAGCTGGTTGTGGGCCATCCTAATGTACTGCAGCTGTGTGAAGCGGCCTAGGAAACCCTCTGGTAGAGCGTCAATGGAGTTGGACTCCAGGTAGAACTGGTGCAGATGTTCAGGGAGGGCCTCTGGGACCTGGGATTGAATTTAATTAAAACATTTGGAGGAAGAAGGCCAGACGATTTTCTGGCCATCTAATCCGACACACACACACAAACACACACACAGACACACACAGACACAGACACACACACACACACACACACACACACACACACACACACACACACACACACACACACATCTTACCTTTGTCAACTTGTTGCTGCTGATATCCAGCAATGTGAGAGATGTCAGGGCCTTCAGTGATGTGCTCATGTCTGTGACCGCATTATCATGGAGATACAGGATGGTGAGGTTATCCATCCCCTCGAGGTCTGCAGGTGTTACCTGGGCAACAGCGTGATCATTTTAAAATGTAATGCGGAGAGGGGCTCTGCATGAATATCAAAACTACGCAAAAGGTATTACTGTACCTTTTCAATCTTGTTGTGATTGATTCTCAGGTCTCGCAGGGACCGAGGGAGGTTGGGGGGAATGCTGGTGAAATTGTTGTGCTGTAGATATAAACGCTCCAGTCCCTCCAACTTCAGAAAAGCCTAAACATGTTGTGGAGAATGAGCGACCATGTCCACAATAAAAAGATTCACGTGGAGTCAAACTCACCATAAAAAGTTTGGAGCTTAACCGAAATCACATTAAGTCATCCAGTTCTCCAGCCATAAATAGTGGTAGTGTTCTTCTACATTAATCATTCATAGTTTTTTGTTGTTGAAAATTAAAAAGAAAGAAGATGTTTGGGGTAATATCAGATATATTCAACTTCCTCTCAACCACTGCAGGGGTGTGTTGACGTGTTGCTGTCTGGGCCCTGGCACAGGGATGTGAGAGGGTGTGTTGTAGGGACCCTACTATATCTAACTCAAGTGAAAAGGTTTTTCTAGAACATTAATGTGCTGAGCAGCTCATTAGCTGTTTGGTGGCTCCTTTAGAGAGGGACTTTCTGTGTTCATGTAACACAAGAAGGACTCTTTAGCAGGAAAGCTGATGTGAGTTGTTCAAAGTCTGTGGCTCTTGTTTTGTGAAGCAGACTGTCGTCTGTCTGTCTGTGTATGGTTTAGTCTGTGTAAATATGGTTTTAAATGACGTGATTTGTTTGGCAGTATGGAAGCACGTTATTCACCAATGTAAACAGAAAAATAACAGAAGAAGAGGGGCATCATGAAACCACACAAAACCGAGAACACAAAATACACATGATTCCACTTTGGTTTCAGATTTTCAAGTCATGTTTAGAGCTGATACACTGTGGATACTGTATCAGACATCAAAGAGCAACACATACAAAATGTACAGTTTGCTCCCACACCCATGGAGAACTAACACCATTACTTTTAATTTTTAACTACGGAACTTGTTCGCCACCTGCCTGCCATCTGGCAACCACTCAGACCAGCATCATTGCATCACAATCTGAGCTGCCGTGTCTGGATCTGATTAAGATTTCATGTAGCTTTACCTTGTTGATCTGATTAAGATTTCATGTAGCTTTACCTTCTTGTCAACGGCTTCAGAAGTCAGCTGGTTGTGGTGCATCATCAGCCACACCAGACTGGTTGCATTGATCAGAGCCGAGTCGGGCACAGCAGTGATGGCATTGTTTTGCAGGTACAAGTACTTGACATGGGAGGGAATGGTTGGCATGGCTGTCAGGCCCCGCCCATCACAGTACATGGCGACAGGGAAGGATGGGGGGCAGTCACACTCATCAGGACACTGCCATCCTGTGGTGCTTGCCTGCAGGGAGCCATGAGAGTAACCTTGGCTCTGACGGCCATACAGCCAAGCGAAGGGGTCCTGACCGTGGGAGAGAGAGAGTGGAAGCAGGGCAGACAGGAAGAAGACAATCGCCAGCCACATGGTCACAGTCACGCAGATCTTCTCTGTAATCTAACAGAGATAGAGACAAGAGAGACACGACACGAAGAGAACATCATAAATCAAAAGAATTATTTTGTTAACGGGTCTATGTTGTTTGATATTTTAAACATGTAACAGCTACAGTTCAGAGTAAATGGGGGAAAAAAAAAATCTGTTCCTGCATCTGCAGACATTCTCTTTCCACTTAACTCTTCTCTTATTTAACATAGAGGTGCAGGATTTGAAAAAAGTAAATTAATGAAATGTTCATCAAGCCACTAAAAAGTCAAAGAAATAAACTTTCTCTCTCACCTTCGGAGAACAGATTGCAACTCTTCAAGAATATCTTGTCCTATAAGCACAAAGACAACCTCACTGTTATCATGTTGAGGTTGAACCAGGCAGTGTAGAGCAGGCTCTGACCTTGTTTTGGAAACATAACTGCCTGCAGAGAGGCGCATTCTTAGGGCTCTTAATCCAGAGAGGAAGCATTGAAAAAAGGAAAAAACACTTCATGAATACCACCTTTGTAAATCCTTCTCCCTCCTGCCCCAGAATTGTGGGAAAAGATCCAATAATAACCCCGGGATTTTGCAGAAGAAAAAAAAACACCCCCCAAAAAACCTTGGACTCTGTCATCATGTGTTTATTCATCTCCTATAAGGTTTCACACAATGACTCTACAGAGACAGACAGACACATGTAAACACACACGCATGCACACACACACACACACACACACACACACACCAACCTGATCAGAGGTAGACTGGCCCTCTTCGTCCCCCCTCTATCAGTGTGCTCAGGAGTGGAGGGGACTCTGACAATCACTTAGTAAAAAACCTTTCTTCCCCTCCCTGCTCTCCTTTCCATTCTGCCATCCCCCTCTCCATTCGTTTTCTGTTGGTTCCTTCCGTCCACCCCATAATCCACCCTCCTGCACCCCATTTTGTTCTTCCAGGCACAGCCCAGTTTCTTAGCCCACTTAGCAAAATTCCCTGTGCCAGAGACAAAGATTTGTGGAAGGGGTGGATCCAAAGGGTTAAATGAAAACATGTGTGACACTCCTCTCATGTTGTGAGTCTGGTCTTAATGTTGGCCTCTTCCTGCCTCTGCATCCTCTCTCTGTCATGATTGCCATCTTTTCATCCACTTTTGGCCATTGATTTTCCGACCTACTGGACCCTTTTCCCATTCCCCATCAAATTCTCTGTGTCGTGTCATCATTGGACAAGATCTATGATGGTAAATGGAATATACTATATAGCGCTTTTCTAGTCATATAGCACTCAATATATAGCTCAAAGCACTTTACAGGAAAGTCATATTCACCCATTCACACACATTTGCAATACACTACGCTTCTTTCTATCACATTCATACACTGCTGGAAGATTAAGACAATTTAGGGTTAAGTGTCTTGCCCAAGGATACATTGGCATGCGGACTGGGACCTAACAGCCAAACTTCGGGTTAGTGGACGAACGACTGTACCTCCTGAGCCACAGCCGCCCGACGATAGAGGAGTAGTTTCATTCTGTGCATTCACATATTCAACATATGGAAAAATGCTCTGCTTGTGTGAAAAGTAACATAATAAGAGTTGCTTCCTTTGGCAGGCCTGGCCTATTCTCTTTCTTGCCAAGAGTAAGACAATTATCATTACTGTGATGTCTGTCCACTAAATATGAAGCAAGAGCCAGGAGACAGTAACGGGGGAAAAAATACTTCATAGTATTTGTTTAATGAGCGAAACTGAACCTTGTGTTTCGCTATGTAAGACAAAAAGAAAGAGGGTTATTTATGGTTTCTTTAAACCCTCCTATTGACTCAAAAACAGCCTTCCCACAATATCTGACAGCAATGTAACAGCATTAAATGGGCACAACCTGTTTATCTTGATAACTTCATGAAAGCTGTAACATGTACACATTCCGAAACACAGACACAGGACTGTTTTCTCTGTACAGCAAACATGGAATAGGTGGAATGTCATTTTGCTCTTACTATTTATGTTAAAAATGTTATTAAATAGCACAATTTAAAAAAAGAAGACTACCCAGTCTACACCCCACAATTATACCCTATATCCATTATACCCTGTCCCTTTTAGGAAACTCCTCCCCGCTGCATATATATATATATATATATTATTTTTTACAGTTCCTTACCCAAGCATATAGACTGGAAACAGACTGATAAAATTCAGCTTCCAGCATCTTTAAAGCATACCTGTCAACATGTTATATATTGGAGTTGATTCATCCATACATAATCCAAAACGTTAAAACAACACATTGTGGTTTTACAGGGGTTATGTGTCAGACTATTTATTGGCTTTTGCAAGTTTCTGCAGCTGCATCATTAGGGAAACACTTTCTTTTTTTCTTTTTATATCCGCAGGCATCTGTGGACACCAGATGCAGCAGAGGACAAACGCTGCCCAAGAAACACTCCACCAGCCATATTCATTATTTTATACTGAACTTTTATATGGGCAATGGACTTATTTCTCAACATAACTTTATTTCTCTGTAAACAGGTCCAAGCAGCTGTTTATATATTAACTGGACCAGGCAGAATTCTGACCTTTGACCCTTCACTTATGGCAACCAAATGAGATTGATACTTCGCGCAACACAACACCATAGGCCTGTAAAGCAGCTTGTTTAAGAACATAAACTCTGCTGTGATGTGTTCATGTGACAGCAAGATATGTACCTACATACATACACAACACAAAGTCATGTGGAAGAACAGCAAACAGAAGTTGCAGTGGTTGAATGACAGGAGCTGACTCGACTTCAAAGTAAGAGGCCCAGGTGGACTCTGGGTAACCCAAAACACACCCCACCCCCATCCGCATCCCGACAGTCTTCTGTCTGGGTCATGAGCAGCGCTGAGCAGGGATCAGAAGATCAGAGGAGCAGTCCCTTTTCATGAAACCCGTAAACTCTTCACAGGAATGTCAGAGGAATTTTCATTCAGGAAATTGCTTTGTCACTCAGGAAGATTCTGTCCTGAAACAATAACTCTAATCTTAAATGTATCCTGACTTAATTTCTAAGATAAGACATAAAAAAAATATCTTAATCCTATAATTTCATTGTTAACTTTGTGGGAACCAGGTTTTTATGTACTAACACACATGCACATACACTAAATATTCAACAGCCATGGTGTTGAATTCTCTCCTTGACACCAAACCTTCTTTATCACTGCATGACAAAGAAAATAAACTGAATTATATCTTATATACAGAGATTGTTGAATTACATAACATTATATTACATAACATCAATAGCACAGGACACCAATCACCCACTCAACTGCCACTTCTCCATAATACCCCCAGGACACATGTACAGGTCCATGAGGTGCAACTGGGCAAAAGCCTAGTACCTGCAGCCATTGCAGCACTTAATGAAACATCCCGCCGCTAATCCAGCAAGGCCTTTTTAATGTCCACCAATATTTAATGTTGATGAGATGTTCTTGTTCATAATTTTTGCTGTTCAATGAAGTGTACTGTTTACTAAGTGACTAACTAACTAACTAACCAACCAACCAACCAACCAACTAACTAACTAACACACACACATTCATACTGAAGATTCTCACAGATCTGTTCTTAGTTGTCCATGGACAATGTGGCTCCCCAAGGTAACTCAAACCATGGTACCCCGGGGCACAAGGGCAGCAAAAACCAAGAGATAGAAAGCAGATGTCCATGCGAAAACACACACACACACACACACACACACACACACACATAATAATACACTGAAGGGTGTCCCGGTGCACACACAACTGTGAGATGTCCAGTTCAACAACATGCTGGGGACATCTAACTCTATAGTGGTTTCTGAAAATCATTGGCAGTGTCAGGACTTGGGTGTTAGCTTAGATGATCGCTTTGATCACAAAATTTTAACACCCAAAGAGCGAATATCGTTGAAAATGAAAAAAAAGGCCTTGCAGATATAACAGCTTGGATTTAAATAACTTCATTCTGTCTGTGCAATTGTTTTTTTATTCATTTTCAATAATCCACATTTCAGATGAATATAGGATTTGTTGGATTTACCTTCTGCAATGTAGACAATCATTGTATGAGCTGTCGAGTACTGATGAAATAGAGCCCTCTGGTGTCAGTGATATGAAATGCAAGGAGCAGATGGTGAATGTGTGGAAGAATAGAAGGTGGAAAAAGAAACAGACTCAAGGTAAAGAGTTGAACAGACTGTACAAATATCTGTACAAATATCGGACAAATATCAGGTAACAATTGACAAAACATTCTCACTTTTTGGTTCTCTTAGCTGCACTGTAAAATATCTATAAAATAATCTATACAATTTGAACATGTACATTTACGTATCAAGACAGCAAACATATTTCAAATATCATATGATATGTCTGAAAGCTTTAGGAATAAAGGGACATTGAGGCGAGATTGAACTTTGAAACTCATCAGGCGATAAATTGACAGATACACGTCATGTTAATTGTTGCAACACAGACACAATAATTCCAGTGTGTCTCACTTCGACATAGTGGCAATGCTCCAAACCCAAATTGATGTACATGTGACGCAGAGCATGGGAGCAGGTGGAAACATGTGTAACTAAGCTGAAACGTATTTGAAAAGTTCCCAGCTTGTTTGAGGAGCTGCTCTAACTGCCAGCTCTCAAACATGAAACCACCTGAGGGCAACTGCTGCTACTAAACATTTTTAATTCTGCAAATAGGTGTTGACTCACTGACACTCATAAGAGACACCTGAATGTCATGTAAATAGTATGTGTTGTGCTATTTCTTTAGATCTGTTGTAGACTTTATTTTTTCCATGATACATGGGCAGTGAGCCATCACAAATCTTATTCTGGAAATGAACAACTCATCTGACGCGTACACGTACCTGAACTGCACTCACATAATTCCCTTTTATTGCCCTCTTGATTGCCTGCACATTCATTAACTGTACATTTAATTAACACCAAACTGCTGCAGAAGCCTGTACCACACAGAGTGCAGAGGTATTTACAGTAAAACTCGTGGTTTGTGGTTGGAAAAAAAAAAATCTTTCCCCCTTTTTTATGCATTTAAATCACATACAGGCACATACGTTTCCTTGTGAGTGTTGTTTTGTTGGTTTTTCCTAGAGGGCGCTCTTTTCATTCTCTGATCAGGAAATACTGTTCCCCCTTTTCCCCTCTCCATCTTGCCTCTTTTCTCACAGCTCCCCACATATTTGGGGGAGAGGAATCTGGAATCGCTTTCCTCTGCTCTGCTCAGATGATGCTTGGAGGAAGTTCACACACACACACACAGAGAGAGAGAGAGAGGGGGGGGGGGGGGAATGGTCTCTTTGGCTCCCCGGGTACTTTGTGGCTTCATTGCCTCCACATACTCTAGAACCAATCACACACACACACACACACACACACACACACACACACACACACACACACACACACACACACACACACACACACACACACACACACACACACACACACACACACACACACACACACACAGTTAAATGCTGATCAAATATTTCTTCTCATATTAGATGAAAGCTCTGCACCGTCAGAATCCAAACTGATTTGTTTGCCCCTCATTTGTCATTTGATCACTGTCGTCTTCTTTCCCGTCTTCCTCCTTGTCCGTCCTTTTGTACATTTTTTGTGCAGCTCCTTGGTATAAGCAAACATGTTTCCACAAACACGTGGGTTCAACTCTTACCGAGGGCTGAGAGAAGGGAAAAGGAAGAAGCGAGTGAGGGAAGTAGGAGGTCTGGGGACTGGGATGTGGGCAGCGTTTGAAGAAGGGGAATGTATCAGACAGTGGGTAAACACTGCTACTAGCTTGAAAAGACACACACATACACACACATGCGGACACATTAACACACTCTCCATTCCATAATTTCTCTGGAAATTTAAGGCAACCTGTTTCCGCTCGGCAGCTCCCGGTTTACAGGTGAGTGTCTGTTTGCTGTTTGTTTCTTGTCTGCAAAAGCTGGAAAACTGGCATAACTGGAAATGTTCAAAACGACAACGTGCCACTGTTTGATTACAGCTGGTTCGATGAGGTGTGATTGCATAACACAGCTGATAGTC
Organism: Scophthalmus maximus; assembly: GCF_022379125.1. Lineage (NCBI taxonomy): Eukaryota > Metazoa > Chordata > Actinopteri > Pleuronectiformes > Scophthalmidae > Scophthalmus > Scophthalmus maximus. The sequence continues at coordinate 15,711,360 of NC_061520.1, forward strand.
TTGGAAACCTTTTGAGCATGTGTTGTAATGTAAGACATGTGAGGAGGAAGGCGAAAATGCAATTACGCAAACATGCTGATCGAATAAGACTTCCTGATGATGCAATCATTTCCTACTGACAGTCTCAGTGTGTGTTTGTGTGCATAACTGCTTTAAGGGTATCATCGTTACCGTTGACAGCTGTGCATGCAGGCATGAAATATAGTCTTCCCTCTCAGGTTCCTACATAAAAACGTCATTGCAAAGACAAATATATGCAAAAGCAACCTTCTCAACTTGTACTGCATTTCAAACAGTTCCCATTGATTTCACACTAATTTATTAATTAATGACAGAAAGAGAGGGGCCGTCGTTAAAATGTACCGTAAGCATTGTACTGTAAGCATTTTAACATTTATCATTAAACAGAAATTACAACTGAGGCAGGTGGGAATGTCAGTGGTCTTGAAAGTATTTGGTCATAGATAGGATGTACTGGACAATTTAGAGAGATTATTTCTCTGCATAACAAGTGAAAACTGTGACCTTTAAAATGACCTGTGATAAAATTACTTTCACATGTAAGATCTGCTCAGTGCCAATTTGATGCTTTCATCTTCACTTTGCAGGATTGCCTATATCACCAGCTGTCTCCATGGCTGTCCTGTGCTGCGCCGTGCTGCTGTTGTGTGTTTTTCACTCTGCTTCAGCCACGGTTATAGCTGATGCAGACTACGGGGGTGTTCCTCTGTGGATTGACCGCCTGCTGGGCGAGCCAAGCGTGCTGAGCCTGCAGGGGCGGATGGACCCGGTCTGGTTCCGAGCTAACAACCCGCAGGCCTGCCCTCGACAATGTGACTGCCCCATCCAGTGGCCCACGGCCCTGTACTGTGACCTCAGAGAGTTGGTGGACGTCCCTGACAACCTGCCGGACAGAACTCAATACCTATTTCTACAGGTGAGAAAACACTAAGCATGTTTTATCTTTACAAGCATCTGCCACTAACCCATATAGGCATATAATTTCCTGTTCACACTGTAGAGCTCCACAGTGACTCACCTCCTCTGCTCTATACTGTAGCGTATATGTCGTATTTTGTGAAGTGTGAAAATCCATGAGGCACAATGTTTGCTGTTATTTCCAGGGCAACAACATTTCATCCCTGTCCTCCGCTGTACTGCTCAACATTACTGGGCTGCGCTGGCTCATCCTGGACCACAACCAGCTGACGAGTGACAAGCTGGACCGGACCACCCTGCAGAATCAGACCGAGCTGTGCTACTTTTTCGCCAACCACAACCAGCTGAGTTTAGTGCCAAATGGTCTACCAGCAGGACTCAGGCAGCTGCGACTGGCCCACAACCAAATTAGCAGCATCAGCCCTGGAGCTTTCAGTAACCTGCAAAACCTGACGCTTCTGCTGTTGCAGGGAAATCGACTGCGAACCATCAACGAGGGAGACCTCAACGGTAGTGTGATGTGTCATTTTAATTCCATTACACATACACATTATACATACATACATACTTGGGATGAAAAATGAAACGTACAGCAAAACTTTGACCTGCTGTCAACACAGCAGACAAGCATTTTAGAAAATATATAACATACAAAGCGCATTAATCAACACGTCTCATATGCATTGTGATGCATCACTTGTTGCTCATATAACTACCATGACACCTGCTTGGTGTCTGAACCTCTTACTACACATGTCGAGATAACAGTTTTTAAAAATATCTGCCATGTGAGAAAGGTCAACTAGATTCTTGCCCATCTCACAACCTGATGCTTGGCCTTGTGGCTGCTCTGAACGGAATGACTGTCTAAAGTACTTGCATTTAACACCAATTCTATTTGTCATACCTTTGTCATTATTATGTTTTGCATGTTTAGTTGAATCCTCTCCTACTCTTTTGCAGGTCTGGTCAGTCTGAATCTGTTGGATCTCGGTGGGAATTTGTTCTCGTCTGTCCCCAGGCATTTACCTTTATCCCTCCAGCAGCTATATCTGTCTAATAACTCCGTCCCTGGGCTGGAAAAGGACATTTTTAAGGGCCTCTTCAACCTAAAGTATCTCCGTCTAAGTCACTGTGGTCTGCAGAGTGGCAGCGTCCACCCGTGGGTCTTCAATTTCTCCAGCTTGGTGGAACTGGACCTTTCTTATAACAAACTTACTACTATTCCCGCAGTCCCCAGCAGCCTGCAGTACCTCTACCTGGAGGCCAATGAAATACAAGGTGATGTGCACACATACAAAGAAAATGCGCATGCATTCAAACAAGGAGGCAGTCACCTTTCACACTGTGAATGTAGAGGTGTCGCTGACTTCATTTCTAGAAAATGCTCACTACCCACACGTGTGCACTTTCATCCATTTTTCAGTACTATTGAGTTCTCTAGGTGACCACATGTGGAGGTCTGACACCCAAACACTGCTGCAAGGGGGAAGAAGAAATGTGGAAAATGTGCCAAGAACTGTGAGCAAACGTGAGCAGCCCCAGCCTGCCACAACACAGCAGACCCTCTTCACTCTGTGTGGACTCAGGAGGGGCTGGGGTGGGGCAGCTTAGCAGGCGAGGCCAGTCAGAGATGGAAGGAGAGCATGGATGAAGGGAGGGGAGGGTCCCAGAGCAAGACATGGGCAGAAAAGAAGTGAAAAGAGGGAGGAGGAGATGAGGGGAGGGCTTATTGGGAGGTTGGACTGGGGAAAGTAGGCAAGCGAAGAAGCGAGCAGAGTGGTATGAAAACATCTGTAATGGATTCAGAGGCAAGAGTGCTAGATGAGCCAGAAGCACATGCTGTTCCCCTCGTCAGTCTCCCCTCTGCTCTCTCTATCTGCTCCCCATCATTCTGGTCTTTTTTGACAGTTAGGATTTGTATCACAATGCAGCCGCCTTGTTGCCAGGAGCCACATCACATTACATGACCATCTAGCAGCAATGACCTGGTGCACAGTTTTGGCACACAGGCCCCTGGCGAAGTGAAAAATGTGTTCCTGTTAGTCCGCGTGTGAGGCAGCAGACAGCAGGGCTGCGCACCAACGAGACAGGGAGACGGCAGAACACTTCCACAATAACACACACCTCATTGTCTAGCTAGCAGTCTCACGGCTGCCGTGGTTCCTGTTCCAAAGCCTACAGTCTGAGCTGAGAGGAACTTATTCTACTACTGAAGTGAAGTGAGAAAGCAGAATGGGGTGTTGTGGTTTTTATCTGCGTCCGTTTTCACCGCAGCACCTGCAAGGCAACTAATGGTGAATGCAGACTCTTTGAGAAGAAGAGGGACGTAAGGCCGCAAGAAATGTAGCTGAAAGGGCTTCATCACCTAAAAAATAAAGACACGTTGCATGAAGTGAAATCACTCAGTACTAATTTAATCTCAACAATGATTTGACAAGGCAGCAATGAGCGGATGGCTGTTACTGAGTTAAATAATGGGTCTCTATTAATAAAATGGTCTGTATATACTTTAAAATGCTGCCCTGTTTCCCATCTGTTCACCACAGAGTTCAACATGACCAGTTTCTGCAGAGTGGTGGGACCTCTGTCCTACTCCAGGATGAAGATCCTTCGATTGGACGGAAACAAAATGTCCTACCGACAACTGCCATCTGACTGGGTCTTCTGCCTGCGAGTGCTTGAAAGTATTTACATATGACAACATTAAGATTACTGTATGTGAATGACCTCATCTACAAAGACAAAAGACATGACTCAACATAAGTCTTTTTTTATTTTGTTACCCAACTCCTCTTTTTGAACTCAAACAACTCGGCCTTAAAGCTGGAAACCAGAGAAGAAGACTAACTCGTTATGTCTTCAGAATAAAACCAGGCGCTGAAAGGAAAACTGACCCTCAAAAGATGCCAAAGCTTGAACTCGCACAATAAACCAGTGTTATTTTATCGTACAGTAATGCCAAAATTATGATCAAAACATTTGTCATACCACCAGTGCATTCCCATGGGTTTCTACGTTTTCCAAGTTCAGCCTCAGCGGGGTTACATCTGTGTGTTATTACTGAATAGGAACTGTGACAAGCCCTCTCGTTTCTGACTGCTCAGAATAATGGGCTCTGGTTAAAGTAAACTGTCTTGGGGCAAAGGGAAATATGTATGAATGGCAAGATTCAGTAGCTTTCCCTGACGAGAATCTGACTCAGTCAGCTGGACAATGTGACACAGCAACACAAGTCCTCTACTGGAGCTGGGTGCAAGAGGAAAATGTTATTAATACAGCTCTTTAAAATGTTCAAATCTCTCTCTCTCTCTCACTAAAACGTTGTTAACATCAACCTCGATGTGTCAAACCATTTTCCATGTTTTAAATGTAATTTTTCTTCTACTTATCCAAATATTAAATCAAAATGCTAAATATGCATAGTGAATGCAGCAACAATTTAAAAGTGATCTAATGATTATGTTATCTATGGAAGACTTAAAATGCCTAAACAAAATAAAATAGAACACATTGTGATATCTTTGTGCATCCACTGTCAAAGTTCAAGGGAAAACAGCTATTTTAAAAGGACAATTACCTTTGTTTGTCCCGAATAACTGAATGTGTTGTTTTCCATTGAGAAATGAAAAACACACAACAACCCAATCATAGCTTTTAAATCGTCCATAGTTTACAGTTTGCACAGAACCAATGAATAGTACGTATGTGTAGTAGAAAGAGTCCGTACAGTATAAACCACATCAGGTATGTGATGTACAGAATTTCATGAGGCAAATACAATCAGGTAAATATAGAAAATGGAAGGTTAGAGATCTATGTAGCAGCAGAAATGGAAAAGACTTTAGTTCTGTACTTTTATGGATACCCCGACATTTGTTTTTTAATGACATATTAAAAGTCTGTACATTTGTTGACTTACATTTATGTTTAACACATCTGCTCTCATATCATCCCAGTTTACTATGTTAGAGGATGCGCCTTCTTTTTCCTGCAAACATAATCCAATTAATTTTAATAGAATTCTGTTGCCCACAGTATTGCAGACTTGCAGACTGGTGCAGACCTGTGTGCGAGTTTGGTTTCGAATTTGTAAAGATTAACAAATGCCAACTGGAACAAGTTTATTTATTTATTAATCATGAATTCATCTCATGATTTACTCAGCATCTAATTACAACTGATGTAAAAAAACCAACCTCTGTAAGATGTATTTATATCTGCTAGAGAAACTTCAGCTGGATCAGAGTCTTCACAGTGCTGACACACTTATTATCATACTGTCTACATTTCCTTTCAGTGCCACAAACCACAAAGGATGAACTAGTAAGGTAGATTCATTGTGGTTGTAGAGTCAAATGGTGAAAACATAACCTTGAGTTTCTTTTCTCATAATTACATGACCTCTTGAAATAAGGAGTAAATGATCTCGTGATAACAATTTCCCTGTCATTACAACATAAAGGTCAAGTAACTGTGGTCACGTCGAGACGTAATTACAAATAAATGAGTAGGAAATCGTAATTTTCCTGTAAATGCATAGCAAGTCCAAGTGACATCATTACTTATACTGTTTACTGTGTACAAACTATGAAAAAACTATAACATACCACATTAACTTGAGAAACCTGAAACATTTTTTATTAATTTTTGATGGCTGCTTTAGCTTTGTGGCTGGGATTTGACAATATCTAATGCTACAATATCTTTTTAGGCTTCCTGGTTGTAGTTGTGAACTTTTTGGGTTGTGTGCCATAAAAACAAATTCATGTTTACATGGGACCACTTACAGTTTTGATATCATATATTAACAAATAAGTAATTTTCTGCACATTTTAGACGCCCGATGAAGTAAAACTATCACAAGAAAATAGACGTAAAAAACTTAAATAAAAAAATTGTCGTGGATCAATGGAGCGAGTGGACTGAGCCGAAACTGAGGTGAACATATCAGACGAAGTGACGCACAGACCTAGTGCAGCGCCGTAGGTAATAAATGTATTGATTTACAACAAAGCAGACCAACATGCCTATGTAGTTACTCTATATGTTTTCTTAAATCATAAATAATCATAAATCATAATCCACTTACATGCTCAAATGCGCATGTTGATTAGATTCAGATGTGCTGCTAATATACAGTCTGATTATTTAGACTTACCCTTCATAAGTGCAACACAGACGGTCCATTGACTCCATTCTGCTGCTACTGTAATCCGCTGTTGCTCACTTTCGGGAACTATTGAGAGGCTCCATGATCCACCATTCCATCCATCCATTGTCTACCGCTTTATCCATTTAAGGATCAAGGGAGGGCTGGAGCCAATCCCAGCTAACATTGGGCGAGAGGCGGGGTTCACCCTGGACAGGTCGAAAGCCTATCGCAGGGCCACATACAGAGACAAACAACCATTCACTCTCACATTCACACCTACGGTCCAATTTACCTAACCCCATTCTACATGTCTTTGGACTGTGGGAGGAAGCCAGAGAACCCGGAGAGAACCCACGCATACACGGGGACAACATGCAAACTCCACACAGAAAGGCCCTGGTTGGTTTGAACCGGGATTCGAACCCAGAACCTTCTTGCGGCGAAAGTGCTAACCACTACACCACCGTGCAGCCCCTGATCCGCCATTGCTGGAAGAAAATCTGGTCCATTGGAGTGAACAGAGTTGTCGCGACTCTCTTTCTCAAAGGCTCATACTAAGTAGACACAAGAGGGCACAGATAACGAGTCACAGGTGAGACACATTAGGAAAAGGTGCGGCCAATTACAGGGGCAGGAGGCACAGCAAAAGTAAAGTGAACGGACAAGAGAGGGAAACAGGAAGTGCCGAGACATGAGGAAAGAAACTACAAAGTAAAACGAAATAAAACGAAAACGAAAGAAATGGCAAACGTAATATAAGAAACACAATGGATAACAAAAGTAACTTAACAGAGAGACACCAAGGAATTGGTAAAACAAAGAATACCTAAATGATGACGTCCATAAGTCTTTTAACAAGCTCACAGTTCACCACAAGCTCATGACACAAACATTTTGTGTGTGTGTCTGTGTGTGTGTGTGTGTGTGTGTTTATAAGAACAGCCACTACCATATTTTCCAGGTGACACCATGTCTAATGCTGTGAGTGTGTTTGATGGTCTGATCAGACTCGTGCTATGTCTGGACCCACATTTACCAGAAGCAGGATTCACTCAAACAGAGTTCCTTTGAGAGACAAGTATTATATATAAAAGTCTGTGTGAGCTTGTTCCAAGTGAAGACCAGCCGGCAGTGTACTGGGCATGTATGAAGTCATGACGTTTTGGAGGCAAGCTGAAGGAAAAAGTTTCCATGTTGCTGCTGAGAGCCTGTAAACACTATAGAAACAACCCAGCTGCTGCATTGAGCTATCTTCATGGCAGAGAGGAAGAACAATTACACAAGTATCTTTTGTTAAAATCTTCTTCATCCCAATTGCAATGAATCAATGACTACAAAAAGAAAAGAAAAAAAACTTTAATCTGTGTACATTCATAGCGTGAAATAATTGACTGGCCTACTTGCTGCCTACCTTTGTGTACTCTGCCCATTCGCTTTGGTTTTTGTGTGGCTTAAACAAACTTAAACAAGCTTGAATGTTAATTATTATACATTTTTCTAACTTTTGAACAAAGCTAGGCTACCTGTTTCCCGGGTTTCCAGTTTTTTATGCTAAGATAAGACACGAGACACTCATGACATTGATATCGAGCTTCTCCTCCAACTCTCTGCAACAATGCAAGTAAGTATAATTCCCAAAACGTCAAAAATATAATTTTAATCATTTAAAGAGGTCAGGGCTACAGATAGCCAACCTTTTAATCTGTTGATGAGTACTGTATAGGGTGATACCGGAATTTATCCTTTGGCTATCCGGCAACAACACCAGTATTTTAAAGGAAAACACATTTGAAAATATGGCACAGTAGTATGTATTAGCGAACAATCACCAGTGTCTCTCAAACAGTTTGGAAGAAAGCAGACGTTGGTTTTCAGGGAATTGCCAGCTGGCTTGTGTTCATGGCGCAGAAGGAGACACTGTAGATCCAGATGGCACACAAACACCTGAATTGTTGCCTGGCAGCTCACAGTGGAATGTGCCTCTGACTGAATATTTGCTTTTATTGCAGTAACTACAAGACACTGAAGTGGTCCTTGATAGTTGTTTATCGCCAGCCATCCTTTCCACCCTACTCTCTTACTTGCTTAGCTAAGATGATCTCAATGTAGTATAATAAATCTAGTAGAATAATATATAAAAAATAATATATTACATATTGCAATATATACATTAAAGTGGGAATTGGTAAAGACAGGTCAGTGTCATGTCAAGAAAAGCAGATCCCTTTGGTATTCTTCATTATTGTGGAGTTAAAATTTTGAAATTTGGATGAAAGAAAGTTATTTATTCATGTTAGTTTATAATATGGTCACAAGTAAGTGGATTGTATTTGCAGCAACTGAAAAACAGGATAAAACTCTGACTGGTGGAATCATTAAGCCTCTGGTCATTCCTATCCTCTGAACGAAACCTTCCCTAGCAAACCACCGGTCACAACACTTTGATATGAAGTTCCCTGCAGTGTCAGAGAGACCTGTGGAGATCCAACTGCTCACATATCACATCCCTCTGCCCACCGAAACATCCATAAGCACAACACTGTCTACTCAGGTTAGATATTTGTATAAACTCTTGAAGTAGATCTTTTTGAATCCCCTTCAAACTATGACCTCAAACTTCCAGAGGTCTGCACCATCAATATTTCCAGATGGTTTTCAGTTGCCTCTTGATTTGTTTTCCATTTCTTTCTAGAAAAGAAGCTGAACTGCAGTTAAAATTAGCTATGTGGGCAGAATTTTAGTAGTCTGGGACCTGGACTGGGGAGACTTATTTTGTCAGTTGTTATTTTTAAAGCTGAACCATCAAAATTCTTTATATTAACAACTGACAAAAATAAAGAATGTGAAAGGTTATATTACGAAGGTGATGAAGCCACGAAGCTGTCATTTGGATCTGGAGTTCCCCTCAGCTCTCCCCTCGGGAGAGTTTTACCGTCTTTCAGCTGGTTGTTTTGGTTTTACTGCGAGCACCTTCATTTATGTTTTTGACTCACTCTCACCTTTTTCGTCATTTCCAGACATTTCCAGTAATACACTTGCATAAACCCCCTGTAGGCGGCCATAGTAAGTAGTAAGTGACTAGCCGGTTAAGATTATGGAGCATTTAGCTGCTGAACTTCCAGATATTTGCCTCACATGTAGACACAACAACAGGGTTCTCAACTCCATGTGAATGCAAATTTTGTACCATACCTGCAGGATGTGTTTGCTGTGTCAACTTCACAAATTTGTCACATCACTCTTTGTGTGATAATATGTCAGAGAATTTTGTTAGAATTATTATAATATAAATTAAGTTTAATTTAATCTCACATCAAGACAAGGTTAACTTTAATGCTAGCGATATGTGAAAGAGATGATGGCTGTAAGCAAACTCATGCTCAAGCTCATGAGTTGCCCCAACAGAGGTTTTTTTTCTTGATTTTAACTTTTGGGATTATGGATAAAGTATGAGATTTTCGCTGACTGACTTTGAAACATTGTTGTTTGCTGAGACCATGATAAACTTGGGGTCTGACTGGCGGATTATAAAAACAAACTACTGGACGGGAAGAAGGACAAACTGACTAACAGGGAAATAATAAACAAAGAGGTTTGGACCTCCCAGCTATGTGAAGAGTCCCTGTGTTGCTGGCAGGACGAGTCGAAAACCATCACACACTTCTACGCTAATTCTGGTTTTGGCTAGATGGCTGAGGAAGCCGTTAGCTTCATTTACAGGCCTGTTTACAAGCAAGACTCAGACCTCAAGCCCTCTCATTAGACACACACACACACACACACACACATAGAGAGAGAGAGAGAGAGAGAGAGAGAGAGAGATGCTGATTCTGTTGACTTTCCTTTAAGGTCTGAACATGCAATGAGGTGAAAACTCTTCATTGCAAAGGAGAGAACAGCCATGGTCTGTTTATTTTGTATTTTTTTAAACTTATGGCTGCAATTCAATTTTGAACACAGTTTCAGAAATAGTTATGGTCACAAGCTTATTGAGTAATCTGCCTCAGAAAGTTGGAAGGAAACAACATAATCCCTGCAAAATCTTCTGCTTTTCAAACTTAGCCTTAGCCAAGAAAATTTGAAAAATAAACATTTTTTTTCATAGAAATGCCATGTTTTTGTTATAGTTCACTCAATCATCAATCATTTTACAATAAGCGTGATAACTAACACGATGGAGGATTAGTCTGTTAGTAAACCTCCCGAGTTTGCAGAGTTTGTCATGACAGTGACATTGCCTGAGATTTTCCTATGAGTCTCTGCAATGTGCACAAGATCATTGTTTAGGCAGCTGATAATGCAACACAGCTCAGAGTAAATGGAGTAGTTGTGGCTTTTCTGTTCTTTATGACTCTTTCCTTAGCTTGCTGACAAGAGGCGGGGGGATGGGGTATGGGTGTAGGTGGCTCTGTGGTTAAAGGCGGGAGATGTAGAGAGCAGGGTCCAGGATGAACGTTGTATTTGCGATCTATGTGCATTGCGTGTGAGAGGAGATGTTCGACTACTTATGGAGCCTGTATCACACATTCCGTATTTAACCAGCGCTGAGCTGCATATGTGAAACACATGGAGCAAACACACAGCTGTACCACTCTAATATGACACACATTCATGCCACATGATAAGCTTGTTTCTTTTTATCAAAAATAATTCAATAATTCAAATTTTCAGCTCACTACCTACAGTCAAGGCTCCTCAGCTCAGTAATACGCATCATTTCAGTCAACAACAGTTGCAGCCTAGATACAAGAAGCCTCCTTCTGTGAGTGTTAAAAGTGCCACCGTTATCACAGTAAACTGCATGTTTCATGAAAGAAAAGATGACGGGCGTGGCAACAGTAACTATGGGGAGCCACTCACCATGAAGGCGAGAGAAAGCAAAACAAATAAGGATGAAATCCAGTTACAACTAGACAGAATCAAGTTAAAAGTTGTATTTGTGTACATCTTCCCGTGACTTCAGATTACAGATAATAGAGCACTATTACAAGTGTGGGGTGTTTCATGCAATTTAAACAATCTTTCAAAAGCTAATGCTGGTTTTGTCACAGCCTCTGGCTTAAGAGGTGCATTGAATGTCAATGAATGAATTCTGGATTAGCTTCGATTGGGAAATGTCCAGGTGGCTCCTTCTCTCTGAAGCTCACCTGAGAAAGGACATTTCACTTAATATGGTGTTTGTGCGATTTAATGCTGCTCAGCCTCATCAGCTGTCTTTTGGATCCACAGATACTGATCTAGTTCAGCATGCATCATTACAATTTCATTTCATTGACATGGTAAGCATTAATATTGATAGACAGAAATTAACTTAGCCAGTGATGTATTTCCATTTAACTTGATAGACAAACAAAAAGTCCTGCCAACTCTGTCATGGTGGCATGCACAGTGTCCTAGTCTCTTTGTCATATTCCTATAAACACCATGCAATGTTTAAATGGAAAAAGTTTATTTATGTTTTATACAATAATAATGTAATTTGTGTGGTCACAATAGGATTTATGAGAGAATAAATGTATATTTGTATAAAAAACCTCCAGGGGCAAAGACAATTACAATTCTATAAAAACTCTATGAAAGACCGCGAATGTCTCCTAAGGTGGGCGTCTCAAGCTGTGGAAGTGGGTGCAGCCTGCAGAACATATGTATGTATAGACAGTGCAGGATGCTGTGTCATCTTGATGCTGTGGTAAAACAAATTAGGAAGTCGTAAAATGTTGGGCGGAGTATTAATATTCCTGCAACTTTGTTTCCTCTAGGAACACTTCTGGCTGAAGCTCATGCGCGTCTCCTTTAAACCAAATAGTTCAATCATCCAAATCACTCTGCAGATGACAGAACATGACGTTGTTGGAAAGTTCTCAGCTTATTATACACAGCAAGTCATTTTGGGCCCGGAGCCGGAGCCTGCCTCAGTCTCTCCATCTGCTTTGGAAACAGCTGCTGCAGTATGCAATAGCAAAGGAGAGGACTTCTGCTTAAAGATTTCCTGCAGTAAACGCTGCGTTTTCTGCCCTATGAATATCTCTCTTCCTGAATCAACTAGTTGAATTCAGCCATGAAATCCCGAGGACTGACATCCGACCATTTCTGTCCAGACCCTGATGGTATCAGTGCTGCAGGACAGTTACATTCCGCAGGCCATGTGAGAGTTTTCACGTGTAAGTCCAAACCACACAGTTTTATTCTCACGTGAGTTACTTTAACTCTGATTTATACAAAAAGAAAACCATAATACATCAAAGTTCATTCCTGGGATCCAGGACATTTCTGATGTCTAAGTAGGACCATGGGATGGTGGCCTGTGGCTACACAGTTCAATTAAATGTCTTATTTTATTGTATTATGTTTATTTATTAACCAAATGGCTGTTGCATTGCACAAGCTTTATTTAGTTACTGAATGTCTGTTGCATGTCACTGAGACTGTCAAATCTCAGATAATCCAAAACTTTACCATCAAATCTGCTTCTTACTGTTCAGCTTGCTGGCTTTTCTTTTCCCAAGAGCTGGATCTATACAGTTTTTAAGTCTCAGTCTTTGATTTCTGACTTTCTCCTCACAAAAAACTTGCACTTAACTGAGTTTTCTGAGTTCATCAGCTCTGATGTTTGGTTTAGTTTAACTTGCTGCCAAAACCCAACACCATCATGTTATGTTGTGTTTCCACCATGTCTTGGACTGGATAGTGGAGCAATTGCACAAGTGCAGTGTCAGCTGTAATGAAGTTTTTTCATTAAATAAAAAAATAAATAATAATATTGATGGAAATAAAAATAAATTATTTCATGACACCCAAGGAAGTCCATAAAACATTATACAGTCCATAAAACATTATAGAATAAGTCCATAAAACATTATAGAATGATAATAATGAAATAAACATTGATTTAAAAAGTGTGTACATGTGTTCATGAAGCACCAGGTGAGGCCAATATGAACAGGTAAGTTGATAAATGTGTCTTAAAGGAAGAAATATTTGCAATTGCGGCCGGAGCCTGGAGAATGTAGAGAGAAAGCTTATCAATGTGTAATAGTGTGGGGATGGAGACGACAGGGTTAGGGAAGCACCAGACCATGAAGATATTTGCTGCCAAGCATGAGTACTTTGAAATTAATAAGGTATTTAACGGTAATACAGACTCACGGTGATCCACATAACCCCAGGCCAACTGACAGAGGGTTCACTGACATCGCATTCGTGACATGGATTGTGTCACGGGGAATTTTACATCATGAAATGTTGTATTTAAAGATCATAAATTATGAGAAATGACAAGAATCCCAGACGTCCAGGTAAGGTTCAGCGGTGGTCAGGTTCAATCAGATGGATCACACTGCGGCAGTGACAGACGACACCATGTTGAGCGTGGAGTTGTGGCCCCTGACAGGCACAGCTTGAACAGGCACTGCACCAACTTCACAAAATCATTGAAACAATGGAACTGATAATCCTTGGTGATTCTCCGTCTGTCCCTAATGTGACACAGACACACACAGTATGGCCGGACAGGTCTCCCCTGTTGCGTAGGTGCTCCACTTTCATTCGTTGGCCACCTCTGGAGAGACTGAGCCCGTCACATGTCACATCTGCACAGGGCCAAACAGAAGCCGGATGCCAACAATTTTGATCTGAATTTTTCTGATGATGTTACGATGTGGACGTGACATGCGCAACATTGCTGTAAATAAGCTGTTTTTTTCCAATGATGTCATCCCTGCAAATAATAAAGTCTTACAGGGGAATTAGGGTGGCGGCAGTTGTATGGACGAGTCATTGAAATGATTTTTTAAGTCTCTCTTCAATGGTAGCAGAGAAGACTAGAGAGAAGCAGCAACACCAAAAAGTGACGTAATGGTTACATATTCATTTTTTTTTTTGTTGAAGTTTCTTTCGCCCAGCTGAGCTCAGAATCTCAAACCACGTGACTGAGTGAACAGGAGGCAGCAGTGCAGTGCGGAGGAATTACGAAAAGAAAGAGTAAGTGAGGGGAAAGTAAAAGAAAGGAGCCACACATATGTACATGAGTGTTTTTTTTACCAACATGTGTTCGCCTCATTCTCCTTCGGCTGCAGCTCACTCTGCAGGAATGCAGGCCAGCAAACACATGTCCACCTCCTATCCCCCAGTGACAAATAAGCACACACACACACACACACACACACACACACACATACACACAGGTTTTACACTGTGTTAATCAGAGTGCTACACAGACCCACTTCCTGAAAGACCCCCCCCCCTTCCATTGCCTCAGCTGGACCTCAGCAATCAGACTGTTTGAGTTTACTGATGCTGGAGGGGGAAAAAATCTTCCTGGACAGTTGACACAGAAAAGATGCCATGGAGTCAACAAAGAGATGCTGCTAATGAAAAACACATGACTGGATCCGTGATCAGTCATCGAAACAATAGCAGAGTGGGTGGGAGACAAAGGAGTGATGCAGTTACAGCTGCTTTTCCCTAACAGAGTTCCAGTGTTCACGATCTTTCTCAAAGACCTCTGATGTAGAGACGCATGCCTCTGCATACAGCAAAGTATGCAAAAACCCATGCACCCTTATATTTCTTGGTCTTTTTGGAGGCAAACACCCGCAAGCTCATGCTCTGCTGTGAAAGAAAAACATGATATCAAACTGTGACACGCTTAGGGAACATGAAAGAGTCTGCGGTCTCCCAGAAGGAATTAAGATTAAATCTTTCTGGCCCAGAGCTGAGCAGTGGGGGAGAAAGAACCACTGTGACCTTCGGAGGGAAAAAAGCCAGGGAACAATCCCAACAGACTGGCTTGTCCACCCAACGGCAGACAGAAGGAGAAAGAGAGGGAGGGTAAGGTTATTGACGGAGGGAAACAGAGGAAGAGGGAGAGAGAGGGAGGGGTGTAGGACAAGCTCGAGAGGCAGAGAGACGAAAAGACACAAAACTTGTGACTTTACTAAAGAGGGCAGGTACCAGAGGCAGGTAAGACACTGCATTTGCTGTTTCCAGGGGGCTATCTTTGATGAGATACGGTCAGTAACTGAAGGATGTAAACATATGTTTGTGTGTGAATCACAACGACGCAGGAGAGTGTGTGTGTGTTTGTGGACTGGGGGGGGGGGGGGTCCTGGCACCGGCACAGCTGGGCCATGCTCGTGTGTTTCTATAGAAACGCCGTGCCACACAAAGTGGTACTCTGTCCTCCGAGGAGCTGCTGCAGACTTCAACTCTGATGCTTTTCACTTGATCTGCAGCCTTTTCCATGAGTGAGTGAGGAGAGCTGCTGCTGCTGCTGTGGCTGAAAATTGAAATATGAAGAGGATAAAGATTTCTTCATAAAAGAAAAGTGTTGCTCACGTTGGCTGTCATTATATTTCTGTTAATAAGCTGTTTTTGTCAGCTTTCACTGCACATCCAGATATAGAGCCAATCTGTGCATGGCCACTGCAGGACTGCCACACTCACATGAGCAAATGTCTTGGCACCAGAGCAAAGTATCTGCTGGTGAGGATGGTAACATGACTCTTATCTGTGTGCTTTTTGGTTTAAAGAATGACATAGGCAGTCCTCCCCACCAAAAAAAAGAAAGAAAAAAAAGAGGAAGACATTGGAGGGAACTTATCATCAAGTACTGTGTGGCGACAGAGCTTTATTTCTCTCTGGCCGTTCTTCGAAAGTGAAAATTGTGTTTTTCTTCATCTCCTGATACACATGAACATAAAGAATAGTCTGAATATACAGTTATGATGTGGACCAAAGTTATCAAAGATATTAATTAACACACCGACAGCCCCTTAAAAGAGCTTTTACCTGTTACCAGTGTCCAACTAGTGCTGAAAAAATGTAAGATATCATAACCATAGTTTTCGCTTTTGAATATAGCTGTCATTCAAAACATCTGCAATTGTGCTGTAAATATTTATATTATTATCTCTAAACATACTTTTAGGTAATATTCAATCATGGTTAGTAAAACATATTTGAATTTTCCTTTTAAGGTAATCAAACCTTTTGAAAAAAAGGTTCAAAATGCTATGCTGACCTTGGAATCAGTAGCCATACAATTCCACTATTCCCTCATATAGCTGCATCAGGAGATGGGTTGTTGTTGTTTTTTGGTCAATTTATGGAATTGCAGTCCGGGGAAAAATGTGTTGTAGAAATGTCAATTTTAATTCAACAGTTTTACGACGACTGGACAAACTCCACTTGCTGATGAAGATCACAGAATGTGACTGAAAGCAGCAGAAGCTTGTCAGTGTATCATATGAAGGTTTGCCATATTGTGTGTTCCAAAGATTACTGACACCCGACCAGCAGAGATTCAATACAAGAATCTCAGAAATCTCAAGAATCCGGTGCAGTTCTCACAGTGACAAGTATTCGATTTACTTTTCGTGGTCACAATAAATCAACCGACCAGGCAGCCGTCGCTGGCTTTCAGTCTTGAGGTGATTGCCAGAGTACTGGTCCTGAAAGCAATACGAGGGGGAGGAGAGCTGGTTCTGGTTTTGAACGAGGGGCTGGGAGGTTCTAAATGGCTGAGAGGGAAAAGGAAGGGCCGTGCCAGCGATCACCGTCAGAGAAAAGTTCAGATTTGTTTTTCCAGGAAGGACAGTTTCTTTTTTCAAAGACTCTTTCCTTTCCCGTGATTCATATGTGATGTTTACCGAACTGGCCGGAGGCTGATTGGAAACTGATAGTGTATTTTTGCTTAAGGCTTTAGCTTATAAGACGCTAAGACAGCGTGTGTAAAGCATTGTGTGTTTTGACAGCGGTGTGATTGTTCCTCCCACGTTCCATCTTGCTTGCATTACCAAAGCACAAACAAAATATCTAAGATCATATTTATTCATCATAATTTATAATCAGGGTGCAATTTGCCTGGGGTGCGTGGGATCTCCCCTCTTCTGGTCTTCATATCCCCACCTCTGCTGAATTATTTTTTTCCCTGAGGGGGACAAAATGTTATTTCATCAATAGATCATACAAAATACCTAAAATGGAACATTTTAAACTAAGTAAAGCGCTGTAGGTGAACAATATCTGTCTATAGTGCGATAGAACAATAAAATCCGAAATGGACCACCCTTGTCAGCGCTCGCGTTCATGAGACAATAGATGATTTACCTGATGATCCTGGTTACATTAGCCTTGATCACTGTACGGCTTTTCAGAATGTCGCCAAGCACAGATATTTGGAATGGGGATTTGTACATGTAACGTTGGCCCAGACCTCACTAGCGGACACGTTAAGAGACCTGCTATTTTCCGCTAGTGCAGCCCTGAAAATTCTTTACCTCAACACATATTGAACAAAGACCAGCAGGACTCAGGAATATCTTTAGAGGCAAATCCAAAAAAATATTTCCCAGCCCCTCCAAAAATAGGTACAATCAAAATACAACAAAAATACAAACAGCTGTGTACTGTAAGTATTCCCTGGAGGTTTGTACACACTTGAGAGTCTGCACTGGCCTCGGGCAGTGAATTAGTAGGCCGTATAGGCTAACCAGCAGAACCAAAATGACAGGTTGCATGTTGTAACTTAACCCATGCCACAGTACATCTACCTCTGTTGTAGGATGAAGGCCGGCGCTGGACTCTGCTCTGCATTGACTCTGTTCCTCCTGATGGGGGCAGTGTTCGCCCAGAGACCTCGTCCAAGGAAGCCCACCAGGCGCCCAGCCACCACCAGGAAGCCTCCTGTCCCCATGCCTGCCGTACCAGCACAGCCAGAGCCCCAGGAGCCCACAGATTTCCCCCCACCAATCCTGGGCCCGCCCTCCATCTTTCCCGACTGCCCCAGAGAGTGTTTATGCTCCCCAAGCTATCCAAATTCTCTCAACTGTGAGAACCGGAACATCCGCGTGATCCCTGTCATCCCATCCAGAACCCACTACTTGTACCTGCAGAACAACTACATCTTAGAGGTGAAGGCAGAGGCATTCGTCAACGCCACAGAGATCCGCTGGGTCAACCTGGCAAACAACCGCATTCATCGAATTGACAAACAAGTACGGCGAGTTTCCTGGATTTATATTTATGATTTCAAAATAACACCAAGACCGCCTAAGAATTCGGTTTCTGTCTCTCATGCAGGTATTTGAGAAGATCCCGGCACTGCTCTATCTCTATGTGCACCGTAACCAGCTAAAAGAGGTCCCTTCAGGTCTCCCAGCAAGCCTGGAACAACTCCGCCTCGGTAAGAATCGTATTTCCAAGATCCCTGCTGGTGCCTTCAGCAAGATGGGGAACCTGACTCTGCTTGACCTGTACCACAACCAGGTAAAACTCTTGGTTTATATGCACCTTTGCCATATTACAAGTGTGTAGCTGATAATGTTCTACTCATATGTCCTCAGCTCAGTGACAGTGATCTGGGAAAAAACACATTCAAGGACCTGAAGAACCTAATGCAGCTCAATCTGGCTCACAACATCCTGAAGAAGATGCCCGATGGCGTACCCGGTGGCCTCATTCAGCTGTTCCTGGACAGGAACCGTATAGATGACATCCCAAAGCAAGTATACAGAGCACACATTGTCACATAGCTGATGAACACACAAACACAATGCGTGTAGCACGGTCGGTAAATCTCATAATTCCTTCTGTCTATCGTTCCCTTGTTCAGAGACTACTTTAAAGGCTTCTCTCACCTGGCATTTGTGAGGCTCAACTACAACCAGCTTAGCGATAAAGGAGTCCCGAAGGCTGTGTTCAACATTTCCACCCTGCTGGACCTGCAACTCGCCCACAACCAGCTCTCTTCCGTTCCTCTCTTCAACAGTCACCTGGAGCACCTGCATCTCAACGACAACAGCATCGAGAGTAAGTCCAACTTGATTCTCAGAATATGTGAAAGAAGATGGCAGAAATGTGTCCATGTGCCACTGACGTCGCCCAATGGTTTGTGAACTGCTGTTTTAAAGCCTCAAGTTTAGCATTTTGGCCAGTGCTATGTTCTTTTCAAACCAGAAGTAACCATATTTGTAGGACCTGCTGATCTCTGCATTACCAACGGATGGTAATCCGGACGCAGACGAATCACGTGTTGTCTGTTAAGCGACGCAAAAATGAACGAGCGTTGGCATTTTTATGGGAGATTTTTTTGAATATTGGGTACTTTCAGACAAATGCTCATTCATTAGCAGCAGTTTTGGTTGTTAACAAAAGTCGCTTCAGTCCGCGTCGTGGTATAAACCGCGCCCATTATCAGATAACCGGTTGTGATTGGACCGGCAAGTTTTCTGCCGGGGGAAATCACTTCCCAATGGAGGGGATGCAGACCGTATTCTGGACGAGGAAATTTAAATGAGCTCCCAGAATTCGCCTGGGTTCTTGGGCTAGCTCTTACTGCTACTACTACTTATTACCAATACCTGACCAACACCAAAGACTGACACATTTCCTTTGAAATCGTACATTTAGCAAATTATTTTCCCCAGGAGTTAGTGGAGACCAAAGCAGAGTGAAGAAGACAGAAAATGTAGGACTTATGTTTCTCAAGTGACCAGAAACATGCCTCAAAATCAATTCTAATGTCATTACATTCCAGTGTTTTTGTAAGCTGACATGTGTCGGGGCTGTTATTCTGTCCACTAGTGGCCAAAGACACAATTAGTTTAGCTTCATCCCTCTGTACTTGCCCAATTCATATGTATCTGAAGCTGTATTAACCAAGAACACATAGTCATTTGAGAACTTGTGTTGTATCTTACTTCTTAGAAAAGTTATTGCTTGTTTTCCAATTGTGAAACAGTTTACACATTTCATCTTTAAGGTTTTGACTCTCACCTCTTGTTTTTCTATTCAAGCCAGCAAGCAGCTTTTCTGGCACCTCTGTTATGACTCTTTCTGTGTCGAGACAAAAGCTAAAGATTGTTTTTCTGAACAAGCTTCGTAAACTCAATAACATGGTTAACAAGCAATAAGAAATGCCTATTATTTTTTTCTTCTTGTTGTCTTGTCTGTAATCTACCTCATTTGTGTTATACCTACTATAGTGCATGACTGCAATCGTTTGCTTTCGGTGGCTGATTCAAGTCTTTTTATATATCTTTCTCGGAGCACCCCGGACAAAGTTTTAGTCAGTGAATATAATAAATGACCAATATATTTTTGTAGGATTACAAACAAGTGAAATAATCTAATTCCATTTAAAAATCAATTCAATTTTTTTGGGCTTGTGTGAAGGAAAACGGCATTTAAAGACTTGACTTTAATGACTGTGCTTTTCCCTCACAGGCATCAATGGCACCCTGATCTGCCCTAATGGACTGCAGGCCGAGCCAAGTGATGACACCCTTGTGCCCAAACTAAGGTAGGTCACATGATGTCACATCTTGGCACTCAACAATAAAAACCACTACAGTGGCACCCTTTGAGAGGAAGTCAAGCGGAAGAAATTTGAAATAAGGAACTAATGAGTTTTTACAATCAGGAGTTGTTGTAATGGCATGTTAAGTTCCTGCTCTGATCTCAGGTACCTGCGTTTGGATGGGAATCACCTGAGTCCTCCCATCCCTCTGGATGTCATTATGTGCTTCAGACACCTCCACTCTATTGTCATTTAGGAGAAACGGGCCTCAAGCCCTGGGGACATGCGCACACACACACACATAAACCACACACTTGCACATGCACACATATACACACACAAGCACGCAGAGTCACTGTGCACAAATTGAATTCAAGGCAAATCCTGCTCGGTGAAGCCGGAGGTTTATCCACAAGTACACACTGTGGAAACGTGTAATAGAAAAGAGTGATTCCAGATAAATGAGAAAACTGTAAAGCTTTGACAGTTTCATTGTTTTCAGATCCAGAACAGTGAGAGTGGATATACACCAACATCTGGGTTTAGGTTTTTGTAGGACTTTCAGTTTATCCATCTTTTTTTGTTTATAAAAACTAGATTGAGTAAAGCCTGAAAATACAGGTACATTGACAGAGGCTACAGACATGGAGGGTAGTTATGTTTGCTTGCAGATGTGAACAAACAGACCAACAGTGGATGTCAGAAGAACCCGTTTTAAAACGTAACTACCATGTAGTTGAAACTGTCCCAAATGTGCCAGTGCTTTTCAAGGTACTCCATGTAAAAAAAGTCATTCTATTCTTTGTATTCGTATTCCTCTGTATATTATTCTTCTGTATAAAGAAGGTTTGTACAAATAAGGAAAAAATAAAACTTTTTCTTTGACCATTCGATCATGTTTTCTGATTCATTTAATTTGATTTGTAAGACTCCCTCACTTCAAGGAGCAACTATGTGATATTTGTAAAAGTGAATGGGATTATAAGTAGGCCATTTGCTACACAGCCATAGAAATTATGACTGTGTTGAATTCATACCTCTGATGATGTCAACAAAACATATTAGCTTAACCCAATGGTTCCCAACTCTGGGGTCAGGACCCCTTCAGGGAAGTTGGGAGATGATTACCAAGATAAAACACAATAAAAATCCTAATTCTGACACACAAATGTTTCTTTTTCTATCATTATCATCTAGTAATTATCACATTAACATGACTCACTGACATGCAGCCTGTGACAAGGAGCCACAAGTAGACATTGCCTTGTTTTAAGCATCACAACTCACAATGTGCGGTTCTCCCTGGTAATCCGGTTACATTTGAGAGAGTAAAGATTTGGCTTGTGTGGAAGCAGCTGTAACTCACTGTCAGGAAGATATAACTCACACTTTGTACTAAAGTGTTTTATAGAAACACAGATTTGTTAGACCAGAAGATTGCCGCTGAGCAACAGAAAACAGAAGTTTTTCTATGCTCATAAAGCTTTGTGGTGACCTCTGCTGGTGAGGAATGAGCATTGAGCATTCCTGAGATGGGAAGTCCTTTTGGCTATTTTTAACTACAGACGCTGACATGTATGACAATGTGGAATTTTTGCACTTCCCTATTAACAATTATAGTGCTGTTAAAGCTGAAACATTGTTCTATTCCATGAACGCAGCTCATTCCTTTTTCAATTCCCTGCGTGTGATATTTTCCACTGTGAGTACATTTTCCGTACTCATCTTCAGTTAACCTGGCCAGACAAGCAGGCGAGCAGGTCTAGTAGGAGTTCCGATAAGGACTTGTCGGACAGGAGTGAAGTCACCTCCAGTGAGAGTGCTCCTCGAGGGGGGGAGTGCGGTAATGGCTCACACACTGTGCAGGTGGAGCTTTTATTTCCAGAAATATACCTAAACAGTTGCACAGCATTTGGGAGCAGACATGGCGACTGATCAGAAGATGGACACAACACAAACTTTATAGTGGTGCAAAAAAAAAAAAACACTGAAAATTACAGATCAACACTTTTTTGCTGATAAGACAAATTATGGATTCAGCACTTTGAACAAGGAACACAGATGAATAAATCAACACCGCAGGGTAATGACGACAATCAAACGAATGACTTACGCAATAATCACACCTAGAGTGTAGGTGTTTCTTTCCACAGTGACCACACTCCACTTCAGGGAGGAGGAACCGTTTGATCATCCCTTTTCCTTTTCTTCCTTTCAGGTATTGAGACATCAGCTGGCATTTCCTTTTCTCTTGCGAGACACTTCCTCAACCTGTAAACCAATTTGTGCGCGTGTACAGGTGCAAGTGCATGTATGTGTATGTGTTGTGTAAAGCAGCGCAGCACCAGGCAAAATCCCCCTCACAGCACTATAAGAGGAGACAGCATGGAGACACAGAGACACATCTTCCACAGGACTCGTCCTCTGAGCGACCCACACACACACACACACACACACACACACACAAGCATACAGGTGAGTTCACAGGTGATCTCTGCGATGCTTCCTGAGCATTGCCATAGACACTTTCTTTACTGTTAGATGCTCTTAACATAATGATGCTTTGGATTTTGAAACGAGTTTACTGTTTTGAAAACCTTGGTCAGACAAAGTTAATATTGTGAAGACTACAAAGTTTTACTCTAACTGTTTTCCTATCATTTGACAGAACTATCTATAATCTATAATTAAACTAATCCTTAGATAACCTTGACCTACATAATCACTGATGATATGATGATATATTTGAAGACATTTCAACAAAAGATGTTTCGACTCCAGGTAACCATGGTGATGGACATGCTGCTGGGCTCCTCTATCTGCCTGCTCCTCCTGCTCAGCTGTCTGGGTGAACCTGTGGAGAGCCGAGCTCTGCATCTGGACAGCTGCTCCGTCAATGTGCACACACACGAATTGCGGAAATATTACTCCACCATACGATCAGATGCAGTGAGTCAAAGTCTTACACACACGCACACACACACACACAAATAGGCATTTCACTATAAAACAAATACATAAAAACACACCAGAAACAATTCACAACACACACTGTTTTTATGACCCCTCTGAGTGGTCGGAAAATTTCTGAAACTTTTAAATGACATCTTTGATGATTTTTTGGTTGTTGTCTTTTTTTCGACAGGTAGAAGGAGACCGTGAGATTGGAATAAGACTTCTGGACAAATCGTTGATAAAGGATGTTCAGGTGAGTCCTTGCCATGTTTACGTCAGCGAGGGCTGTTTATGTGCTTTCCCCCCTCACTATATCTACATCTCAAACTGCTCAGAGCAATCTATACAGTATGCGAGTTGGCATTATATTTATTCAAGTATTTGTCTTCACCAGGAGGGACAGGTGTGCTGTTTCCTGCATCTTGTGCTGCGTTTCTACGTTGAGAGAGTGTTCAGCAACTACGCTTCTTCACAGCCACAGCAGCAGCGCTGCTCCAGTGCTCTGGCCAACGCTTTTGTCAGCATCAGAAAGGATATACATAAATGCGTAAGTTATGATATGATTAATGACGAATTGTGATTTTAATGACGTCCGCAAGTTATATTGATGACTGTGCTCTGCTCTGTGCAGCACTGCCAATGTGGAGAGGAAACCCGGAGAAAAGCTGATTCCATCCATGCTGAGTTTATCAAGGTATGTGGAATAATTCACTATATATATCTGATAATATCGATGTGCTAGATCTTTCATCTCTGATACACAGTAGCCATGTTTGTCTATTACAAATAAAACTCACTTGGACATTTGCTACACAATCACAGATTATGTGATTAATTGTCAAATACAAAGAGCTCCGTTGTTACAAGATACCCCACCACTAGGATAGCCGTAACAATGAGAGGTCGTTTGCTGGATTAACATCCACAATATCCAATCTATGAAAGAACTTTGTTGGACAGTTTTGAACAAGGCAAACAATTTGAAGTTAACGAAAAGCAGTGTCTGAGAGTGTCTGCTCTGTAAGTGTGTGTAAAAATTGAGTTGATTTTGAGATTCTGTGAATAATATTTGGAGTCCAATTCACTAGGCTATACATGATATCTTAATGATATCAGATATGTGACAGTATGCCCAAACACAAAGATTGAGTGAGCTCACATTTGTTTCCTCTCTCATCTCTCTGAGCAGCTTCAGGCGAGCGAGGCAGCACAGAAGGCCATGGGGGAACTGGACACTGTGCTGGACTGGCTGGAAGGACTGAGCCAGAAAACACACTTGTGATCGGACGGATGTTGAGGGATCCCCAGGCTAGCATCACAGCTGGAAATTCACATCTGGGCCAGTTTGCATTTCTCTGTTTTGTACTTTAATTTATTTGATGTGTTTGTTATCCACTGACATGTCATAAGTTATTTTTTTAAGTATTAATATTTATTGAAAATAGAAGGCTTTTTTATGGTCTTGTATGTGTGCTTCTACTG
Organism: Scophthalmus maximus; assembly: GCF_022379125.1. NCBI lineage: Eukaryota > Metazoa > Chordata > Actinopteri > Pleuronectiformes > Scophthalmidae > Scophthalmus > Scophthalmus maximus. The sequence goes on from NC_061520.1 coordinate 15,736,190, forward strand.
TAAAGGTTGATATGCAGACTAAACAAATGGTTTGATTTCAACAGTTTCTTTTGATAATGCTTAAATTAACAACATCAATAAAAAGAAAAGAACTCTTCTGTATAAACGTTTGAGTGTTTTCCTCTCAACTCCAAAAATGATTCACGCTCTGCGTTGCCATCCAGTGGTGGTAAATGACAATACAGCCGACAGAACAACAGTATACCCGAGCTCTATCAGCAGCAGCAGCTGCACACTCACCGTTTTATCATTTCCACATATTAGTTGCTCCACCATATTTCCACGTACCCCCTGACAACTTTGAATATGGTTTCTGTTTTCCTTTAAAAAAGTCACCTGATGACTGCCACAGCGACTCTCAAACCTCTCGAGGCACATGTCTGACTGACCGGAGGGGCAAGAGTTCAGCGATGGCTCATGGGACAGGTCATAATTCTATGTATAGAGCCACTGTATGAATGTGTGTGTAAATTCGTGGTTGTTAAAACCGGTTCTAGAAGTTGTCAACACCACTATGGAGATGATAGAGGAGAAAACAGAAGTATGTGCACTGAAACTCCTGGCTCATAGTGTCAACTAGTAGACGGGGTAATTTTCCTATCACCGTTACACTGTGCAATCAGTATTAACATCATAGTAACATGTTTAAGCCACAAATGTGTCTATTTCCACTTCAAATAAGCTTTATTAAATTTAGAAAAAGGCCCTTAATCCAAAAAGCTATGTAATATATCACATCCCATCATTTGTTTGTCAGGATTACTACTCAACAGATTTCAATGCAAGTTGGTGGAAGGATGGCACAAGAAACTTTAGGACGATTCAGAATTTATTTTTCTCACTTTTTTATTAATTAATAAAATCAATTAATAATGCATGTGTCTTGATGAAATTTTTTTTGCATGTTTAAATCTGTTCAGTATTTTTTATAAACAAGCAAACAAACAGACATGGTTGAAAATATAACTTCCTTTTTGGAGGTAATAACATGTTATAATCAACAGTATAATGAAATGCATCAGAGGGGCAATGTGTTACCTGCACAGGTTGTATTACCTGCACAGGTTTTGTAGATCGGACCGATCTACAAAATACGATGATGACTACTCTGCATAACACTACTCTAGTGGTGATCAAGGACAACTCAGTGTTTTGGTTTAATATAGGTGAACGGATGTACAAGTCATCATTGTTGTCAGCAGGGTTCTAGCTTCTTTTTTCATTTGTGAACACAGATAAGGTTCGATCGTGCTTCACATCTAATCATTAGCCAAGAGCCAAACTAACACGTGAAGATAAATCAATGAAACTATGATTCATCCAAATTGCATAGAGAGACTGTTATTTCAGCATTCAGGTTTTTAACAATAATGGAAAATATGAGCTGTCACAATGAGCAGTGCTTACATAAGTGCGGTTAACACCATCACAGGTACATATGCGACTGGCCATATATCTACGCATGTGCTTACGCACTTGGACTCAAACACACATAAAAAAAAAACATAATGTGGAAAGTAGGGTGCGTATTCGAAGTATCACACCAGACTGTACCGATTCAACAGAAATTGCCTAAGTGACTCAAATATGACATTGCTGATCATGTCCAGGTCGAACTGAACGCTGTGTACAGAGGGAATTCCGAAGTTTCATCTCCTCCCATGAACATCCTTGGTCAGCACACGGACAGGGCTACTCGAGTTTTAGGTTACAGTAATACATTCACTTAATGTTGCTGACGAAGCTCAACATTCATAATTTGGTTTCTGAGGAAGCCTCCCGTGTTCAATTCTGGGAGGCATTTGCAGTTTCTGTTGCATGCGGTGTTTTAAATCCTCCCGTTTTCATCTCCGTTGCACTGAGAGATCTCCCACGGTCCATGGATATGGTCCAATCGTAAACACCCAAAGGGCGAAGTGTATACGCAATGTGCTTATCAGAGTACAGCTCACATTTGCCATGATGGGTGATGAGGGAGGAAGGCTATATGATGGAATAATTCATGTGAATTCCGGAGGAGTCACAGATGAATTTCCAAGAATTTTTTCTTTTTCTGTTCTACATGTTCATCACCATGGGCATCACTCCACAAAGATATCAGCTCTCACACGCAAGGCGTCCATTGGCACGTGGTTGGGCGGCTTAGTGTCACCCTGTTGTAATAACTTCACAGTTTCCTCTTTTCTTTATAACCATACTCCAACACACTAGCACACTCAAACTTTATCACAGTTATTCATAATCACGTAGCAAACAATAACAGAAGGGGACCGCTGCAGGACTCAAGGCATCACAGACGCACGCTGCGTCAAACAGACCTGTGTGAAAGTGAAAGAGAAATGTGGTGAATGTGTTTGTAAAGTCAGATAGGTTTCCGCTCAAGGTGACACTTGCAAGTACAATATGCAGACAGCAGCCATGCACACACACACACACACACACATACACAAGAAATCTGATGCATAAGGTGGAGGATATGTAAAAGCATAACTACAGTTAAGCCTGCGGCACATTTGGTCTGTAGCACGGAAGGATTCACTGCCCCGAACCTCCGCATCAGACTTTTGTCAATTTGCAATTTGAATTCAGCATCATGTGGAGCTTTCTGAGATTCATGCTTCAGAGAGGGAGGTTGAATCAACTGGATATGAGTGAGGTTTCAGTTCATTGCTGAATGTACATTCTGAGCACCCAGCGACGTCAACAGAAACCCAGGTTTGGAGGTAAAGGGGCAGTAGGAGTAATAACGAAGAGACACCTTCCCCACATTCACACCTGATCGTCTCCAGATTAGACGACTTCTTCTGTCTCATCAGTCGATGACAAGGTGAAACACGGAAGATGAGAATTGACTGATTCAGCTTTGGCTCCATAACAAGGCGGCAGTGGAGAGGGACACTGTTTACTGGCAGGGCTGGCTGAAGGAAACAGTTTGATCAGAGAAGTTTAGAACTATCTCTGGCGAGCAGCGTTTGCTAACTTCTCAGTTCTGGGTGCTCAAGGACTCCGGAGTAGTGTGGATGGCAGGCATAAACGTAGCAGCAGAGATGCCCTTTAAAACGAAAACATAATAATGTGGATGTTGCCTAAGCCTCCCACACAATCCACTCACTTTTTTAAATCACAAGGTTATTAGTTTCTGTGATATTGTCACTTGAGAAAATCTTCACACAGAGAACAAAAGTTGACAAATCAAACGTCCACTTGATCCACATACTCTTCTACACTTTGCAAAGCTTTGGTACCATTAACTGAAAGTCAGTGATTACCTTACAAGCAGGTGATGTTTTCACCTCTGTCTACTTTTCTTGATTGTTTATTATTATTATTATTATTATTGTTGTTGTTGTTGTTGTTGTTATTGTTGTTATTATTAGGCAGCAATGTTATGTAAAAAGTACCCATTTGCTCCAAGTGATGCTGATCTGATTAAATCGGAAGATCCAACAATTTGTATTCTTATTGAAATCAGACATATTGTGTGTTTTCGGAGATATGGTGTATAATATGGTTCAAACTATCAGACAACTTAATTTTTCCTTTTCAGTTTTTTTTAGAGTCCGACAAAGTGTAGGATTGTTAGACCTTGACAGAGGTATGTGCTCTACAGAGAGTTTCTAGTTTCTTTCACAGCTTAGTCTTGTGTGCTATAGACTCTTTGGATACCAGGAAATCACTCAGGAAACTAATATCTCAAGATAGACTGGATTAGTAAGACTAAACACATTACTACACAGAAACATTCATACTGTCATAACACCCAGTTTCTGTGAACATCTGGCGAAACACTTCTGATCGCTTTTTGATCACCAGTTTCTCTGGTCACTTCTGTAACACCGGGGCTGATCATGAATTGAGCGGGAGGAAGAAGCCCCATTAAAGTAAAGGCTAAACTACAGTGACTTTATGCAAAAAAATTACATTAGGTAATATCAAACTCAACATCTCTGTCACGCACACGAAAGTGAAATACCTGCAGACTGAAGCAACTAAAATGCTACTGCAACCACAAATATATCATGAAATCACACAGCTAGAGCAGGAGCAATGCAGAGAGTAGACATGACACACACACACACACACGCACACACACACACACACACACAACACACACACACACACACCACACACACACAGACACACACAGACACACACACACACACACACACACACACACACACACACACACACACACCACACACACAGACACCACACACACACACACACACACCACACACACAGACACACACACACACACACACACACACACACACACACACACAGACACACACAAAAACACACACGCACGCGCGCGCGCACACACACACACACACACACACTGAGCAACAAGAGGGGTTTCCCATAAACTGTTTACTGCTGAGTCATCTTGATTTCAAATATAATTTAATACACACACAAACACACAAACACACACAAACACAGAGATACTGCCATTTATAACAAGTTTGTGGATAAAAAAATGTCATTCTTACATATTGAACAACTTGCATCTACTTTTTACATTAACTCTTTGCTGCACAAACTAGCATTCATTCAATTTACTTTGCATGTGCATGTACAATAATCAAATTTGTTCTGCAGACTGTTGCACTTCTCATTTGACTAATGTTGCAAATATTTCACAATTTACAGAATTCTATGGGGACAAACTCAGAAACCCCCTCCTGTCCGTTTTCCTGTCTCATTCCAAAACTGCCGCCACCTTCCCTTTTCTTCAGCTTGCAGACTATTTTGTCGAGGGTGTCGGTGGTTCAGAATGTTTATGTTGTTTGCATTTACTATTGTAATAAGATTTTGATGCAGCATTCTGGACTTGGTCTAAACAAATTACATTTTTAGAAAGGACAAAGAACTACATCAAAACACTACATCTGGTGTAATTTGTTCAAATCTAGTTTGTTCACACTAAACTGTCACAACTTTGAAATTTGGAGTTGAAAATGAATTTGCCTTGGTAACATATAAACCCGACTGAAGAAGAAAAGTTTGACTTTATTTCCCAAAAAACTACTTGAACCGATTTATCGATTATCAAAATAGTTGGCGATTCATTTAGTAATTGATTACTAATCGATTAACTGTTGCAGCTGTAGACTGAATACAACAAATGTAAAGAAGAAGTAAAGTGAAATACACTATATAGTTTAAGTTGAATCATTAGAAGGAAAAAAAAATGAAGTTTTGAATTACATTTCAATGTTGTCCAGGAGAGAGCAGTGTAGATCTGCCAAAACGAAACACACAGTAGTTCTCATGTTTGTGCAAGGGAGCATTTTCTTTTTGAAAATGGAAAAGCAATGGCCATGGCAAAATACAAGCAAATCAACTGTTCAGTCGTGTTTTGGGGGAGAAACATTTGTTTGAATCATATCTGACATGCCACGACACAGCCTGTCAGATTAAAACTGCTTCCTGCAGCGGACTGGCTGCAGAGACTTTACTATTTACTGTACATGTGTGGCCGAGGGTTCTTAACATGTAGACAGTCACTAACAGTGCAGTCCAAAGTAGTAGCTTACAGGCAAAAAAGTTTTTTTACTTGCGAAAAGCTGTCCATTAAAAAAGAAATGCTTTTAATATCGTATTTGCAGGTCGATGCTGTTTTTTTTTTTAAAACATTGAAATGTAATGAACCTCCTCAAATTTTATTCTGTGTTGTGATTCGATTTTAAGATGGCTCAGATTTTAAGGGGAATTCAGTTATTAAAGACAAAAGCCTAAACAATTGTCCTCTATACTTATTTTTTCATATAATTATTAAGGGCTATTAAATCTTCCATACTAACCGGCTTTTTCCAGAACACTAAACTTTGTTATTAAACCTTCTAATATTGGTCTGCGTTGCCTGGGTGGACCTCACTGCCTTCACTTTGAACAGCACATTTTGTTATCTTCAGTATGTCTCAACCAGTAAATGAACTCCAACCTGAACTAATGACAAATGATCTGGAAGTTTATTTTGCAAAGATTTGTGGGGCAATTATCATTTAGACTGATTTCCCCTACAACACTTTCTAAAATACCATTGTTGCCCAACATGTAATTGTGACCTGGGCAGATCGAGATTCAGCAGGAACAGAAGTGTCCAAAAATACCCCCTACACTGCTCCACTCAGATGCCCAAACAACTTCTCTCTCTCTCTCTCTCTCGCTCTCCCTCTACACATATATAAATATATGTATATACATATATACATATATACATATATATATATATATATATATATATATATATATATATATATATATATATAGATATAGATATAGATATATATATATATATATAGATATAGATATATAGATATATATATATATATGCATTTCCTTTTTTAAGATGGAATGGAATAAATACCACAACTCCTGTCACTTACAGCAACATACAGATGTGTTGACTTTTCAGTCAGGTTTATTACGTAGGTCTGACATCAGGAATCCACAGCGTCATCAGACACAAACCACAGAATGTTATCATCTGCCTGAGTGGCACGATTTCCTCCGTCACTGTAAGTGTGCATGGCAATAATATACAGTATGAATTACTGTCAGATATTCAAATACAATATGTGCTAGTTTAATGAAAGAAGACAATGCCACTGCACTGTACTAATAGTAGTAATAACTAGAAAAAAAATATGAATTAATAAAAATTATATAATATATCCTTCGATTCCAATAGGTCCTCGCTCGGACTCTGTCAATGGAGCTCGGGCCCGAATAATATAATATTAATATTGACCATTATTAACTCAATAAGGAAGTGTGTGTGTGTGTGTGTGTGTGTGTGAGAGAGAGAGAGAGAATGATGCAATGATGCCATGTCAAAAGTGCTCTGTCAGACGTTTCTTTCCTTGCTCGTGATTTGTTACCCACCTGTCTCGTGGGAGGAGGAACTCATGTGTACTACGATTCTGAAGAAGAAAAAAATCCCCCCCCCCCCCCCCCCCCCCCATGAATGAAACATGTTTAACCATTTCTCTTCCAGTCAGTCCCCTCCCTCAGGTGTGCATTTTGGTGTATATATGAAGACACCAGACTGGCCCAGATGTATGCACTTAGCTCTCCTGGGCACTCGAGACAGCACGATCACGCCAAGCCGAGCCAAGACGAGCCAACAGCAGCTGCACACTCTCTCTTCTCTCCAGACACATTCTTTTTTTTTTGTCTTTCCTTTTTCCCTTTTTTTGCACCAGCACCATGACCCCTCGGTCTCTCCTGCTGTGCGCCCTGGCTCTGTTGTCTCTCCTCGGCACCGCCCGGAGCGGCCCCATGTGCAACAACCGGTGCTGCCGCTTCGTGGAGGGCTTCCCTGTCCGACTCAGGAGGCTCAGGGAGGACTACTCGCAGATCAGAGACTTCTACGTGAGTACAAGCACCGACCGGCGCGCGCTCGGCGCCCCGCGGCCCCCTCGGGCCCCAGGCGCCCCGCGGCCCCCTCGGGCCCCTCGTGCCCCGCGGCCCCTCGGGCCCCTCGGGCCCCAGGCGATGCCGGCGCCCCCCGTCTGCACGTCAGTACTCGGCTCTAACGCCTCTTCTCTCCTCTTCTTCTCTGCGCAGGAAGCCAACGACGACCTGAACACGGCGCTGCTGGACCAGAGCGTCGAGGACTCTTTCGAAGTGAGTTTCCGTTTCAAAAATACAACAGAGCTGAAGTTAAATGGATCGGTGAATACACAACGTGTAAAACAAAAAGAAAACAAAAAAAAAAAGGGTACAAGGAAAGCATCGTGCTCACCGAGACGGCGTCGTGTAACCAGGCTCCTCGCTTTCCTCCCCGATCCAGAGTCCGTTTGCGTGCCACGCCATGAACAGCATCCTGGACTTCTACCTGAGCACCGTGCTGCCCACGGCCATGGCCGGAGTGACGGAGGACGCCAAGGAGCTGAAGCCCCACGTCGAGTCCATCCAGCACATCTTCGACGAGCTCAAGTCCGATGTCAGCAGATGTGTGAGTAGCACGTGTTACTCCTAAGACAGAGTCAAAAGAAAGAAGGGAGGATGTAAATACGCACCCGTTGCGCGCAGCTGAAGGCGGCGTTCAGTGCGCAAAGTGCTGCGGCACACTTCTGCATTCCTTGTTTCAAATACAACAAAAAACAGATTTGAACGGACATTTTACTCGAGATTATAATGTCCTAGAACTAAAAACATAAAATACTGGTCCTGGAGAATCTGGACATGATAAGTTTCAAGTTCAACATGTTGCTATTGACAAGCCCACATGCCTTTCAGGAAAACATGTGATTAGTAGCCGCTTGTCTGCCAGAGGAAAACCATTTAAGACCACTTCCTGATTTGGTTTTCATACAAAAACTGTCAAAACATCCCCAGCAATTTTTGACATGAGGCAAATAGCTGACTGTGACACAAAGGGAAAGAGTTCAGTGACTGCTCACTGGACAGATCATAATATTGCATTGGTCGGTGATTCATAGACTGCAGCGGCGGCGTGCAGAACTGTGCATCACCCAGCTCTTGAAAAAGAGGAAGGATGGTCATCAAGTTTTTTCCCGCTCATACGGCATTTAACTAAGAAAACCCAAATGCCAGTCATGGCCCTTTGCCAATTAACACCAGCAACTGTATTCACCAGTTTGAAAATGGAGCTTTTTGGGGGCATGGCAATGTACATCCGAGGTAACACAATCTCTATGTTGTCCCTCTAACAGAGAAACTACTTCTCATGCAAGAAACAATTTGACATCAATCACCTCAACTCTACTTACAACCAGGTAAGTGTCAAGATTTCAACTTTAAATGTTCAAACCATGTACAGTACATGTGTGCATGCTTGTTTTTTGGCGGAGCATTTTTGATTAACTGACACGTGTTTTCCTACAGATGGAGAGTAGAGGTCTGTTCAAGGCCATGGGCGAGCTGGATCAGCTGTTCAACTACATTGAGAAATACCTGGCTTCCAAACGGCAGCGGAACCACGTGGCCTCTGCCTGAAGATGTGCTGAACCTGATCGAAATGTGACCTTCATCTCGGGGAAAAAAGTGAAAAAGTTATTGACTTGCATTGATTTGCATTCAATCCACTGTTGTTGTTTTTTAGCGGGTATCCATGTTCTCAGATGTTGATTTTATTCTCCGAGTCAGCTGAGCTGATGTCTTTGTTGTTCTGAGACTTCTTTTTCCTTTTTTTGTCCTGAGGACAAGTATCAGTTAGGACCATATTGAGTCTTACACGTATGTGTATGTAGTTGCAGCCAAAACTGTGTGATGAAGCTGTATTATTTATTGTGTGTGTTTTGTATTTAAAGTATTTAAAGTAAAATAAATGTCTTACATATAACACGTGCCTCCCCCCAAAAGATGATACAGATGCTATGGTGTTCCATTCATTAGGAGTGGGTAACCGGCAGAACACTTATATGTCACATCCTGCAGTGCTGCAGTCGACATGTGGGGAACTACTTGAGTGTAAACTCAACGGGCTGATGCTCTAACCTCAAACGTGACCCACATACATCACTTACCAGCAGCAGCCGTGCTGTACCTTAACTTACCGTAAACTGTAACTAGCCAGCCTTACGCTCATTACAAATGCATACTTGCACATGCGCATTCTCAAAACATGCAGAAGCAATCTCACTTACTCACACGGAGATCGTATCTTTATTTAAAAAAAGAAACTTAAACAAAGGGGTAAAACAGAGCAGCCGTGCATTAAATAACCAAATATTACTTCTTCTTTTTTTGAGGGGGGGATGTCACCGTAGATACCTGAGTAATAAAAGTAATACCCAAACAAAAATAAAACACGTTCCAAATGAGATTTGAATGTGCGAACATGCGTCACTGTAGTCACACAAGTGTGTGTACGGTTCCTGACTTGACTGAGTCCTGATTCAGGTCTGCACTGAAACTAGACGATTCACTTGTTAGGTCAGTGTGACATGAGCCGAATAGTATCATTACAGCGATTACAGTGCCTCCATGCAAAGATGTAATTCACAACAGCTCTCTGGGGAGCATGGCCCTTTAAACTAGCGATTTACTCCTCGGATTATAGGAAACCCAAATCCCAATAAAGGACACTTTGAATCATGTTGCTATACAAGTGTTGACTCAGTGACTTAAAAACAAGTGTGTACGTTTTGAATCGCCTCCCGTCCACATCATGTATATATATGTATCATTGTAAAAAATAATTCACTGGTACAATTAAAGTGCAATTAACAATCTGTGCAATATTAATACTTGTATTTTTTCTCCATGTGTCACTATTGCTACTGGTCTGTATATAGTATTTATATATCTTTTTTATATTTTCTGTTATATTTAGTACATACCTATTGCTTTTTTAAAATGTCTTCCTATATTCTTCTATCCACTTTGCTGCTGTAATGTCCAAATTTCCCCATTGTGGGACGAATAAAGGCATATCTCATCTTATCTTATCTTATGTCTGGATGGTCATGTAATGACTGGATGCCACCATTCAGAGAGCAATGGTATCGAGGCAGGGGGAGAACACAATGGACAGACAACTAATACACGATTAGTTACAGTACAGGCTCTTCCACAGTTCCACTGTAGGCAACGTGATTCAAAAAGACATCTGTCTTTTGATTTGATATATTCAATGGTCAAAAACTCTTACTTTGAATATATAATATGTGGATCTACCATGTCATCCAGATCAACAACTAAAGTACCCCATATCCTCACATCAAGTCATTCGTTTGTTTCTTTCCTTGGAAAGAACAAGACGTGTAAGCTCTGACCAATGTGAGTGAATGAATTACAAGAACAAGTGAATGACATCACTGCGCTCAGGTATTCCTGTTGACCATATTAGGGTTACATTTTCAAATAAGCCCTCACGACCAGAGCCGGCCCTAGCCTATATGGGGCCCTATGCAGAATTTGATTCTGGCTGTATCGGGCCTATAGTTACACTGGCCCCCTGGTGGCCCCTAAGTAGCCCCTTAGTTCGCTTATGCCTACAGGGCCGGCCCTACTCATGACAAAATTACAGCAAACCAAAAGCCTCTTATTGTCACTATAGTTTGGCACCAATTTGCATGATGTGCATGATCCATTTGAACATGTGAATGTAAATGTGTCAGTGGGGCCCTTAGTCATCGTTGTGTACACCCTTTTCTCAAAGAGTCATGCAGTGCAGAGGATGAAGACTTCTCAGGTGGTTAAAGTGGCGCAGAGTTCTTTGAAGTGGCGTTCCCTCCTGGTGCACAGACACACCCTCTCAGTCGAAGCTGAGCTGGCTGACCCTTTTCACAAAGCGCAGTTAAAGTGAAATGCCAGACGTGAGATCCTCAGACATGATCAAACGATAAGGCCCTACCTGTCAGTCTTACACGAGCCGCAGCGGCTTTTAAGCTTTTAACTTTTTCACTTGTGCTGGAATTGCCATCTTTCTTCCTGTCAGGTACAGCGTTGTGTAGATGCTGTGGTTACTGTGGCTGCTTTGATTTTTTTTTTTTTCTGTGCCGATTATTTTAAAAACTTGCGTCTTTGGTAGAAACACATTCTTCACTGTCTTCTGAGAAAAGTTGATCTGAGAAATGCTGACAACCCTGCTGTTGAACTCAGAGCAGCAATGATTGAATAAGAAGATGTAGCTTTATTGATCACCCATAGCGTGGGGGGTCAATAAAGGTACATCTTCTTATTCAATCGTGGCTTTCAAATATCTAGAGTCTAAAATCCTTTAGCTTTTCGGTCATTTGGACACCAAAGTTGTCCCAATGTATGAATTATTTAATTATTTTTAGGTGATTTCACATTCCACTTAGTCTGTTTCCAACCTCTGTTGATGAAATAATAGAAACAGTTGGAGGCCTCCTGTTGCAAAGTGTGCTGTTTGTGTCTTGAGATTTGTCGGTAGGACTGCCACAGCACATCTGTGAGGGAAGCCCCATTTACCCCCTCTCTCTCGCTGACAGACTGGCACAGTCATATTCAAAGCTGGAAACTTGAGAGCAAAAGTCTGACCCGCACATGAAGAGAACTAACCTCCTGCACTGGTGGGAACCCGTTTTAAAACACACCAGAGTTGGCAAATGTCCGCATTGACTCAATGCCACCACAATGCTTTTGCTACGCAAATGCGTATATTCCAGGAGTCACTCATGCGAGCAGGGATGATACAAGTTTGTCACGAGTTGAGTCTGTGCACTCCGAGTCAAAAGCCACAGAATCCAGAGCCGAGCCGACAACCCGAGTCATAGCTGGAGACATGACTGAGCTGAAAAGTGCTCTACATGTGGAGGCAAAGGTCGAACAGGGCAAATCATTTACATTTTATATTACGTGTCCAAAACATAGTCATATTTACATATCAGAAGAAGCACGTTTCAGATAACTTAACATCGTTTTTTAAATGTTGACAGACAAAATTAGATTGATAGACTAATGAATATAATTTTTCAACTCATTGCAGTACTAAATTATTAAATTCTTCTACTTTTTAATAATTTATGAAGAGTAGTAGTGCAATGAGTGCATATTAACTATTAAAATCTAATCATCTATCAATAATCTGTTTAGTAGAAAAAAAATCAGAAAAAAAGAATATGTATTTTTCAATCAAAGTTTAAAAGTTAGACTAGTATATAGAAAAAGACGTTACTGTTGACATCCAGATATTTCATATTCTGTTTTATGCGACTGAACGCCTGCACGTGAACATGTTTCCGACAAAAAAGTTTCCTCTAAGGGTTCTCGTGTTTTTTTCACCGTCAGAAAAATTTAACATTCAGAAAATGAAGAGAAAAGTGAGCAGGTTTGTGCTTTATGTGTTTTTTAATCTAAAGCTGAAGCAGAAAGTACGGCAGGTGGAGCTGAACAGACTGAACGACTGGGGGCAGGGGAAATTTTTTTTCAAAAACACATCTGTGCTTTCACTACAAAAAAAAAGGTGTAGAGAGGGATAAAAACGAAACATACAAACAAGTTAAAAAAGAAAGTTAGAAGGAGGGAACATTGCCTCAAACATTCAATGAACATTTTTTACAGTGAGATTTTCATGTGTGATAAGACAGCTAATGTGCATGTGATTTTACAAAGTGATGTGGCCCAAACTGACAAAAGTAACACAATCATTTCCCATGATCCCAAAGTGAGCTGGGAAGTGTCCTGTTGTGTTAGCAGAACATAGAAGAGGAACCAACCATCACACCCTCTTTGAATGTGATGACAGTTTGCTGGTGGTATGTCAGACTCAGGAACAGCTCATTAGTACTTTCTGCTTCCTATCGATCCTCCAGGAAGATAGGAGGAGACGTGTTGGGGAACACCGAAACCAGATTAGTTTCCGCTGAGGCTGCCGACAGTTGAGCTGGTGTAACCGACAGTAACTCTAAATGACCAGTCCGATCTGTGTTCTCCCTAGAGGGTGCAACTGCTTACACAAAACACACACACACTCTCCCTATTGTTTGCGAGACACATCTGCAAACAGAAATCAAACTTATACAAAAAAAAGGCCCTAGCAGTACTTCAAGCTGACAAACACATCTGCATAGCATTAACCTGAAATATAATCTGGCAATGTTATAAATTCTGAAGCATAACATTGGTAAAAGCCTGAACCAAATGGTAGGTAGGGGTTAAAATGTAATCTGCTGGTTTAGCAACACTCCGTAAGGCCTATTCTAAAATGTTCATAAAATCCATGAAAAAATACAGTATCTTTTGTCTGCTACTCGCCTGTGAGCTACATGCAGGAGAAAGACCAGTCAGGTTCTGTTCTTAAACCTTCTCTGCCCTAAAACCATGTACCTGAAAAACAAGTATACATCAACATAATAGAGGAGGACGATGACGACGCGTGAGATGCTCAGTCTGAATGGCACGGGGCCCTTGTGAGTGCATAGGCCTCTGTTCGACATTCACAAAGACAAACTCAACCTGACAGACACGCCCAGTACAAATCCTAGAAATGGGCGACTATTTCTAGCCAACTCCGACAATCAGGGACAGCGTCCATACATTCTACTTGTCAGTTCAAAATACATCTGCTTACTTTGCATGTATGTAAAAGATACCTTCCCTTGCTTTTTTGGGGGATTTAGCCATTTGATTTAACATTCACAGGTTTGGGGCAAGAGCTAGAACATGGCTGTGGGGTGAAAGATAACTACTGCTGATGCTAAGGCTTCATGTCCTGTCCCAACATTCAGGCCCCTCTGAGCACACAACCTGATATTTAGGAAAGGAGAAGAGAGAGATCGCACAGATTCCCTTTCCTCTACTTTTAGTAAATTCATAATCTCTTCACTGGTGTACAAACACAGATCAACCCGACCCCCCTCTGCCAGGCCAGAGAGGCGGGTTGGTTAAAATGGTAGAGTAATAAAAACAAAAAACACTCCTTAAAAAAACATTAGAAATTTGCCATGAAAAAATAAAACACTGAGAAAATCCATGCAAGATGGTGTGTCGACAAATTATTGCTTCCTTTTTACAACCTGTGTTTATATGTGCATGCATGCGTGCATCTTTCAGTGGGCAGCAGACTGTGGGTTCGCCATGGGGTTACTGGCTTTGTTCCTCCGTTTCGTTAACAGTGGATTGGTTGAGTCCTCAATGGTCTTGATCTTGATTTGCTCATAGTCAACCCTCATTGTTGCCAAGGCACTGGTCATTTCCTCCTGAAATATGAAGAGGATGAGCTCATTAGGCCACTTGCGTAACCCGATCACAATCTGCGGTTTTCATAAAAACATTACATTCCACTGCTTTGCTGGTGAAGACAGTGAAGCACAAGACAGAGGATGACATCTGTCCAATGTGAAGCTACTCCCACTCTACACCATAATTCTGAAAGAATGAATTCCTATACCACATAACGACAGTGTATGATGAAATAGGCCCTTTATGTTAAAATTAGATTTTTAATTAAGCAACATCTATAGTAGCATTGTTCTTCCAGGACGAATTACTAACTCACAGTAAATGAGGTAACCAAGTAGCATGGATTATAAAAATTCACTTAGTAAGCTAATTTGATCTTTCTAAAATAATTCAAAAATTCAAAGTGACCTCAGGTGGCAGGGTTTTAGCTCCTTTGGCTTATAATTATCATTTGATTTAACTACCAGAACTGTCTTTTCCATTTTCCCCTCCAAAAGAAGCGGATGCAAAGATAACCAGACATCTCACCTTGACATCCTCCCATGCGTCCTTCTCCTCCTTTAGTACACGGCTGGTGTGAAGTGGAGTCTGGGGTACATCCATTGATTGCTTTAGGAAGAGACACACACACAAAATCTCAGCCTTAATTCAATTTAAGGGGGATATCAGCCTGGAAAATAAAGCCTGGGGAAAAAATATGGAATAAAAGTGATGTAGAAAACAAAAAGCAAGAGAGGTCATGTTCTCACATTGATCCATGGATTATTCATGAACTCTGTGATGGTCATCCTTTGGGTTGGCTCAGTCTTTAGGAGGTTCCTAATCAGTTGTTTAGCTGCAAACACGATTATTTACAACATTAAAAAGAAGAAAAGCTTGGCTACTAGTTTACTATATAATATTTATATAAACATCAGTCATACCGTTGTATCCAACAGGATCAAGAAGAAAATCATTTAGATTCAGAAAACACTGGTAGAGACCCAGGGCCCTGCATGTTGACAAACTAGACTACAGCATATCGCTATACATGAGGCACACGTGTCCCAATGAAGGGTAGAGGCAACCAGATAAGTTAACCCTTTGAGGAGTGAGATGTTCTGCTGTTGACGGTGTAATCTAAAAGGGAATTGAAAAGCACTCATCATAGACAGCAACAATGACCGTTGCATGGGTTCTTGAGTTGTGTATTACAGTAAGCACAACCCATCCTTCTTTTGTTTTCCCCACATATATACTGTACAGCTGGGAGGGGATACTGTGTAGCTGTAGGCCAAATCTTCACTACGTAGCTTTTTTGTATCTCTTTAAAAACAAATCTATTGCTCAGGAAATAAGACATCACTTTCAATTGTAGTGAATTTGACTGACAGGAGAAAAAAGAATCGGTTAGTTTCAATTTCTTGGTCAGAAACTTAAGACGCGCAGTGAGACACCTAATGAGGAGTGCCTGCCGAAGCCTTGTGAAACACTTAACATTGTGATGAAATGTTATTTCTGACAAACGAAAATATCTCAATGCAACTCCAACACAACACAGTCAATTCTGTTACTTTTAGTTACCACTTTTTTTTAATAAACAAATATCCCTTCACATTATTTGGTTTTAAATCAATTTTAGGAAAAAAGGGGGAAAGACTCAGTTTACCACATGTAAACTAAATAACTCTTGTTCCTAAATACAGAAAAAGAGGATTTACACATTAGGGATGGCTACCAGGTCTAAATTACACAAGACCCCAGTATTGATAAACGGTATTGAAGAAATTAATGCAGTCGTCTATGATGGATTTTCGCTATTCCCAATTCTGAGGAGAGATCTGTGTAAAGGGCGGTCACACAAGTGATCTATCCAAACATTTAGTGAAAGTTAAACCATATTCAGGTGGAGAAATGTACAGTTTCCGACTGCCTAGCTCACAGCTCATCTCCCGTTCCCCCTCCACCTCAGGTATGTGAAATTAGCAGGAGCCCACACAGAGTTAATTAAATTGCACTAACATGGGTTAATAGCATAAATAATAATAACCATTAGTCATAGAGTTCCGTCAAAGTATTGGATCGATAAGCAGTATAGATAAGAGTAGTAATAATACATTTCTTAACGATACCCATTCCCAATACACACATCTAAGGAGTTCCTGCAGTGGGACCAGTACACATTTACTGCCTCACCTTCTTCTGATACGTCAGACCATTCAGGGTTGGGAAACTCATACTGTCCCAACCTGATCCTCCTCTTCATCCCAGGAGAGATGGCGAGACCATGGTTAGAATAAAAAGGAGGGTACCCACACAACCTGGTGAGGGTTGAACATGACAGTGTTAGCTACTGCATTCAGTAAAGAACTGTGGTGAAGGGAGGAGAGAGATTACAAGTCGACTTTATGACTTACAAGATATACATGATGACACCCAACGACCACATGTCACATGACTTGTCATATTTCTCTGGGCCAAGAACCTCTGGAGCTGCAGAAAGAAAGGGAGGGAGGATGGAAAAGCAATGGAGAGAAAAGTAGAAAATGTGTTTAGTGTCCATTTTTACGGTCTACTAATAAGCAAGGAGTAGAAAGAATACTTGAGTCAACCCAGAATCAATACTTACCAACATAGTAGGGTGTGAAGCAGGGCGTAGCTAAAGAGTTGTGTGTGGTGGTTTCCTTGGCAAAGCCAAAGTCTGTGAGTTTGAGCAGGGCACTAGGCCTCTTTGTCGAATACAGTAAATTCTCTGGCTGCAGGGAGGATTCAAGAAGCAACGCAGAAGAAAATAAAGAATGAGTCATTATCGACTGCAACCATGGAAGTAATCCTTTAACGCTCTCCCCTCTCAGACAATTTTTTCTCAATTAATAGCGAGAAAGTGTCTTATTAACCAGCGGGATAATGTGAAAACACAAACCTTAACGTCCCTGTGTGCAATGTTGATTGCATGCAGGAACTGGATGGCCTCTCCTATGTTCTTCATGATATCAGAGGCCTCTGAAGAGACAAAAAAACCCTTACACATTTAGAGACTAGAGGCCACACATCAGCAAATGTGAATGCATGATGTTGTAGACCTTTAAAAGTGATAATTATATTTAGCAGGTGTCAGTTAATGCCAGTAGTGATTGTTGATGCATTGTCACTGTACTACAAGTGTGCGCTGTGATCGCTTAATAAAAGGCTGGTTAATTTAAGTGAAACAAAAGCGTGGTACCTCTCTCTGTGAAGGCCTGGTCTCCTCTGTCCTGGATACGACTAAAAAGCTCACCACCTTTCATGCTGGAAAAGAAAAAGTCAGGATATTTTCAGTCTGTCAAGTCTTCTAATTTCTCAAAGTTCCAAAAAAGTTCAAAAGGTCTCAATATGCCAATCACAGATCAACAATCCCCAACTATAACAACTTTGCAATGATATTACTGGACAGCCAGACACTTTCATGGTGGTGGTGTGTGTGTGTTTGACAGGAATGGAGACAAAAAGGGGAAAATGACCGGAGCTTGTTTGTTCCTGAGTAGTATTGAACCAAAATTAGCAAAGAGAGGATGTGGGCAAGAAAGAAAAAAAAAGATGATCATGATTCATGATCTAGCTTGATTGTGCCTCAGGTGTGTGAAATATGACCCAGTTGTTTTGAAGCCAAAAGGATGCAGACATCTGTCCCTCTTACTCTGACAACCTCGGTGATTCTCAGTCATCAAGGTCACAGCTATCAAGTAAGAGTTGGATTGAGGGCCACCGGACCAGGCAGTAGATAATTGACGATGCTTCACCCCTCATCCAAGAGGCTTATTCAGTTCTGAGCTGAAGGTCAAATGCCTTCAAGTATCTCCTTACACAGGAGTTCATCATTTCACAGTTTCAGATGCTGTATTTTGCATCGGAAAAAATACAATTTCCACGGCAACATGATGACAAACATTGATAAATCGTGAAATGTAACAACACAGAAAATAGCTCAGTGAACATCTCTAAAGTACAGCGTTAAAAGTCATAGTCTGCATGTAAACATGCTGTGTGATCTTAAACAGCTTTTTATTTCAACTTGACCAACTTAAAGGCACAAACAGCATTATATAATATTATGTTTGAAACTGAACCAGTGAATGAAAACACTGAAAGCATAAACATGTATAGTATAAATACACGGTTCATTATTATAATTATTATACTGCTAATATTAGTCAGTAGCCTCAGATCCACTGAGAGACTTGTGTATTTGTAAACAATGCAGGTATTAACTAAGGTAGCACAGATTCATCGATGACATCGAAGAGTTGCAGAAAAAAAAGATACGGGTACAAAAAGTCAAATACTTTTAATTAATAATTCAATTGAGTATGAGAAAATCTCACTCAGCTTACTTGATGTTAAGTTTCATTTAATCATTTCGCTCAGTATGACTGTGTGAGTTTCAGGTCGAATCATCAATGCCAAATTAGCGTGTGTGTGTGTGTGTGTGTTAAGAAGCATGACAGCAGTGGACGATTCTTCAGGCGCATGTGTGCTAACGGGAGCGCAAGACCTGCAGTCTATTCTAAACCACAGCACACATCAAACTTCTCATGATTCATCAAACTTACAGCAGCTTGATGCATCATATCTGATATCAAAATAACTGCAATGCAATAACTGACAACTGTTCCCATGTGGTCAAATGTAGAGTTACACTTTCGACCCAACCCTCTGAAAGTGTTTCGTGGTGACGTGAATGAATTCTCAGCAGAATAGATACTTAATCATTTTTTGATGAGAATGGGATAAATAAGATTGCACATCTCACACCTTCAGAGCAGAAGCACTGTAACACCCTTGCACATTTTATAATTTTTTCACATCCTGCTTACAGTGTGGAAACGATTCAGGGATGAGAACATTTCCACCCATTTAGAAACACACCGGCTGTTTCAACAGATTCAGGGTTTGTTTAATCAATGATTGCTATTTTATTAAATGCAAACTGAATAAAAGTTTACATTTGTTCTAATGGTCTGGTACGGTGAAGTGTTGAATGTCACTAGAGCTTTGGTTGCCACGGTAGTCTGTGTTACTGGTGTTACACCTCGTCCACACACAGAGATAATATAACTTGCGCAATGGCTCCAGTGTATATGTGATTTTTTTTTCATGGATAGTAAGTCTATTTGGTTCAGTTTGGTTTATCAGTCATCACATTCATCGAATAAAAAAAAGAAACTCTTTCATTTGTCCAATACTGATTATCAATACTTAAGTCTGACACAAAATGAAAGTGCAGCAGCAGAGTCACATCACAGAGTAACAGAGTCTCATCACCTGACAAGAGCAGATTTGACAGAGGGAGGATGTTGATGATTTGGGCTTTAAGGACGGAAGAAATATAATGAATGTCCACCGGATGACCGGCTGATGAAATCTAAAGTTAAAGATATCAGCACTCTACAGAGACTGAGCCAACACACCTCTTTTCTTGTAAAATGTGTTGTCACGAGTTTTATACCCACTGAGAACATGTCCACACCGTGGCCTCCTTAGTCAGAGGGCAGATCAGCAGCTGATCTCTCTCATCTTCACTGTTTCCTAAATTATCAAGTCACTTGACATAGTAACACGATTACCTTTTACACATCGGAGGGGGGGATCCTAAACAACACATTAAAGACCAGACTGGCCCAATTTCTATATTGTAAAAGGAAACGAAGAGTTAGATGTCACTCTGCTGCCGTGTCTATCTGGTGTGATATTCTAAGAAACGTTTTAGTTTCATCTAAACTACTTTTAATTTTTGGCAAGCTCATTTTCTCAAGGAAATTAGTCATCAGCTAAAGCATTTTTGCATGTGACTGCGTAGGGACCACTACCTCTGCATTACAAAGTAAACCACAGACCTAATGTATGCACGTGACAAAATGTGGGTATGGTGGTTTAAAAGTGCTGCAAGATGGAAATACAAAGGCGTGAAAAGATAATAAGCTCATTTAAAAGAAATGGGTCATTTTCTACGAAGGTCTTACAAAACAGATTTACAATAATTAACCTGGCTATGAAAAAAGCTCATCACTAACCAATATCTGTCCCCAGTGTTTGAAGACTTACTGTAGCTTCCACATTCATCAGTATAACCATTTGCGACCAATCAAAACTCGCAACATGTAGAGGACAGCAGGGATGTTGGAACGAATATAAATATAATTTCAATATTTAAAAAAACCCAATGCAATCAGAATGCTGAAATTTGTATTAAAATATGTATTTTAAGCCACGTGTTGGCTCAGTGGCTCGGGGTAGGTGTGCAGCGTGTGGCGGCTTTGTCGCTGATCTGCTGTGGCTCGTGGGCGGGTGTCGTCCACACAGGGAGTGTAACTACTGCAGCTGCCAAAGAGAGAGAATCCCAAAAAACTCCCCTTCATCTGATGTTTTCACATCTGTGACATATTCTATAGATACACTCTAACCGATCTGACAATTGTTCCCAAGTGATCAAGACTTGAGGTGTCTCGACCCAACCCTCTCCTCCCTCTGTGCCATATTCTATAGATATACACTAACTTTCCTGAAAGGTGTACTGTGGCCTGTATGTCAAAATGAGCATCAATAGCTATTGAATAAAATTTGAACATTAAAAATAATGAGGAATGATATTGGCATAGGATTATTGGGGAATTTCTCAAGCCTTAGAGTATAGTGAGATTAAGTCATTAATGGTCACTTTAGTCCATTTGCCACGGAGGATGTTATTGACGCGCTTCTGCCGTGGTGAAACTACACATTTCCGAAATTGGACGACAAAATGCGCATCTTATAGGCTACTTCACCTTGTGTGGTCTTGCCGGGTTGATTCATGCAGTTTAAACATGGACAACATATTGAAACATATTTATTCAATACCAAGGGTCGCAATTGAAATAAAAACACTAATATAGGCTATGAAACTGAAAGAAAAGGTTGTCACATTGAGAATGTTTGCTCAGGCGCCTTTCCACTCATATTTATCAACATGACTACTGTATGGCATCAGATGTAAATGCTTCACTCACTTTCATGATTACATGCGTTCCTTCTGGGTCATATACATACTACTCTTCTACTTTGGATTTAATCGTTTACGTTCGTGCATGGCACGTCACGTTAAATATTGCTACCGCAATGAATTGTGGGACGTCTATTTCTCCTTTCCAATCCATTAGGAAAGTCCAGTTACTTACGGGTCATTTCAAGATTTAGGAACCTTCCTAAGCAAATTTGACAATTCGGCCGTACCCCAAGATTGTGAACTCACCGGTCCATGACAATTAGCAGACACTTTTTGCTCTGATAGAGGTTCTCATAGACATCAATGATGCGCACGATGTTGGCACAAGGTGACGCCCGCCAGTGGAGCTCAACTTCCCTACGGGCCTTGGCACAATCCTGCAGGATCTGGACAGAAAGACAGAAGCATGGTCGGTGATTAACTTTCAATACAAACATAAATGTTCAATCCTAAATTAAACTACAATTTAACATTACTGTTTAACTCTTCTTTCTTTCTTACAATAAACATCTTGTATCAGACTAAAGGAAACTAGAGACCAACTGGTCCCACCACTCCCTCACATCAACAGTGAACACAAGGTGTGAAGTACAGTGCTGCCATCAGCTGGCAGAATGCTGGAAGGATTGTTTTTGTTTTTCTAAACTAGTCTGGTATGAATGTAGCACCCTCTGTGTGTGACACTACATCAATGCACCAAGCATTTTGTCATCATACATTTATCTGTATGGAGATGTACTGTCGTTGCTTTCTTCTTCTCTGGAAATCAGTGATACTGTGCCCATGGACATGGTTGAGAGAGAGAGCGAATAATAAAAAGCTTGGTCAACTGAGCGCCACCATAATTGACACGGTTGTTGTTTCTGTTTAATATAGTTTTAGGGTTGTGTATAATCAAGTTAATTCTTTTGATCAAGTAATAGTAATGATTATCAAATAGGACTTTTTTGTGAATGATACCTGCACACCCTCACACCATTAATTGACATTCTCCATTACTATTCACAACCAAAGAAATAATTAGAACAAACCTTTATTTTTAGAAATATATAATTTTTTAAAAATAAAATTAATAAATCAAATAAATCCAGGCTAACTTATAATTTCAGGTTTCCTTGTTTTGTAAGTAAAAGAACCTACTCTGGTAGGGAACATGTATTTTGACCTTGCCAGTTGTAAATAAAACAGCAAATGCCTTGAAGACTGTGGTATGAAACTTGAAAACTCCCTTGAAGTAGTAAAAATGTTGCTTGGTCAAATGTAGGCCTGAATTTCCGAGTTCCAGTCCTTCTCAGAATGAATACATGATCATTTTATTAATCATACATCAAACAGGAGAACATCCTGATTACACAGCAACACCAAAAAAACAAAAATGAAATGTGAGTTATTTTATTTCGGAAATAAGTTATTTTCATTAAAGATGTTGGTACCGGGTATAGAATCAAAATCATGGTGAATTAGACGTTTTCAAGAACACACAGTGTTTATGACTTTTCAGAAATAAAACTGCTTTAATTATGTTCTGAAGTAGTGACAATATAAAATTGAAAAGTACCTGTGGTTCTTTATAAATGTAATGATACAATATAGAATACATTGCCACATGTACAAACACTAAGAATATCCTTGTCAGTCAGTGGAAAGAATTCAGCCTTGTAGCTTCGACAATGAGCCACCGTCTGTCCACCTCGTCGTGCATTACATTCCAACCCAACCCACGGTCGCGACATAACAGTGGGCTTAGTTCCAGCAAGCAACGAGAGCTGGGAGATTCAGAGCACCCATTCTGCTGTGTGGCCTGGCGCACAGGACGTCCAGTGGATTTACATATACATACAAGACCAGGTTACTTGGGGAAACCAAGTTGCGCAGGAAATAAGATCACATGCGCTGTGGTAAACTGCTGAGCCGCAGGTCTGTATTCATTCTTCTCCCCTATGTGCCTTATTTTGAAATGATTTTTCACTTATTAGAAGCGCATTAGCGTTAAAAGTCACAGCTTTCTGACTTTGTTTGTGAGAGGGTGAATGACAGAGGACTAATGGCACAGGGAGAGGACTGGGAAAGCGGTGCCTGATCGTTCCAAACAGTGAAATATGCAGTGGTGGAGCATGACTATTAGAAGCTTCTTTGTGGTAGTTTTAAATGGACTATGGATGAAATTGTTTTGAATGTGAGGATGTATTGCTATTGGAAAGCTTTGCTTTCATCCTGACTCACTGCATTACCTTATATCTTAAATCATTTTCGTCCACATACATACATGGAAAAACTTAATCAGCCAAATTGTGCAAACCAGATTTCTTGTTGTTGAAGAAATCGGGGGGAACGCAAAACGACAACCTGGATGTGTATGTAAATACAGCATCAGTTCTGATCTGATTCCAGCCATTTTCTGATTTTTCATTTGTTTTATTTCTTCTCAGTCCACTGAAAGTACTCCACCCCGTTCAAACAGGACACACTCCTGGTCAATATCCAACACCAGCACAGGGCCACAAACTCCTGAGCCATGAGGCGTCCACTCCTTCTACCTGCTCCAGTGATCAGCACCACCTCGCCAGCCATGCTCTTCTAATCGTGTATTTATAGATTAGTACATTTTACATCTACAGAAGAGATGTGAACAGATGCACTTGGCTTTAGTGTCATTGAGGTTTCTTATATCCTCAGACACTTGAGCAGACATTGTCTATGTCATCTGTTCAGCCAGCATAAACAACAGTCAAGTTTACAATGCCTCTCACAGGGACATATAAACCAGGTTTACTTTGAAAAACATTTTAAGACTCATTAGGGCCACTGAAGGTTTGATTCAATATTTGTCAGTCAGCATTCAAATTTTCTGAGAGCTTTATTGCTTTGATTACATTTGGTTCCAGTTCACTGCAGACAGCTCTGATTGTGTAGCTGAATTTATTTCTTTGTTCCAGTGTCATACAAGCTGATGGCTTGCAAGTACCGTGATTCTTTTTATTGGAAAAGTATTATCTTCTGGCAAGGTCCATGCTTGCAACAACTTAAACCATATCAGTGCCAGTAAGCCAAACGCTGGCCTCATGACTTTTATAAGATAGAGAGAAAGAAAAAAAAAAGCATTTAAGTAATTAAAGAAAATAAAGTAGTGAAGGCTGTCTGTTGATCTCTCATTACTTTACCAATGTAACAACATTTTCAATTTCTCTCTTTCACAATTAACACTATAAACACATGTATTCAATTAAATAATTATTCCATTTTAAAGTTAGGGCAAGCTGCAATTTATCTAGTCAATATTTGACAATACACCTACGGTATTTATTGTCTTCCCACTGCATATGTCACAAGACTATTTTGGTCCAAACAGGATGAAGTGATCCCGCCCGTGGTAAAAGTTAGGTTAGTTTGATTAGCTCTTGATAGATATTAACCCAGAGTGTGTGATCTTTGTAACCAGGAAGAGCTGGTATGTGTAGGGCTGTATCACTGCTTTATCTCATCACTGATCACAGAGCACAGTTCAACCACCCTTTGGCACAGAACAAACAAGGGTGGGTCTTCCAGCGTCACAGCAGAGTAGGGAAAAAAACAAAAATGCTCTAACAGACACTTGAACCTGTGGATACTTGAGGCATTGGACAAAAAGGATGTATTGAAATCCTCTGACATTTTCGCTCACTGCAATTTCATCACACAACTGCCAAGAGCCAGACGTGTGGCCACCTCAAAGAGTTACATGAAATGTGTTGAAGTATAAATTCCATTACTCCAAATGTGATTAGATTATAGACAGTACTTTTACCATGCATGTCAATTTTCCTTAAAGGATATATTCACATTACATGTAACAAAAACAATTAAATTAAAAAGTATAACTTATAAAATAGATATCTTAAAGGCTGCTCTGTCTGGGTAACTGTTGACCTGACAACAAGCAAGCTGCAAATACAGAACACAACAATTAACACCGGTTGACAACATTAAACTGCAGCTGCATGCTCTAGTGTCACAGAAGCTGAGCTGATTTGTCTTCCCAATTTGGAATCAATATCACAGCTGAAATCAGGATGAGTAGATGGACATGTGTTACTGTATCATCTTTGACTTGCCACTTGCCTAGCAGGAACTTCACCATAGGGACTCACAGGTCATGTGATCCTCTCAGACCCACCTCCCTCTCATTTGACTATGACTTATCTCAGTGTTGCTGCGTTGGGGTTCTTTGTGAGGAATGGTTAATGATTGTTGAGCATTGATTCAATACAAGTCAGACTGTATACATCACCCTAAATCTGCAGCCATTTCAAATTTTGATTAGGTCTTCCAGACCTGCACGTCAGGAGGACGTTCTGTAGGATCATGGATGGATGCATGTGCACACACCAAATATCCACAGGTTCCGGATATTTGGTGTGTGGACATGCCTATGTGTTAGCAATGGCTAATCCAGAGGTAGAAATACTGTTTAAAGGCCTTATTGTACTTTTAAGGCAACAAATCATCAATTACATGAAGTAGGTTTCATCACTTGCATCAACAGACTCAGATTGGCAAAACTTTTGCTTTCTAATCAAGGTTAGCCAACAGCCTTGTCATCTTCATACCCACTGCAACATCTAATTGACACCACTAATTAATGAGTAGCAGTATGAGTGATCTTCACTGGATTTGCTCCGTTATGCATGGGGTAGTTCATACAAAGAGGTTACTTCAATAAAGTTGAATGAATATCTGTCCATTGCTCTGATGTCCAACGGTTTAAGAGGAACTAAGAGGCTGACATGGACACCTGCACTGGAATATAAAATAATATCAGCACATTTAAATATAGCAGTCTTCCCTCCAGAAACAAAGACTTCACAACATCTCTTTAAACACATGCACAACTATACATGCACATGGGAACACACCCCCATTGCCTCTCTGCTGGTGCTTCTGACTGCAGTGCCCCCCATCTGCTGCTGGCCCTTTGAGGCTAAACAGTGAGGCTTAGGAAGAAGGAGGCAGACAAGGGGGGCAGATGGGCACACAATACACTTCCTCTAGCCAACACAAAAGCTCCCAACCCCAGGGCAGGACAGTGGGAGGTGGGATGGGGGGTAAGCCAAGGGGGGACCCATCCTCCACCTGCCACTAGTGAGCCAAGGAAAAGCCAATGGATGATGTGGTGAATCCAGAAAAAATATCACAGTGAGGGTGACAGTCTGACAGAGCAGTGACAATCTGAACAGGGGAGATTGGGGGTGTTGAGCAATGCTCAAACAGCCCTTAAATCTGACAAAAAGGGTTAAACACTACCATATGAGGTGTGTGTGTGTGTGTGTGTGTCTTTGTTTTTGTAACACAGTCAGGCAGCAAACATGTTTGTGTCAATAGGACATGATCTGATTAAAGACATCTGCTAGGCCACACAAGACCATCACATACCGTGTTTTATGAGGACCAATTAGAGTATTGAAAAGTTCACACCACATTAGTGACCAGAATTATCACGGTTATCAGTATTATCACTGTATTGTTAAAATATGATGAAAAAAATAAACACGAGGAAGAGATCTGCGGCTGAATTGCATACACAAACATCCTATTTTGTACAAAGATGTGCCCTGGTCTTATTCCGCTTTACAAAATCACCACCTTGAAACAATCATATTAAAAATAAATTTAAAAAAAACTGTTTTATTTCTCTGATTCAATTATTTATCTTCACTAACACCCTCTCCATTTTTTCCCACATGTTCTGCAGAGGGGATAGCCATTTTCTATCAACTGTCCTTCAGCACTTTGTGAAAGCCAAAATATGCCCACACGTCGGACAGTATTTACTGTGGCAATCAACCACAGTTTTAATGAAAACGTGGACTAACCGCCATGGTTTACTGTGAAACGGTTAGGATTTGACTATGACTTAGCTCAACAGAGTTGACACAAACACAACACACAATCGGTGCATATTTTCCTTAAAAGCTGCAGCTAACGTGTGCAACAGGAATGTTGTGGGAGAATAAGAAAGTGTAATAACATTCCAGCATACTTACTAAAGGAGAAAATATTCAATTTGATCATACCTATGAAAAAAAAAATCCATGCTCCATGAAGATATAAGCGGTCAAAATAAAGTTGCTGTCAATAAATCCAACCTCTCTAGACACTCTGCTCACTTCAGGTGAATCTCTTAAGCCAGTAGGTGTCCCAGTGCACAACACATATTTATTTGTAGAAAAAAAACTGATAAGAGGGAGAAAATGAGAGATGACTAGGACCCAGAAGTAGACATCTCACTTCCTCATACTGGCTGCAAGACCTGCATGAAAACAAAGAAGTAGATGGAGTAGTTGTTTAAGAGGTACTGAAGGGTTGTCAGGGTCAACAACTAAAGACTGTTCCCAAAGACAAATTGGAAACAAAAGGAATGTGGAATTATTCACAAACTGTTTCTTTCCCTTTGAGCTCACCGCATTAACTCCTACCTGACATCTTATGAATCATGAAGTGAATCCCCCTCTGACAGAGTGGTGTGTTATCAGCTGCTTTCAAATGACAGGGGTTCCTACTGTGTGCGTGCGTGCAAGATAATATGCAGAGTATGTACTCAGGCAGACAAACAGAAAACTAGGGGAAGCAATTTGTTGCCAGAAAACCAGTTAAATTTGAATGAACCAACTGTGGATGAGAGAAAAAAAATCACTTACTAAAATTAGCGTTAACCCCATTCAGCACAACTAAACCGCTTTGCTTCATATTGGAGAACTGATCATGAGACCAACGCAGCACCAAAAAAACCAACAAAAAAAACAGGAGCTGTGGTGACCACTTTAATTAAAATTGTGCTTTGAATTGAAGTAATGCCAATGAACTTTCATTATGACTGAGTGTTTCATCAGCTTGGAAATTACTCTGAACCACAGATACAGTTGGCTCGCTAGTTCTGGGTCTTTCTATAAACAGCCACATCCTTCCAATTACACTTCCCTCAACAAAGTCAATGTGTGGAACAGATCACCAGCCATATAAACTGCACTCCAGTAAATCACATTATGTCAAAAGGAGCTTACAATACTAAGATACGTGTTTATCACAAGAGCTTTTGCTTCAGCTAATCTGTTAGTTTGTGACAAATGTCAAATAAATATTTTCCCCATTATCTATAGGGAGAACTCAGATCTTATTGCATTGAGTGATCCTTCACAGTTTTGCCGTAATGTTGATAAACAATACAGTTTTAAACACCACAGGCTGTAATACAGATCCTGAGTTAAAGCCAGTCCAGCATGAACTACCAACAACCGCTGCTACCACCGGACAGACAAGATCAAATGCAGAAGTACAATGCCTCTTGAATAGTCAATAAACACATTTTCTTTTCTTATCTCAGTTTGAAAACTCAGTCTGGACAGACAGAAAGGTACTTTTGGAAATGAGGATGCAGACATCCAAGTACCCTTCCTGATTGGGTCTAATCAACCACGCTACGACTGCCTACATTTGCAGGAGACAAGCTACTGTTAGAGCAATCTGTGACAATACCCATGGTTAATGGTTATCTGATACGTGTTCTCAACCATGTTTGTATGAATAGATTATATTCTGGAGACAGCGCTTTGTCTGGACAGAAATAGTTTTTGTTTCAAAATAAAATCCTAGTGCTGTGAATGTAGCCTTAAATGACTCCAGCTAACCAATGTGTCCATATATCAAATTCTCTAGGGGTTGAACCCAGTATCGGAAAGGATATCTGTAGCAAGGAACATGGTTATCCAAATTTACAGTCCAACAAATAATGTCAAATGTTCTAGGGACGCAACTGATGATCATTGTCATTATTGATTTACCCGACAGTTATTTTTCTAGATTGATTGTTTTGTCTACAAAATAGACAAAATGCCATTTATCATATCACACAGCCTTCAGTTGAATACCGAAGATATTCAGTTTAATGTCATATATGACTAACAATACTTCTTAGAGATGCTGCTCTAATGAGAAACAACTCAGAGGGCCAACACAGAACCTCTTCCTTCCTTCCTCTCTCCCTCCCTCCTGTTCCTTCCTTTCTCTCACCCTCATGATTGAAGAACGGGCCCAACTCTTCCTCTGAATCTCTGCATTAACCCTGAAACTGCATTGAGATTGACTTTCTGAATGCAATTTCAATTAATACTGTGTAGATGGTGGCTGTCAATGGAAAGACTACTTTTGAAATACACAATTTAAGCAGAGTGAAGATTAATCTGCTCTACAATAGTCCAAGAGGAAAATTTTGTAAAACAAAAAAAAAACTTCCATATGAACTGGCCAATGGTTTCAGTTCCTCTTTTCTCAGCCAACACAGAACAGGTGTGTTAACTTCATTGCAGAAACTTGCACAATCTCAACGACTCAAAACAAGGCCAAAATATTGAGTAATTGTGTGTATGATTACACTACTTGAACACTTCACTGAGTTCCTACAATGTTTCCCAAAGGATTTTGAGAGACCGTGGGGGGGTGGACATCGGACCCTCTAGGGGGCATGCCTCTCGAAAGACATTTAGTATTATAAAGTTAAATCCATTAATCTGGAAGGCTGGATCTGTTCTATAGTAAACAATTGTGTGCTGTAGTAAAGAACTTAATCATAAACACATAGGTTGTATGGATATGAATGATCACCATTATTAATATTCTTACAACCTAAGTGTTGTATGGACACTGACGAGTGACTTCCAATTACAAAAAAGGGGGGAAAGTAGCTTATTTTATTTTATTAAAAGTAGCAATTTGTATGAAATTATGAACAGGTTATTTAGAGGTTATTGTAATATATCAGATGACTTTTTTCCCTCATATTCTTAAGACCATGTCACAAATATCTTTTGTGTTCTTCAAAAGAATTAAGTTAAATTCAGACATTTAACTTAATTTATTTAAATATTGGAGGGCAGCAGAAAGGCTACCCTCCACTGCTTCTTACTAATCTTGCTGATTATTCAAGAAATGTGTCTGTCAGTCATATCTTGAGTACCGTTCATCTTATCAGCCCAACACTTGACACAACACGTGTGTTGTTTAGGGTCGAAGAAAGTGCCGAGTTGAATTTGGAGACGCGGTATGTTCAGTATTAATACATTTTGAATAAACAGCTGATCAGCGCTTTAATTTAATATTCACATTCAACTTCGAGATTCAAATGATAACGACTACACAGACTACATGAAACTGTCTGTATGTAAGGTGTGTGTGTGTGTGTGTGTGTGTGTGTGTGTGTGTGTGTGTGTGTGTGTGTGTGTGTGTGTGTGTGTATGCGCGGCTACCTTAATCTGAGCCCTTCTCCCTTGGCCACAGTCGCCTCATCAATGATCTTGAACTCAGCTAAATTTTCCTTCATTGATTTTATGACTGATGTTTAGATTCTGTGTGTAAAGTCCAGAGCACCTCTGATGTTGTCATAGATCCAAACACTGTCCGGAGGTCATTTACCAGAGGTGCAGGAGTTGACATCCTTAGTGCAGAGGGTTAATTTAAAAGAACTGATATCTTTAATGTCCAAACAACTTTTTTCCGCAGCGCTATTTACTCTTCCATTTAGTTTTTTGTGAGACAGAGGCAGTAATGATTAGTAATAATGAGTGGAAAGAATAGAGTTATGTGTCTCCATAAACATTTATTGCATCTTTATCACTTAATCAAAGCCAACAACTAAACCACAGCCAAGCAGTGCCAAGAGTTAACTATTAGTTAAACTCATCCTGTCAACATTTAGTTCTACCACGTTATCAGGAAAAATGTCAAACTATGCCATGATACTAGAAAATTTAGGGGTGCAATATTCAGCATATGGATTCCCCCCTCTTTCCACGGCCAAGTCTATCTGTAGTCTATCTTTGACGTGATGTTACATAATCTTCTAATACCATGGCTTAGCCACATACAAACACAACTCACCAACACGATACCTATTAGTCACAGACTATGTGCATGTGTGCCTGTGTGTTTATGTTTAATAAACACAAGCATAAACATTACGCAACGATCCCATCTATAAGGATATATAAAAACTGAATTAGCCTAATATAATGGCTCCACAGGGTCATGTTTCTGTCACCTGTGTGTGGATAAGTACGTTGACATTAGCTTTTTCCCTAGTTTTTCAGAAGACTTGGAGGCTGTCTGGGTTGTTCAGCCAGCCTTTGCTGATATAAATGGGGTCAACAAGATAATAGATACATCTGGACACCACAGCGGGTAAATGGTAAATGGACTGTATTTATATAGCTCTTTTCTAGTCATATAGACCACTCAAAGCGCTTTACAGTAAAGTCACATGCACCCATTCACACACATTCATACAGCGCTGCTATTTACTGTGCATTTTTCTGTCACATTCATACACTGTCGGAAGAGCCGTCAGAGGCAAGTTAGGGTGAAGTGTCTTGCCCAAGGACACAACGGCATTTGTACTGGCGTAAGCTGGGATGGAACCACCAACCCGAAGGTTGCTGGACAAACAACTCTACCTCCTGAGCCACAGACTTAAGTCGGGTGTCCGTAGACTTAATTTAGTGGTAGTTGACACCAAAACTTAAATTTTCACTGCAAGTGTGCGACGTATTTCACTTCCAAACATCGATTACCGGTCCTCTTCCATTTCTACAAATCCATGTCAGTATGGCCCCTACAAAACTATATTGATCACCCCTACTGTATTTGATTTACAATCTTTACATATTGTAGCAAAAACAAAAACTAAAAAGAACTTGAAGATTAGTCACCTATAAAAGCGTTTGCAGGTCAGTGTTTCCTGTCCATTGCCTGAGCTCCATGTATCTCATTTGAGCTCCATGTATCTTATTTGAGCTCCATGTGTCTTGTTTGAGCTCCATGTGTCTTGTT
This sequence comes from Scophthalmus maximus, assembly GCF_022379125.1. NCBI lineage: Eukaryota > Metazoa > Chordata > Actinopteri > Pleuronectiformes > Scophthalmidae > Scophthalmus > Scophthalmus maximus. The sequence continues at coordinate 15,768,666 of NC_061520.1, forward strand.
TGAGCTCCATGTATCTTATTTGAGCTCCATGTGTCTTGTTTGAGCTCCATGTATCTCATTTGAGCTCCATGTATCTTATTTGAGCTCCATGTGTCTTGTTTGAGCTCCATGTGTCTTGTTTGAGCTCCATGTATCTTATTTGAGCTCCATGTGTCTTGTTTGAGCTCCATGTATCTTATTTGAGCTCCATGTATCTTGTTTGAGCTCCATGTATCTTATTTGGGCTCCATGTATTTTGTTTGAGCTCCATGTATCTTGTTTGAGCTCCATGTATCTTATTGGGCTCCATGTATCTTATTTGAGCTCCATGTATTTTGTTTGAGCTCCATGTATCTTATGTATCTTATTTGAGCTCCATGTATCTCATTTGAGCTCCATGTATCTTATGTATCTTATTTGAGCTCCATGTATCTTGTTTGAGCTCCATGTATCTTATTTGAGCTCCATGTATCTTGTTTGAGCTCCATGTATCTTATTTGAGCTCCATGTATCTTGTTTGAGCTCCATGTATCTTGTTTGAGCTCCATGTGAGCTCCATGTATCTCATTTGAGCTCCATGTATCTCGTTTGAGCTCCATGTATCTCGTTTGAGCTCCATGTATCTCATTTGAGCTCCATGTATCTCATTTGAGCTCCATGTATCTTATTTGAGCTCCATGTATCTCGTTTGAGCTCCATGTATCTCGTTTGAGCTCCATGTATCTCGTTTGAGCTCCATGTATCTCATTTGAGCTCCATGTATCTTATTTGAGCTCCATGTATCTCGTTTGAGCTCCATGTATCTTATTTGAGCTCCATGTATCTCGTTTGAGCTCCATGTATCTTATTTGAGCTCCATGTGAGCTCCATGTATCTCATTTGAGCTCCATGTATCTCGTTTGAGCTCCATGTATCTTATTTGAGCTCCATGTATCTTATTTGAGCTCCATGTATCTTATTGGCGCATGTTTACATCTCAGACGCAGGTGTGGGCTGAGTTGACACAGACTGAACAGCAGACATCTCCTGAGCTGGGCACCAAACATCCACTACAACGACTTTGTCAACAAACAACCAAGGGGGAAGATTTCCTCCCAGGAAGACGCTGACCCGTGTGTCCGGTCCAACCTACCTTCAGCGCGTATTCGTCTCCGGTCTTTTTCTGGACGATTTCGAGCACGTCGCCGTTGATGCCCTGGCCCAGCACGTGGCTGGTCACCTTGTAGTCTTCCGTGATGACGCTCTTCTTCATCTGTAAGGTGGCCCTGGCGTGGAAGGGGAGGAACTGGCCCGCCGCGCTGGGGAACGGCGGCTGCTTCTGTGCGTTGGACAGCATGTTGTGTCCGGGGCTGGGAGATGAACAACAGCCGCCTGGCAACGATCCTCCTCTTTCCTGTTCCTTATCGCGCGGCCCGGGGCGTCTTGCGGGGGGTTGGTCGGCCTCTGACAGGTGATTCACCGTGTAGCAGCCGGGCCCGAGGAACGACCGACAGTAGTTTGGACGACAGGAGGTAAACAAAGTCGATTAGCCGATTCAATGCTAAACTAGCTAGCCGCTAGCATGCTAGTTGACCTATGATTCTCGGCTAACCACTCAGCTATCGGTTAGCTTATCCATCTCCGGTGGTGTCCGCCGTCCACCGGTTCCTCAAAGAGCACTTCGGGAACTTCTCCACAACGCCCCATAAAGCGGCGACACGGCCGGCTTCCTGACTTCAGACTGTCGGGTGACGCCACAGAACGACAAAAAAAACACTGGACGAAACGGAAGACAGACAACAGTCCGACACCAGCGGCACGCCGAGCTCACTTCACTCCCCGACCGACCGACCGACGACAGACCGACACCCAGTCGGAGCAGGTTTTACTGCTGACGTCAGCGACGGGGCTTTTTCGGCGCTTAAAGGAGAAGTGCGACGCAGGAAGCGACCGGATGTGTAGCAAGGCCGAGAGTGACGCTCGAGCACAAATTGTGGAAAAAGGGTCAGCAGTCGCTGTTTTTTTTAAAAAATTTATTATATATATTTAAATTTAAATAAAACATGACAAACATCAAATGTCAAACGAGTGTGACAATCAACACAAAAAGCAAACAAACCACACGTAAAAAAAGACCAAAATACAAACTCAGATCTGGTATAAAAAAAAAAACGTCAGACAAATATCCACGTGATACATCCTCCCAGTTTTCGCCGAACTAACATCCCACATGAATGATTAAATAGCATATCGGAGAATATAAAGACATGGGGGGCCTGTAGCCTCTTGAGGGAAATTACACAACAGGAAACACTGTCAATTTATTAATGTAAACATTTATAGCAATTATAACAATTATTGTTCTTCCTCTGACATTCTTTGGGCATCTTAAACCTTCCCCATCATATCCTTGTTGCTTATTGCAATTAATTATCAAGTTATCAAAGATTAGACTACACACAAGTGTATACAAATAAAGAAATTTATATTATAAACTTTATATTTTAACCTTATTTTTGTATATTGTTGTCGATTTATCGATTATTTTTGATAATTGTTATCGGGCATATTTGCCAAGTATTGCATGGTTTCAGCTTCTCTTTTCTGAATATTCTCTGTCATTCAGTTCCCCACACTGGTGACTTGGTCAGGAGACCAACCATCTCCACTGTTCTGAAGAGACCCACTTGCAATGTTTTGATAGTAAAAAGAGAGAGAGGCACACAAATAGAACCAGTAATCTCTGACCATGGTCCTATAGGTTACCTCAAGGTTGGCGAGTTGGGGTGTTTTTCTGCATCCTTTGCCCAATTAAACCTAAATTCACAAACTAATGCCTAATTTTGAATGATTTTGCTACAGTTTTAGGGGGTTCTTCAGTTTTGGGGGGGATCTTACAGCTTGTATAATTATTCGCTAATATTCTGTGATGTTCTTGATCTTTTTGGCTCAGTCCACCCGGAACTTAAATGCAGTGCCTCTTGTAACCACTAGATGACAGACCAGTCTAAATCTTTCAAAGACCCTATTCCTTACCTTCAGTAATGTGAGAGTTGTTTTTAAACTGACTTGAGATTAGCTGGGTTTGTCAGACAGTGTTAATCACCTATTCATAAAAAAAATGCTTTAAAAAGCTTTTTAAAGGAGCTTACTGTATTGTCATTCACCATTTGTCTCACACTGAACTGAGATTTAATTGTCCTGCTGCAATATCCTCCTCACACCCAATTCTCAAACAATATGGTGACACATTTGAAAACAATCTTCACCCTGTGGAATGCCTGCTGATAAAACTTTATGTCTAGATGGTGTATATAGCATTCATCTCTGCAACACTTCGGTACACTTCAGTGAATAACACGGTTGTGTAGGTCAAGCTGTTGGCAGCCAAATCTGAAAAAAAGAAGTGGAAAGTGCCCTGCAACCCTCATTTCACAATGATGCATGTGGTTTGGTTTCTTTTGTAGTCTACTAATGCACTCAGCTAACCCCCTGCTTATTTGTTAACAGTTGTCCTTAATCACATTGGCATTCTCAAGGGCCTTCAGATCAGCCACACAATGCACCATTAATAACTGAAAAGGACACCATTTAGAGAGCGAGTGAATGCTTACGGAATTTACAGAACAAGCAAAATAAAGATGTCTTGAGTGTCACAGGCTGTCGTGTCGTCCCACACTATACTCACTAGTCTTTTGTAATGCAGTGTATAAATAGGATGGAGGGGCCATGTATGAACTTGTTAACTGTACTCACACCTTTGGGACACATTTCACTCTATTCCCTTGATCTATGGTTTATCTTGACTGCTAAATCTAATTCCTGAAATACAATCAATCAAGAAAAAATATCAGTGAAATAAGTTAAATGTGAACGTTAGCAGTGGAGGAGTCACACTATAGTGATTCAATTCAATTCAATTTTATGTTTATAGCGCCAAATCACAACATACATTATCTCAAGGCACTTTACATACATAGTAAGGTCGAGACCTCACAATATTACAGAGACACCCAGCAGTTTTCACAATGATCAAGCACCTCCCCCAAAAACTCCCCTTTGCCTGTGTGCCTGTTGATCATGAAAACATCCCTATGTGTTATCATGATCGACAGACACACAGGCTCTACTCTGTATTCTAGTTATACAATTTAGGTTTCACCTGTTATCCAATAAGTAATCCCCGGGTTTTCAACAAATGACCTCAGGGCATCTGCCTGCAAACGTAAGGATAATAAATGTCTTGAGTTATGGTGTATAATAAATAAAATAACGTACTGTGAGGATAGTAAATCTAATCTTCCTAACATCCCAACCAATAGAGCATTTTGCGGGCAGAGCATGAAGGCTCTGCCCGCAGGTTCCCGCTTGGATCCATTTCACTGTCATTATGCTCAGTTATGTAAGAGAATCACATCACATGTCCTCATAAAATCCATTTATACACAAGGTGTTCTCTGTGTTGAAACACCTGTGCACAAGAACATACACACACACACACACACACACACACACACACAAACACAAGGTCTATATGAGAGAGGGGTCTGAAACTAAAAACGGCAGCCCGCGCTTTGACAGCTTTATGCTGATGAATTAATACTATCTACAGCTGCATTTACTTTTCATATTTCTGGGTGTACCGCTCCCCAGACACCCAGGATGACCTGTTGATAACAGTGCTCTCCACGGGGAAAGTGTCATTGCTCCAACCTTTGAATGTCTTTATCCAGTATATATTCAGAGAGACCAGAATTCTCATTGCTCCAATTTTCCATAGAGGATTGCTGCCCTCAACTGACGGGTTTATTTGTCAGTGTCCCAAAGCTTGTCCCGGTCTACAAGGATCAGGAATGCATGGCCAGTGCACAGAGCTGCACAATCTGGCATGCTGACATTTTCCTTTTCTCCACTCCTTCCCAGAACGCTCCCCTGACACACTCTCTTGTTTCACAGCACTTCTTTTAACTTCCTGACAGGAAGGAAATCTCAGGGGCAGGAGGTGCATCTCCCTTCGACTTTCCTTCTCCTCCCACTGCACTTCATTATTGCATGAAAGTCCGAGCTAGGTTGGATCAGTTATTTCAGGCTGGCCAGAACCCGTCTTTCTCAGAATAATCCTCCATCATCGCCCGGCACTGAAACCCTAGCCGGCTCTTGATATAGACCCATGGTCAGCACTGGCTCTGATATAGGATTCTAGCACCTGAACACTCTCAGCCTCCCACCCAACATGGGACCTGTTGAACCGGCTCACCCCTCTGACACACGCAGGCAGACACACACACCCTGATGATACCAATATTTACATGTGATCTCATTATACCCTGCTATATCTGCATCTTTCAGCCACTGTAATGCTTTTGTTTACACACAGCCTGTCTTCGCCTTGCCTTAAGAGAGAAACAAGACCTAGAAACTTTGTCTGTAAGTCGGTCTGTCTGTCCAGCTGTTAACTTGTCAGTCTATTTGTGTAGTTAAGTGCTCCTGGCCTGGTTCACCTGAGTGAAGCATGATTAAACTCTAAGACGGGAAAGGTTTCCCTGTCCTGCTTTCATTGTCAATGGATGAACAGCTCTTAAGGGCAGTGGCTGACTAAGATCCCTCTTCCTCTCCTCCCTCTTGCTTTTTCCCTTACCCGTTTCTCACAGACACTCGCTCTTTCTCAATTTTCCACGGATGCGAGAGAGATAGAGAGTGTTCAAAGTCACCTCTCACCTCAGCTCTGCAACACAGGCCTCTGGAGGTGGAAGTGCATCCCAGCCTACAGGAAATTACTGTGTGCTTTTTGTGTGTGTATGCTTGGGGTGTGCTGCACCCTAAGTCTATTGAGAATAATTTATTGATACATCTCATCTATAATTAAGAACAATTGCAATTGTGGTTCATTCAAATTATTCTCTTGGAACACTTTTGCCTGTTTGCAGCTAAAAGCCTTGAGGATCAAGAGCAAACACATTAACCTCTCACTCACACACACACACACACACACACACACACACATAAACACCTGCACATGTGAAACCAAACATGACAAAGGCACGCGTCCTGCACAGGTCGTCCTTTAACAGAAGCACGGCACAGTGCCATAGAAATCTGCACATGCGTCCACACAAAGGATACCATGTATGGCTTGTCATCCATGAAATGGCTGGCCTCCTCTATAGCCCTGCAGGCGAGCATGTGACCGCCACTGGAATCCCCCTTTCATCTGCAAGCGGAGACCAGAGCGGTCTTGTGTGCTGACTCCAGGCCTGCTCTGTAGCTGGGACGAGAGGGCAAGTTCGGGATGACTGAAACGGACACCAAGGAGATAAGGAGGGAAGTGGATAAATCAAGCACCAAAAACTTGATGAAATTGAAAAGTGATTAAATAGACTAGAAACACACGGGGCACAGGATATTTCTTTATTTCTTTCTGGGTTAGTGGGACAACAGCTTGTTAGCCAATGTGTGAGCAGTTGCTCTCACGTTTTTGTCACATGGACATTCCTGTCCACTCTCCCAATAAACAAGAGACTGTTTGATGACAGTGCACAATTATTTAACCTACTTCTGTTGCCAGATCGTCTTCTGCCCTACTCAGTTGTAAAGAATGCCCCAATTTCTTTCCCAACCTGCGAACAACCAACCACATTCACACCCATGTCTCTTCTTCACTCACATACTCACCTCACGCTTCTCCCTCACATTTGCACACATGCACACACAGACACACAGGTTTTGATTCTGCCCACCCAAAGTGTTGTGGGGTGGCAGGATGCTCCAGTTCTTCCACACAGAGAGAGTCTCTGCAGTTATTTGGCGCTTTGGCACAACACTGACTTCCTCACAGTCACAACAATGTCCTGCTGCTTTTTCTCCCCGTGACTCAGTGCGGGCGACTGACCCAGTCTTGGAGGAAAGATACACACCCACACACTCATAGAGACAAATGTCTGTTTAGGTGCTTATTCAAACACACGCATAAATTCAGTCACAGGTCCACCCTGATGACCTAGAATATGATGAGGTGCCTTTCATGTGTATACACTTCAGCAGCTGTTTGCTTCCTCGAACAGATTGGCATAAAGGTCACACTTTATTCATTCATTGATACTCATACAATATGCCGGAGGTAAAGGCAATTTATCAACCTTAGTGCTATTTCTTCAGACAGCAATCATTTTTAGGGAACAATCCAACATTTTGGGACATTACCACATGGACATGAGAGTGGTATCAATCTTCTCATCAAACACTCTTCTCAAAACTGTTGAACACTTGAATGTATCCTATGTTATCTCCAAGTGTAAATTTTTCGCTATCCATCTTTGTTTGCTGTGTCTGTCAGTCTCTCTCCCTCCCTGCAGGCTCTTGTAATCCAATAATCCACCTTAATCCAAACTGAGATTACATGAGGTGAAAGAGCCACTTTGTGCACAAGACTATCCTCCGATTCAAATCCATTTGTGTATGTTGTATGTGTGCACATTAACATGTTTTTTTGTGTAAATGTATGGATGCATGTGCATGAGTGTGTATGTGTTGGGGCGGAGGAGGTGTGGCGTGCTGGTCCTCCTTTAATGAGCAGCTGTTCTTGTAGCCTCCCGTCGGTTCTCCATCTCTTTCCCCTGTTCTGTGCATTAGCAGAGGTCAGTGCAGTGCTCTTTAATCCTGCCAGTCTGATCCCCATCACGTTTCACCTCCTACACTCAGCCCACTGCCCCAGTCCCTCTGCATGCCTGCTCAACTCATTTCACCGCAGACTCCATTGTCCCTATCTCACTTGCCGTGTGATACCTGCAACACAGACTTTAGTGGATATGCAAACAGTGCACTCACTCTGCTCCTTCCAGTGTCTCATCATCAAAGACACACGGCTCAGATACGGCCCCATGAGACAACTCAATTTAATCATCATCCTCTCTTGTCTCGTCAGTCACCACAAGCTGATAGAAATCCGCTGTGAATTACTATTGGACTGGCGGTCATGTGTTCCTAGAGTCCCGTGCAATTGCAATCCTCCACTCGGCACTATTTTTAAGCTGCCCAGCTGGCACTAGTACCCCATCACCCCCCAGCCGCCACCACCAACACCACCACAGATGCACACAAGTACACACCCAATTGGATGTGAGTGCATGTGTCAGGCTGGTACGATGGTCCTCGGCCTCCACCATGTCCTTGTACGGTTGTATGAACCACAGACCAGCATGCCCCACTGGTGTGGATTTCCATTCCTGGAGCCCACTCCTCAAACATATAGTTCCCTCAGCCAATATCACGTCCTGTCATGCCTTATGCCTATTTGCTGTTCTTTTCCTGACATGCTACATATGCAGTTTGTCCTCCTGGACACACTGCACAAACACACACACACACACACACACACACACACACACACACACCTGCTTATCGGTAAGAGGTGAACTCAAGCCACACAAATAGACATCAATATGGACCTTTACTACCCTGACTGTATATACAAAATGCTGCAGTGCCTGCCTCACGTTTCCAGTGTACATTTCACCTACTGACAGGATTAGTAACATTCAGCCCTGAACTCTTGAACTCTGGACTTATAATGTTGCCAGAGAACGTGGAGGCTACCTCTGCTCGGTCATGCAGGCCTCACATGCTTCTGTTTTTTGTTTTGCATGTGTCTTTTCGTCTCAGCCATGATCTTGACTCTGACCTTGACCGTGTGTGCATCAGGTAGCCACCATGAGCCTACCTTTCTCACATGTGGACACAGGCTAATGTGGGACAATGGTTGGTGTTAGCATGAAAGTTTGACATTTTGGCGTTTCTGGGAGGTCAGAGAGGTCAGTGTGAATTTAATTTAATTTTTTCAGGGTTAGGGTTAGAAACCGTTGCCGGCTCTGTCCAGTTGCCAGGCAACAAGCACCTGTCCTTGGGAAGAGTCAGAAGTCTACAACATATGACCCCAGGAAGCGGCCTGGGTTTTCTATGGATTAACCTGCTGCTAGCTGCAGCCTTGTCCTGAATGTGGCACACGTGTTCTCATCATTGTGATGTTTTATGAAGCAGCCAGTTTCCCTCTCAACGCTGCTCCTCAGGTCTGTAGTGGCAGAGTCAAGTGAAACATAAACATTAACGCAGTGCAGCACGATTTAATTATTTATGCCCAGCTGATGGCTGTGTTCAAACGCTTCTTTAGTATGTGTGTGTGTGTGTGTGTGTGTGAGTGTGTGTGTGTGTGTCAGACAGAAAAAAAGGAAAAAGGGGTGAGACAGACAGAAATGAGAGTTAACAAAGCAAAGTGCAATCGTCGTCTCCTCTCCTCTCCTCTCCTCTTCTCTCCTCTCCTCTCCTCTTCTCTCCTCTCCTCTCCTCTTCTCTCCTCTTCTCTCCTCTCCTCTCCTCTCCTCTCCTCTCCTCTCCTCTCCTCTTCTCAGTAGGTCAGCATGTTTCCTGTCAGAAGCAGACGGAATCTGGCTCTCCACACAGTGCCATGGAAAAAGCTCTTAGGACAACAACTCAACCAGCAGCTGCTTCAAAGGAAAGAGGTCGTCAGAGAAAATAAGGCCAACGGGGCTTCCCCCCGACCCAACACACAAACATATATACAAAAACAGTGTCTACCCTGTACACTATCAGTGCCATCTTGTCCTACAAACTTTGCCCATTTAATGTACTGTTTAATACTTTCAGGGAACATTTCAATGGAGCTTCTGTGTCGTGTGACAAAGTGATGCAGTGTGTTCTCTTCAAACTCGATTTACTATAATCAGCACTGAATTGACTTACCAAGTACCCACTGTTACGACAGCGTTCAAAGAACAGATGGCCTGACTGAAGCACGCTAAATTGTTCTTGTTGACCAGCAGCGGCACCAAATTGCAATTTCACAGAGTTGTTTGTTCCTGACGATTAACACTGGAATACACTGAATTCATACTTGGAAAGCCATTTCAGTAAAAGCACAAACAAGACGGAGCATGTGACAGAAACTGGCGAGTCTGTTTACTCTCTGCCTCCACAGACACAAGCCTGTGTCATGTACATACAACCGCACGCATGAAGACACAGGCAAATACCAGACGCCTTGCATGTTCTTTTTGCTTTCCCTCTTTTCTGCATTAAATTGCATCTCCCCTGATTTACAAATATCCAGAAAAACTAAATCAATTGATGTGACGTTGCCTGAACGTTCATAGTGAAGTGCAACCGAGAAGGAGAGAAAAATTAAAGGTATAGCTCGGCAATGAGGGCCAAGGTTCAGTGCTGCAGATGACTGTCTCCCAAACTCCCAAAATTCCCCGGTAAAGGTTGTCCTGTCTTCTCCGTGAAACCTGAAACCAACCATAAATATCCCATTCACCCAGCAACAGAAAGGTTGTGACAACAGTGTCCAGATTGTAGGTGCCCCTAGCAGACAATAAGAGAGTGCAGCTTCACCACAGATAACCTGCCAGTGCCGTTCTGTTCGTGACAGCTATACGACTGGTACGACAAAGCTTCTGTCGCATCACAGTGACATGATTTAAGTGGACGCAGTCTTTGGTCACCATGCCTATCAGGATACACTTGAACCACCACCGTGTGTGTGTGTGTGCATGTGTGTGTGTGTGTGTGTGTGTGTGTGTGTGAGGAAGACAGGGGGAGAGTAATCAAACGAATGGGCAGACAGAATATTAGTTGATTTCCTGTATTGTTTTTTACTGTATGTTTTCTGAAGTCTTCTGAGGACAGTGGATTGGCACTGCTGGGTGAAGGAGCTGTTTATGGCTTCCAGTGGTAATGGAGTACATATAAGGACATGCACTCTCCACGTCCCATTCACCACAGAGGGTGAGCTAACAACACTGGCACAAAAATACAACACAGACAGAAGTAGATAAATTCCCTTTATCATGGTTTCTGTCGTTTGAAATGAGGCTTGTTAGCCACTGTTACCAAATAAAACTTGGAACTAATCATTCAGATTTGGCTGAGGTGCGCCTGGACTGTGATGTTTTCTTCCACCCTTATTAGTCTTTCACATCTTGTCTTGTCTGTTCATCTTAATACTGTTTGTCTTGAGTAAAGCACTTTGCATTGAAAAAAAATGGTAAGAAAGTGTGAAGGCAGGAGATGAATCGGATGTATGTTATGCATGAAAAATATGGCTCAGAAAGAAGAGAAATGAGCAAATGGTTGCAGTGTGTTTGTGCAGTATGTAAGGATATGAATGTGTTATATTAAAGAGCAGGTGCAAACATGCAGTGGCACTGGTCTTTATGATCATTATGAAACAAAATAAAACACGAAACTACATGTTTAGTAATATATATATAAATCCACCTCCTCATTTATACTCTTGTACAAGACCAGACTGGAAAATAACCTCCGTGGAGGTTTTAAGTAGGTGGGTTCACAGATATCCCTTGGAGCTTCTTCTCTATGTTGCTATGCCGACCTGCTACCTTGAGGCTATAAGGGAACGGAAAAGATAAAAACACATGCAAACCTACACACACACATAAACACACGCACTTGTAGAGATGGGCAGACAGTCAGATTCATCTCCGAGGCAGGGCATGAGTCATCCTCTATTCCGGTCCCAACTGTGACCCAGCCGGGTCATGTAAACAAGACAAGGAAACTGAAAACCTAAATCTGGGGGCTGCCAACGCAGGCAGCAAATACAGTAACTAAAGGTACAGACAGACTGCTCAAGTTTCAACCAGCGAGAAGAAGTTAAAGGTCTCTGCAAAATGTCTTTTGCAGATAGAAAAAAATAAATCACATAGCATGCACATGTGCCTCTACCCTGCAGTCTGTGTGGAATGTAGATTGGTGGGTTGGGTGGGCAAATGATCCTGGAGCACAACTCCGCCTCCTCCAACCATTTGCATCTGTTCGGCCTGTACAGACATGTGCTCAGCTGTGCATTTGTGTGTGTGTGTGTGTGTGACTAGTGTGAGCTCAGCTGTGAGTGGGTCATTGTGTGCATATGAGTGAAGAACAGTAGGCTGAAGTCTGTTTGTATTTGTGTGTGTGTGTGTGTGTGTGTGCTGGTGCAACAGGGGCAACTAATGTGGTTTTCTGCTGCTGCCTCCATCGCCTGGTTCGTACCTCAGCTGTCCCAGTGGACCGGAGCCAGACGACACACATAGCTCTAGTGTGTGTCTGCACTCCATGACCCAGCACTGGGTGTGTTTATAGTTTACTGTGTGTGTGTGTGTGTGTGTGTGTGTGCGTGTGTGTGTGATTATATTGTCCGCAAAAAAGGCTTGTGTGAATGCAGGAGTGAAGTGCAGAGGATCCCGTTGGAGCACAGTGGAGAGGTGATACTTACTGTTCTGGATGAAGCTTCAGTCAAGACAACAAGTTCCACCGGTGGATCACGACAGAGCTCGCAGTGACACCGAAAGACAACAACAACAACAACAACAACAACACAAAAGCACATATAAGAGTTTCTTATATGCAAACAAGTGAACAAAGAAAACATCATGAGCGCATTTCCAGCCCTCAGGGCAACCCACATCACTCACTCTGTCACATCCCTAAATACAGGTTGTGCAAGTCTGCTGCCAAAGATGATTTACGAGGAGAACGAAGAAAAGCTCTAGTTCGAATGTTTTTGACGCACACTTTTGAGGCCATTATAGTACAAAAGATCCCTGAAGGTCTAGCCAAGTAAGTAACCATCATGAACAGTAGATATGTCCTTTTTTTGGTTTGTCTGTTTGTGGTTCCTTCTCATAGAACAGGAGCTCACAGACCAACAAAGTTGGTGCTTAAAATGCCAAAAAGAAGTTGTTTCACTGCTTACTTTGGTCACAATCTGATCATTTCTGAGGTTTGGCCACTTTGCTCACAGATATGATGCCAAAATACTGTGTCAGTAGTTTGGAGAAAGTAAATAGACTACATGAGCTTGTATATTTAGTTTGCCTTGGAAAGTTTTTGGTTTTATCTTCTCTCGTAGTGACATATCTCTTTTAGAAGACAGTGAGGTCTCTGTGTTACCCAGTATAACTGGGACAATTGTCTCTGATGCTATTATTAAACTGTTTAATATTTTAATATGGCGAGACCAACAAACAAAATCCTATGAACCTTAAATTTTTGGGGTTCAGGGAAATCGGCCCTATTTTATCTCAAATCTGGAAGAATAAAACCATAACATGGCCACAATCAATACCAGACGTCCAACTGCACTCAGGGCCGGACCCCCTGCAGTGGCTCCATATGGGAGGAGAGGAGAGGAACCGCGAGGAACCGTCTAATGCGAGTGGTTCAGAGAATAGAAGTCAGTGTGCCAGTGGAGGTAGGGACAAAGAGCTTTCGACCATATGGTCAGAAGGTGACTGGGTTGGTGACTAATGGGATTGATCTAATCTGCTTTTAAATTAACAGAAAGAGGAGAGGAGAAACCAAACAGAATCATTTACTTTTTTTTTTTAAACCTTACTGTAAAGTGCTTAAAAAGGTTTTGAGAAGTCATAAACAATTGAATGGGGACATCTCAAGGGAAAAACAAAGGAATAAAACATTGTTACAACTCGTTATTTTGTATAGACGCCAACGTCAAAGAATGAATCTGCTAAAGGGCAAATAATAAAGATACATCTCAGATTATGTCCCATTACACTCACCGAAATAAAATCACCTGTCCTCTCTCATGCATTGTCTCAAAGCCATCTATATGAACGTGATAATGAGGGCATGCTGACTTGCACTTGATGGAAAGAGTGAGCCAATGCCCTGCCGATGGGAACTAATGACACCCACCTCCCTTTGCCATTGTCAAGATCCGCGAGCACTTAACACCTGCGTCATATTCCCACATACATACCCAACCCCCCACTCACCACCTCGCTCTCGACGCCTTCATCACGCCACGTTGCTCAACCGGTTCCTCCTCTTTCTGTTACGTATGTACCTGATTTCTGCCCCCCCGGACCACAGTCTGCAGGTGTAAACCTCCATGAATCACCAGCGTTACAGGAGATGATCCGTCTGCCGTCATCATCATCACAGTCATCTTCCTCTCCCACTCTTTTCTTCACAGAAGTATTTGTGGTAGAGATGTGCGTCTGCTCTGCTACCCGTCCAGATGGGACGCAGGACAGACAGTTTGTTTTGTGAAAAGTATCTTAACCGATAAGGATTTTGGTGAGAACATGATGGCTGGTGTGGGTGGAATCACCCTTAAATGTGCATGAGGACTTCAGGCCCACTTTCCAACTAACTTGGTCCTTACGTCCCTAGTTAAAGAACTGCACAGACAGTCAAACCGGTGCCAGCGTCACATTTTCCCAGAATGATGACACTGAGCACCTGAGCTGACGTAGTGACTGGACTTGAAAGATGACTATTCAGCGAAGTGACTGACTTCACATGTCGCAGCAGGGTAGAAACAGCTGCAGCGACGAACCAACGTCAATACTGAACATTGTCATCGCTCACTCACCGTAAACACACCAATACCCATCATTATTTTTTATTGTCTGCAGCTGCTCTGGAATTTTTATATGAGAGAACCAAAGTATTGCACACAGCGATAGCGTACATCACGTGTCTCTATGTGTAAGTCAACCAACGCCTTTCCACTCGGCGCTCCTGGGTGATATCTTATGACATGAACGGCTGCATCTTCACAGACGTCTGTTACACACTCTGCTCAGTCAGCTCTGTATTCTCCATGTTAGTGCAAAATAACAAGGCGGTGTCAGTATCACACGCTGCCTTGAAGTCCAGTCATAGGCCGCTGAGTCATCAGCGTCCCGATGTTCACAGAACCTGTAACCTAATCGCCGTCTTGAATCCACGTCGCTTTGCAGCGACTCCCTGCAGCAACTGAACCAGGGCCAGCCGTCCAGACACACGTTTTGTTTCGTAACACAGGTCCCAGGTATCAGGTAGCGACATCAACACTGGTTACCGCTGGTTACGAAAGCCCCGGGTGGGGCCACAGATAAGGAAAGGCCTATTGAATTTCTTGATCTTTTGTCTCACTCTTGCTGCAGATCTCCCCAGACAAAACAGAGAGCTTCTCAGAATTGAACTGAAAATCAGATTTAAAAAAATTAAAATTATTTAAAAGGCTTATGGCCAAAGGTTGTGGTGTGGCTCTCTGCGGAGGAGTACATTTGGAAAATCATGGACATTTTGCATCAACCCAGCCTGTTAAACAGATTAAAATACACTCCTTCTTTTATAAATTAAGCTGGTTAGTTTGACCAGCGTTAAGATATTCCTGTTTCACATCAGAAATCAGCGCAGAGCAGGACATTTCAGTTAATAATCATTTTTATTTTCTTTCGAAAAAGAAACTATCACAACTTCATTTGGTTACTGTACAGTTTCTCTTCTCATAGTCAGTCTGATAACAGGTTGTGATTTCATGCTGGAACACCAAACACCCTCCTACTAACGCACACCACAAGTACAACATGACAGTATACAAAGTTTCTCTTTTTCCACGTTCGCATTTTACATCCTCTGATATTCTGGAGTGAAAAGCAATAGAAACCACTTCTATTAAAAAAAAAAAAAGAAAGAAAAAAGAATGGAGACAGAGTAGAAATCCCTGACAGTTTGGCTTAGAAAAAGAGGGACGAGAGAAAGGACTCCGAGCGGTGTGGTCCATAGCAACATGCACCGTGTGTGTCTTCGTGTGCGTGTCTGCATTTCGGACAGCACCATAATTCACTATATATATGTTGGTTTAAGAGGTTCCCTGCCCTACATGAGACAGTGAGACAACAAGAGAGAGAGAGAGGGAGGGATGGTGGGGGAGGAGAGAGAATCTAGGTCAGATTGTGGAGCATGCAGACCCCCTTCGCGGACAAACTCGTATATGCATTCTCTCGCTCTCAGTAGACAGAACTGCATGCATGTTCATCCATCGTCGGGACAGAGGACTGTAAGTGGAACACAGTTAATCTAAGGTGAAGGGATGTATCAAGTATGTCTCCCTGAGAAACACTTCTTACTGCAGTACCATAAAAACCCTAATTCATCACTGGCCCTTCCTGCCAACTCATCTTCACCTCCCCAAGAAAAAGAAGAAGAAAAAAAAGAAGATCTTGGCTCATATTAAAAAATACTGCCCTTCATATTACCCCATGACCCTTCTCGCCTTGCCCCGCTCTCCTATTAGGACTAATGCACTGCCAGCAATCACAGCAACCAATCAGGAGCATGGACAGGTGACGAGCATACAAAATTAACTTTCCAAAGACAACCTTCCTGGCAATTCCCCCACAGACGTGTGTGTGTGTGTGTGTGTGTGTGTGTGTGTGTGTGTGTGTGTGCTGCGACTTTCAGCCCTCCGTCTCTCTACCTCATACAGCAGTCTCACACAAAAAACCTGCTTGCGAAGTACCGAGTGTGACGGTGACACCTCTATGACAGAGTTCGAGTGGAGCTTCTGTCCATCCCCAGCCCCTTCTTTCCACTCAAAGGTGGAGTTGGCAGGAGGAGTAGGGGGCTGTAAATAGGTTGTCCTATGCCCTCTCAATACCTCCCACAGTAGCACCATGAGGCTAAAGCGCAGACACGTACACACGTACACACTGAGCTGACATTCAAGCACCGGGGATCAGGAAGGGTAGAAAAAGAGCACAATAAGTAAATTACGAGGAAGTTTTAGAATTATTGCTAAAAAAAATGTTTTTCTAATTGTTCACTACATAATGCCAATCCCTCATTACCTGTGTGAAGGCATTGAGGTTGTAGACATGAGGGATAACTTTGTCAGTGTTAGGGCCCAAAACACTTGAGCATGATTCTTTTTTTTTTACCGATGTTCGCTGCTCACATCTTTGTTTGCTGACTCGAACCTGATAAGAGTAAATCTCTGTAGCCCTTTTCAAGTGTCACTCATAAACGACTTCCCCGGACAGGGTGGTCGTAACGTGAGCGTTCAGTGGGAAGTGAGGCAGGCGACAGTGCAGGTGTGCTCGAGTGTGTTTTACTAAAACACGACACTCCCGTGACAACACACGCAGGTTAAAAACTTTTGCTCATTTCAGAAGCCGTCCACTCACACAAGGAAGATTTTAAAAAGCATCATCTAAATCAAACCTTATCAGTTGGCTGTCGACATAGACACTCCACAGCCGCTCAAGAAAATCCTCTGTATAAAAACCTTTTTTTTAGAGTGTTTCTTTTATTGTCTGTCTCTCTATGTGTTCAGCTAATATTAAAAACCGGGAAACTGGGGTGTCGACACCACGCAGTAGAAAACAAATTAAAAGAACAACCCAACAAGTCAAAAGTTAAAACCGAGGCTCCTCTTCTTCCTGTACTCTGAACCCTCCTGAGGAGTGCAGAGGAGGAGGAAGAGGATAGAGAGAGGAGATTAGAAGACTCTCTCTCTCTCTCTCTCTCTCTCTAAGAGACAAGTTTTGGTAGGACCGTGCGAAGAGGTATGGCCTCCCCCGAGTCTCCCATCATATTGCTCCTCAGTTTGTTGTTGGCAGCTGTGGTGCCTAAGCCAGGGGCCCCTTTGGCCAGGATAGAGGGGAAGGAGGTGCTGTGGTGCTCAGGGAGTCGTTTTACCGCGGCCGCTTGGCTCTTCTCCGTCCCAGGTAGGGGCTTGGGCAGCCTGCGATACAGCCAGGGGTGTCTGAGGGCCTGGCTAGGGGTGAGACGAGATGAGGGGTCCCAGTCCAAACACTTCTTTATGAAGTCAGTAAAGGTGGGGTCCTCGCAGCCCTTGAGGGCGGCACTCCACTCCTTGCTACCGGGCGGGCCTCTCATCTTCCCACGGCGGGAGCGAGACCCCGTCAGCACAGTGGCCCCCGTGGGCAGGGTGTTTGCACCGCAGTAGCGAGGGTGGCCCTTGGAGTTGATGAAGTTCTTTGCCCTTTTGGCCTGCTCCAGAACCTTCTGCGGAGGCATGCCTAGCAGCTCCATGACGCAGGCCAGCTGGTCACCCTCGTCCTCGCCGGGGAACAGTGGGTAGCCGGTGAGCAGCTCTGCCAGTATGCAGCCGAAGCTCCACATGTCAATAGCAAGGCCATAACGTGAACCCAGAATCACCTCTGGAGCCCGATAGAAACGAGACTGGATGTAGGTGTATACTCGCTGGTGTTCGAAACAGCTGGAGCCAAAGTCAATCACCTGGAAGAGACCAGAAAAGATTGTTTGAGTGAACATCCACATCAGATGTACAAAACCTGTTCTAGGGCTAGTGCCTCCATCAATGAGCCGGGTCTCACCTTGATGCCGCTACGTCCCTGCTGTTTGAGCAGGATGTTCTCTGGCTTGAGGTCACAGTGGATGATTCTGTGTCTGTTCAGGGCCTCCAGGCACTGCAGGATGGAGTGGGCAAACTTCCTGACCAGCGGCAAGCTGAAGCCCTGGAACTTGTTGCGCTTGATAAGCTCATATAGGTTCATGCTCAGCAGCTCAAAGGTCATACAGATGTGATTGCGGAACGTGAAGTTTTCGAGCATGTGCACCACATTCATGGTGCCGTTTCGATCCTGCTTGCGCAAGTGCTCCAGGATGCGGATCTCCTCCTGCGCCTGCCGGTGGAAGCGCTTCTCGTTGCGCACCATTTTCAGAGCCAGGTGCTGCTGCAGTTTGTGGTCGTATACCTTGGCCACTTGTCCAAAGCTTCCTTTACCAATAATCTGAAAAGAACAACAAAATAGGGAGATAAGAATTTGGGGTGGCCTACAAGTCAGACTGACAACATTATTAGTTTAACAGGTGCTGGATTATAATTGTAATAGCCTTCAAACAATTCCAATATCAAAATATTTGTGTTTGACCTTGAGGAACTCGTAGCGGTAAGCCAGGTGGTCATGGGGGACGTGAATGTAACCGCCCTGCTCATCATCATAGCCACAGTTGTTGTTGCCTCCGGCAACGGCAGGCCTCTTCTTGGCATTGGGTCCCACAAAGTAGATGTCCGGGTAGGAGTGGATCTCAGTCTGCTCCAGGGTGGTCAGCTGAGACCGGTACAGTCTCAGAGCCTGGTCAGGAGTGAGGGGGCCACACAGCTTCCCACTGTTCCCTCCATTCCCAACTCCGTGTGTGCCGGAGGATTCAGAGGAGGCCTTACTGGATTCAGTGCTGTGGAAAACATGCAATTGGTGTTAATATACTGGTGCATGCGAAGTTTTTTTGCAACTAAAACATGCTTGCAGACGTGTTTTTAAGTTCCTTTAGTGAGTTCATGTGCCCATTTTTCTTACCTGTCAACACTGTGCTCCTTGGACAGGCTGGGGACTGGGGCAGGTTTACTGGGCGTCTGACCGGTGGTCCCACTATTCCCAATGGTTGCCGTGGATATAGCATTTATCTTTCGGTTGTTGGTGGAGTCTTCGTACAGGTACTTGACCTTCAGCTGGCCGCCGCGCACAGTTGCCTGATCCCTCATGACAGTCTTATTACCGACAACCTTTTACAGAAAGAAGAGACGGATAAAAAAAGGAAATTGTGAACAGGATGTACATATTTCACTTTACTGTGGAGAAGACATGGTTTATTGTGTCATTGAATGTGTTCAAAAGCGTTAAGCAAGGAGGACCCCTCCTTGTATAAGTCTAACTACAAACTGGTTATAAATTATGTACAACTTCAACAGCAACAGCAACTTCTTTAAGTCTGCAAGACCCCCACTGAGAGGTCGCTGAACAAAATCATGCACAAAATATTTCTTTGTTAGATTGTATCAATATTATTAAAAAGAGTAACAGCACTTTTAAGCTCATTTTGCAAGCAAAGTAGAGGAATTGGGAAGAGATGTAAACAAATATAAACACCACACATTACAGCTACATCCACATTAATGTTATAGTTTTAAATGCCGTGTCCGTCCGACGAGCGTTTCAACTCTGTATCAGAAATAATCTCTGACCATACTAACACACCTGAAAACGCACATCACATGACCAGTCACGTACATAGCACGTGTGCTGTGTATCTCGGTGTAAACAGAACGCAGTGTCTATTTCCAGTTGATTGCTTGGTTGCAAAAAAACTACTAACTAGGCACGGCAAAGGAAAAAAGTAGGAGAAGCTATTTCTTTTCTTGGAGCCACAACAAGTTAGCAACGCTTTGCATTCACCGCTGGTAGTCGAGCCATGACTTTTAAGAGTTAAGACCCGATCGGGGAGTGAATGTGGGCGACTGTGTCATCGTTTCCAACTGCCTTCGTTTCTGCTCTAAAACGCAGCCCGATTTTTTAAACTTAACCAGGATCAGCAGCATTTCCACAGTTCTCGGGTTCAGGGGCTCGAAAACTCCAGAGTAGTGTGGACGCCAGGAGTGAAATTGAAGTTTTAAAAATGTTGCTTAAGATATGTTTCAGTGGAAGTCATGTGGATGTGGCCTGAGAAAAGATATCACAGAAAGAGTTCAAGCAGGGATTCCCAATGAACTCCCGATTTCACGGTGCAAAAAGGGGTTAAATGTGCAACCAGGTAGCAGATGAGACAAAGGTTTTTCTTTTGCTACATACAGGCATACATATCACCAGCTAACTTCAAAGGCCTCTGCAGCCTGCAGAGATGCAGCCTGCAGTGGATGAACCAGCACGATTGGATCTAGTAACAGTCTGGTTGGAAATTCAAAAGAAGAACAGATCCACCCCCAAACATGACATATGCAAAACAACCCACGTCCTTGCCTTCTGGTTTGTTTGGTAGTTGTTAGCAATTAGGTAAAAGGTATAAGCAATCTCTGGCCCAGCATTGCAATAATCCTTCGTGAAGTCCAGAATTTAACTTCTGAAAAAGGATTTTAATAGTCTGATTGGGGTTCACTATGTCTGATTAGAGTGGCTAGCCATTGTCACTAAAAACTGGGACTCAGCGAACGCAGCTAAGCACAAAACAAAATTGAGTAATGATAAAACCATCCCTTTACATTTCATTATCTATTTTCAACATTTTTTCCCATACGCATTAAAAGTGACCAACGGATTGACCTTTGTCCGAGAAGACCTGAAAGGCCAGCAGAGTTTACGGAAAGCTTTTGGGTCTCGCTCTTGCCTTGCCAGTAAACGGCTTCGTTTCAGCAAACCCAGGAATTCATTCCTCCTCGCCCTCCGTCTCTCTCTGTTTTCTCTCTCTCATCAGCAGAAAGAACCCTCCACAAAATTATGGAGCACAAGGGAAAAGACAGTCATTAAAGTTTGATTATACTCTTAAACTGTGGAAGCAGTGTGGCTGTTAATAAGAAACGCTGACATAAACTCAGCATTGCCTTCCTATTTTGAGACGGTCTGCAGAGGCCTATTAAATGTGTCTCTGGCTGTCTCTACTTCAAGTGAACAGCAGACTGGTCTCATTTCAAGGAGGGGAATGCTTGGCCTTACTCCTTTCTTTCCTCCCATTAGTTTTCTATGCAGTCTTGTTAAGTGTCTGACTACACACACAGCTGAGCGGGTCAATGGCTGAAGCCGTGTCAGCTGATGAAGACAACACAACAAGGAATCCCACATTTAAAGAAGGCGTTGACATGTTCCACTAAAAGAGGACTCGGCTTGGAGTGTTTGTCTTTTAGGTTGGAGTCCTAAAATAGAGGTGGAATGCGGGACGGGTTTCCATACTTGTAACTATATGGTATTAACTTATCACAACAGCCCTACTGTTGACCCAGGGTTTCATGCAGCTGTTGTCCCAAGGCTGTGCTACGAACACAGAGAATGTCAATTGATTGAGCCCCTCCACCAAACACAGACACAGAAAAAAAATCAAAACTCTCTACCCTGTGTTGGATTATTGATTGACCGGGGGGGGGGGGGGGGGGGGGGGCAACAATCAGACAAAAACATTTTCAAAAGTGGCCGATGTTGACAACTAAAAACCAGAGTCTGTGAATATTCTTTAACACAGGTGATACTGGGGGTAGAGTCCTCTGTGTGCAAATCTGCCTGGTGCAACAGATTGAGAAGAGCTAATATCTTTGCTGTCAGCGAAACACCTAAGTGCGTTTTTCTCCTGTTTCTCAACACACAAACACTCACACACTCAGGAGACACATTCTTCAATTAGATATCAGCAAATCATGGTCATGGAGAATAAAGCTGGGTCACAAACTAAACAAAATTGTTGTGTTGTGTAGTTTTTTTGAGCAGAGCTCACCATCCTCTCACACATTGATGTTGTGTTACGAAAGATTTTTTTTATCGGTGTGTCCATTTACCCAACAGAGGACAGGGATGACATAGCGTTATTACTTTAACGGAGCACAAGGCAACTCTGAACTGGGGCGAGCGACTGTCAGTCACATTCAACAGAGGATATCACCTCTGTAAGCGTGACAGAAAATACAAAGGAAGAAGGACGGGACTAGAATAGAAAACTGGGCCTAACCTCTGTGCGAGCCCACTGACAGGGGGATTACACGAGACAGAAGAAGGGGGAGGTGGGGCCGGCGTTGATTAGCGATTGTGTTTGTGGGTCACATTTTCAAGCCCAATAAATCTTTACAAAATATCAAACCAGCCTTTTTTCCTCTGATGGTGCAAGAGGGCATGGGAGTATCACCGTCTCTGTGTGTGCATTTTCTGCCAAAGGGGCTTTTCAGACAGGCTAACATAGCAGGAGGACAGTTGTGAACAGATCTCACAGTGATGTCCTTGTCTGATAGACAGTCCAAATAGGTATTATTATAATATTATTATAAAGCAGCAACTATATCAGCCAAAAAGTATAAAAATATCTATGAGTTAACCCAGAGAAGCATATAAACTGCATTTGATATATATAATATTCCTGGTACTGGTACCGATTTACATGCCGTGAACTGTAAAAAGGATCATTTTTATCATTACTGTTATTGAATGTTCTGCATGTTGAAATAAAAAAATGTTCACAATGCCAGTAGCTGCTGTTGGATCTCTGTATTAACTTAAGCTGGACACAAAATGGCTACTTCACCTCAGCTAATCTCATGTAGTCATGGAGGATTACCCATTGCATCACACATTCTTATATCTCCTCAGGCAGTAAATCAATATCACTCACATTATCATGTTGTTCTCGTGTTCTGAAGGGTATAAAGCCTGACTGAAAAAAACCTGATTGGAAAAAATGATAAGACGAGGAATAAACTACACCGCCTTACAAAGCAAGACTGAGGAAAGAAAGGAGTGAAAATGGGATGAACATGAGAATCTCTCTGAGGAACAGGATGTCTGGAGACAGTGTGCTTCGGCACAGGAAATGGGGCTTTGCTCTCTTTGTGGCGTATGTTTGTGTTTGTGTTTATACTTACTGCGTGTTTGGGCATTGGGGGCAGCCCAGACGGACTGTTTGTATCGGCTTCGTCTTTAAGGATGTGGTCAGTCCTCATGTACGAGTCATACAGGCCGTCACCGTGGCGTGCTGGAGGGACAAAGGGGAACAAATTAATCAGCGTGATGATGTGGAATCATAAAATCTGCAACACAGACACACTCGGGGATCAAAGCAATCTAATCTTTACCACAGAGACAGACAGTCGCTTGCTTGTCCAAACCAAGCAAAGTCCTATTGATTATTTCACTATTTTGTCCAACCAGTTCCAATAACTACCTTGAGACTCAAACAAATGGGTTGAGTGAGCCAACGAACCCTTAGAATTGGCTTCAGGAGGACAGCCCCGCTATACTGCTCTTCGCAGACCAAAGGGAACGCACACTACCTGCCAGAACACCCTTAAACTGTGAAAAGCCCTTTATTGGCAGACACACCATTCAATTCATTGCCTCCAGTACATTGTACCCGAGGCCAGGGCACCGACCTGACCAGCTTAGATAGGGCTTAGGGTCTCGGATCGCAAGCGCTGCAAGTGGTATTATTGGCCTAATGGGAGTAACAGATGCCTCTGTGACGAGAGCATCTTTCCGTCTGCCCATCTGTCCATTCAGGCCGAGTCATGTAGTGCACACACACCAGGTGTGCTCAGAAATAGAGCTCATATGGAGAGATGGGGCCGCTTGTCACTCAACAGTGCAGTGTGCGCATTCACCTCTTGTGGCATCAAGCCAAACTTTCAATGCGAGACGATACAATCAAGAGCAGACGGTTGAGACGAGCAATTGGCTCTGTAGGAGGAGGCAAGTTTCTCAAATGACAAACCCTCATCGGCCGGCTGTTCGTCTCAACAGCCATTTAGCTAATACACAAGTTACAGGTGAAGAGATAGGATGGGATAGCTCATTAACAAAAGCCCAAAAGCTGTTGCAGGGGGGTTGTTCTCCCTGAGCAGCCACTGAGATTGTGCAGGTGCGTCAGAGACCGTGTCCCCTGCGCTGGCTCGTCAACTGAGCAGCTCCGGGACAGATTAGACCTGCTGCCTGGATACAGACGCATTAGACCTGCACAGCACAGCAAACAGAGGAATTAAGGCTCCACACACACACAATGTTAGGCGAGCACAGACCCCATTAGCCCTCTGCAAACTCCTAACAACTCAGCGGGGGCGCCGCACTTTCCGGACAGCATCTGACGCTGTTGTCCGAGCAAACTTTCCTGCAGAAAGTTAAAAAAAGGAATTTCAAACACAGCCCACACTTCTAAAGTAACCAACCATCCAGCTCACTACATCCAGCTGGCGGTCAGCCCCCCCCCCCCCCCCCCCCCCCCCCTCTGCACAGCAAAGGACAGAGAACAGGGTTCACGCAAACAGACGTGCAGCAGATCATGTGTCATAGAACCTGTCAGTGGGAGAGAGGTGGGGTAGAGACACTGCCTTTGGTCCACCTCTTCCTGGCAAAGTGAGTCCCCCTTACAGACAATATGCAACATGTAAAGAGGGTGGTACACATGACCGAGGCTTGACCGAGATGTCCAAGGGGCCAGTGGCGATGACCACAACATGCATGGTGCAGGCTGCAAAACAATGGTCAAAACTATTGTAAACACTGCGGATCATCGACATTTGATTTGAAGACAGTGGGTGCTCAGCACTTCCTGGTCCGTCTTCAAAACGCAGACAAGAGAAGTCTCGTGATTGATATTGGAGTGGCAAAGCAAAAACCAACCAACAAACAAGCAAGCACACAAACATCGTCTTGTGAAACACCGAGGGACACTCGCTGCGTGTGTCCTTCCCCCGACACGGGGTGTCGTTTCAACCAGGAGCTACGGGAGAAGACGCGTCAATCAAAGCATCTTAAAAGCACAAGATATTGCTGGACAGGCCGAGGGCCGACTCGTCAACGTGCAGCTGGAACAAAGAGCGACACGACGAGGGGAAACAAACGTTATTGACAACTGGTGCGACGCTTCGATGGTAGTTACCTGTTGCTATTGGCCCCTCTGGTTTTCTGCTTATTATCATCATGATTGCAATTGACACGTGATGCCAGCATCCGAAGTGGGGGGGGGGAGAGAAAATCCCGAATAAAAAGTGGAAAAAAAGCGAAGTTTCAAACTAGAGCCACGTAGCAAACTGAGCTAGCAGCGCGCATCCGTGTGCCGCGAGGAGCCCTGCGCCGACGGACCTGGCTCCTTCTTTCTATAACGTGTCCTCGGCGTATTGATGGCAGGTGTGTATTCGGCGTGCTACTCTCACTGTGGCATTAGCCCCGGCTGCCGTTTGGTGGGAAGAAAAGAAACCCCCGAGCAAGCAGTGGGGGTCGTCTCCCGCAGCCTAGCTAGCTAGCCAGCTAGCTCGCACAGCCGTCCGCCGGAGAGCCGCTCCCTCCGATAAAAATAGTCTGAGTCCAAATGTTACGCCTCGGCGCTCTGACCCGTGTGCCCCTCGCCTCTCTCTGTCGGTGCAGTGACTCGATCCGGTGCACCATCCCCGTGCTTATTCCCGGTTAGCTGACTTTGTTGCAGCTGCACACGGCGACGCTAGCACTCGGCGAAACCCCCGCACGGGCTCGTGTCCTCCTTCCGGACAGCTCGGGGCTGCTCCGCTGGTCTTCGGGGGGGAAGGCTAGCCGAAATAGGCTAGCTCGCTAGCTGCAGTGGTGCCCCATGTTAACCGCAGGAGCGACCCGGAGCGTGCCTCTCTCGCAGGGGAAGAGCTTCGCCTGTAGTCGGGGCGATAAGGCGGCAGCGGTTTAATCCCCCTTCTCTGCCGTACGAGTATCTTATTCGACGCAGCTTTGTTTTGTTGCTAAGGGCGTCTTCACTGAGCGGAGTCAGCAGGCGAACAGAGGGAGGGCGCGGGGGGGGCGGCGCTTAGCGTGGACACCGCCAGCAGAAGGGCGCCCCGCAGCGGCCAAGTGCGGCTCTGCAGGGGATGGATGGACGCTGACCGTCATCTATTGTAAAGCATCGTAAATGATTGATTCACCGTCAAGCACTCCTCTAGTTGCAGCTTATAAACCCTATATAAAGTATTATTTTTAACATGTACATATACATGACAAACTTAACTGTATTGTGATTTTGTATATATCTTTTTTTTTTACATAATTATTATCTCTATACATTCTTCTCATTTATATTTCATGTTCCTGTTTATCATAATCCAAGGTCTGCATATATTTCTATTCTTGGATATAGCAACTGTAACATGGCTCAATTTCCCCTGTGAATCAATAAACAATTTCTGATTCTCACAGTGATATACACATATACATATACATACTTAACTGCATATACTGTGTCTGTGTGTGTGTATGTGTGTATGTATTTGTGTGTGTGTGTGTGTGTATGTATGTGTGTGTTATAGTGCACACAATGCACTCATATTTTTACTTACATTTACTTATATATATATGTTTCATTCCTATTTATTATGATCTTAGTTCTGTATATATTTATATACTTTTTTGTTGAGCAACAGTAATGGAACCCAATTTCCCCCGTGGATCATTAAACTATTTCTGATTTTGATATACATATACATATAAATAAACATATACATTACATATACATGGCATGCTAATTATTATTTTTATTTCACATGTTCATGCAGTTGGGCTGCATGGTGGTGTAGTGGTTAGCACCTTCGCCTCACAGCAAGGTGCTTCTCAGTTCGAATCCCGGTTCAACCAGGGCCTTTCTGTGTGGAGTTTGCATGTTCTCCCTGTGTATGCGTGGGTTCTCTCCGGGTTCTCCGGCTTCCACCCACAGTCCAAAGACATGCAGAATGGGGTTAGGTTCATTGAAGACTCTAAATTGACCGTAGGTGTGAATGTGAGAGTGAA
Source organism: Scophthalmus maximus (assembly GCF_022379125.1). Taxonomy (NCBI): domain Eukaryota; kingdom Metazoa; phylum Chordata; class Actinopteri; order Pleuronectiformes; family Scophthalmidae; genus Scophthalmus; species Scophthalmus maximus. The sequence goes on from NC_061520.1 coordinate 15,795,680, forward strand.
TGGTTGTCCGTCTCTGTATGTGGCCCTGTGATAGGCTGGCGACCTGTCCAGGGTAAACCCCGCCTCTCGCCCAATGTTAGCTGGGATTGGCTCCAGCGACCCCCCGCGACCCTTAAATGGATAAAGCGGTAGACGATGAATGAATGAATGAATGTTCATGCAGTTCCCAGTGCAAAGCTTGACATTGAAGGGGCATTTAAATTGTTCAACTACTTAAGTAGTTGATCAATATGCTGGGTTGTCTATCGTAGTATATTGAGTATATTTTATAAATTGGACAAATACGTGATAAATCTAGAAAACAATCTACAGATTAAGTGATGATGAAAACAGCAGCGCTGTGGCTATGAGACCCCTCTACTCAGGCCCACACAGTGCTGCTCAGCCACTTTGCACACCCGTTTGGAAAGCTGAACCGCGGATTGAAACTGGAGAGGATATGGAGATCTATACTGGTCTGGATATAGTTAGGGGCAAGGCAGAGGACAGACGAAGTGAGACCAGGCAGGCATGAGAAGGGGAACAGGCTAAATTCAAACAGTGATACATGCTGGGCAGAGGGTGGTGCTAATCTTAGCTCTTTCTCAGAGGTGAGAAGAGGGGGCCTGTCTATATTTGCTGCCATAAATAAGCATACTGACACAGTTTTAGGTGGTCCTCTGGGCAGCAGCCAGACCTTAAGGCCAGCTCGGCCATGCAGATTATTCTTAGACAGTGGTGTATAAGTGACAATACCTATAAACTGACCTACGTATTGCACTTTCCTCTCAAAAGAGTTCAAGGTGTAAGTGTGTGGACGCTAATCACAGCCAGTGAATTTACAGCCACAGCAGAAGATGGGACCAGGTGCAAAGCTTTACCTCCAGGTCCTTGTGGGGGTTGGGGGTTCTGGCTGTATTTGGTCTGAGAGTCTGTGACAGACACGGGCACCTGTGGATTTATTGGCCCAATACCTTTTTTTGAATGTCCTTTGAAAACAGAATCAGACAAAACACAGTCGTGTCGGGGAAAGAATTGTGAAAGTGTGAGTGTCATAGGAAAATCTAAATGTTGCTGAGGCATGGTTATGGTGTGAAGCATATCAGAGCATTTATTTATATATTTCTTAAATCACACACTTGTCTATCAGGGTGTTAACATACACCGCTTATCATCTGCATGGTGAATATACAGTAGTACTTGAAGTCCAGATTGTGTGCTGCCCCCTGCTGGGGATTTGAAAGCAATACAAGCTCAGCAATTTTTACTTGGGTCATGTCTGGACAACAATCAAGTCTGCTTCATCATCTGTCTCTATGACTGACTGTCTACAAAATGATGATGATGTACATGTCATAAAAGTAATTGCATAAAAGCAACTAAAACTATTCTATTAAACTATTTCTATTTAATTAATTAATCATTTTTTAACTACCTACACACGACACACATTAATCAACATTTCTGTGAACGTCCCAGTCTCTCTCTCTCTCTCTCTCTCTCTCTCTCTATGTATGAGTCTGGTTCTGTCAGAGATTTCTTCCTGTTAAAAGGGAGTTTTTTCTCTCCACCGTCGCCAAGTGCTTTGCTCATTGTGGGATTTGTTGGGTTTTCCCTGTAATATTGTAATATTGACCTCACTATGTAAAGTGCCTTGAGACAATGTATGTTGTGATATGGCGCTATACAAATAAAATTGAATTGAATTGAATTGAATGTATATAGACACATTTCATACATCATCTGTGGGAGTAGCTGTCTTTTGTAGAGATCATTTGTGCTCTGTGTATGTGTGTGAGTGTGTGTATACATAAATACAGAGCACTGCAATAAAAGGGATGACCTTTTTTATTTCATGTTGATATTCTGTACAGTTCTACCGATATATTTACACACACTTTTTAAAATAAAACGAAATGAATTGCAAAAAAAGCTTTGGGGCTCAACATCCTTCACATATTATCATGTGAATGGTATGAACCATGAAATAAATAACACACACACACACACACACACACATACATACGCACACACACAGACATAGAATTTGTTGGACAGACACAAAAGTATTAAGCATAGGAGGACATGAAGGAAAGATACAACACTGTCCAAGAGACATGCAGAACAATCCACACATACACTCAGGCACCTTTGTGCTGGAACACACCTTATACTCTGGGGTCACACAAAACAAAAGGCACTGCCAGCAGAACAGCTTGGACTTTGGGTGGTGATGTCGATACACGGAATCGATAAAGAAACATCAGGATGTGGCAAACCGTTTCTTTCAATAATTTGGTAAATTCATGAATTTGCAGTTGTTGTGTGTGATGCTAAATGTGCACCAAATTCAACGTACTTTATGTGTTAATAACTCGCTAAGTGAGGCCCAATGAGGGAGTGCTGATGAAACTCGTTATAAAACAAAAATCTAATTTTTTTCCCTGCCCTAGAAGAGCAAACACACGCACACACACACGCACACACGCACACCAGTAGGAATGATACCAAAATAATATTTGTAATAACAACAAAGTTAAACCTTGTCACTCTTTTTCCAGTGTCTACATAATACAAAGCAAACACATTGTTTGTACATCATAGCCATTATCATGGATTTTATATATTTAAAGTTTCTTTTTCTGGGTGGAAGATGGAGAAATAAAAGAAAATGAAAAGAGATATGCATGCCCAGCCCCGGAGGTACGGGGCATTCAGTGACCGGCGTCGTTATGTGCAATACAGAAGCGGTTTTCATTTTTTACATACCCTACCTTTTATTCTATAAACCTCCAAATGTCTCTCTTCCCTTTAAAATCCTCTCAATAGATCTGTCCCTCTAAGCTTTGGTGTAAAAAAAATTCCTCTCACATTCAAGTACAACCCTTATACCATAATGTTGTATGTAAAGTGTCAAATCTGTAAATATACGTGAATTGCCTCCCTTCATTTGCAGGTGGACTTCATGCAAGGTTTGTCAGACCGGGAATTAGGGCAGGGAAATGAAAATGAACTCACATTTTATTATCTAAGAAAAGGTTGGGATCATGTGGTTGTATGAAAGAGCAAGGGCAGAGGTGGTAACTGAATCTGACTGAAGGTCTCTCAATCAAGTGAAGCACCTGACTTCACAAAGGTCCATCAAATGGCATTTAAGAGGAAAAATAAGAACCGACAATGTGCGTTGAAGTAGGGATGTGTAGGGTGGAAGAGGCTCCTCTTTCCTGCTTTAAGTTTCCTATTCACTCAACACATGCTCCCTGAGAAAAATCAGAGAAAGAATCTGGCTTTCTTGTCCTTCCATTCCTTCTTACAGCCTCCTACTTCCTACCCTTGCTTAAGGGCGAAGCACTCATTGCCAGAACTCGCAGCCTTGACCCTAAATGCATCCCTCACAAATTCACACATATTCCAGCAACAAAATTAAAACATCTGGTAAATATATGCATCAATTCTGAGGGGGAAAAAAATAAAAACACACAGTATGATTGTCCTTCCATCCCACAGAGATGCAGAAAAAAAGTAATCATGCCCTCGGTTTCTATTCTAGCGTGTGCAGGGGGATGAGAGAGACTCATGCATAAGTAACACTTGCAGTAGCAGCAGCAGCAGCAGCAGTAGCAGGAGACGACGGAATCTTTCGAAACACCGTTGATTCACATCAGTCCCAAATGAGATCTCAAGTCTCACACACAGAAAGTGGCAAGATCTTTCTGTTTGTGTCCTTGGCAATGAAAACACTGTATGTCCTATCAGCGAGCAGACCACACACCCTGTAGACTTTCACATCCCTTTCAACCCCTGATTTTTTCCTCAGGGAGTGGACATATGGATGGTGATTGTTTGGGGGGGGGGGGGGGGTGTCGTAAACGTCCTGAGAAAGTGTATGCATCTGTGTATGAATGTACTGTGTGTTTGTGTGTATCCATGGAGAGTGAAGACAAGTTCAGCTCCGGCTCCAGTCTCTGAATAGATCACGGGGTCTTGAGGGGTCAGCATTCAAAGGGTCAGTCTCTCCCTGGTTTGAGGTCATAAGGTAACAGGTCAGGGGTCATGTTGTTGTAGGGCCCGTTGTAGTTTCTGCCGGTACATGGCATATTTTTGCTCCACTGCCCGCACTCGCTCTGCCTCCTCTTTCTCCAGGATTACCAGGAAGTTTTGCAGCTCAGGGACGGAGAACGCATGCCACTGTTGTGCGAAAAGGGTGAATATGAGAGGAACAGATTGTTATACTATTCCAGATACTTATTTGAACTTTTTCTCTCAAAATTGCACATAGCCTGTTCCAAGCATGTTTCTGTGATTTCTCACCTCCACCTCTCCAGTCTCATTTTCCTTAAGGACAAAGCTGTGCAGCTCTGGGTCAGGCCCTGCAATCAACCTTAGAAGAAGAGGACGTTCACACAGAGGAAGCTTCTGAAAGAGATCTGCATGCAGAAAAGAAAAAACACTTTATTCAATGGCGTCACTTTACATTCTGCAGACGAGCCGGTGAGCTCGTAGCCGTTTTCCTCACCCTGGCCATCGCGGTGCATCAGCCTGTACAATGCGAACTTGCGGGGATTGTCCAACACCATGAACTTCTTCAGCAAGCCCTGGATGACCTCTCTGGTGGTGGTCAGGGAGCTGATGTGGATCTGCTTCACACAGTCGCTTGGAAGGTAGAAGGACGTCCTCTTTTCACTCGGCGTGCAGTCATTCCCTTCCTGGTCCTCCAGCGGTGCTCGGTTGTGACCGCCCATCTGCCTGGACGCTCCCTCCGAACCCACCGCCTCCACAGAGGGGACAGTGACGGGTCGACTGAGCTTCAAGTGGACCTTGATGAAACCTGTGTAGGATCCGTCTGAAGCCTAGAAAACACAAACACACACACACACACACACACAGAGAGAGAGACAGTAGGAGACGATAAGAGGGTGGAGGAGCATCGCGGCATTGTTTGCACTATAGCAGGACTGAAAAGGAGTACTACATGTGATTCTCTAAAGAGACATTTATTTTCAGAAATGAACATTCACTTTCTTGCTGCCAGCAGCTGGTTAACAACAACTCTAAAGTGGAATATAACAAACCAGCGCCTCCCGTTTTTTAATGCTGACCCAAACCAACCATCACTCCTAAATGTACAGACGTGCTTTTCATGGCAGAGCTGTTATTATGGCACAACACAAGTCTTTATGCTAAGCTAAGCCGCTGCTGCTTGTAGCTCCATCATGTCTGGACTGACCTGAGAGTGGTACTGATCAATAAAAACAAACACATATAGATATATCTTCTTCTATTGTACATCATGCACCTTTGATGGTCATTGCACTGCACATCCTACCTTTTTTTTTTACTGTTGTATGTATCTCATGATACCACATTATTTCCAATTTCATATTAATTATTGTATTACAAATTGTATGAAGTGAGAAAGCAAGGAAGCTAAAAAAAACTAAATCAATTTTCATTGTTACTTAGATGTGAATCGGCCCAGTCACCAGCTTCGAAACTCACCAGCGTCATGCCATTTTCACTGACTTGAGCATTATACTCTTCTATCCTGCTCCACACCTCTTCGGCCGACAGGTCCTTTGTCCCTCCCTCCTCTTCCTCCTTTGCCTCATTCTGCTGTAACATGAGAGAGAAAGAGAGAGAGAAAATGTCAGTGCTGAAGTTATCAGAGTAATTGATCGTGTGGTAGGCTTGTCTCATGTTTTACCAGCAGATGGCGCCACTTCTCCCAACCATGTGTCCAGGAAAAGTCAAATGCTCTATCTCGATGAGTTTATGAATAGATATATCCGAATACGCCAAGCTGAACTCCTTCCACCCTGCATCGCTTTAAAGATAGTGGACTGACTGACTTGCAGGTATATCGTGTGTTATATTTGGTTGAAAACAAGACGGCACGGAGGCTGGTTCCAGCACCGCCCCGTCTCTCCCGTTCACTGCCATTCGTGACAACACTGTTCCACCCTCCAGCCATTCTCAGAATAAAAGCTGCCCTGACTGAAGCTAATGAGGGTTCTTGTAGACACGACTTCCTCCTCGCAACCCTGCCCTTAGACACAGGGACAGGAAACGCTGTGAATGGAGCAAATCACACATTCAGCATCATTCAGAATATTGTCACTGTTACTCCTTTCCTTCTGTGACTAGGAATGACAGAAAGAGAGAAGGAGAAAGAGAGAGACAGAGAGAGAGAGAGGGGGGAAAGAAGCCATGAAAGGAGGATGAGAGGCAGGGAGTGAAAGAGGGGGATGCAGTGAAGGAAGCGAGTAGGGGGTGAGGACTGATGAGAGAGCGGCTGCTGAGCCAGCCTTAGCAACACAGAGTTTGACTAGGTTATTTATAGTACAGTGGGATGCATGGTCTCTATCTCACAAAAGCTTTTTTTTTCTCCCCTTAGCCTGTTCGTTTTCATTTTCTGGGGCAGAGAGAGAAAGAGAGTGAGAGAGAGAGAGAGAGAGAGAGAGAGAGAGAGAGAGAGCGAATGCAGGGCAGGGACGGTTTCTGGAGGGGAGTCCTCATGTTGTGTGATGAAGTCACTGTTTCATTCAATACAGACGCAGTGAGCGTGACTGCATGAATTTCTCTCTGTGTGTGGACACATATAGATTGAGGCTCAGGTCATCCTGGCCAACATTCAGCAAAACCAAGGGCACAACATTTGAAATTCAAGGCTGCTGTTCGGAATATGATGTCATTTTGCCGACCACCTCGCTCATTCTGCTGGTTGCCGCATTTGTCTCCCTTCAGCCACTCCTCTGCGCTCTCAAGGTAACTGCTGACACCGCAGTGAAACAGCAGGGACAGAGGCCGATGCGCCCACGGTCACTCCATGTGACAAATAATTGAAACCCCTTCTAATTAGGACAAAAACATACATTTAAATATCACTGGGCCTGAGTGGCCACAGACGTGCACAAGTGTGAATGGTAGGGTTGTGATGGAGCCGATTTTTTCTAGCAAAATTTCCACCAAGTCTGAATCAACAAAGTGAAAAGAACGCAGCAGGAATTCCTGCGTTTGTATACATGTTTCTACATGTATCAGAGCCAGTGCCCTGCCCGGCCTCTCTGCATACCAGTGAGAGTGGTCCGAGGACAATAGCGCTGGACAATAGTGCAGTTTCAGTCCGTGAGAGTTCAGCAAAGTCCTGGGACGAAAACGTCCAAGGACGAGCACTTTGGTCAACTACTTATGAAGTGGTAAAAATGTGACGTGAAACTCATTCACATACATTCCCCCCCCAGCAGATCATTGGATCCCAAGTTCTTTTTTTACTTATTAATATACACTGAGTGATGACTTATCTTATGTTTAGCAGAGCACATTCAGACATATGTCAACACTATATCAATGATTCAACGCAAGTGATGCAGCCAGGTTAAGCTTCAGATCTATTATTATTAATACTACTACAAAATGTTCCAATCTCATACACCAACCTTCGAAATCTTGCTTTAAAATCCCACTTTACTTAAAAATACACAGACAGCACTGAGCTCCGCGTGAAAAACGAAACCCGAGGACACAGGTGATGTACAAACGTGTTGTTTTTAACTGAATGAATATGACAATGACCGGTCACTAAGTGTACCCACCGAATGATTCGTCACTGTCTGGTACTAACAAGTATCAAGGCCACGTTTTCCCAGTTTAACGTGACTCAGATAGACCCAAGGCAGCTTATATGTGTAAGATGTCTGGAACTGTTACGTAATGGAAACACACACACACACACACACACACACACACACGTTAACAAGCCTTGTAGATACACACCCTTGGGTGACACTGGCACGTGTTGATGCTCTCACTGATGAGATCAGACAGCAGAGGTCATACGACTACTTGAAATGACGCTGCAAAGAAGTCAGCATCAAAACACCGTGCCAAATTGTGTGTGTGTGTGTGTGTGTGTGTGTGTGTGTTCTTCATCATGATCTTCAGGAAACACTAGACGCTGGGATCTGTTACAACTGGCCTGTAAGTCTGACGACGTGATCGTGATGAGCTCTGCCAAAACTGAACTGACAATCATCAAATAATCAATGCTAAAATGTGGACAGATTGCAACAATCACAAATCGGCACGCGTGAGACACACTTACACTCACATGCACGTTTGCACACACACAATGATACAGTGTGTTGAGGAGAAGCACAATTGAGAACACACAGATTCTGTTTCACAGCTCAACACATATACACACACAAGTTGGCACAGCTATCCTTGTCAGGACATTGCACTGACTTCCATTCATTATGGACAGCTAGACCCAAACCCTTAACCCTCTAGGACAACGCAGGGCTACTTTCAGCGGCTACAACTCAATTACTTTTAGCATGTAGAGCAATTCCCTCCAATTCCCATTGGCTGATAGTGCCGCTATATTGTATTCCACACAGTATTTCTCCGAGGGTGAGGTGCCAGAGTTTCCATCGGCTGGCAGCTTCTTCGCTGGCAGCCCAGGCGAGCTAACCCCAATACCCTCCCATCTGAGGACGACGGCAAATCCTAACTCCACACACTGACAACACAGCTGGTCAATTATTCAGAGATTAAACAGTCTCCAAGTCCGACACCAAAGGCAGTGCCAGGACGAGGACAGTAAGAACAGCGCTGGTCGTGTTTTGGATGAACGTAAAACGTCGCCGCATTCGCGAGACGTTCATCTCCAGGACTCCTGAGAACCCTGAAACACTTTCCCCGTGTCAATCGGCCTCCCTCGCTCTTTTGTTACAGAAAAACATTGAATCGCCTGATGTGCATCAAGACCAAACAATGACCAGGCAGCACCTCACATCCTGCAGAGCCCGCAGCTCTGTACACACTGTGGTTACAGGACTGTGTATGGCACAATAATGTGTAAAGTTTTCAAAAAACCAAACCTCAGGGAGTGCATGGAGGGGCCAACAAAACCATGAGTTGCTATGGTAACTAGGAAACTGGTTTGCTAGAGTTAAGTAGTTGGCCTACACACACGCAGGCACGCACGCACGCACGCACACACACATACACACACACACACACACACACACACACACACACACACACACACACACACACACACACACACACACACACACACACACACACACACACACACACACACACTCTCTCTCTCTGGTTCTACCAACTCTGTTTCTACGGAAACCTCTCCCACGCAGTGCAGAGCAGAGACCTCTATGAAATCTGTGGGTTAACGTCATTAGCTCATCATTTCTGCTGAAACAATGCAAACACGCGATCTCTGTTGACGTCTCCGGTCTCCGCGCGGTGCTGTCAGACTGTGGCGCTTGAATCTATGCGAGCCGTTCAACATGATAAACGAGCCGCCGGAAGGCATCGAGGTCGATGAGCAAGGCTGACGGGACGGCACATTGACGTTACACAACACATGGCTTGCTACACTCTCAAAGACGTTCACACACAGACCTAGAGGCCTATTTGAGCTGGCCCCCTACCACTTCCTCTCCGCACTTCTGCTTTTTGGCCGTTTTTTTCTCTCTCTCTCGATATAAATGGCCGTTTGTTTCCCAGCCAGCTACCTGACCCACATGAGTTTGTCTTACTCTTACAGTTGAATCTATCAGGGTCAGAGTTCTATCCCCATTCTGTACCTTTGCCGCCTGCCTGGGCTTGCGGAAGAACGAGGTCTTGGCCGTGAAGAAATGGGAGTCCTCGCTCTCATCGTCCAGGCTGCAGTACCCGCTGCTCATGCTGTTACTGCTGGTCATGGAGGGGGTCAGCACCGTATTGACGGTCATGGAGCGGTTGACAGGCTTGAGGAAGTGCTGGTTTATCTCGAAAAAAGGCACGGGCTGATGTGACGCTCAGCCACAAATCAGAGTCTACGTGCATCTAACTGTCCTCTACTCATCCAGATGAAGACAGCGCTGCTCTGCTGAGGCATCCAGGGAGTCCGACGTCCCACCTGTGACGGCGAGACAGGTGAACTCGGCTCAGATTCGACACTTTGCGTGCCACCGGAGACGGGACCAGGAAATCCGAGAGCGAGCAGAAGCTTGTCACTTCCTCCTGACGCGTGCCTGTGTGTGCGTGTGTGTGTGTGTGTGTGTGTGTGAATGCCCTCACGGCGTCACAAAAATGCACACACCATGCAGCATATGCACCTGGTCATTTTCAGCTAAACATACACACATTCACACACACACACACACACACACACACACACACACACACACACACACACACAGGCATCATGGAGTCAGTTTACAGGTCGGTGTCAAGTTAACCCCGCTCACCTGACAGCACCTGTTACACCCGCAAACAAACGCTCCTAAAAAGCATGCACGCAATACCACGTCCTGCTTCTGTCTCGCACGGTGTCTCTGTGAGCACCCACTGCACTGCTGTAGGTGCAGTTCAAGTCCTGGTTGTTGCAGCAGCAGCAGCAGCAGCAGCAGCAGCAGCTCAATTATAACTGCACTTATGCGTGTGAGCATCCACCCGTCCCTCGAGTCCAGAGCAAACAGTAGCAGGAGATCTCGGCCACAGCAACAAGACGCTCGCAAACATCGCACTGCCTCCTCTCTCGTCCTCTCTCCTCTTCTCTCTGTTGCTTTGGCAATACGAGAGACAGATGCCTCCCACTCAGCCTCGCTCTATTTCTTCTTACTCTCCCCCTCTCCTTTTTCTCTCTCTCTCTCTCTCTCTCTCTCTCTCTCTCTCTCTCTCACTCACTGTCTCGCAGCCTTGCTCAACCATCTGTGTTATCAGACTGCAAGCACCCCCTTCTTCTCCTCCCTCCCTCCCTCCCTCCACTCTCTCTCTCTTCCTGCAAGCTAGTGGACTCTGCAAAGCATGGCCACCTCCTCTTACACGGAGAGGGAGCAAGAGCGAGAGAGAGGGGCATGAAATAGAGACTGAGTGAGAGATGTGAAGCCTTGCAGCTCCTGTTTTACATACATAAGAGCAGCACTGACAGGAAGCAGCTCAGAGGCAGGGGACGACGGCTGCTATGCTCCTGACCTTCTACTGCAGCGCGATGCAAAGCACAACAACCGCTGCGAACGTGTGGCTTTTATGTAGGAACAGGCAATATTTAGGACGTTATCCATCAACACACGAAAATCAATCAGGGACAGACACGGCATGGCAAAACCCAGAACCAGCGCCACTGCCACTGCTGTGGTGTCGGTGGAGGGGTGAGATCACAGTGCTTCAGGTGAGATTGAGGAAAATAATGACTGATTGCCATCAGGATGGAGATTACAGTGACCTCTGACCCTACACTGGCCCTGCAATCTGGCCTCTGACTCTGGCAGTGACCCCCCCCCCCCCTGTCAAACAGCTGCTGTTGTCAATGTCAATGATGACACTAATGGGGACATATGTGTGCATGGTTTTCTGTGATTTTAGTATACTCTCAGACATGATGATAGGTGAGCATGAATGGCACTGAGGAGCTGCAGCGGGCAGGGACAGTGTGTCTCCCTTTCATCGGGTGTCTTTCAGTCAGGATCGAGTCGGCCGAATACTGATCACCTGCAGCCAGGCTCCTCGCCTCCATCGGTGTAATCACCATGGGAGAGGGCAGCGTGCGGGGGGTTGGTATTCTATACACACACGCATGCATCCATGTATACTGAACAGCACAAATCAATGAAGTGTGGTCAGTCTACTGCGTGTGCATGGTGACTGCAGCAGTGTCTGAGCGGCCTGTACGACCCCCCAAGCACACACAGAGCGCTGTAGCTGTAAAAGGGGGAGAAAGAGGACTGCAGGAGACCAACTGTCATCTCTGCTCTTGTCCGCAGCACTCGAGCACTCGGGTGTGGAGAGGGAGGTCACATACCATCAAGACAGATATCATCAACGCTCACTTAATTCTGACTTCCTGCTCATCATCTTTAACTACACGGCCATTAAACATAATGAGAGTAGCAGTGGTTAGGCTAAAAATAAGTACAAAAAAAGTACATGCCATCATTTTGTTCCTGCAGATTTTGTATATTGGAAAAAATGTGGTTGTATTAGTCCTGCTTGGCACCAAACCATCAAACAGATGTTTGGTAAAAGTCATTTGGTAAATTTGAATGCTTTTCATCCTCTTCCTCCATCCCCATTACTGCGTTTCAGAGCAACATTATTTGTTCACACTCTCTAGAGGTGGAAGCGGAGTAGTACCTGGCACACTACCAGGGGTCTAATTCTACGATATCTGCCCCCGGGCCATGAAATAGCTGCCAACACTCTGCTGCACGCCAGTTGTCTCCTGTGCGTGGTACATGAATCTGTATGTCACGTGACTCGCATAATATGTGAGTATGCAAGCTGCAATTAGAGATTTTGAAATTACCCTGATACAATATAGGAAAATAGTGGATAGCTGAACACTGAAACAAATACAGCTGTTTCACAAGGGAGGTCCCTACACATAAAAGTGATTAACCTAATTAGTTCTCATTCTCTTGACAGAAGCTGAGGAATTGACGATGTGAGGATACACCGCCACATGTTTCCTACAGCGGGGATACGACAGGGAGACTTCACACGGAGAGCTGAGAGAGGCCGTGAGAGGGAGAGAGAGCAGGCAGGAGAAGGAGGCACATCAAGATGATGAGGACGATGATGTGACGTAGCAGATTCTGTCCAGAGAACATTCTGTGACCACAAAACAGCAAATGAGCGCATACGTGAATATATAAGTGCACAGCTGAGGAGGTGGGACGGCTCGTTGTGAAAGAGGAGGGGGGTTATGTAAAAGTGTAGGCTGCAGGATGAACCCTGACATTACCCAATCCTGACTCAGGTACACCTCTGCACACACACGTGTTATTTCCACCAATGTCACGTTATTTGAAATCCTCACCTTGGGCCGAGGGGCTGCGGAGGAGCGGCTGCTACTGGGAGGTGGAGTTCTTTCGGTCTGTCTGTCCCTCTGGTTGCAGTCCAGCTGGACCTGACGCTGACACTCCAGGTGACACGTGTAGCTGCAGTCTGACCAACACAAGAAACACACGGATCAGAGAGGGCAGCACATAGGGAAGGACAGGACCTGTCACTCCTCTGGGGTGTCACCTGTTGGAGCAGTGTAATGCCTATTAGTCAAGTGTGTCAGTAAGAGAAAGAAGAATTCTGATTTCATGAAACATGAGCAGCCACACAACACTCTGCCTTTACATAGGAAACTATCTCCATCTAGTGGCCAACGCCGGACTCTCACCCTCGAGCTGTCCGACTGCACCGTCAGTGTTCGTGATCAACACACAACACAAGTGCTGTAGAAAATAATTCTGTTTGTAAAAAAGGCAAGACACACCATCCAACCAAGTATTGTTATAAAAAGTCAAAATAATCCAGCAATTGAATACCTCTCAGAATACCTCTGAGATCAACTATACATCCATTGTCACCATCAGGTAAAAAGAAATCCTTTGTGAAATACAACTATCACAAAGTTAGTATATTATACTATTTATAAAAAGACATACTGTACAAGGTCCAGCAAAGGAAATAACCGAAACAAACTCAAATCATGTAAAAACTTAAAAAGACGTAGTGTATTTTTTACATCCATTTACGTATTAATGGATGGACACTGACATTCAAGGTCAACAACATGTAAGAGTACCGTAGCCCTGATGAGGTCAACCCCCCACCCCCACCCCCACACTGCTCTGCTAAAAAGATTTGGGTACTTTCCCAAATTATCCACAGTTGTGAAGTGGGATAATTTTGTGTTGGTTCCACATACGACTGCCTCAGCTTGTTTATGCCTTGATGCACTTTATTGTTGCCAGAGGCTTTTTCAACGGAGACACATGGCCTCGAATCTCACTGCTCAGTTGCTGAGGGAAGTCTGAACTCTTTAAAACCAGATGAGGACTATAGTTTGGGGACATTCTGGGTCCGATCCTTATTTTTTTTTTTTATGGAAAGCCTCTTAAATACAACACTGTGGGCTATCAACATAAAACCATTCAGACAATATTCTGTCTACTTATAAACAAACCCATACATATTTCATGGGAAACATATTGTTTCCTGGTGCACCTCTTTGTTACTGCAGTCAGAATAAGCTGGGCTGTTTTTCTTGTCTACTGAAATCAATGTCTCTGTCTGTGTCCTACGAAGAGAAGGACACCGCTGCATCTGCATCAGCGCTGTAACCATGGCAACGCGCTTCTTGATGACCATGGTAGAAAGAGAAGAGCTGTGCTTACATACGGTCACTGGTGGAATTTCTGTTGTTAATTATCTACAAATTGCAGCTTAATCACCAAATGCTTTTGCTTTCATGCAGGGAATGAAATCGTTATTATAGCTGGGTTTTTTTGATTGAGGAATAAATGCCCTGTGTATTTTGCGGGGCTGATGAGTGA